>NW_024515875.1:3695615-4388579 GCF_017590135.1 Pyrgilauda ruficollis
CTGGCACTGGCACACGCATCCCGCCTTCCCCTGCTCCCCCCCTCCCTGCGGCGGGTGGTGCGGCCCGCTCTCAGAGGGCGGGAGCGCCGGCCCCGCCCCGCTCAGTGACACAGGCTCCGTGTGGGGAGGCGCCGGCGGCGCGGACAGCGGGATCGGGTGGGACTGACCGGGCGTCGTAGCGGCGGCGACTGCGAGCCGAGCCCGGAGCATGGCAGGGGCTGGAGCCGCTGCAGAGGCTTCTGCTGGTGGTTTCTCTCCTTCGTCGCCTCCTCCC
This sequence comes from Pyrgilauda ruficollis, assembly GCF_017590135.1. Taxonomy (NCBI): domain Eukaryota; kingdom Metazoa; phylum Chordata; class Aves; order Passeriformes; family Passeridae; genus Pyrgilauda; species Pyrgilauda ruficollis. The sequence continues at coordinate 3,695,890 of NW_024515875.1, forward strand.
GCCCGCCGGGAACTTTTCCTAGCGGCTGGTGGCGGTGCCTCCCCCCGGCTGTGGCAGCGGCGGCGGCGGTTGCTGCGTTCGGCGGTGCTTCCTGGGCCGGGGCTGGGGCTCCTGGGACTGGTTTTCTCTCGTTTCTGCTGCAGTAAGTGGAACTTTTCCCCTTGGCGGACAGGCGAGGGGGCGGGTGGAGGAAGAGGAGGAGAGAAACCCGAGCCCCGGCATCGCCGGGGGACGCGGCCGAGTTGAGGGAAACTTTGTGTGGCGCCCGGCGGCGGGGAGGGGTGGCGGGGGCCGCCGGCCGCCCTGCGCGGGGGGAACCGGGCAGGACGTGGCTGGGATGGTGGAGGAGGGAGGTATGCGAGGCGGGTCCGAACCGGTGCCCGTACCGCTGAGACCTATGGACTCTTTCCTTCGGGAACATCCGCTGCGGCCGTGGTCGGGAGAGCGGGTGTCCCGGGAGGCCAGGTTTCCCTGGCAGTTCGGCCGGGGTGGCCACGGCCCGGGTGGGGCAACAGAAGTTTATTCTCCGTGGCTGGGGCTTCCCCCGGCGGACGGCAGCTTATCCGCTGTGATTCGCGTCCTGAGCGGCGGGATTTTGCTTGTTTGCGGGAATTCACGGGCGACTTCCCCCCTTCTCCTTTCCCATCCTGTAGGAAGGACAGAAGGGTCTTGGTGTTTCATCCGGGTGCGCCTGGGGGGAGGAATAGTACGCGCTTTGCCTCAGGCGGCGCGGGCTCGAGTCGTTGCTCCGTCTCCCTGAGGGCGAAACCCGTACTGGTTTCGGTGTTGGGGCGGTCGCCGCTGCTGCTGAGGTGGGATCGTGTGCTTGCTCTACATCACCCGTATCCTGAGCGGCTGCTGCCGGGGGCACTGCGGTGCGGGGCCCCGCCGGGCTTGGCGTGACCGCCCGCAGGAAAATGCCATCACCTACCCCCCCTTCCCGTTCATCTTCCTGTGGGGAACAAACAAGCGACGTAACAGTTGGAAACTGAGCAGGAATTTATTTATTTGTTTATTTATGTGGTACTGCATGCGGTGTAGTGTGCGTAGTGTCTTTTTCTTTTTTTTTTTTTTTTTTTTTTTTTTTTTTTTTTTTTTTACAGCAGTGGAAGATGAGAGGGGTTAAAAGCAGACTTGGACAAGAGCAAATCGAAAACCCTCGTCCTGCCGTTGTATTCCCAATGCAGTAATGAATAGTTGGCAAGGATATTTTATTATAGGAGACGCTGTGTCCCTTCCCTCTTTAATGAAGGAGAAACAAGTTAGAGGAGGTAGTCTCTGGAGGTTCATATGATAAAAATACTCAAGAACGAGCAAACCATGCTGCCGTAAAACACTTGTGTAGTATCTGAGAAATGCTTTCTCAGGGAGGGAGTTGAGGCGCTGTAGGATTGTGCTCGTGCATGTGGTAGTCTCCCCCCTCTGGCAATGATGTAGCTTTCAAAAATGGTGATTGTTACTAAGTTTGTAAATACTGAGAAGGCATCACGTTTCAAACTTAAGGGCTTGAAGACTTAGTTTTCATGTGGTTGGCAAACTTTTTGCACTAGCACTTTTCTCCCCTCCCTTTGTTCAGGATTATATCTGCTCTTTTGCAATTAAAAAAGTGAAGTTGCAGACTTGACATAACCTTGACAAGCTATTTTTACATCTAAATGTGAAGTTAATAGTAACAATGAAGCTAAGAGCATCCATGCCTAGTTTCATACAGCAACTCAACCATTTTAGTCTTGATGAGTGTAATTCGGGTTGTCAGTCTTCCCAGATTCTTTATTTTGCATAAGTGAGCTTGACTGATAACACTTCAGAACATCAGCCAGAAGTGGCAATGTTGTGTTGAAATAATTTTGTTCCTCGAGCACAGAGTTTTGAAGTATAATCTCTGGATAAAAGGGAAAACTTGAAAAACTGTTACAGACTTTTGGACTTGGAGGTAATCAGCAGGGGAGGAGGTTTTTTGTCAGTATCTTAGGTTTTAGTTTTTTTTCACCTTGAAATTGCCCACAGTTGTTTTCATTGTCTGTAACCGTAACATGTGACTATGAAGGAAAAATATTAATACTGTGGCTCTTAAGAGTGCTCTTAAATATATTTTGAGCATGTTTACATGCTGATGGCACCCAAAACTTATTACTTTTGCTTGCCTTTTGTCCTGCTGCTTCAGCTAATTCTGATAATGCTAGCGAAAGTAAGATTTGAAAATGCTACCACAAACGATCCCAGTCCTAGTAGAAAAAAGTCACTACAAAACCAAATCAATTATTATCCAATCATTTTGATTGACAGTTAGAAATGATGATTTATTTGAGCTATAATTCCTCAGAGAAATATTGCCAAAAACCTCTCAACACTCACACCAAAAAACTGAAGGGGGAAAGAGAAAATATATCAGCAATAACAACAGCTTTTCTGTTTTTGAGTAAATATAGACCTGCTTTAATAAATGCTGCTTCTTTTACGAAAGCAAGATTACTGGCTTCAGGTTATATGTGCAAGTACTTCTTCCGCTTCCCTGTCAAACAGTGCACAATGCAGCGAAGTGCATGCTAAACTTACGTGATCAAACTAGTGTAACCTTGAACTAGGGGACATGTATGGCATCCATAGAAGCATCATCATAATCTATAAAGTAACTTATTTTGCAATGCAGCAAATGATTTTCAGCTGTGCTGTAAATGAGGACCTGTGTGCTACTAAATAACAAATTCCTTATGATTCCCGTGTCTCATTCATTTGCACACAGTGAAAAATTTTTTGCAAATTGTTTTTGAATGTAAGCTTGAATTAAAAATAAGCAGAACTGTAAAGTGAGGCGAATAGAAGGACGTTCAAGATGCATTTTTCAAGTATTTTGTTGAAGAAATATTTTTTTTTCTCAATTTAAATTGCTGGTTATGTTAAACTTCTCAGTAAGGCTAGACAAAGAAGTATACATATATCTTCTAAGATCCCAATGATTTTTTTTTTTCTTACAGCAGCCTGGAATACAGAACTCCAGACTGGTAGTAGAGCTGGAAGGATTGGCTTATAAAGGTGTAGATAATATAAGAGTGTAGCGTAACATATACAGAAATAATTTTTAAAAGAGAAAATCCCCAAGTAATTATTGATGAGAACAATCTGGCTAGAAATGTTTTTACTAATTTTTCAGGTGAATTCACAGCAAATTAGAATGTCAAACAAAGCAGATTACAAACTTGGAATTGGGAAGGTGTAGTAGAGTGATCAGAAAGACAACAGAATGTGGTTTTTCCTCATTTTGTGTTAATAGTTTAGAAATCCATGTCTAAATATGCTTTTATTTTTTGAAAATTGTATGGAAATGAATGCCCACTTGAACAGGTGTTTGGTGAAGCAATACGACAGCAGCGAAAGAAGGAATAGGAATGCTGTAGAAGGTATTTGAAAAGTTGGAATGAAATAGTGGTGAACCATGTAGTAGGTTGGGCAGTGTATGAAGCTGCTGTGTGAAGAAACAGAGCAGCTGCACTGGTAAGAACAGCACATAGGAGAATTTGAATCTGGATTGTTTGGTAATTAACAAAAAAATCTTTTTAAGTTGCCAGAAGTTTGTTCAGCCTGTACTTGAGGATAACTCGTTGCAATATGAGGTGTGATCTTTTGAAAGAATTCTTAGCTGTTTCATTGTGGTTTTCCATGTTACTGTTACACTGTGATGCTTTTGGTGTGCAAGAACTCCCATATATATGGAAATGAAGTACAATGTTATTTGAGTTAGGGTGTGAATGCTTGGAGTATCATAAAAGAATTGTGATGGTTGTTGACCCACTTGTTCTACATAACAGTAAAACAGTTATTTCATTTAAACAGTGTTTCTCTCTTGCCTTCTTAAACAACTTATTTTATGTCATGGGATATGCATTCTTTTTGATAGTGAAAAAAAGGTAGTTCTAGCAGGATTTACTTTTTGTGAGAGAGTAAAGTATCCTGTTTAGAAATATGGTCAAATCTAGGTTGTTTTCTTTCTGATCCCTTTTATATAGTATTGCTGACAGGGTGATATTGAGAAACGAAGGACTGTTCTGTAGCACGAGAAGCAAAAATATGTAGATTTTATAGACTACCTGTAGCAGCTGATTGCCCTTCAGGTGCTGGTAGTAGAGCTTTTAAGGTAGGCACAGTCTGATGTAGATTGCATCTGATGTGAGAAGGGAAAAGGAGCTGGGAGTGTGTTGCTTCAGAAAGCAGTGTGTGGGGTTATTGAGTGGAGCATTTGTGGAGCTCAAAGGAAAAATAAGTTGGAAACTCTAGAATCAAAAGTCTGAATTCTAATTTGTAGAAACCAAATCCAGAGTGAATGAAATTAAGGTAAGAGAAGAATAAAATCTAGTACACAGAAGATAATTTTGCTAAGTATCAGCTACCTGCAGTGCTGTTGGTAAATGTCATTTTTTAGTGTTGGTTATCTCTTGAAGAGCAATAAACTTTGCACCTGGAGTTACACCAGCCTGTGGCTGTGGAGGTGACCTGCCCCACTGCTGTGTGGCTGAATTCAGCTGTGTCCAAACAGCTCTTTATCAGAAGGTACGGCTGCAGACTGCTTGCATATGTGTGCAAGGAAGTGAGAGTGCTGAGATTGTGTGTGTTATCTGCTTGCTCTGGAGCCCTGTACACTGCCTCATAAAGGTGGCTCTGTGATGACAAATTGTGTTTGTACTTCTTGTTTCCAGCTTTGAATGGATGTGTTGTATTGGATGAGGATTATTGGAACTTTGGTTGGTTTTTTTATCCTCATGACTTCTGTTTTGATTGGTATGTGGATTGTTATGCAGAAGTTTCTGTCAGGAATTTTCTAAGGCAACTGATAGTTGGAAGTGAGTGACCAGATTTGCTAAATGAAAAATACGTATAGGTGCAATTATTTAATTATTATTACTTTGTTATGCCACATGTTCTTGGGTTTTGTGGTTTTTAGAGGTGGAGGTATATATAGTCTTTAAAGGTGCCTTTAACCAAAACTCTTCTGTGTTTCTATGGTTTGTTTTTGGTAGCGTTAACCTGTCTAAAACAAGATTTTTGAGCAGTACTTATTTGGAGGGTAGTTGTATTCCGTGCCTCAGAGTTCATAGGTGTCTGAAATGCAGTAATGTGTTTTTATGGAGAGGATGGAGATTATGAATTTTTGATTAGGCATGAAATAGGTTGATCAAGCTTTCTTGTTAAAGGTAAAGGGATCATTAGTATTATTCTTTATTCCTGGTTAGAAAGCTGAAGGATTGCCTAGAAAATAGTATCATCTGAGTATGGGGAGAAATCACAAAAAAAGGTGAGAATAGCTGAATGTGGAAAAAATGCAAGGAAATATATGAGAAGCAAATAGAGTGACTTGTGCAGCAAAGGGTGTGTCAGGGGAAATAATTACTGTGTTTCTATCTTTGTCGTGGGGAGAGATGGTGAAGTCATTGTGTTGTCTTACTCTGCTGCATGTCCTGGATGGTGAAGGTGTAAAACAAGGTGTTAAAAGGAGGTGGAGGTGTCTATGAGTGAGGCTCCTGAGGGGACTCGTGGACAATATTTGCATTCATTTGATTCTAGAAAAGGTGGCCCATGGTTGCTTAGTACATAAGCTTGTGATGAAGAGCTTTGAGGTGTAGCACAACTTCCAAGTCATGGTGAAAACACCAAACCCACTTTTTTGGTGTTATCCAATACATGAATACTTCAGGAGTTACTTTTCTGGTAATTAACTTTCAGACTTTGGACTGTTTCAAATGTGAACCCAAAAATTGATCTTTCTGTCCATAAGTTATCCTATTGATAACTTATAAAAATTAGCAGCAGAAATGAAAAAAAAAAAAACAAACTCTTAGATGTCTTAAAGCTTCTTTTGATATCCCCTATCCTTTTACCTTGGTTTTTCCAAGTGAATGGGAAGGTAAAAGTAGGTAAAGTTTAGTGTGTTATCAAGAAGGTCACTTTTAGTTCAGGTATTGAAAAGCAGTAGCAAGCTTCCAGACAATCCTCTTTTATCATAGCTGCATACTTTTGTTCAGTATTTCTGCTTCTTTTCAGTTGTTTTTTAAGTAGTGTTCAGGAGTAAGAGGAATTTTGAATTTTTTAATAGTGTCAAATATCATCCATCTTATTCTCAGTGTGAAGGCTAGATGAGTGTAACTGAGTTGACAGGGATGCTAAGATTTTCTGCAGCAGCAGACAGCTCTTGCCCATTTCCCTTCCCCGACCCCCTTCTCACATCAGATTTTCATTATCTGGCATTTAAGATAACATATGTCTACAGGGATTCTCATGTTTTCTCATTTTCTATTAGTCAAGGTTTGTATAACATGATAGCTTTTAAACTAGTTCTGGGATTAGTTTGTACAGAGCAGAATGTTTTCTGAAAGTGACTGTTGTTTTGAATACTTCTGTGTAATGCAGTGGCATGTGCAAAATTTGGAGTAATTCAAATGGCAATCTCCTGCTAAAGGTGAATAAAGACAAGTCAAGCAGGTCTCCATAGCTGATATGTGTACAGATGAGTGGAAAAAACCAACTGAGCTAGCTTGATTAATTTATTGGTTACTTTTGGATTTGTTATTTTTATTAGCCCCTCAGTTAGAAGATTACAGATTGCTGTTGGATTTAACTTTTTCATACTCCTCTATTGTGTGGGCATTCTTTGCCCACTTCTGTTGCTTTTTTTATTTGAAATACCACCCACCCATGCTGCATGTGGTGTATTTGTATAAGCTGAAAACTATTGCTGGGACAAGCATAGCCAAAACCAGCCTATTGCATGAAGAAAGGAAAAAGAATATGAAGAAGTTGACATGTTCAATATAGGTAACTTAATTTCTTTTCAGTGTATATAATTTGGTAGAAAAAGAGTAACTTTAGTCAAGTATAAGTTAAATTGCATCAAATACCAAGTAACTTCTTCATAGTAACAGATTAACTTAGGGAGCAAGATTTCTGACTCATATATAACTTGCAGGTAATTTCTTTCCACAAATTCCTTTAATTTCTCCAACACTGACTGTTGACCATTGCCACAATGAATAGCTAACTCTGCTAGGGTTGATTGTTAACAGTTGGAGGAGGGAAGTCAAGAGCTATTAAGCTTAATATCATTTTTAATATATTTGTAAAGATTGATAATTGCACTATAAAAATCCAGTTCTCCAGTGCTGCTGTTCCTGTGTTTTAAACACTTTTGAACACTTTTAAGCACTTTTGATTTCAACAGATAAATTTTCTTGAAACATAAGTAATGTTATTATGACTTCATTAGGGCACTGTACCATTTAAAAAGACACTGTAGTTCTAAAGTAGTCAACTATGAGAAATTGATGGTTGTGACCATACTGTTAATCACTTTTTGGGAAATGTAAATGCATCCTGTTGAAAGTTTCAATGTGTTACTGGTAGCTGAGATAGCATAAAATAATCTGCCTCTGGTAACTAGCAAGTGTAATATAGCCATTTATCCAGGATAGGGTCTACAGGAAGAAGCATACTATGTTCTGTGTAGCTGTTTGAGGTACCCAAGGTAGTTCAAGCTTCTGCATGTGGCTTATATGGTCTACTTCCAATCCAAACCATTCTGTGATTCTATATATAGAATCACAGAATATATATATAATAACACTATACCATATATATATAGTATAACACAGCTGTTAAGTTCAACAGCTGTGAAGTAATAAGGTTTTTTTACTATAACCAGATTATCACAATTGATGTGTCAGTGTTTCCACCTGAATATTTAATAACTTAAACTACCTCCTGATAAATCAGAATGTAATATTTTGTGGAGTAACAGATTTGTGTAGGCTTTATGGAAAATCTTTAAATGATTCTACAGAGTGTTCTACTTTACAGAAAGAGGTGAGGACTGTGTGACTCTATAGAATTGTTAGTGGAAGTTCTTCTTGTGATGAATTTGCAGAGCTACTCTACAGCTGTGTATTCTGAGTCTCAAGAGACGTGGCTTAGGTATATTAGGTATAATAAGGCTACAAATAGGTGAAAACTGAAGTGAAGTGAGGAGGAGCAGTTTTGATGGTGTCTCCACAATCTGAGACTGCTGTGGTAAGAGGTCCTGAATTGGTTCTGTAAGTACATGGGACAAGGCACTGGGCAAAAGAGTGTTATTAACCTTAAGGGACTTTTAATTGGATTTCTAATATTTTCTTGTAGCTAAACTAGTGAGATATGTTTTGGGAAGTGGATTATTAGATGGGTGAAAATGTTTGTGTCCTGCTGAACTCAGAAAGTTGAGTCCATCTGGAGGCTTGTCACTGGTGGCACCAGTGCAGGGGCAGTTCAGCTGCATTCTGACATCTCTTCCAGGTTGTAAGGCACTTCAAGCAAGTTCATGTATACTGTGGATGACTGTGAGGGTCAATTCATCTGCTGGAGACTGGGGCTAATTGAGTGGGATGTCCACAGGTCAGAAATAACTATTGGAAGCCTTGTGAAATTCAAAAGCAAATCTCTTTCTTGGGGGGGATGACCCCATGCAGCAGCAGAGATGTGGTGCAGATTGGTGACAAGTACCTTTACAGGAAAGATCATAAGGGTCCTTGTGGAGCAGCCTTTGTGGTGCAAAAGGTGAAGAGCACACTGGGCATGCTCAGCCAGTTAAATGAAGCAATTTGGACCTCTACTATTTGGAGCTTGTAAGAAAACATCAAAAGTATGGTGCACAGTTTTGTGCTCCCAAATATGAGGCAGGTGCTGAGGTGAAAGACCACTAAGCTGGGAGTCACCACATGATGTATGAAGAGGGCTGGAGAAGTAGATTTGTTCAGCTTTGAGAAATGTTTGAAGTGGGGCATCCTAATTGCTGCTGGCACTGTTAATAGGCAGTGAGAGGGAAAACAAAGACTCTCCTTAGCTGTGCAGAGGGAAAGGATAAGAGGCAGCAGACACAAGCTACAACAAGGAAAATCACTATAATGTGTTAGCAGTATGTTTTCCCACACAGACAATGAAGCACTGAAATATGTTGTGGAATCTCTGTCCCTGAAAATATTCAGGGATGACCCCTGAGCAATTGGAGCTGACTTCAAAGTTAGCCTTGCTTTCAGTTGGGGATGGAATTTGATAACCTCCAGAAGTCCCTTTCAGTCTAAATCAACCACATAGTAGTGTGCATGGGCAGGCATGAGCTAGTATAATGTAGTTGCTAGCCCTGGAAGGAAAGTAGAAGTTGTTGAAAGTCTTCTATGTAGATAAAAATGTCAAAGTAATGTCTGAAACAAGTTTTTCCTATAAATCAATTTGACTGCTAAAAGTTTACTTCAAAATTGGATCCCATTGTTACTTTCTAACATAAGTTATGCATGTTAGAGAATTTGTTAAATAAAGATGTGGCTGCATCTTTTCTGTTACTTCAATAAGTAGCCAGTAAGACCAATCCCATACAGCACGGAGCTGGGTGACAGTGTGAGACATACTGAAAATGTAGCTTAGCAGTAAATTGAGCAACGATTAAAAAGCATTCCCTAGGCTTACTGTTGTGATGCAGTTCCTGGACAAAAAGGGGTTAACTTTCTGGAATGGCCTGCAGTGAGCTGGCCTTAAGAGCTAAAAAAAAGCCAGCAGTGTCAGCAATGCAGGGGGCAGCAGGCATCCCATAACTTTGTAATGTAACTGGTAACTCATCAGATTTTTTTATGGACAGCTGAGATTTGCTGCTACTGACAAAATAAGTTTGTTCTATATTTCATTGTATAACCACAGTTGTTCAATATTGGCAGATAACACTAAAACTTTACAGGTAACTGAAAATGTGAGGTTAATATTTAGCTGTCCTTCTGAAGTTGTTTGAGACTTTGCAACATTACTTCGTGCAAAGTACATCCTCCCTATTTACACAGCGCAAAGTATAAGCTCCCTTCTCTTCCTGCAGACCTCAGTTCTCCCCACAGTAGGTGGTGTGTGGAAAGACAACATACAAAAAGTGAAGGTGTGGTCTGCTTGAGGCAGTCAGGGCTTTCCTAGGGATTGAAGGTCTTGTTCCTTCCACTAGGATGTCACACATGCATCAGTGTTCTGACCAGTTTCTAATGGCTTTCTGGTTTCAGTGTAGGAAGTACAGTGCAGGGGACACGGAATGCTGCATGTTTACAACTGTTACTGAATGCTTAGAATTTCAGGTACTACTTACTAATTTCACAGAAAAGCCAAAAGAGAAACTCCCCAGAACCCAAAATCCTGATTAACTCAACAGAGTGTTTATTTAAAGCAATTCAGAAACATGCTTGTACAGAAGTGTTTGGTAGTTATGTGGACCATGTACTCTCATACCACTAAATGCAGTGGACAGTCTCCAATTCTGCCATGTCCCTTTCTCCAGTTAAAGCTGAAGCAATGTTCAGTTCTGTGTGACTTTTACTTTATTGTTCCTATGTAAAAGTAATATTCTACTAAAGACAAAGAAATTAATACAACAGTATTTTTTCATTTGCTTTGTTCTCTTCAAAATGGCTGAAATGCTCTAGATAGTTGGTTTTGTGGTAATTTGTTTTTTAAAGTTATCCCAAGTCAGGAGGTTTGTGCTTAAAACTTCTTAGTTAGGTTAGGAGTTTCATAGACCTTGCTTTTTAGTATGGCACACCTCTAAATGTCAATAGTTTTGCCTTGCGAAAACCAGCCAGCGTTTCTCGTGGTATCTGTCAGAGTTAATTGGGGTTTTTTGTTGATTTTTTTTGAACTGCATTGTGTTTATACTGGATGAACTAAGACAAAGGAAAACAACCTGTGTACTCTGACTTCATTGGCTTCATTCATCTGAACTGAGCAGTTCAGAAATCCTCCTTTCCACCCCTACCTTTGAGTAGGTAAAATATGGCATAGTTCTAGGACGTGTAGCTTGAACGTGATCACATTTTTGTTAGACCTCATGTCTGAACATTAAGTCAAACAGTAATTGTGAATTTCAGAAATTGGCAGTTAATTGATTCTCTGAGTTGACTTAAGTTTGCCTTGTTAATGAATGTAGAGGTGAAGTCTGAGAAGTGCAGTGTAGTATCAGAAGAACAGAAAGTATATATGTATGGAAAATTAAGTTACTGAGTAACAAAATAAAGTACTGATACAGCACTGCACAAGTCAGTAAATACAGGCACAGAAACATGCTAATTCTCGATTTATAACTTCATTGCTCTCCTAGCCAGCTGGGTTGACTGTCATTTCAGCATGTGTGCTGTGCAGTCATACAATTAATATGTAAATTCTGGTTGACCATTGCAGCTTTCCTGTGCTGCCTGGTGTAAATACTGTGAAATGTATGAAAGATCAGGTATTAATTAACTGGACTTCTCTAGTCACTGAACTTTCCCTGAGGAACAGGGAAGGACTACTGAACCAGAGGTAGGGTCTGTCTGATGAAGTAAGGTGGAGGGTTCTTTTCCAAAAGCATTGCCAGCTTGTGAGGAGGGTTTTAAACTATGCATGTTGAGGTGGCCTTTGATTTTTCTCTAATCTGAAAGGAAGCAAAGATGTAAGGGGCAATCAACAAGTGTCCAAGGGGGATATGATGGAAATTATTTTTATCCCTTCCCTTGTAAAGGCAGTGTAAATGAGCACAATTGCAGACTTAGGATCTCATTGGGATTGCAGCAATGTTGTGGAATAGCTTGCATGACTGGAGTCATGCAATTAGCTTGATTTGTACCTTTCAGGAAAGGCAGGCTGGCAAGGTGAGGAAGAGTGTCTAGAATGCTTGGAGCTAGACTAGCGTGGCTAAACAGAGAGTTGGAATTCAGGAAAAGGAGAGTTCGTGAGCTATGGAAGAAGGGTCAGGCAACTCGGGAGGATGTGATGTTTGCAGATGGAAAATTAGAAGAGCCAAAGCCCAACTGTGACTTAATCTGGCTACTGCTGTAAAAGAAAGTAAAAAAATTATTTTCATGAATACACGAGCAACAAAAGGAGGGCTAAGGAAAATCTCCATCCTTTTTTGAGTGTGGGATGAGACAGTGACAAAGGGTGAGGTACATAATGGATTTTTTTCCCCGAATATTTAATGTTAAGACTAGTTATTCTCTGGATACCCAGACCTCTGAGCTTAGAAGACAGGTATGGGGAGCAGGATGAAACCCCCATAATCCAAGGATAAATGGTCATTGACCTGCTGTGCCACTTAGACACACACAAATCTGTGGGGCCACATGGCATCCACCCATGACTACTGGGAAAGCTGTCAGAAATGCTCACCAAGCCACTTTAAATGATTTGCCAGCAGTCCTAGTTCTAGTTCACTGGAAGTTAGCAAATGTGATGTCCAGCTACAAGAAGGACTGGAAGGAGGATCAAGGAGACTACAAGCCTGTCAGCCTGACCTCAGTGCCAGGGTTGATTATAGAGCAGATCATACTGAGTGCCATCACTCAGCATGTGTAGGTGTGGCACTTGGGGACTTAGTTTAATGGTGGACTTGGCAGTTGTAGCTTAATGTTTGGACTCAGTGATCTTAAAGGTCTTCTCCAGCCTAAACAGTTATGTGATTTTTAAGTCTCACATCTGGACTGAGATAACTCCATTCAACTGCACAGGCTGTGGTCCAAGGGGCTGGAAGGCAGCTTGGCAGGCACGGGTATAGAGCCCTGGTGAACAATGAATCGAGCAGTATCAGTCGTTTGTCCTCACAGCAAGGAAAGGAGACCTCATCCTGAGCTCTGCTAAGCATGACAGCAGATTGAGAGAAGGGATATCCTTTGTCACTGGAGCACTGTGTCCGATTCATGGCTTATGGTACCAGGGGGACACTGAGCTACCAGGGCAAGCCCAGAAGTGCATCACTGTGTTGACTGGAGCACAGGGTATGCGAGCAGAGTCTGCAAGAGCTGGGCCTGATAAGCTTGGAGAAGGGAAAGCTGCAGGAAAGGAGCCCTTATTTGCTGCATGATGAGAACATATCAAGAATGTAGATCAACACTCTTTTCAGAGATGCCCCACAGAAGGGAATAGGAACAAGCTGGAGTGTTGGAAATCCTGAGCCAATGTAAGGAAGTAAAACTTTTCTGTGAGTGAGAAGTTGCCCAAAGTATTTGAGGAATCAGTGTCCTGTGGTGATATCCCAAACTTGACTGGATAAATCTTCAAGCAGTCTGATATAACTGGACCTACTTTGAGCAGGACTGAGTGGCCTCTTGAGGTCCCTTGCCTCTTTACCTCTAAATCATTACTCTCTACATCAATATTAGAGCTTGTTTGACTTTGCCAATGATAAATGAATTATAAAGAAAGCTGTGCCTAGGAGTTCACTTGTGTCTGTGGTAATTGTTAGGTGACCTGGTTGGAAATGATCGCTATAGCTTACATCTGTGTGTGACATGACCCGTTGAACACTTACTTTATCACAGGATTTCTGTGGAAGTTTGGTTGGTTGGGTTTTTCCCTCCCCTCTACAGGCTGGTACTGATGAGTAGTGATTCCTGTGACTTGAGTCTGAATGCTGCAGTCTGACAAATTAAGTCAGAGTGATGAAGTCAAGAATATATTAAAAATGCTTATAATTTAGACTCTGGGATAGACATGAACTTTTTGGGTAATCTAGCAAGATGCACATTATAGTTACCCTCATGGTTAGGATGTCAGCTTATGTAAATGCCACTGTGTAGCAGAAAAGTGACTTGCTACTTTATAATGAAAGAGAACAAACAGCAGTGACAAGAATCCCATACTGAATACTTTGTATTGTATTTTTGGGTTCTGATTGAGTTGCCTTTTGTTTTCTGTTAGTCTGTGAAATGGCAAGTTTATTATATGGTTGTGTTGAAACAACAGCCATTTAACTTGGAAGGAAAGCTGTTACCAACCCATGTTTTTGCAAGTTTGTGGCTAGGTGGAACAGAATATGCTGCTTTGTCATTGGTAACTTCCACATTTTGAAACGAGGCAGAAGTGATTGACGGTAACTCCTCAGACTTCTGTAATATTTTAGTGGTCAATCCCTTACCCCCAATTTCTCTTCCCCTAAAAAAAAAAAAAAAAAAAGATGGATATTGTAATAGCATTGAATTCCCTTTCTAACTAAGGAGTGGAGAGGCCTGGACTCTGGAAGGAAGTGGCAGGTTATTTATCTGACCAGACCATTTAGCAGTCACTCTGGTCTGTGAGGTTTTTCTGGAAGGATTTGCATAGTAGAAGCTATAGTTGTAGGTGGTGCTGGAGCATAGTAGGATCTTGTCTGTTGCATTTCCTGGAGTATGAGTTGCCCTAATTATATATAACTGCTAGTTACTCATAGCAAATTGGAATAAAGACAAGTTACAGAAGTACCTTAAGAAACTGAGGGATTGAATAGTTAAGCAAGCTGAAGTGTAGATAGCTGTTCCATGATGCCCATGAGGCTTCCTTTGTGGAGGAGAGTATTAAACTTTGTGTATGAATTATTATAAATATTAAATATTTGTGTAATTGTGAAGAACGCCTTGAATATGTGATGGTCAGTTCTGTGAGCTTTGCCAGGGGTCTGGTTGGAAGGGGCTGCCTGTACAAGGTCTGAACTAGGCAGTGCACTGTTGGGAAGCATGTTCTCTGTCATGATGTTGTATCGGCATTCTCTTTGAACTTGAAGTGTAGTAATACCAGCTTTGAAATTTCGTAGCTCTGAATAGTATACTAGAATTGAAACCTTTTAAGAATAAGCTGATGTCCAGAAAGTGTCAATTTTTGTGTAATGTGTGGCATTGTCTGCATCATGAGAGCCAAGTGAGAAAAGCTGAAGCACTAGCTGACTAAAACTATGTGATTGGGTGTGTTCCTGTGTAGCTACAGAATGGAATTTCTTTCATCATCTTGAACTCACAGCTCTGCAAATAAATGAACAGATTGAGATTTAAAATAAAGTAGAAGCAAGCAACATTCGCGTTATATCTAAGCGTAAGGTTATAACTTGACTTATTATTGAACATGCTCAGAATGAGTTACTTTTCTCAAAGCTGAAGGCTGTCATTTCTCCTGAATCTTACTTGTTGCTGAGAATAAGACTTGTTTGTAAGGAGTGATTTGAGGATGCCACAGTGACTCAGCTGAGGACAAAATGAGGCTAACAGAGATTTCATGGAGAGTTAAATATACAACAAATATAAAACTTTGAAGAGCTAAAAGCTTTTAGCAAAGCAGGTGACAAAAGATTACTATCTGCTTGTGGATCAGAATAAAAAGAAATTAGTCATGGAGGAGACTGGTCACCTGCTGTGAGCTGGCTGTCCCTCTGACGGAGAGGAGAACCTTCACTGAAAAAAAGTAACTAAAGGATACAAATAGAAGGAAATGAGAAATACATTTGATAAGAAAGTAGCTATTTATTTTAACAACTTGCAGTGTTCAAGTTAAACCAAATGCGAGCTGACCTGACCATGAGAATAGTGTCTGAAAGTGCTCTAAGTAATTATGTGTTAGCAGAAAGCACTGGTGCTCTGTTTCATAATGTATTTGAAGTTCTACTTACTGAGCATTAAAAATGAAATGATTTTGCCATTCTAGATACTGTCAGTGTTAATTTTTATTTTGTGTTTCCCCTATTTTGTTCATGTATAACTGGGTTGTTTTCTTGATTTGCAAAGCAAGTGGAGGATAGTCTTAAACACAGTTGAAGAAACAGCAGGTTTCTAGGTAGAGGACTGGGAATAAGACTTGTAAAAGCAGTGTATTCTGAAGTCTTCTCATAGTAACAAGGTCTGGATGAACCCAATGGTCATGCTAGAGCAAGTGGTATAAGTGTATGGGATGGAATGTTGCAAGTAAGTTCCTGAAGTGAGAACTTGTCATTAACTCCTTCAGCATGTGTGCCATATTGGCTAACAAGAATTTTGAGGAAGACTGGATTATAACTTTAGTAAAAATGTCTATTAATCTTAAAATAATGAAGCCATTAAAAGTCTTGATCATGTGCAGGATCAGCTTAGATTAGTTTGGGAGTTTGATTTTTTTAAATTTTTTTTTAATTACTAAATATCGAACCTTTCTAAAGGGTGTGGAGGTTTGTCATTTTGGCCAGGGTGATCATTTGAGGAATTCGTATTCTGTAGCATCAAAGGTTTTCTTTATTTCAGTGGGCTTGGTTGCTTGGTTTTTTGCTTCTGTTTTTGTTCTTTTTTTACTGCTTTACTGGTTTATCTTCTTCCTAACCTTCATATGCATTCTCTTTTTGCAGTGTAAGTTGTTTTGGACCTTTACTGGGTTACCTTTTATGAGAATAATAATGAGTTCTTCCAGTCCTTTCCTGTAGGTCAAGTTTTCTGGGCCTTTGAGCACACTTCGCTTTCACACTAATGGCTAATATATGATGTGTGCTGTTCAAGCTGAACAGCTCCAGATGGAGCCTTACTGATGTTGGCTGGAGCATATACTTCTATATTAGCATATTCTATAGTGTCACTTTCAAGTCTTGATATGTAATCACCATGCACTTGCTGTAGCTTTCAGAACACACTTTGCTCTCCAACCAGTTATTTAACATCCTTGATGTGTTACTTAGACCTGTTCCTGATGGCTGCTAGTCTAATTTGGACCCACTGCAGCTTGAAGGTATTTTTCTGCCTGACTGGGAAAGGTTTGTTAAATGTAGCTTCACTTGTTTCTGTGTGTATAATGCATTTAGTCATCAGCCCCACCAAGATTCGGATGTACAACCCCCTCCTTTTGACCTCCAGTCTTCTGTTAAATATTTTAGCTATGTGTTTAAACTGGATGCCATTTAGGAGGACTTCAGCCTTTCCCACCAGATCAGTTTGTCAGAATTATTGACTCATCTTTTGTGTTTCAAAGGATTTCTAAGATCATCTGGAACTCTTTAACAAACTTTCCAGTAAGATGTTTGAGTTACATTAAGGACTGCTTATTTCAATCTCTTCTGTGTATTCATACCTATTGTTCTGATACTTAGGGATTTGGATTTATTTAAATGGGGCTGTGAAGCATTTTGTGGTGGTTAGGCAGTAGTGGTGTGTATATGGATAACTTCTGAACTACTTGTTTATGCTTACTACTAGGTTTTTTGAGGGAGTGGGACTTGAAATGAGATGTCTTCCTCCAGTCCTGCTTTTGAGCCTGGCCCATTTATTTGAAATAGAGTACCTCATTGTCCTGCTTATTTCCTTTTAAAGGAGATGGGATTGGAAGATTTGGTGAAACAGAATTGGAAATATTCATTACAGAAGAACTTCCAGCTGCTTCATAGCCTGCCTTACTTATTAGTTCAACATATTTTATAAATATCTGAAAGTTTAGTGTCAGGATAAACATGTATGTCTTAATTTGCTGTGTGTTAATATGTATAAAAGATTATAGTGTAAGAACATGTAAAATGGACATTGATGTTAATATGGTCTAAGTCAAAATTTCACACAAAGTTGTAAAGTTCATGGGACTTTGTAAACATTCTTAGTGAGTAGTTTGATTTAAAGTTTCAACCTTATAAAACTGGCTTTCTAAGAGTGTCCTTCCCAACTCCATTTGAATCATGAGCCTAACATTCCTTTTTAATTTCCTCTAGTGTCTTAGATTGTCCTGCTGCTTGATACTAAAGGTCTGTGCAGCATGGTGGGAAGCAGAGTATGCAGAGGCACAGGTTGTGTCTTACATGGAGTTAGAACAGAAGCACTGGTTCGCATGTGAAAATGGCATTCTGAAATAAGAGTGGTAGGTAACAGCCAAGTCTGACTGCAAGGGCAGAGTTTTTCTGAAGCTCCAACTCCTGACTCTGTGAGTTGGGCTCAAGCTAATGTTAAGTTCTAAGTTGTAACTACTTTTTGTTTGACTTTGTGTTGCATTGGAGTTGTGTCTTTTTCAAATCTTTCTTTGCTTTCTGTGTTGCAAATGTCAGTCTTTCAGGTAATTGTTTATTGTGGAGCTGAAGAGGTTTGCATACTTTGTTGTCTTTGATTCCTTTGTGCTAGGATGACAGTTCCTTGTCCAGTATTGCATTACCTGGCCTTTTAACAGGCAGTGTGAGTCCTCTCTCTGGGCTCTGGATGCTATCTTACGAATGATAGCTGTAGCTTTCCCAACAATTATTTCTGTTCCTTGCTCCCTCTATGTAGATACATGTGTTGAATGCAGCAACTAGAGGGAGATAACTGACAGTCTCTTCCATCAGCTGTGGGGAATGAAGGAGCAGAGTAAGACAAGCCTCCTGGCTGAATGGTGTGATATCTTGTCAGCTGTACCTTTAGGAGCAGCCAGATGGTGGTTCAGAGTGTTTCAGAATTCTGCAGAACATCCTGTGATAGCACTTAACTGAGAATCCATCTGTCTGGAACTTGATGTTATTAAAACCCTTCAGCAACAGCTAACTTTTGAGACAGCACTGAAATTGAGACTGACCTCTTCACACAATTCTTGTTGCCATTCTCTTTGAAATTTTCGGTTGCTTAGAAAAGATACAACTTTGTGCAACTTTATTTTATAATTTAACTAGAAATTATATTCCTCTTTCTATGTTTTTTTGTAAGAAGTCAGGCTATAGCCACCTAGAGGAGAGCTGCTCATGTCATAAGCGAACTCAAGACTGGAACCTTGTTTGGGGCCATTTTCAGGCATAGGAAGTTAACATTCAGAAGTCAATCCAAGTGGTGGATTTGCGTAAGTGTCCTAGAGTGAGAAGGAAGTGAGCTTTTTGGAAGGTTGTGGTCAAACCAATCAGTGCTTGGATTTGAATATTGGCACCTGGTTTGGCCACTGAAGGTATGGACCGCCTCTGAGAGCACAGGGGGTTAAAAGCAAGAACTGCCAGGAGAACTCTCTTGTTCCGCACCCCCCGGGAGAGAGATAGAGAGAGAGAGAGAGAGAGAGAGCCAGTGCCTGTGCTGCCTTGAGGTTTGATATCGGCAGCACGGCTGGCCAGAAGTGTGGGATGTGACACCGAGAACCGGCCTCTGTGGGAATTCTGGGCAGACAGAGGCGACCTCAAGCCATGACAATGAGCTACATCATAATGTTTTTAGTTTCCTGTTGGTATTAGGTAAAGTTGATTTGAAAGATAGAATCCCTTGAACTTCAGTAAAATGAAAAAGCAGCCTGAGAGAGCCTGAGAATTTCAATAGTCTTGGCTTCAGACTATCTAATTGCTATGCCTCATTTGACTGAAACTTTTTCCCTTCTGGTAGGCTTTTGTATGCCTATTATACTGTGTGCTAAACACTGAACAAGGTTTTAAGTTTTGCTCTCTGAGATGGAAATAATACATCCCTGGTTTTCTTCTTTAAAAAAATAAGGCAAATTCTGTACCAAAAAAAAGGGAAGTTGAGCTGAGTCCTGTAAATGCGATGCTTATAGAAGCTAATCTTGTGCTGTTCCTTAGCTCACTTGCCCCCAAAAAACTGATTGACACTCCACTTCAAGCAAGGATTATGACAAAGCAGATCCTTAGGTGAGAGTAACACTAGATTGTAATACTTTCTCTTTGATTTAAGTGCAGTTTTTTGCTAAGTACTTGCTTAGCACTTGTAATTGGAAGCTAGTGTTGAGGCATTTTGTACTACTTAATCTTGAATCTCTTCCATTCCTTGGTTCTGATCTTTTTTTGACACAGTAATTTGATCATGCCCTGGTGCTCAAAAGACACACTGACTTCTTCCCAGTCATTTAGGCATATATTTTTATAAAGCCTTAAGTTGAGACTTCAGCTTGTTTTCTGCAGTGTCTTTAAGTGATTTGTTTTTCCAATTAAACAAATCTGAAAATGCCACTAGATTTGTGGAGCTGTGCTCATTGCCTGTGTTGCATTGTCTCTTGTGATTGACTGAGCTAATTCAGAAGGTTAAATCAGGAAGAGAACAAGTGAGTTTTTGCAGGTAGGGGTCTTTTAGGTACCTAGTGAGTGATGACACAGGAGGAGGAGGACTGCAAGAATAAGCTTTCTGATGTCAACTGAAATTAAAGTGGCTAAACAATAATGCTTACCCAGATTTTAAGAGTGTTCTGCTGACATAGCAACTTGCTGTCCGTTACATGGGATGTTCTTGTTGTTTTGCTCCATTTTTGATTGGACCTCTTCTGTGTTCCTTGCCACTAGTTTGTGCTAAGGCCACGTGTACCCATGAGCTGAATAACTTGCTGATAGAGGGGAAAAAAATTCTGTTTTATGCTCTTCTGTAGTTTGGCTTTGTCTTGTGGAAGTAGTTGGGAGGTTGTGGGAAATTTGTGGCTAGAAAGGGTCAGTATGGTCACCCTGTCTTGCCAGAAGTGTGCTGTTAAGTGGGTAAAAAATGCATTGCTTTTATAATTAGACTTGTGCATGGCTGCTTCATATAGAAAATCTAAATCTGCTGTTTATTGCAACAAATAACAAACCTGTAAATGTGGAAAGTATTCTGTCATATTCCACATTCATGATATTCCATATCATGAATGCTCTGTTGTGTTATGAAGGTTGTCATATAGTTCCTCAGTATCTTTTTTTTTTTTTGTTAGTGGTAGAAGCTTAATTCAGAATGGATATTGAAAATATTGTCATGGTCAGTATTTGATAGCACCTAGTTCTGTGGCTTTTATTGCTGCAAGTGAGCCTTAGGGATCTTTTTGTTTTGTTTACTCTTTGAACATTCTGTCAAGTTACATGAGTAGAATCATTGCCTTGCTGTTTCAGATAGGATTCTTGACTTTATTGCCAAGCATGGCATCGGATCACTGTGATCAAAAATCAGTTAGTGCATAGGAACGTAGCTGAAATTGAATCATGTTGAAGTGCTTGAGATGGCACTCTCATCCGGCTGCATGTGAAACAGCAGGGGACAATCTTATGTATTCCAAGGAAGCAAAAAGGAAAGGGAAGGCAGATCTGTAAAAACTTGGGCAAATATAAAGAAAAAAGTAAGAAAACCTCATGATTCTGTGTTTATTTTGAGAAGTTACAAAACATCTTGATTACTAAGTAAATACAAAGTGTATCCAGAAGTTTTGTTGGAAATAACAGACTTCTGTATTGTAAACGTGAGGCAGAAAAGGTCAGATTTCAAGAGGAGGAGGGCCAGGCCTCATTAAAACAATGAATGTATGTGCCAGTACTTTTGATCAATTAAGGACCTGAATAGTGTGGCCTTGAAGTGGCTTGTTCTTCAAAACCTTGGGCATTATAAGCCTCTAAATGTGTTGTTTTGGGGGAGACATGTAGCTCGTTATTCAACTACAATCTGTGAGCAGAATACTGACTCTTGACTGGAAGTCTTTATGTCAAAGGAAATACTTATCTTAAGCATCCTGAGCCGTGGAGAGCCCTGAATATCTGCATGGTAATTAGCTTGCTAGTTTGAACTATTAGCTTGATTGCTCTGCAACTACAGCTAGTTAAATAATAACTGGATGGAGATTAAAACAAGAGATATTGTTCCAAATTAAATATGTGGCATTGGCACTTCAGATTTAAACTATTTCTAGCACTTTAAACATTTCGGAGTCTATATACTGTTGTATGAGCTGTATGTAAGTTCAAGTTAAATCATTTGTGTAGATAAGTTGATTTTGTGTGTGTGTGTGTGTCTTTGGAGTCTGTCCATGTTGTCAGAAGATGAGATAAATGTAAAAATGTAAAATTTGGAGTGGTGATATGTTAGCTTTCTACCTCCCTTGCTGGAGAAGGTGAAGGAAAAAGATCTAACTGATCAACATTCTATAGCTGCAAGTGTGTTTATGTCTATAAATATATATGGGTCCTGTTCAATTCAGTCTGTGAATCTTGAAAATAGCAGCAATGAAAAAGTTTGACTTCGGAAAATATTCATGTAATTCATGTGAGAACACAATGTTCTTATGGCACAAATGAGTTGTTAGTGGTATTCCTTGGTGGGAAAATTGTTGAGTATTGACTTTTTAAAGGTACAATGGTCATCTTTATGTAGCTAAAGCCTCCAATTACTGGGAGCAAAGTTGTCAAAAACAAAAAAGTAAAAGGAAGCAAAAGAGCTCATGTGTTCAGTTAACTGGGGTGTTTTTTCAGTTTAGTTTGTTACCTTCCGCTGAGCAGTTTTTGTAAGTTCACTCGTGGGGTTTTTCTGTGCTAAGCTGTTTGGGGTTATATACAGCTAGTCACTATGATAAAGTTTAATATAGGTTAAGATTCAGTAGATTTAACTGTTGCAAAAATCAGATTCCTGAATGCAAGTGTTTTTCTTTGCTTAAATTACATTTCAGAATATTTATATCCTGTACATTCTGAAATACATTTCACAAATGTAACTTGTGACTTTATTTATAAGGTAGAAAGCAATAGTCAAATACTTTTTGAGGAACATTCCACCTTATGTTTAAATGTAGCAATGGCAAGTGGAGATGAATTTTGGGCAGAACTCTGTACATGCCAGTTTGCAAATAGTTACCCTCTTTCCAGAGTCTGTCACAATAATGTGTTAGATAAGAAGCATGAGGAGAATAAACAGAATGTTGTTGCACTACTTGTCATGGCAGATAGTCTCTATTTGAAACGTGTTATGGTTTGGGTTTGTTTTTTTTTTACTTTTCTTGGTATTTTTTGTCCCTTCACCAGCCCCACTTAGCTGCTGATGTACCAACAATATTGGTCTGAATTTCTGGCTTAGTTTGACTTATTTGTGTAGCTTAAGGTGTTCATACTATTGATGCTAGCCAGTAGTTTTACACTGAAGAAATCCATAGCTAAATCGCTTTTTTGGGTGACTTCATTGACTCAGAAATGGTTTGAACAATGAAAAATCAATCAATGGGAAGCTTTTAACAATGGATTTGTAGATAAAGGCATTTAAGGACTTCTTTCCTGAACGCGTGGCTTGCCTTTTGTGTGAGCTTGGTGAGTGAAAAGGTGGCTCATGTCTCAAGTTGAATGACTTCTTCATGCTTATGAGAATGGGGCTAATAAAATTTATACTTGACTTTTGCTCGATTGGTGAACTTCCTCAGTAACAGCTTGAGCACTGACTTGGTATCTGAAGAGAGGATCAGAGCATTTGAAATAGCTCTGTTTTCCTCTGAGCACAGGAAAAAGAAATACACTGTGGACTAAGACTTTGGTTCTTTTTTGTCAGGTTAGTTTGCTCCAAGAGAACTAATGAGTGAAGTTGCTGGAGCATCTGTTGGCAAAAGAAATTGTGAACCTGTGGTAAATTGAACTGCTTTGTCCTAGTGGATTTCCTTTTTTGAAAGGAGGGTGGTGTAAAATGTTGAGTTCAGAATGTAGTTGCTACTCTGGAAGGCATTTTAGGTATTAAGCAGAAATATGTTGAATCCTAAGCAAGTACTTGACTATGCCTACTCTTGCATATTTACTGTCTGAGACAAGATCTTGTATGAAGACACCCCACTGCACTGAAGCAGAAAGATTGCATGTGTATGATGGTAAATGTCTTCATTAGGAGGTAGGGTAGGAAAGCTCAAGTTGAGGTCTTTTGAGTGATTGTCACTATAAACGTGGAGTGGTTTGTGGGATTTTGATAGGGGCTTTTTTGTTTGTTTTTTTAATTGTTGCTTTGCTTTTTAAGTATTTACTGGTATGGAAAGTGCTAGAAGTTTCACTTATTTCTACTTATAAAAGATATGACTTCATAAAGATTTAAGGAGAAGCACATAAATGCAGTAGTTTAACTTAAGTTTTTCTTGATGCTCTATATCAGTAATCAGACTGCTAAAAAGTACCATGTCTTGTTTTTTTGGTAAATCTGAATTCACTGAATGTTCATATCTAGTTAAATTCCCAAAAGACTGTTAGCCCAGTTACACAATTGTCGGTTGTTTTTATATGAAGTTGTGTATTAGTGGTAGTATTCTCTGAAAAATAGGTCTGTGCCTAGGTTTGATGTTTTTGCTTGAAATGTGTTTCTGTAGTATTTCCACACTGTTGTGAATCAGTTAATCAGAAAAAAAAGCAGGAATTCTTTTCTAAAAAGGTAAACTGATTATGGAAGAATGCTTACGGTGAAAATCAAACAACATAACTTTCTTGTGTAGCAACTAACACTTGCTTTGTATTTAGGTGCCTTAGCTGGACCAGTTGTTGATCCACATGTGACAGCAGTTTGGGGGAAGAAGGTTGAACTGAAATGCATAATTGATGTAAATGAAACAATAACACAAGTTTCTTGGGAGAAGATATATGGTAAAAGTTCACAGACTATTGCTGTTCATCACCCTGAATATGGAATATCTGTTCAAGGAGAATACCAAGGAAGAGTGGCATTTAAAAACTACTCACTTGCTGATGCAACAATCACCTTAAAAAATGTAAGCTTTTCTGATGCAGGAGAATATGTTTGCAAGGCAGTCACATTCCCTCTTGGAAATGCACAGTCGTCAACAACTGTAACAGTATTAGGTAAGTCAGCTTCTTTTTGAAAGCAAAATTCTGCAAACTTACAAATAAGTTGAATTTTACCATTTAACCCAAAGAAAATGCAAAATATTTCTTTGCTGGTCTTTTGTTGCAGGTGTGCAATTTTTACTAATGTCATAGAGGAGAATTCTTCTGGTTCTTGCTTCTTTAGAACTTATTTGACTGTCTAGTTATTAAAAATAAATAATGTTCCTATTTAGGCATTATCCTGAAAACAAACATTCAGTTTGTATTAGCACAGTGTTTTAGAACTTTGGCAGACAATGCTGATACCAGGGACTTGTGTGTATGTGCTGGGAAGCTGCTGAACTTGGCTTCAGCTACCACATTGGCTAAATTCCCTCAGTTAGTACTGGGTAGTCACTAGTCTTCAGAAAAAGCAGGTATTTCCAAACCTTGTTGGTAACTGTTTGTCTCAGTGAAATGGTCCATCATCTGTAATGAGGTTAGAGAGTTCCCAGTGAGGGTCAATGCCCCATGCCTGAAAACATTCAGACGGGATTCTGCAGCAGCCTGGTGTAGTTGAAGGTGTTCCTGCTTATTGCAAGGGGATTAGACTGGATGACCTTTAAAAAGTCCCTTCCAATGCAATTCTATGATTTTATAAATGTGCTGCTAATGTGATAATTTAATATAGCTGCTTAGGTCTGGTGTGCAAAGAACAGTTTGCATCAATGTAAATGTCAAGCAAAACTATCTAGATGGCTTCCCAGAAGTTGGGGGAAGAAAGTCAATTTAAGCTCTTGAGTGTTTGTGGATAGTCATAATGTGAAACTTCTATAGACTTGAGGTTTAGTTTGCACTAATTTTGTCCCTCTTGTTGAGGGCTGAGTATTGTTGTCATAAGGAATTAGTGCTGAAGTGCAAGTAACTCAGGTGTTACTGCAGTGTAAGGTAAAATGATTCTGCTGAAACTTGAAAGCCGGTTATTAAGTTGCCCTCTCCTTATAATAGTATTCTTCTTGTAGTAGTGTAAGGTACTTCTGTATCTCATGCCAGGGAGGGGGGCAGGGGGGTGGTAAAATGATATTTTCTGTAGCTGAGATGGTTGTCAATGACTATTTCTGTAAGCAGGTGTGCTTTTTAGGATCATCTCTTCATCTTTGATACCAGCTTTTCATAATAGTAGAATATCCAATGGGATTAATCAGAGGGCTGTAGCACAGTATGTAAACTGGTTTTCACCACAAGGTGGGGCAAAATAAATGCATCAAAGCAACTGGCTTAATCCAATTTAAAACCAGTAACTTAACCAAAATTCTTTGTGATGCACAAAGTATGTGGTCTTATAGTTCTCTTTCACCTGACTTCCATCTGTACTGCAAGTGGCTATGTGTGTGGTTATTATAGCAGTCTCTTGACTTCAGGTTTCAGCTATTGTGCTTTACCAATAAGCAGTGGGAATTTCTTACTACCTCCTCTCAGCTTTTCTAGTCAGTTCCTCTTTCTAAGATTGTTTTGGTTTTTTTTTTTTTTTTCAGGTAACATTAGCTATTGTGTCCATTTTGCACTCATAATATCAGGTTTCTGGAGGAACTTGGAAAGCACATGTATGTCTCATGTGCTTATTAATCTACATTTGGAAGAGTAGAAGGACCACAACTTGTTTCATTAGATATACGCTATGAAAAATCGCAATTGAAATAGGCAAAAAAGTATTAGGCAAACCGTGATTCTGATCATAGCTTTTTTCATCATTGATGTAGATGGTTGCCCATTGCTGTAAGTCTCTCAGGACCCTCTAAATGGCAAAACCCAGCTGTTATTTGCAAAGATGCTTTTCCATCCTAGTTACCAGCAGCTTCACTTGCATGGTAGCTAACCTTCTGTTGGATTTAAGTTCTTTGGCCTCAGCTGTGTATTTTCTGTCCTTTTAGAAACTCTTTGCTACACTGACTTAAACAGTCAAAATACTGGGGAAGTACTGATGTTCAGAATATGCTTGTAAATTAATACAAGCATATTCTGAACATCAAAGTTCACAACTTGTGAACTTTGCTGGCCTGAACTCAGCAATTCCAAGCTCACCAGAATCTTAAGGCATGTAATTGCTGTAATTTAAATCTTGATGTAACTTAAAATCATCTTCAATGATATATTGACTGTATTCTTCCACTGGTCTAAAAAACTCTTCCTTTGGTAAGGAAAAAAGTTCCTGTCCTAAGGCTGAGGCTATTTCCAGTTGAAGCAGGACTGCCTTTTTTCCTAGTCCCTGTCTGTTCTTATTTAGCAAAGAATTTGTTTCCTTCCCCTGTGTAGTGGACATACTTAGTCATGTACTAGATGCTTGTATGCTCTGAAGTGGAGACACTGAAGACAAATGGAAGAAAGAAATAACTACAAGATAAAATGCCCAATGTTTTGCCACAGCGCACTGATCGCTTAAGGTCATATTTAAAACTTCTTATATGCCCCAAGTTTAACACATGAGCCATGTTTGGTGATTCTGCCCACTCCCAGTTTGCTTTGTTTAGTGCTTCATGTTGTCTTAAGGAAATGCACTGTAAAAGAAGAGGTTAAGACAGTGGAAATACAAAAATGCTTTTAGGATCAAACAGATATATTGAACTTTTCTGAAACTTTAGTTTGCCAAACTTACCTTATTAAACTTGTGCAAAATATGGCAAATAATTTTTGTGTCAAGCTGTTGGTTTCCCCAAGATCCCAAGATGCTGACCAAATGAGGCGAACTGATGTCTCAGGGCAGAAGAAAGGGTGTGTTGCTTGGTAGCTTGCAGAGCTGACATAATTTTTATCTTACTAACTTGAGTGCTGCCCATGACTATTTTAAATACTTGGTTTGGTTCAACTCTTGTCTTGCTAAGTTGGATTTCTTATCATGGGTATTTATAAAGTAGGTCTTGTTCCTCTGCAACCTAGCTCTTACCAATGCTACAAGTGAGGAATGAGTTGTACAAAGGAGTGTCAAAGGCATGTCTATCAGCATTAATTAGATCCTAGACACTCTAATGCAGAAAGTCTTCCAGTTAGGAATTAAAAGATGATGAATGTCACAGTATAGATAGAAATATGAAAAATTAGGTACATAGTAGAGCTCTTAGCATTAATGTGGTTGCTTACATATAGAAATTATTCAGTTTGAGATTTCCTCAAAAAACCTGTCTATCCTCCGTCTACCGCTTCAATGGACTATGAATCTCTCATAGGTACTCTGCTGTATCTGTTAGTTCCACGGAGTTATCTCATGTGTTTGGGATTCTCTCAGGTGGAACCAAAATGCCTGTGTCTGGATACTACAGAATACTCAGGGCCAAGAAGAGGTATCAAGTAGATGGCAAATTAGTGAACTCACTGGCCTTAAAACAAACAAGCAAACTGCCCCAAACTACTAAAACAAGAAAACCTTAATAAGTTAATTACTAAGTATTAATTAGCAAACAGGATAAAGAACACAGAAAGATAAAGCTTCTGGTTTTGAGGTGAGAGAAAATAAAAATGTGAAATACTGTTTTGGGAAGAAGCTAATCAAGTACATGTCAGATGTGATAAAGAAGATGACAATTCCCAGTGTCATGCTATTGCCAAGGAATTAGTAAATTTAATGTTGGGAGGAAATAATCCTGCTTGTGTTGTAATCATGCCAACATCATCCAGACCTCCTGTGCCCAGTGTGTGCAGAAAAATAGTTTTAAAACTAATAGAAGCAATTGAAAAAGGCTTATGAAGGTCAGGAAAACCAAGAAGCAGTTTTTTGGCCTTGAAACTTGATGCAGTAGGATTTAAGGCTCGTGTCTGGATGCTATATTGTGTTTTTTTCTGTAAAGAAGTGTGAGGACCAGAGCAGCGAGAGATTTCTGGTACATCTATGTTGAGTGTAAAGCGAGGGTTGAATAAGCTGGGTGAAATTAGGTGGTGGTCATGAGTCAGTAAAAGGGCAAGCACAGATGGGCAAATTAATTGAGACCTTTTGAACAACTGCCCATCTCTCTTCCATGCTTCAGCCATCCTGTCTTTAATACTCAAATATAATTCACACCATGATGTTGCTTTAGAAGGATCTCTCACACTGTGGAAGTAGGTCTTGCATCTTAGGGGATTGATGGCTTCCTTTTCCACACAAAGCGTTGTCCTCACTGTCTTTTTTATTTGGCCTAAATAGAGCATAACATTTCTACTGAGTGGGTGTAGCAGCTTCTCTAATGTTCTCCCAGCTGCCTCTTGTGTTCTCTACCACCACTGTGGGTAGAGAAAGTCAGTGAAAATCACATTCATGTGGCACAACAAATGGTCCTGGGATAAGAGGACTGCATATAGAAATTACACTTTCAAAAAACAAAAAATTGCCACAAAAACAATTCCAAAGCCTGTACTTTGGATATGGAAACATGTAGGACTGGGAATAAGTATATTTTATGACACTGAGTAGTTTTGAACAGTTTACCTTTTTGTCTAGTTGACAAGTGTAAAACTAAGTATTACACAATGAACTCAAACTGACAAATCTCTGGTATCATTTGAGAAAGTAGGTTTTTAGAATTAGTCTATCGTGCTTTATGGCTACTTGAAGGCTTCTTTTTCTAAAAGTAGAGTAGTGAGTAGTCTGCTTGGGTCTGGACATCTCTACAACTTAGTTAAGAGTTCTTGTTTACTTACATATCCCTTCACAAAGAGGTGGAGGACAAATTACACAGTTGCATGTTTTTTTCAAAGAAAAATCAAAGGAATAGAACATATCAAGCCTTTATTTCCAGCTGAAATTATTTGAGTCTACAATTTTGGCATGAAATGCTAATAATAGCTGCTAATTTAATTTATTTTACTGTTATGGAAATCTTGGGAAGGGAGGGATACAGCAAAAATTAGAACTTTCATGCATGTAAAATTCTAAATATAAATTTGGGTGTATACTTCTGCATTTTAGTAATACTACAGAAGCTATTGAAGTCTCTACCAGTAATTTCAGGAGAACAAGGCAGTAGTGTTCATGTTAAATCAGGAAAACCAAATTGTGGGTCAAATAACAAAGCTATGTAATGTCAAGTTCTCCATACTAGGTTTTAAAGGCTTTTTTTCAGGATTAGACAATGCTTCATATGTACATCAGTTCAGATATGCAAACTTACTGCACAAAGCTGTAGCTGTTGCTGGTGTTGCAGAGCAGGGAATCAGATTTTGAAAGAGGCTCTATTAGAAATGCTTCAGATCTAGAAGAGTGAGTGTGCAACTTGGCAGAAAAAACCTGCTATTGGCTTATTTTCGGTAGGGTTACTAACAAATCTCAGAGGGTGGGCATTCAGAGAAACAAAGTAGAAAATGATTTGCTCTCACTATCTGCCCAAACACTCTTCAGTTTCATAACAACTTGTATTCTTCAAGCACTTCTAAGCATAGAACAGAGAACCCACATTTTTATAAGGCTATCCATTTAATAGTTGTCTTTTCCTTTAGTGTAATTGAGCAAATAACAAACCAACTTGTTTAGACATGAGCAGTGTTAGACTGAGCAAAAAAGTCAAAAACTGATCCTGGCACTAAATGGGCTGAAGCTGAAATTATTTGTTATCTTTGGAAGTAGTTGGAGAACTTGCCATGTATGGTGAACTTGGCTCTATTCTCTTACAAGATGTGTCTGTCAGTCAGCTTCAATTTATTGGAAAGAAATTCCATGAACTAACTTTTTTCCTTCTGATACTGAAAGGCACAGAAGTTGCAAGACTTATCTCTGCTTTGTGATTAGTGAGGGCTGATCCACTGAGGTGGATTCTGAAGCATTATGGTGAGTAGCAATGACCTTCCTTCAGAGGACTCCAGTAGCCAGATTAGAGCAAGAGACCAGGATTGTGGAACAGGCTGGTACACTACTGCAAACCTGTCCCTTACAGAACTGTGACACAAACAGGCCATTCTAACACAGCCCAGCCACGGTTTGTATCTGAAGCAACAGGTAGTTTTTCTGACTTGGGATGTAACTGGTGGGTGGTTTGTACAGGGCCGAAACAGATTTGCTAAACCAGAAGGAAATTTTTTGGAAGCTTGTTAGTCTATGGCCCTCAGCAGTAGACTTGTCCATGAGGAGCTCAACTTCCTTTTAGAAATAAGTGTGTTCCCCAAGTTTTTAAAATTTCGAGGTGGGAAGTGGCTTTGCAAGGAGGTCACATCCTTCCACATGCAGATTTCTTTAGTCTTAGTATTGCGTTCCATGTAGGCAAAATATATACAGGCAAAACTTTATATAGAACAATGAATTTTATTTTTATTGTATTTTGTTATTGAAATGTTATTTATATATAGATTACTTTGTATATTGTAGATTTTATGTACAATTGCATATTTCTGTGTGCTTATTAGATCCTTTATTCAATGTGTGGTGTGTATATATAATAAAGATGCAGCTTGGAAGTAATTTCTATAATAGTGATCAAGAAAAGCTTAAACTCTTAATGTTGGGTGTTAGAACACTGAAGTAGATTTCAAGTGACACAAATTGACAGTATAGATAAATTCTTGAATGCTTGAAAATGCAGCAGAATCTAAGCTTTTTGAAAAAAACCAAACTGCAGTGTCATTTCAACCTAATATCTTTAGTTCGCTGTTGTCAGACACTGCATCTGGCGTTTTGGACCCAGCCACTCTGGAATTCCCTTTCAGTGCATTAAATGTATTGAATGAACAACACTGAACTTGAGTGGGTGGACAAAGAGAGGTAGTGTCAACAGGTCAAGGCCTTGTAGAGCTGTCATCTCTTGAGATAATGCATAGTCTTCTGGGATGTCTGATTAACATGAGCATTTGCAAAGAGATTAGATCTTGTTTAACTTTTAAGTAGTGACACTTTCAAAAATATGGAGTTCTTGTTTAAATCTTTTTTTTCCCCCTCCTTAGTTGAACCTGTTGTGAGCTTAATGAAAGGACCAAATCTTCTAATAGATGGGGCAAATAGGACAGTAGCAGCCACTTGTACAGCAGCCACTGGAAAACCTGCTGCGCAGATTGACTGGGAAGGAGGCCTTGGTGAAATGGAATCCACCTCCATTTTGTTTCCAAATGAAACAGTGACAGTTGTAAGCCACTATGTGATTGTCCCTACAAGATTTGCAAGAGGAAGACGCATAACCTGCGTTGTGAGGCACCCCACCCTTGAAAAGGAGATGAGATACCCTTTCATGTTGGACATACAGTGTAAGTATTCTGTGAGGTGATTATTCCTGGTATGTATCTTGCAACTTCCCCCTTAATCAATGTACACCTTCCACGGGAAGGAGATGGGCGCTTTCTGCTTCAGGAAAACAGAAACTATACAGAAAAGCTGTGATAAGAGGCAGGTCCAGCAGGAGCAAAAGCCTAGGGTCTCTGTATTGAAAATAAAGTCATGAAGCTAGAATACTGTTTTGGATATTGAATCATGGGTAAACATGAGGATTGATCCAAAAGCCGTTTATAGAGTTTTAAAATTTCAGCAGTATTAAAAAAGAATGCTAATGAAAATTCATGTATGAGATGCTAAGTTGAAAATAGGTCTTGTGTTGGTCAGTAAGTTACTTTCAGATTATTCACCTAGCTTTGTCCACTCTAACTAGCACAAGGAAACAAGAACATAATACATACATGCCTAGTGTTTGTTATTCAGCTTCAGATTGCTCATATAATTCAAACCTGCACCAGGCTTCTTTAAAAAATATATGGCTTTTAAAAGACATGAATACAAAACAAGGTGGCTTACAATGTTGCTTAGTTAAAACCAGTTAAGACAAGTAAGCTTTAGGCATGTGGTCCCTTTTTGTTAGACAGTGCATACATGAACGAAACCAACCATTTTAGTGTTTTCCTTTGATGTCCTGTCTTGGCTGTGTGCTGCTTTAAAATTCCTAAACCACAGAAGTCTGTCAGTTGAAGTAGAACAAATGTAGTGGCTGGAAAAAGTAGACTTGACTGTTTTGATTTGACTAGAATTTGATTTTTGGCTTGGTTTTGTTCTGTTTGGTGAAGAATCACTTATTTTGGCATAAAATAGTGATTCACACTGCTTTATTTTATTGGTCTTGAAATAAAGTTCTAGATTGGAGGGCCATTGATACAGAAATGAAACTGAAGAGGATTTGCATTATCTCAAACAGTGAATAAAATAATGATTTCCTGTTGAAAATGAAGTGAGGGTGCAAGTTGGTCTTCAATATTTTCATGTGAGATTAGTGTTAATGCATGTTTCAGAATTTCTAACAAGGTTGTATAGTAAGGTACACAGCAGCAAGTGAGAAGCAGTGTGTGCTCTTCAGTCTTCCCTGATGCTTATTAGGTTTTGCAACTGCTTCTCCATTTCAGCTCCAGACCTTATCCCAAATCATACTGGTTTGTCTGTTCCTTGGCTTTTAAATATTTTTCCAAGGCCTCTCTGACATCACCTGCTGACTTTTTAGAGCTATAACATAATTCTGCGTTTTGATGCCAATGGATAATTTAATCTTTACAGTTGGCATCTGTGAACATGTTGGTGATTTCTTAATTACCTGGTTTCTCCCAAGGTTGTTTCTGATCCTTTGCTGTATCTTTTTAGTGAGAAGTAGTTCTAAATTACCATTCCTCCTTCCCAAAAACATGAAACTGATTTCTTTTTTCTGAAGTCCTCTCACTTCCTCAAGGTGCTGTGTGGTTGCTGAAAACACACTGGGAAAGTTACACTGATTAAAACAATTTGTTCACTGCTGCATATTAATGTTGTAGCTTGGAACTGTATAATGTTCTCTGTATATTTTGGTGGTGTTCTTTAAATTAAAAACAAAAAGACAACCAACAACTAAAGCACACAAAAAAAAAACCAAACATGAAAAAAGTACCTATCTGTTCTATTACTCTTACACGTGATACACTTTAAATGTAAAAATCGTGGTTGTTCATAGATTAAATCTTTTTTTGTCAGATGCCCCAGAAGTTTCAGTAACTGGCTATGATGGAAACTGGTTCATTGGAAGATCAAATGTTCAGCTCAAATGTAATGCTGATGCAAATCCATTACCTATGGAATTTATGTGGACCAGGTAAATATTTATGAAAAGGGACTTGCCACATGATTCAAGTGTTATAATCACTTTGCTTACAGTGAATGCATGTGTTGAAAACAAAGAGTATATGACTTGTATTGGTCATATTGGTTTTATCCAGCTTTTAAAAAAGAGAATACAAGATATGTGTTTGTATGAATACAGGTGAGTGGATATCTTGTCAATTTATGTGCCTAAACAGTTTGTCATTACTCTCAGGATAAAGTCTCTTTAGTTACTCAAGGTGAACTGAGCACTGTGTGTTACATCATGTAGAGCAAAGACCAGTAACTCTAATAATGATCCACCTATTATTTACATATGCCTCTAATGAACAAATTTAAAAGTTTACATATCATCCACACTTCATGAATCTGTAGACTCCCATCCCAGACTTAGCTCAAAATCACTGTGATGAGAAATTTCAGCACATAAAAATTCCTGTGTTTAGAAAAAGCCCCTAACAGCAGTATCACTTGCTTCTTCAGATGCACTAGGTTCTCAGTTCTCTCATTTGAATTTTAAACATATGTAAGAACTAATCAATACTACCAATGTTCACAATTCTAGAAGAAATGAACCTGTTTAAATAAATTTAATGCCATTCAAGCGTCAAAGATCACTGTTAGGCTTCCCAAACTTAAAATGGAAGAAACTTTTACAAGAAATCTAAATTTTCTGGAATAAACCTGGTGTGCCTTTCTAAGCAACAGCAAAACCCATCCAAAAAGCTGTAGTAGTGGTGAATAAGAAACTTCATGTGTAGGGAGGGGAAATCCACATAAAACAAGGGTAGCTTGAGCTTGTAGAAGTACTGTGTTGAACTGTGTGCTGTTTGACTGGTGTCAGATTACAACAGGTTGTAGAACTCCCTTACCGACCAGTTTTATCCCTTGGAATCGAAGATGTCTTTGTATTTACTGGGATGGTGATATTTT
Organism: Pyrgilauda ruficollis; assembly: GCF_017590135.1. Lineage (NCBI taxonomy): Eukaryota > Metazoa > Chordata > Aves > Passeriformes > Passeridae > Pyrgilauda > Pyrgilauda ruficollis. The sequence goes on from NW_024515875.1 coordinate 3,730,098, forward strand.
CATGGTTGGTAATGTTTTTAAATGTTGCATGTATGAGAATTTTATTAGGATAGAGCTTTCAAACCACTTGACTGTTTTTGTAATGTTTCTTGAAATAAATACTTCTGGTACTATGAATCATGAAGTATGTGCCTGATGAGTTTTATCAGCTTTATATGGCTGAAGCAATTCTGGGCAATAATCACAGCAAAGGACTAGGAAAGTTGTCTTGAGCCATTTTCTGAAGATTGCATTCAGTGTGAGCTGTGAAGTGTTTGTTTCTTTTCCTTTGAGTACCTATTTTAAAGTGATGGTTGCCTTTCTGTTCAATACTACTTAAAAAAAATCACAATTGCTAAATGCTTTCAAGATACTGTCATCTAGTGATCTAGTTTGAATATTGATTTAGGCCTCATTGGCTGTTAATAGGTACGTAGATAAATTAAAATGGGTTTCAATGGCATGGAATTACACAGGTGTTTAATGGGCAGTTGGCAGCTCTGTTAGAATAGTTCCAGGGCTTTTGCCCTTTCCTCTTTTTCTCTTGTGTTTACACAGTTGTAACTGCAATCTTAGACAAAATTGTACAGGGAAATTATAGACTTAGAAAAGTCAGTTGATAAAAATTTTTTTAACCAGTTGTTTCCCCAGGTGTCTCTCCAAATACCACATTCCATTTCAGTGATGTTAATTTAGACAGAAGAATGATGGGAGATAAGAAGAGGCCGTTCAGGAGAGGAGAAACGGCTTGAATTCTTGCTGGGAAGTTCTAGTCAAAATGTCCTCTAAATTAAGAATGTATGGACAGAAATATCTACTGAGTGCAAACGAAACAGGCAGCTAATCCTGACAGCAGAAGTGCTTCTTAGTTAGACTGTTAGTTTTCAGAGCTTGGTTTGTCTTGTTCCTCCGAGTTCTTTTGAGATGCTGTTTTCTTAGCTGTAGTGGTGTAGATTTTAGACAGCTTGCTAGTTCAGCAGATCTGACATTTAAAGGATTTGGCCCAGAAATAATTTAGACAGAAGAGTGATGGGAGATAAGAAAAGGCAGTTCAGGAGAGGAGAAACGGCTTGAATTCTTGCTGGGAAGTTCTAGTCAAAATGTCCTCTAAATTAAGAATGTATGGACAGAAATATCTACTGAGTGCAAACGAAACAGGCAGCTAATCCTGACAGCAGAAGTGCTTCTTAGTTAGACTGTTAGTTTTCAGAGCTTGGTTTGTCTTGTTCCTCCGAGTTCTTTTGAGATGCTGTTTTCTTAGCTGTAGTGGTGTAGATTTTAGACAGCTTGCTAGTTCAGCAGATCTGACATTTAAAGGATTTGGCCCAGAAATTAAATACTGAGTAAACCTTCAGGTGTACACTAAGAATATTGAAGGAAAGCCCACTGGAAGTGTCAGAGCACAGTGAAAAATTCATTCTATAGCTTATTGGCAATATCATTTTAAACTCCTCCTGTTTAAACTAGTTGTAAATATGCACATTTGAAATATAACTGTCCTTTTAGGTTGGATGGACAATGGCCTGAAGGACTGTTGGCTGTTAACAATACTCTGCAATTCAGCAGCCCTTTGACTTATAACTACACTGGGACTTATATTTGTAAGGTGACTAATGCCCTTGGTCAGAAAAGTGATCAGAAGACTATCTACATATTAGGTAAGTCTTACTTCTTAACAAAGACAGTATGTTAACCTGGAACATTTTTTTTGTCAGTGATTGAATTAGCAAACTGAAGAGCCAGTTGTTGCATGAAATATATGAAAAATGTATGCTTTTTGTGTGAAAAGCCATTGAAAGTGTGGATTTAAAAGCTACAGCACAATTTGAGATTAAACTGACTCTTAAATAGCAATATATAAGGGAAATTGTTACAGTTAAAGTGCTTCTGAGATTATTATTTTCTCTTGGTAGTTAATTTAACATTTTTTGTAGTCTTAACCTGTGTTTGACAAGACACATTGACTGCAATAAGTAGTACCTTGTCTGTAATAAATTAAGAAAACAGATGTTAGTGGAAGGGGAACAACTACATTTAGAAAAGCTGAAGATGCTCTCTTTTAAGGAAGTTAGGGTTACGTTCTGAATGTGTGTGTTTTACACCCGTTACTTGTGGCATTTTCTTGGGGTGCAGATACCCAGTAATCATCAAGTTAAATACCTCATGCACAACTCTTGCTAAGCTACTTAGTACCATATAGCAAATTTGTGTGTCTGTGTAGCACTACTGCTATTGGAACACACAGCCTTGCATCATAAACACAATGTAATTAATGTTTTACTGTGACACCATTTATGTGAAAGAGCACTATGGCTTACAGTAAGCATGAATACTTCTATACAAGTGTGGAAAAGCTGTTCAGATTTTCATAAGGGATTAAGTAAATTAGCTTGATCAATAAATGCTAGTATTATAGGGGTTTTTAAGGAAGATAATAGACATGAAAATTAAAACTTCATTCTGTTGTATTGTGTTGCTGCTTTTTACTAAGTTCTTGACAGTAGTTATTTCATTAAGCAAATTAAGTGTCAGAGCACATGTTGGCCTGTTAGAGAATACAGAGATGGTGGCTACAAGCATAGATGATTTCTTTGTTAAAACTGCATATGAACACAGAGTTAAAATGAGAAGGAGAATTTAAGACTAAAACTATAAGTACAAGATGTTTGAAACCACATCAGTCAGAATTCACGTTAGAATCTACATCTTTAGAATGAATGATAATGTTGAAGTCAGTGATATAATTACACTGTAGGCCACTGTGGAAAGCTAGTAAGTTCTAATAAACTGTCTGGCCAATGAGCTAGTTAACTGGAAACTTATAAATAGTTTGAGACAGTTGAATTACTTGTAAACTACTTAATAGCTAGAATTTTATATTATTTAAAACACTTCAAGTGCTGCCAAAAGTTATGAAAGTGAGAGTTACTTTTGGATGTTTTGGTTCTAAAGCTGCTTCTGTGGAGAAGACTTCATGGCTGCATAGCAGTCTCAAAACAATTACAAAAACTGGCACATTATAAGAAATATCAATTCAAAAAATTAGAAAATTATCATTAAATAGGGTGAAATGTTTGACTAGAATATAACTTTCAAATAGACTTGCTCAAAAAATAACAATGCAGTTTACAGCTCTGTTCTCAGCCCTATTCTATCTGTAAGGAGTGGGGAAAAGTTTTTTTCAAGTCCACTATTATTCAAGTTTTTGGATCTGTAAATGTTATATACTGTAAATAGACCTCATGCTTTTTACTGTGACTGTCATGCATCAAAATTAAAGGTTGTCATTCAAATTGTGTTTTCAGCTAACAGACTAAAACAGGCAAACTAGGGAATCTTAGATAATATTTCCTAAAATGAATCAAGTTTTTGAAAAGCAGGGTAGGCATACAGGCTAGCTGGGCAGTGGTGATGCTTTATGTTCTAGCCTGATGCACATCTTACAGAGTTTAAACCAGCTCAGTGCAGAGACAGTTAAGCTGCAGCAGTTGGCCTTTCCTGTGAACTGATGGACACTATTTATGTGTGTGCTGCTTTTCAGCTGTGCTCAGCAACTTGGTTTTACTATAGCAATTTAACTGCAATTAGCAAACCTTAGCTGTTTTCAGGGAGCAACAAAACTGAGCCTCATTTAGTGCAGAATCATACAGGGTCATGGTTTTGCCAGTTAGGTGCACCAGTAACAATAAAGGTTTTAGCTGTCAGTAAATTTCAGTCTTAAAAGTGTTATGTTGATCATGCTGACAAAAGGATTGAAAGCACTGTGTATGAACTTTTTGTATACAGGAGACTTGATAAAAACAGGAGAGGTAAAGCAATTATTACTGTTAACACCTGTACGTTTTCAGAAACAAATACTAAGTACATTCTATTGCAACTCTTAAGAATAACTTTTCAAAGTGATTGAAATTAATTAATTAATTGAAATGGCCTTAAATGATGCAGGATGGGCAAGTGACTAATAATCAATCCACTTACCACCTGTAATATTTGACTTAACTCACCGGGTATCTATTAACAGTAAACACGGCAGTGGTGTACTGTAGAGCAATAAGCTGAAATAATCTATTTTTCTGTCTTTGCTCTTAGCCACTGTATAAAACTTGGCATAAAATGTGAACTGAAACTTGGAAGCTAACAGACAAAGCTGTATGATCACACCATCTTTCAAATTTTAATTATGAAGCTGTCAAAAAGGATTTATGAAGTTAATGTTTCTGAACAGTCACCATGCTCATAGTTGTTAAGCTTTTTAACTGCTATAAAAAATACCTATTAAGTTGAAATGTGTTGTAGGTTTGGAATGTAAGCTGAGCAAAAAATTGGTTTTGGTCCTGATATTCATTGTTAAAAAAATCAAAGCTATATTTTTAATAAGTTCTGTTGTGCTCCTAAAGCTTGTTAATATTCTTAAAGTGAAATACAGAAATGAAAGAGAAGTAGCTGACAGGAACTAAACAGTATCTTCATCTTCCAGCTTTGGGAGATTCTACATCTTTGTAGGAATAGTGAAATACTCAAATGGTTTTTGAAGCGTGATACTTCTTTTTATATTGCACTTAAGGCACAGTTATCTTTGCAATTTTTATTAATTCAGTGATGTAAAGCTAAACTTTTTGCATAGTTGCCCAGCAAAAGCAAGTCATGCTCCTAGTGGAGTTCAAGCGTTGAAGTAAGTTTTCCAAAACATTCTGTCAGTTTGATATATAAAGCGCTTCCTTGTACAATATTGATTTACTCAGTTTTCTTACACAAGGAATTGAATTTTGTTTTCTTGACTCTGTGTTCTTTCACCTTCATGCTGTTTACTGAGGCTTTCCCTTTCTCCCCTTGCAAGGGAGAGGTGATCTGTGAGGCTTGCATTAAGGTTGGAACATACTTCTTCTGTCATGACACCCTTTGGAAGAGATGACTTTTGTTAAAAATAAAGCCAACCTTTGTTAGGCAGCAATTCTAGAAAGGTGTTTTTTGTAAGTGCAGGGGTCACCTTCTTGTAGAGTGGACACTGTGAGCATTAACATAGCAGAGACTGATTGTTGGTTTTAGGTTTTGCTGCTTCATATATAAACATTTGTTCTGAGACCGCCTTGTGAATACGGGCACTCTTTTATTTTCTAAATTACATATTGGAAGGGATGTTGACAAACTGCTCTTTAGCAAAGGGTTTTTGCTCCCTGGTCTAGCAGGCTTTGAATTTTCAGTGGTCTTCCTGAATATTCTTCCATGCTGGAGGTTACGATAATAAGTTTCTCGTGTCCCAAAAAAATACCAAAATCTTTTATTTGGTGCATGACAATCCCAGCTAGAAACCACAAAAGCACACTGAACTTTGAAAGTGGATGATTGATGAGAGAAACTGTTGCTACCAATATTAGTATTATGCTGCCAAAATAGAGGTGGGGGAGTACACACTGAAAATAGTCCTAAGGAAAATGTTTAGCTCCAGTGTGGAACCTCTGTAGGCAAGACACTGTGGGGAGAGTGTTATGCAGTGTCCTCACTGATCACTTGACATTAGAGTAGCAGTGGTTGGAGAAAGAAAGAAAGAATTATAAATTTTCAAATCATTTACTTTCAGACATTGTCTTCTTCCATGGAAAGCTGACTTTCCCTGCTGTCACAAAGGAGTTGCTACATAAGCTTTTCAGCAGTTGAAAGAAAGAACTAATTTTTAAGACCAAACTGCACAGAATTATTATTCAGTCTTTAAGTACTTAACATATAAGGGTAATTTAGCAAGAACAGCAAGTCAAGACACAGTAGTATGTATGTATCTGTGCAAACATACAAGTAATTCATACACAGGCAGGTACTTGCCACTCAGTAAAATGGTGTGTGCAAAGAGAGGTCTTGTAATTTGTTCAAAGCCAACTCACTTGTGGATTAGAAGTAATTGATAGCAGGTCCTTCTCTTATAGGAGGCAAAAGAAGGGGTTATTTTCATCTTGAATGGTATGGGATTGTTTTTTGCAAATAGAGAGAACTATTTTTGGCCATTCTGTTATGGCTTTTGGAACCAGACAGACTTTGACTGTGTGTGTTAACACAACTCTCCAAGGAACCTTTCCTTACAAAACTTGGTTTCTGTAATGCTTAAATGACAAATTTTAACCCAAGTATATTGTAGCAGTATTGAATTATCTTACCTGTTGTAGCTGGTCACTTCACCTCTCAGATACTTCATAGTGGGCTAAATCCAAAATGGTGTATGGTTTAAGAGTATTGTGTTCTCTTGTTGATTTTTTTTTTTTTTTTTTTTTTTAAACAATGATAAGCTGATAATACCGAGACAGGATTTAAACCTAAGACTTTGAAGATAGTGGTCTGGTTTTTAGGGATGATTCATCCATCTCTTTCTACTTTCATCTCTCTGACACTTGGCTTATTTTTGGCTTTGAATTGGCACCAGAAGCAGAGGTGAATCCCAAAAATTTGAAGGATGTGGTAGGCAGGAGGATTGAAGCAGGGAGATGTAGTGTTTGGTGCAAAACATGTTATGTTAGTTGGATATCTCTACTAAACTTAATGGTAGAAACTTCCCTGCCAAGACAAGTTGTTGGTATTGTAAGAGCTGAGAAAATTATATCAAGAATAGTCATTTAAGGGAAAAATAAAAATATCGAGCTGACGCTGTTGAAGTTTGGTACTGACTTTGATGGGAAACATCTGGAAAACAATTAAGAGTGTGAAAACTAAGCAGTGCACCGGAACCTGGGTCCTTTAATTTGAGGTGGTATCGGAGCTTCATTTGAAGTCAAGAGCAAGTCTTGCTTTTATTAGCAGAAAACTTGTCAAAGGCTTTGAAACCAAGTAGGAAATGGAAGGAGACATTTTACTTGCTATAATCATACCAGAAAATTGGGTTTTGCTTTATTCAGTTGTCTTTTATTTTAATGGGGGGGATAGCTATGTAAGAGTAGAAGAAATTTTGTTGGGGTTTTGCTTGTCCTCATCATTATTGCAGGGTACATGTAAAAAGGATTTGAAGAGGCCCCAGAACATAGTAAGAAACAAAAACTGAAATCAAGATGTATTTCAACTAAACCCAAGTATTTTCCAGAATTTCTGCTGTTTTCAGCTCCCTGACCTGCATGGATATTTTAATATGATGTGCTTTGTGCAACAATAGAATCCTTCATCAGTGAAAGAGACAAGAGCTGTTAAATATCAGGTCCAAAATAAAGTGTTAAAGGAAGTCATAGTAGGAAATGGTTGCTTTTGAATAAAGTGCCATATGAAACAAAATTTAAATTATGCCCTTAATGTTTTGTGGAAAGCATTAAAAACTCAAACATGTATAAGTGATTATGTGAAATATTACAGTTAAAGAACTTGCTGAAATGAAATAATATCATCTTTCATAGCCACAGATAAGAGTGGCATTTTCTTGATTTGGAGATGACATTTGTGATGTGATTTGCAAGCAAAATGTTATGAATTTGGCATTCCTCATCTTAAAGTTGTTTTCCATTTGGGAAACTTGCTTGGTACAGGAAGTAAAAAAAAAAAATAAAAAAAATTTTACATTTAGAAAACTCTAAATGACATCAGAAGTGAACTCACATATTCTTAGTTGTAATTTGCCTTATAAACAAGAAGGAACAGTTTTAATTTCGTTATTCTTCAACAATTAAAGGTACCAAAATAAATAAATCTTACAGGTATCATGGTTATGTATTGCAGGAATACATATGAACAAATACTTAATGGATCCTGTGTTTGCAATTGATTTTATATGTGTTAATTAGTCCTTGTCGGTAATGTAGCTGGACAGTCTGACAACTGGTGGATGAATGGGAAGTTTTGAAGGAAAAACTCTTTGTAAAACACTGAATTTCTAATATATTAATAAGATTGTAATTGTCACTGTGCTTATTTCACATATGCAAGGGTAAAATTTGCCAGGATGCAAATATTACATCCTTGTGGATGTGGAGAGATAAGACCTCAGTATCAGAGGCAAAACAATTAGAAAGCCAAATAATTAAAGCCAAACAAGTATATAGCTTTGGAAGGATTTTGCTGGTACTGTCTGAAATTGTGTTTTCAGGTCATAAATCTTGTGTCTTAAGCAAATACCTTTTCAAGGAAGAGGGATTTGAACGTCATGACCTAGGGATGTGTGGGACATAGGACCCTGGTAAATTTGAATTCTTAAATCTCTACTTCTTTGTTAAATGACCAAACTCACTTTAAGTCAATTTTTACTAAAATCGTAATCTGAATTCTTCTTATTCATTTTGGTAGTGCATCTTTCTTGTTCAGTTTCCTGTCTTCTGTCAAATTAATTCCATTTATGCATAGCTCCCTAACAAACCATCACTTTTTACATAGTTAAGGAATAAAATTATGTCCTTTGAAAAACTGTGTGAATTTTTACTTATGTCATGCTTAAAATGTTGCATTCAGCAGCAAGGTGTATAGTAATCATGACAAATGTGAGAATTCTGTCTAGTATGAGAAAATTGTATGTCTGTCTCTGAGTAGTGAGATTAAAAATAATATTTATGGTTATTTAATTGTGATTTGTCAAATAACTGAAAGCTTGGCAGAAATCTAGTTCTATCTGGCTTACTCTTTGTGATGGTAAATTTAGAGTGCTTCTAATGTGGTGGTAGTACTTCTTTCATGGATCTTGCTTGTGGGCATTTAACTAAATTACATGATATAATGAGCTACTTGGCTGTCCATGCAATATTCTCTCTGAAAGGCTCAAGCTACAATAACATGTTTAGAATGCTTTTTTGATTTTAAAATAGTTAGCTTGCAATGGGCAAGGCAAAAAGTGACTTCAGCATGGCATAGAAATAAGAAGTGGAGTTGTATATAATATTGTGGTTGATTGGTATCATATCAGTGTCATCAGGCCATCACTTGGAACCTTGCCTGCAATACACATGCATACATCTCCAGTAGACCTAAAGAGCAAAGGAAAAAGCTGCATGCTGGAGAAGCTTGGTATCTGGCAGTCTCTTGTTTACATGCATAACCTGACATGATATCAGTTTATATTTTATATTGAGGAATGAATATGGAAGTTTCTTTGTGCATGAAGAATCAAATGGCTTATAGAAGGAATGCATAGATATAATTTTTGGTTCAACTGTTTCAATTTTTATTGTTTTAAACACCTGAAGGCTCCTTGCTCAACATAAATGTTACTTTGAGATTAATACATGCCATTTTTAACTATGCTTCTTTCACTAATCCCAAGGTGAGGCTGAGTAAGTTTTATTAATGAAACAAATGTTTTTGGAGAGAATAGCTTAAAAATCAGTAGTTCATGTGACTGAGCACACAACTCATGGTTTTTCATTCTTATATTCAGTGCCCTGAATTATTTCTGAAAGGGGAATTTAATGTGGAATAATTGACTCTGTGGCATAATGAATTAATTTGATCCAGAATTCCCTGTGGCTGGATGGAAAGGTAGAGAACTGCTTGAATTTTTCCTCCTTGGAGGAGGTAAATAATGATGATCAACATCTGAGTAGAAAAACTCCATCTCCTTACTTTGAGGAGGGCAAATTGTGTACCTGAAGGCTATTTTTATTTTATTCACTCCTCATACTTTCTGTACTGCTGCAGCTTAACTCAAAACCATGTGTAAGGAAGCTAGTTCAAAGTTTGTGAGTAATTTAAGACATCTGTTGTGCCATGAACTTGAGAATGAAAAACTATTCTTGTAGAACATACCCATCAACTTTGCTTTCTTATAAACCCTTAACTGATTTAGCTCGCATTGACATTCTGTGCCTTTTCTGTGTCTTGTCTACTTCTTTGCTCTTTCCATTAGATCCTCCTACTACTACCACTCGACTGCCCACGGTTCCCTGGCATCCTTCGACTGATGGCACCACAGGTTTAGCAACAGAACCTAGAATAATAAATTTCCCAACATCAACCTTGCCAACAAAACAGGACGACACTTGGGGTATCGTTGTTGGTTGTGTGGTGGGTGGGGTTCTTTTGCTGTTACTTCTTGGTACTCTGGTTGGAGCTGTCTACTATAAGAGAAGAAAGACGTTCCGCGGTGACTACTTTGCTAAGAGCTACATTCCACCATCAGATATGCAAAAAGAGTCCCAAATAGATGTTCTTCAGTCAGATGATATGGGTTCTTACCCTGGCAGTATAAAAAAAGAAACAAAGCACCCAATGAACTTAATATCTAAAGATTATTTGGAAGACCCTGGAAAACCTGAGTTGAACAATGTAGACAATACTAACAGGTACCAGGACCGTTATGAAAGACCAATGGATTACCATGAAGGTGGAACATTTGGAATGGGTTTTATGCATGGTGAATTTTATGAGGATGATGACTTTGTTTCTCACTTAGATGGTGCGGTAATATCTCGGAGGGAGTGGTATGTGTAGTAACCACTGAAAACTAAATGTGTACCTGCAGATCGCTTCATTGGCTGGTCACTTTCAGATTGTTTATACTTACACAAGAGGAGGAATAAACTTTGAAACTTTTTTTTGAAGGTTTTTATATGTTGACTTGACACAATGGAAATACTGAATCTGGGGAAAATATATTTGAGCTGCTTTTTTTTTCCCAATGCTGTACTACTGTTTAAGATTTGAGTTTTAATGCAGAGTGCTTATATTGGTCTATGTCAGAGTTAAAAAAAAAAAAAAGGCTAAATTAAAGTTGCCATTCAATATTGTTTAAGAATAAAAAGTGGCTGTCTTGGCTCTCTGATTTAAAAGTGAGTTTACCCAAGGCAAAGATCAAATATAATCTTTGGGGGCTTTGAATTACCCAATCTAGGTACCATCCACAGTAAACTTAAGGCTTCTATATAGCAAATACTTTACCAATTAAAACGAGTTACAGCAGAATTGAAGCTTTATTTTCTAGGGTTTTTTCTGCATAAAAATGAATACCTCTTAGCATTTTAATGAGCCTTCTTGTAACTATATACTTAAAAGTTAAGTCATTGCACTGAAACTAACTTATGAACAACATTTTGAGGAGTAACTGTAAACAGGTCAAAGGCTTGTATTTGAATAAGATGAAAAGTTATTTTTTTAGTCATTGATTACTAAAGCTTACTCTAGTGTCTGTATATATACATACAGTGAGGTGTTTTGTTAGGCCTGTAATTGGCAGGATGTCAGAACTCATTAATGCATACAAGATGCTCTTTGCAACTCCACAGGGTGCAATTTTTGAGACCTGTTCTGGAGGCTTTGTGGGAATCTTACCATTGAACTTAAAAGCTGGTTATATGGACACAACTAAGGAGGAAACACCCATATAGATTCCAAAGCTGGAGGCTAATGTGAATGTGCTTATTTTCCCAGGTGCCAAAAAGCGTTAGAGTTTCTATGACCAGAAGTTAAAACAGCGGTTTTACGCTGCTTCTGACTAAGTTACAATACCTGCTTTGAAGAGGGTAGCCAGAGTTTCAGATTATTAGTAGGGAAGTGAACGCTTGCACTGCTACTTCAGGTATTGAAAATGCACTCTTCAGTGGTGCAACTCAAGAGTCTATGAAACAGGAATTCAGTCTCTGTGCAGTCTCTGTACCACAGTGGATTTGTTTTCCCTGCAAATAATTCATACTGATTTTACATATTCTTTAAAATGACATTGTATCCATTATACATAGGAAATCTTGTTTGACATGTGAAATAGTTCTACTTTATCTTGAGCAGAGTTACCAAACTAAATCTGCCAATTATGAAGGAGGAATGAAACAACTTTAGATGAATTGCAGAGCAATTAATTCATAAGTAGACTACTAAATCTTTTGAAGTGTTTAGCTTGCCGAGATTGAAGCTGATAAGGCTGTTAGTATTTGAAACCTGAAAAGAAAGAGAAGTCTGCTACCATTAATGTGAAATAGGCTGCATAAAGCTGCTCCATGAGCATTGATGCTGGAAGTTCTTTTCTGTCCTCATGATGTTTGGTAGCTTACAGCATTTAGAGCTTCCCAAAAACAGTTATATTGAGTGTTGTAGACAATACACTGTGATTGCATATGACTGCATGTCTTCAAAAATATTAAGACAACAGCGCTATTTGAAATTCAAATGGAAAAGCATCCCTAAACAACTTAAGTTTGGGGTTGGATTAATGGAGTACATGATTGACCAAAGTCTCAAAAACAATAGCAAGTGATATTGTGGTTATCTGTAGTTTGAGTGCAAACAAAAGAAAAGGAGTGAAATTTCTAGCAGAGGGTTCTGATCCAAATTATCTCTGGAATAAAGAGATTATACCTCTCTTCAAATAAAAACTTGATATATCATCTTTAAAAGATGGTTTTACTTGGAAATAGACATAACCATAAACCAGTTTTCCACATGGGATATCTTGCTTTTGTCCCAGTGGATTTTTTGCTTTGATTTTTAAAATATATATATATTTAATTCCTATGGGTTGAGAAGTTGAAATGTTCTGGAGTTGAAGTTATTAATAGGGATAGGGCTTACGCGCGTTGCAATGTTTTGTACATTATATCTACTGTAAAAACAATTGATTGTACGTACAAATGGCTGTTGTGTGAATAAACTTTTTCTTACATTCTGGAACACAGGTAGTGTTCAAAAATGTTTCACAGGTATGTTCTTAAAAATTGGAGATGGAAAAGCACAATAAACCCATAGGCTGGATAGAATGAACTGAAGTGTTTAAGCTGTTTGAGATGAGCTGTTTAGTACTCCCCTAAGAGAGCATAAGCTTATAAAACAAGTGTCTTCAGAAACTCTTTTAAGAAGATTAAGAGAATGATAAATAGAAGTGTTTGGTGTCCAAAACATTTATTTTCAAGCACTGCTGATAAACTAATTAGGAATTGCATAGTTCAAAATAGTCTTGTTTTTTCATTCTATTGTCTTTGTTTGCTTTAACCATATTTCTTGGAGTTAATCAATTCCCATCTATTTCTGACCATCTGGTGGTTAAAATGCTTTTTAGGTGGCACCATACATGTTAGATGCTCTCTTGTTCAGCTTGGCATAGTGGTCTGGGTTTATGATCATTCTGCTGGTTAGACTGATGTTTTGCCAAAGCAATTCAAAAAAACCAAATGAAGTATGTCCTGTGGTAATTGCATTTAAGATCCTGTCTGTCACTGTGCTGGGATATTACTATTTTTCCTGGTGTTTAGAAGCAAATGGGTGTTTGTCATCTTACCCAAAATCAGACTCAATGGGTGGGAGTTGATTGAAAGTATAATATTTTATGATGTCTTAACAATATAGCAGAATTTACTAGAAGAAAATGTCCTGTGAAGTTAGGATGAAGCAATTAAGGAACTCTTCTGATACAATGACAAGACCAAAGCAGCTTCAAGAATTCTGGACCTAAGAATGTATATTAGTTAATTGAGACTTTCCCATCTCAAGACGAGGGCACCCAGTGTAAACTAAACTTAAGCCAGTTAAAATGTAGTGGAAGGGTCACCTCCACTGATTCTTGTGCTCATTCTTCAGGAAAAGTTATGAATTATGCTTGTGTCGCAATTAAAGCCCAGCTTGCAGCTAAGCACAACATAACTTCATTCTTTGCCCATGCCCATCTTCTCCCACCCTGGTGGAATGGGGAGGAGAATCAAAAGTAAAACTTGTAGGTTGAGATAGGAACACTTCAATAATTGGCAACAAAGTAAAATATAATAATAATAGTAATGGATAATGAAAGGGGGGGTAACAAACAAGTGATGCACAATACTTCTTTTGGGATAATTTCCTCAGTTTATATACTTGGTGGTGTGGAATATCCCTTTGGCCACTTCAGGTGATCTGTCCCAACTGTGTTCCCTCCTAGTTTTCTTTTGTGCAACTCCTCACTGGCACAGCATGAGAGACACACGCACAAAATAAAAGTCGTTGACTTAGAATAAACATGACTTAGCAAAAACCAAAACGTGGGTGGGTTATCAGCACTCTTTTCATGCTGAAGCCAAACCACTGTACAAGCTCCTGAGAAGAAATTAACTCTCCCAGAACAGGACAGTTTATAGTGTCAAGGCTGGTATCTGATGGACACATGGAGCTTATGCCAGGAAAGTCGTTATATAAACCAAAGGTGGTATGTTGCATTCATCTTTGAGGAGCAAAGTAACTTCTGCAAGTTGTTACTCTAGGACTTTATTCCTTAACATTAAGGAAGTCACCAAAAAAAAAAGCTTATTTCAGTTTTTTTCAAGTTACTTAAATATACTTTGTGAGTGCAATCCCTGGGGAATATTCATGTCAGATCTTTGATAAGCAGTGAGGGGACAGGAATTGCTTTATTAGAGTGCAAGTCAAGTGTTGTATTTTGTTTTTGTTTTTTGTTTTTTTTTCATTGAAGGGTTTTGCTCAGCTTTCCAGCATACAGGCAGAACAACATTAGAAACCTTAGGAACTGATAAATCGTATTGCATAATTTCAGGGGTTTTATCTGTGAGTAGAACATACAGCTGAAGAGGTTCTCAAAATTTCCTTTGGTAAGAGATTGAATAGAGAATAGTTGTTTTGCATTTGAGTAATAATAAAGTGGACTGCTTTAGAAATACATTGAAGGTATAGAACTGTGTTAATTTTCAATTTCTTCGCTGTTAAATTTTCTGATTCGGTACTCAATGTAAATGAGTGCATCATTTAATGTATGCTGCCTGAACTTTGTAGGTAAGTGTTTAGTGCAGCTGACATGAATTATTCCAATTGTGAAACTTTTTGTTGAGCTTGTTGGCACAAGTCCAAAGCACTGGTGATTTTAAGTTAAAGTAAATCAGCAGGTTTTTTAATTTCGGGACTTAAAAAATTATCTCTAAGCATAGTGAAAGGAGTGGCCTTTAAAGACTGACAAGTATGTTAATTCAGTATGAGAGTTGTTCAGCATTGGATTTGACAGTGCTAAGGTCAAAAGAAAAATGCTGTAAAAGCAAAAAAACCACAGCTTTTTCTCTCTCCTTATTAAAATTTATTTATAAAAATTACTTTCTTGTAGCTTGAAGTGTGAAGTCCTAAAGATGATAGGTGATCTTAGGGTTTGCTTTGATAAGTATAAGCCAAGTATTTAATGTTTGTTTGCGTATTCATTGCTCCTAGTAGTTAGTATATGGGGTTTTTTACCCTGATTTTGTTTTTCTTTTTTGCTTTCTGCAAACTTAAGTGTCATTAAAGAAAGATTGTCAATAAACCATAGCTGCCCAGGTTTTTGAATTAACACCTTCTTAGCTTATTTAGGTACAAATCATATGTTTCATAATGTCATTTACCTTGAAATCAAGAATGAAAGCATGATACTAGTACTTAATAAAAGTAGTCCATAAAATTTTTGAAATCAAAAATTTTGATTTTGTGAACTCTCTTAATTCCCCCAGTTTTTTAGTTGGGTAAGTTGAAGAAATACTGCAAAAGTGCTAGTGCAGGGCAAGGCTTTCTGTTTGGCAGTGGAAGGAAGAAGCATTTCTCAGAACAACACTGAAGTAGCTTATCTGAGCATTGAAAGTATATGAACTTCTTAAAGTTGTAATTTATGCTATCACATTGCAGATGTGCCCTTTAAGCAGACATCTTCTGTTGCTGTAGCAGGGGCTGTGATTGGAGCAGTCCTTGCTCTTTTTATCATTACCATCTTTGTGACAGTGCTGCTGACCCCAAGGAAGAAAAGGCCAGCCTATCTTGACAAAGTGTGAGTATGCGTTGGACTTTTTTTCTATTCAGTTGAAAGCAATATGCAGAAAGAGTTTGTTCTGTACAGTAATTTAAGTGTCTGACTTATTTTAGCAGCTATTCAGCTTTTGTAATTTCAGGGCTCTATTTTCAGAGTACACAAATGTGAAATCACACATTTCTGAAAAAGAAATGAGGAAGGTAAGAATTACTTTGGAAGTAATATAATATCTCTTGAGAAGTTTGGAGTTTTTTGAAAGAAAACTACTCATGGCTGTAACTGGAGGGCAAAAAAGGGTTCCCTCTTGACTGTTGCCAGTGACTGCTAGTTTGTTGTAACTGCAGGTCTAACTTGCAAGTAAATTGGCCATGCTTTGCAAATGTGAAGGCCCCCTAAAATTAGTTTTGAAATGTTTGGAAAATTAAGCAAGCTTCCACAGATACATGCTTAGAAATTACTGACTTCTTGTGCTTTCTGGGATGTTGGTTGTTTCTTCAGGTCTCTGGCACAGACATGCAGTTTACTTTATTCAGTGTGATCAAACAAAAAAGAAGGAAACAAAAACATCTGAAAAGATGTTGCCAGTTAAAGTGGATGATGTCTACATTCTGTTTGGAACATGCATAAAAAAGTGACAGGGGCTTAGAATATTTGTAAAGATGGGTCTTTTTACATCCCATATACAGTTTCTTATATCCCATATACAGTTAAGACTAAAACTGAATTAGAAATGTTGCTCATGTAGTTAAGTGAAATAACTAAGAGTCTTTAGCATAAAATAAGTTTCCTCATTTGCACTGAGCTAGCATGATGAGTCAGGAGTCTTCTTTTGAGCACATTTTACCATGGTTTCTCTTAAATTCTGTATCTGAAGCTTATTTCTATGAATCATCTTAAACAGTTAAATTCATTTATAACCACTTGCTTTCACTGAGAAAGGTAAAATAGAAAAAGTCTTGCATGTAAGAATTGCTAGTAAGGCTTTCTCAAGTAATTATTTTTTAAGGGAAGGCTATAATATAAAAAGTTGTTCAAGCTGTATCTCATAACTTAGAAACTATGTTAGATACTGGTAGTTTGTAATCCTCGTTAGCTGGGAGTGTATGGGGGGGAAGTTCAGTCTGCTTAACTCAGGATGCAATAAATAAATTCCGGGTAGTGCTTTTCTACAAAGTGTGTGCCTGAATAATAGCCAGTGGTACACATATTCCATTACAATATATCACATCCGAGTCATTGCTGACTGAAAGGTGTTTGTCCCTGAGTACTGAGTGCTGGGTGATTTGGCAGTTAATATCTGACCATTCAATTGGACTTCACAAACATGATGTGTCACATTTCATTCCCTCTTTACTACAGGATTGATCTTCCACCCACTCACAAACCAGCCTCATTTGAGGAGAGAACATTGTCAGTGCCACAAAAAGAAGCTATGCTTCAGGTGAGTAAGTGTCTATATGCATCTTAAATTAACTTAAGGAAAGTGTTAACTTTGCTTTATTATGTTAACTTGGTCTGATTTTGCCTTCCTGATAATATATGGAAGCCTTTCAATGGTTTCACAACCAAGCTGTTTCCCTACATATGTGATATCTGAATCTCTTATCTATAATGTTAAAGTCATCCGTAGAGGTCAGGAAACTTGTAGACAGATCATATCTTGTATTTCTAACAGCCTTTGACAGCTCCTTTTGAATTAGAAAAACCTATAGTTTAAATTCTGTGGTAAGAGAATATACATAGCTTTATAAAAGCAGTCTTCATAAGAGAGAAAAATTATACTTGGTAAACTTTAAAACTGACCTTATAAAAAGCTCCCTTGCTAGAAACAACTGCCACTCTTTTAAGTTGTTAACGGTTGAGGGGTGGGGATAGATTGAATTTGGGTTTTGACATGGCTAATCTACAAAGAATGAGTCTGAGTCTCATTGAAGATCACTAAATCACTTTTAAATATTTGCAATTATGTAACTTCTTAATTTTATCTTTTCTGCCTGCATTTACCAGCAGCAAAGACCTATACCAATTTCATGACAAATAATTAAAATTTTAGTGTGCTTTCAGGGGTAGCTTCTTGCCATCTAAAGTAATGCTGTCCAAGCAAGACAGCAATAGGCAAAAAACTTCTTTACCAGCATTTAATGTTTGTGTGGATGTAGTCCGATCAAACCAATTTGTAGAGGTCACACTGGAAAGCTGATTCTAGCAAATGAAACAGTTTGAGTAAATGGGGAGCAAGGAGGGGTAGGGCTACATTCTTTCTTACAGCATGGTTTTGAGGTGGACTGGAGTGCTTGGGAAACTCCAGGTGAATTCAGGCTTCTCTTGCACTAGGCATTATAGAAGAGACCTGGTCTTGAGAGGTGACTTAAGCTTAATATCATAGATTATTACACTTCATATAATAAACCAGTCAGTTATAGATCCTGGCCATGGCCCCTAAAGTGTGTTGTGTGTGTTTATATTAAATTAGTCAGTCAGATTTTTTAGATTTCTGTTACCCATCAGTATTTGTAAGAATTAGATTGTAATGGTTTTTAATAAATTTTTTGTTCCATCCTCAGTACATACCATAAATAATGTGATTCTGACCACAGATGTGCTGAATCATAACACTGAGCTAATTAAAACAATCGTTTATTTATAAGAAATATCATTTTTCCAATACTATGGTGTATCTTTGCAGCTTTAAGGACCTATAAACGTCCTTTCTCATAGAGGGGAAAATAAAATGTTCACCTACCTTTAAGAAGGATTTTGGTGGAGTTCTTAATAACATTGAAAATATTCTTGTAGATTTTCTTTGTGATTGATGGTTCCTAAAGCTCACCAAATATCAGTTGCTGATAAAAGTTTTCCTTATGTCATAAACGTTACAATGGATAATACTTGTGTATGTTGTTGCTGAGTGAAGCAGGAAACTATTCTGAGATCCACTGCTGCAGTAGTAGTGGATCTAGTAGTAGCAGCCTGATGATTACAACATTGTGAAGGTAGAAAACATTTTGTTGGCATAAAGAATAATAGGTTTTCATCTTCTTACCTTAAAGGTGGTATAGCACCAAAGATGGCACAAAAGAAGCAGTGCTTTTCTGTGCTCAGGATGGGCATCATAGCTATTTCTTCTGTTACTACAGTACTCAACAATTGCAATTTTTGATGAATCATTCTTCTGCTAGTATTTCTGCTTAAAGTATTTGAAAAATATTCTCTTGCTTATGGAATCAAAAGATATTGTCTATTGTGGTATTTGTGCATCTGTAGTGCTGCTAGATGGCAAAATGACAGCACTAGGGAATGTAATTATTTCCGGAGGTCCTGCAATTATTTGCAGGTCCTTTACAGAGCAATTTATAAAGGAGGTAGACATAAGAGAATGTGTACCTTATTGCTTTCCTCTTCAGAACTTTGCTGTCTTTGAATTTTTTCTAGGTTGTGCTTACTTTGGCTTCTGTTAGTTGGTACTAAAGAACTTATGCTGAAGCTAGCTGTAGTCTTGGAATGTTTAATTAAATGTTTTATGAAAATGTATTTTGTAAATAGACAAAAATTTGTAAAGAGACTGAATTGAGTATTTGTTTTCCACAAGTTGGATAAACAGAGTTTTAAGTTGTTCGGGGAGGAGAAAGATTCCCCTTCAGGTTAGGCATTAACTAGACTTTATTTAAGAAATGGATGTTACCACAACACTGTTAGTGTACCTGTCTTTTTCTCTCTGTGGAACTCCAGAACCAAAAAGACCTGGAGCTGGAGCCTGTCTTCCTAGCTGATACTGCCTCTAATCAGTATGTACTCTGTTATGCTTGAGGCAAGAGCTTCATTTTATCTAACAGAAATAAATATCTGGCTTTAGCCAAGAAGTGATTGGTTGTGTTGTTCTGGTGTAGCAAACCAACATTGGATAAAAGAGGCTGTAAAGAGGCAAGAGAAACAAGTTAGCAGCCTGTCAGGATGTCTCATCCTGTGCGACTAAATGTCTGTACTCACCACTGTACTACCTGATGTTCCGATTGCTGTCATGCCTACCCAGAATGAGATGCCAGGTGGGCCTCTCACTGGGTAGATAAGATGTAAACTTCTGGATCTGCTGAAAAGAACTGTAGGGGGAATGTCACTGCTTTGTCAACCACAACGGATGATCAGTTCAGCCTGAGTGGAAATGATAGGCTGCACAAAGGTGCAAAGTAAAGAAGAGTGAATTTAAATGGTGTCTTCTGCATACTCAAAATAACTTAGAATTGAAAGTGGATTTATTCAATTTAGGCTGATTCTGGTAAGTTGTTATAAATAATGTGCAAGTTTTTCAATCAACTCTGCTGTTATTGTTGCAATCATGGACAGTAGCTTTTTTTTATCTTGTAAAGTATTTAAGATTCAGCAGATGATGCTGAAATTCTCCTTTTTGTATCCCAGCAATCAGAATTTAACTAATTTTATGCATATCTGAGTCAGCAAGTGATGGTATTAAAATGAAGGGAAATTAACTGCACCTGTGGTAGTATTGGATAGCCATTGTCTTTCATGGATACTTCTTGAGACTTGGAAACTTTCAGTTTACTTTAAATATATGTTCTCATTTACATGCTACTGTTAATAATGAGCTACCAGTATGTACAAGTACTATGTAACTGAGTACTCATAATTTCTGTGTACTGGTATTTGAAGACACCAATTCATGTATTCTTGTGAGTCACTTCAGAACTGAGAAAAGCTGGTTCACTTATGGCCCTAAAATAGGGAGGCAAAAGTCCAAAACATAGGAATACTATGGAAAAAAATTACATTATGCCTTTACTTACTATGAAGACTGTAGGTTCATCTTTGTCAACTCTTTTGTCAACAGCACTGTTACTTTTGTCCAAGTGTTCTTTTAATAATCATTGCCATGGAAATGCTATTCTGTTGCTCAGAACAATCTATTACATGTAATGTGAAAGAGTGGTGAGCAGCCTGAAGGTTATGTCCTTGGTGAGAGAGGAATCTCTGCTTGACAATGCAGTTTTTGAGGCGAATCAGGAAGAAGTTGAGCAATGGAAGAATTCCAGTGGCTTAAAGAGGATTTTTTCTATTGCATAATATTTTAAAAAGGAGCGTAAGAGGGTGCACTAATCCTGGCAGTCCTTGGAATCATTAGAGTAAGCTTCACTGTTTCAAACAATATATTACTAAGAAGCAAAAACTTATTTACTTTCCTCTAAACATGCAGTCTTTGGGCAGTCTTTGACAATGTGAAAGAACTGAAGTTATTATTACCTTGACAGGTGCTTCTGAAGGAAAGAGAAAAAACATGTTTTGCACAATGCAGTGCAGCATTCAGAGTTGTTGAAGGATTCAGAATTTAACAAGGCTCTTTTGTAGCAACAGAAGTAAGAGTGGATCAGGGAAATGCAGTCCAGTAGGTATGTCTGGCCATGAGAAGACTGACTTGAGACTTGCAGCTTGGAAGAATGCCTCACTATTTAGCCAAGCAAAGTTCTTTAACTGTAGTATTTGTATTACTGATCAAAGCAGGAAAGAAAAAGGTGAAGTTGTCTTAGCACCATTAAAAGTATCAAATACCATTTATCAAATGATGATGTTTCTGAATCAAATTTGAAAACATCAGCCACTGAACTCTTAAACCTAGTATAATACTGATTCATTTCTAGATTATGGCTCTCTTGCACTCTTCTATTTCTTTTCCTAATGCTTTTTATGCAGGTGGGAATATCTCTTCCTTGTGAAAAAGGAAGCTGTATTGTTATGATTTGCCTTATACCAAAGAACTGCTTAGACAAACAAGATTGAATGGAAGGGAGCACAAAATGTGCATCAATAAAATAATCTGTATTGATAAAGGATCTTGCAATAGGAAAAATAAAAATTTACCAGATTGGGTTTAGAATGAGGCACAAGCTTTTTCTGTTAGTGGATGCCTTTGTAATGGAATTTCTAAATTGGAAAGGATCAGAAAAGGTAAGATGAAGTTTTTAGTGAGATAATTTGTTTTAGGCTTTTGAAGAACTGTTCGAGAAAGAGAATTCTTAGAGTAAAACCGAGGTTTTATGAAACTCTGCAAAATGTAATGGTAAGACAATGCAAACTTCTGTTAGGAATCCAAGCAGAGAATCCCAGATTGTTTCTATGCAGGAAGACAAAAACTATGTAGCTCAGCAACAGTTTTGTTTGACAGAATGCAATGATTTTGGTTGTCACTTGCTCCGTGCCTGTAAAATATATAATTGCATTATTTAGCAAAGGTGTTGTCTTTTCATGCCATGTGAAATCATTTCCTTTGACTTACAGTTTTAATTGAGTAACCAACTGGAATTTGCTGTTCTGGTTTCCAGTGAGTCTCTAAATCATGTCCACATCCACTCTTGGTAGAATTTCTCAAACAAGCAGATTTTTTTGTTGTTGTTTTGTTTTTGTTTTTTGTTTAAAGAGCATTAGCTTTTGGTGGAGATGGAACTTTTTTTGTTCCCCATGTGTGTTTTGCCTCCTTGTGTAGTGAACTCATGCTCTCAGCTCAGGTATGAAAGAGCAATGGTGCCTGCTAAGTGGTAAATCGCATATTCTCAGAAATGCAGACTGCATTTTAGGACTTGAGAAGCAAAAGCATGGTGACTTTAAGGGCAGGAGGGGACACTTTGAAATAGAATTACCAGACAAAAAGTCTAACCAACTAAAGTTGAAAAAATAGACCTGTGAAGATAGTGAAAAATAACTGTTGGAGGAGTGGAGAAGGTTAGGAAATATTAGATGATTTTTAAGATCGTTTTACATATTAAGACTTAACTCAAAATTGCTTCAGAACTTTAAATAAATGTGGAAAGGTAAAAAGTTAAGGGGAATGAGGAGAAAGTAAGAATAAAATATTACTGAGATTGAGTTCCCTTCAAAATAATTCTTGAAAGTAAGAATACGGCTGTATGACCACTGGAAATGTTACCTGCCTGTATGAATACTTGTTGTGGAGGGACTTCTGCACAAAGATCAGCAACCTAGCCTACTTTGTATTGTTGCTACCACTGTGATACTGTTGGGAAAATATGGAACTGCAAAACAAAAAATACATACAATTATGCAAAGATGTTGCTTTATCCTATTGTGGTCCTATACTAAGTGTGGCATAAAGGAAGAACTTAACTAGGAGTGATAATACCAGAGTACAAACTGTACCCTAAATCATAATTCTTAGATGGCATTACTTGGTGTCATTTAGATCAGCCATTAACTCAGGCAGTTGGTAATTAACTGGATGTTTGGAAACAGCCCATTCCACAAATGAAGTTTTTCTATCATAATGGTGAAGAAAAAGATAAATGTGAAAGAAGGGAGATTTCAATGCTTCTGCATGAAGTAACTTCTCATCCACCAACATTCCCAAGTCCTTCTCCTCAGGACTGCTCTCAGTCACTTCTCTGCCCAGACTGTTTGTGTTTATGATTGCCCTGACCTGTGTGTATGATTGCACCTGAAAGGTGCAGGACTTTTCTCTTGGCCTTGTTGAACTTCACAAGTTTCACAAGAGCCACCTCTCAAGCCTGCCAAGGTCCCTTTGGAGGGCATCCCTTTGCCTCCAGCATGTCACCACACCACACAGCTTGCTGTCATTGGCAAACTTGCTGAGGGTACCTTGATCCCACTGTCACATTGCCAAAAAGATGTTAAACAGTGCTGGTCCTGATATGGACCCCTGAGGAATGACAGTTGTCACTGGTCCTTGCTTGGATTTTGAGCCACTGATGAGCCATCTCTTTGAGCGTGACCATCCAGTTTTTTATCCACTGAGTGGTCCACCCATCAAATCCATGTCTCCTCAGTTTAGAGATAAGGATGCCATGTGAGACAGCATCACATGCTTTGCACAAGTCCAGGTAGGTGATATCAGTTGCTCTTCTTTTTTCCACCAGCACTATAATCCTATCATAGACAGCCACTAAATTTGTCAGGCTCAATTTGCCCTTAGTGAAACCATGATAATGGTTACCAACCATCTCCTTATTTTCCATATGCCTTAGCATAGTTTCTGCTCCTTCACCTTGCTGGGCATTGAAGTGTGACTGACCCGTAGTTCCTCATCTTCTGTTTTAAGACGTGGGGGTCTTATTTCCCCTTTCCCAGACAGTGGGAACCACAGTCCTGCCACTACTTCTAATACAGGATGGATAGTGGGTTAGTCATTTCCTGTGAAAGTGTCTTCAGAACTTGCAAATGTATCTCATCAGGTCCCATTTACTTCTTCACCTCCAGATTCCTTAGATGATCTTGAACCTCATCTCCTACGGTGCACAGTTTGGCTGGGGTGGAACTAGTTTTTCTTTGCAGTAGCTGGTATGGGGCCATGTTTGGGATCTGTGCTGAAAATAGTGTTGATAACTCATGGAACCTTTTAATTGCTGGACAGCATTGGGACCTATTTTGCTTGCTGTACTGCCCTCCTGGCAGATGGACTGGGGTGTACACACAAGACTAGAAGGGAGACAAGGTATTGGGAGAGGGAACACAGTTGGGACAGGTGACCCTGACTGATCCTCATATTTTTTCCACCAGCCATTGGATTGTAAGAAGGATTCTAAATGATAACCAGTTAAGACAGAAATTATAACCAGTTAAGACTTCCTAAGGCAGAGTGTATTTTGAGATGACTGGTGTCTTTTTGTATTAACCAAAACTGTTCTGCAGTTTTGAATCTTGACTTGTTTTCCCCTGTAACTTTTCTTCTTTCAGAAAGAACATTTTGCTTTGCAGAGCCAGTACAGAGAGAGAGATGCTGGGAACTTGCAGCACATGGTAAATAATAAGATGGCTTGAATTCCTGATTGAAGCTTTGATTTCATGTTTTTCCATGAAATGAACTTATGATGTTTGTTTTCATTAACAAAAAAATATTTGTCCATCCTGGTCAATAACTGTGGGATTGTGTGAGATAAGTGAAAAGTGGCAGTACCATTTTAATATCCTATAGTAGTTTGATGACTAATTTAAATACTTAAACACTCCAGCTTTCATTTCTCAGTGAGTAACATAAAGCAGAGGAGTGTTGACAGACATTTTTGTAGTTGAAGATTTGCTCTTTAGATTTATCAAGCTTTAGAGTCCAACTTCATTTGAAACAAACATTTGACGTTAACTCTGTTAGGAGAATTTTTATATTTCTGTTTCTTTACTCATAGGATTGTCTTGGAGATCATGTATCTTTGATTTTGCTTAAAGCTTTACCAAGAATAGGAATTGCAGGTTCTATACATGAACTATGAAACTTATTACTTCTTATGTGTGTTTAGAAAGCTGTGAATGGGAGTCAACTTACTTGTGGGGCTGAAGAACCACAGGAACAAGAGGGTCTTCAGCCTATGTATCCTGTTTATCAGCAAACTTACTACAAAAATTGGAGCAACAGATACCCACAAAACTCAGGACCTGGAAGAGCCTACATCAATCCAAGGGAGCATTATGTTTGATTTTGTACCCAGACATCTTTAACACGGGTTTTATTACCTGTTGACTGTATGACCCTCATATCTTTTTGGTTTTCATCTCTAAAATAATTGGGTTTTTTTAATTTGTGAAAAAAATGTATGGAGAATATTATACAGGTAAACCATATGGAATTAAAAACTTGCCTCTAGTATTTGGTATGTCTGTGGTTTTTGTAGTAATATCAATCTGCCAAATAAGGAGAGCTGCTTAGCTTTATTAACCTTCACAGTCATAATATGTATAACCTGTATGAATTGGTTGGCACATGCCAAAATGCAGTTAAGCTTTTTTGCTGGCTGTGTCTGGGAGCATTCTCTCTGGATATTTTACAATAACCTTACCCTTATAAAAGTGAATAAATATGAGCAAGACAACTCAATCCCTTGTGACATTAGCAGTCTCAGGCTGAGCCATCTTAGAAAACTTGGGATATGATTTTGACTCGCCTTGGCTATTGATTTCTCAACCAGCTCTACCTCTCTCAATCAAATGAAAAACTAGACTACCTCTCACATACTGACTGGCTGGTCCATAAACTACACTGTTTGTCTTCCCACCTTGTTAAAAGTGAAGCAATTGCCTTACATCAGAAACTTTTTATTGTCTATTGTTTCTTCCTGTTGCTGGCTTTGGTTTTACAGTTAGGTCTACATGAAACTTAGCTGAAGGAGGTAGATGACTAGGCAGAAAGAACTTTCTGTGTCTTATGTGAAGCTACATCTCACCCATAAACTGCTATTTAGCTGTTTTCCCAAGTATGACTCCTATTTTAGATGCTGCAGAGTTTATTTTCCTTGATAATAGATACATTCCTTGTTTTTTTTCTCAGTTTCAACAAAACTGCCTGTGATGTGTTCTTATGTCTTAGCAAGAAAAGAAAAGATTCAATACACTTCAAATGCTTGTTAGCACTGTCCTTTAATCTTAACCAGTAGTGTGAATTAACTGGAGAATGTCCTGACGTTACCAGTGCTAACAGTATCCCACATGAATCTTTTGTGTCTGTGGTAATGCTTAAAAAATGTGCTCAGGATCTTTCCAGAAAAGTAAGTTTTCCTGTGAACTAAAAAGTAAATATTTAGCAAGTAAAAATATGTATATAACGTGTTAGTGCTGAAATAAGCTCATAAGACAATCTTAAAATATTTTAAGACAGTAGAAAAATGGGTTGTGTCTAAAATTTGCCAGAGAAACTTAACAGACTTAAGTATTCTCTAAGTACATTATGCACATAAGTACAGAATGATGGTTTTCAGTCAGATGACATGAAGTACAAAATGTTAAGAATACCTGGTGTCACAGAACTGAACATTACTTCTGGGATATTAATGTGTTTCTCTGCAGATGTTTGGATTTTTTTAGAGGCAAGAGTCAAGCTGTGGAAGCAGCAAAATTCAAAGCTAGCATAGGTGAGTGTGCTGCAGGCACCTGTATTCAACCTGCATTCATCTCCATCATAGTACAAGTTCATGAGATCCCTGTCCACACTAGGGTCAGGTAAATTAAATGCTTCTGGTTTGTTACAGGTAGCAGCTAGAAGATTATGGTGTGGGTACCTGTATTCTGGACCCTGTAGAAGTAGGTATTAGCTGTTGTCTTGCTAAGCAGCTTTTTGCTAAATTATGTGCTTGAAGTTGACAGCTGAAGGAATGGCAAAAAGAAAGGTTGGACAGAGCCTGCTTCTTGGGAGCTATCTTTAAAGCATTGGCACCTTGCTTTTCTCTTAGGAACTGGGCACATTCATGTAAATTGAGCAACTGTTTTCAATTTTAAAGTTTCCTGCTGTATTTGAGACCTAAAGAAGGGCTTGTGTCCCCCAAAACTGTTTTTCAATAATGTTAGTTTAAGTAACATGAGCATTACCTTACCTATCCTTACATTACTGCATCTCCAAAAGGCATCCGTTATCAGAACACTGAAAGAAAACAGTGTCATGGCCAAATGAATGACAGAACATGGAGAGGAACTATACTGCTTAAGATAATTTGATCAATATTACTGCGCAAAACTTAATACCAAAAATATTTGAATAGACATTATAGAATGGTTCAAAACCGTTGCTGTGGCAGTGCTTCCTCTGCATTCATTAGTACAATGTGGTATTGAGGAGGTGATCACTTCAATCCCTTTTGCAAAAAAACAATTGTTTTGGATTCAGAAAAAAATCTTCTACTGCTTTTTATAATTATTTGCAGATACTTTCCTTTTTCCTTTGTTGTTTTTTTGAAAGAGTTATAACTTTGGGGGAAGGAAGAATGCTATCAACAAGGCTATAATTGTTTTTTTTTAATTTGTAAAAATAGCTTAAAAATAAAAATGTAATCCGACTCTGTGGTCCAAGTTACATATCAACAAACTACATAAAACTTGATTTGCAAACTACCCATCAGGATGTAGTTTGCCCTAAAGTCATTAGGGAAATACATTATCACTTACAGGTTTATTACCTGTGAGAATTTTTTCTTTGTAATCTGTTCAGGGACATTTAGTGTATTAGGTTTTTGAAATGTTACTTTTAGGTTTTAGTGTGGGTGGATTTGGGGGGAGGGGATTTGGCATAGAATGCGCAGAAGAGAACAGAAAAAATGTCTACTAATTAGGCTTTATCACTGAAAGGATTGTACATATAGAAGTAAGTTTGATCTGCTTTTGTAAGGTGTAGGGAAATGTCCTTTTTTATTTTTGTACATTTTCAAATGCTTGTATTTGTAATTTGACTGGAATAAAAACATTCAAAATATAAAATTTTCTTCTGTTGTTTGTATTTTAAGCAATCTTAAATCTAAAGTCTGGTAAAATGCATCCACTTTTTTGGTGTTCTGTTTCTTCTGTGGTTGTATATGCAGAACATGTTCTTTTTCCTAACACTACCACTTTGGGATATTGTGGTGTTGCATGCTGAAATCCTTTTAATTTTCATCTTACATAACAGGAAGCATATAGTACTGTGTTACAAATGCTGCACTGATATGAACTGATCACCCAGAATCTCTCATGAGGGAGGTAAAGGAGGGGAAGATTAGTAATTTGCATCTCTAGCATTGGTAAATGTAAATTGTCCTCTGCCCAAGTATCTCTAAATTCTACAAGATAGTCTAATTATAAAACATATAAGATTCAATGTTTGGAGTATGTCCAGAATGACTGTGGATACAATACAAATGAAAACTAAGAAATTGTACTACTAAAAGTAAGGAAACACTTAACAAAATATTATTAAAGGACTCCCACTGTTCAGTCACAAATGATCTAATGTATTGTGTGTTGAGCTCGAGGAAAGCACAATAAAAATGTGTGATAATTCATGAAGAGCAAAGGAAGACTTTTCACCTTCTGACTTGTGTACTTTGCCTTCTTTCTGGCAATGTTACTGCTCTTTTTGTCCTCTGAAGGACACAAGTTCAGGTGCTATGTTGTTATATAGGTGATTAAAATTTATTACAGTAACTTTTTAATGCCACAGACCTGAAAGCACTCTATCTGAACCACTGTGTTGTGTAAAGGCTGAATGAGTGCTGTATCAACAAGTAGTTGCAGAGCAGATTAAATTGTTTTGACAACTTGGGCCACTTCAAAGGTTGCTGACAAGGACAGGTAAAGCTCCAGGTGAAAAAAGAAATGTCTGTGTAGTTTCCTGCTTGACTGCCCTGTGGGAGGTGGCTTGGGGTTTTTTGTCCATGTGTGGTACATGTCCAGAGTATTGGGAGACTGGGTTTGACTTTGTGACAGAAGGTAAATATGTGATATTTTTGTATTTATTAAAAGGTATTATATGGTTCTTGGTGAATAGCTTAATACCTTTAGCTGAATTATATTGCAAATGCACAAAAAAATACGTGAATCTTAGTAGTAATTATTCAAACAATGTGAAAAACTCAAGTAGGATGTGTTAGGTATTTTAATCTGCACTGACAACCCCACAGTGAAATTTTTTCTATACTTGTTTTATGATCCTAGTTTTGATTTTATGCTATATCTAAATCTAGATCCTTCAATTGTCACTAGAAAATAAATTGTATTTAAATGCCTACAAGTCAAACTGTGACTCTTCTACCCCTTTGTGGGACTGGTAATCAAGACTGTAAATCAGAATTTATTTTGAGACCAAGTTGGAAATCAAGCAGACTTCAGCTTCCTCATCATCTGAGACAAATTTGCATATCTGTGCAAGGCTACACACAGAATGCATAGAGTGTGCTAAATATATTAAAACATCATTTCAATATGACTGAGTTTAGCCACAGATTTATTATATTCCAATCTGAAGTGTACTAGGTTAAATTAGACTTATTATCAAACAGAGATTTATGGGAAAAAATAACTTCTCTAATACTGATTGTCAGAGGAAGAAGTTTAAGATATGCTATAAAAGATTCCACTGTGGTGTTTTTTTCTTTTTGTTTGTTTTTGGGGGTTTTTTTTTGTTTCTTTCTTGGGGGGGGGGGGTTTGTTTGTTTTTTGTTTTGTTTTATTTTTTTCCTTTTCCCAATGTTACATTTAGTTTATTACTGCTTTGGATCTCTGAATTATTACTTCTAATAGTGTTGCCACATTAGATCCTCTTCCTAGCAAGGTGTGCCTGCAGCTTCAGTTTCCCTGACACTTCATTTTGCCTGTCCTATTAAGAAGTCCTTTGTATGACTTCAGATACTCTGTGCTTGAACAGCTCCATTCCTTGACAGCAAAGTATTTTGGGCCAGTATTGTTTAGCCAGTTCAGCTTATAACAAACTCCCGAAAATGGCTCTTTCCCTGCTGATGTGTGGCTATGCGCAGTAGGAGGGTGTGTGCAGTGCAGCAGTGTACCCACAAAAGATGCTTCAGCCCTGCCAGTTGACTCCTGGCTGGTCAGCGGAGAGGCAAACAGTTGTCCAGATGGGGTCTTTGCTGTCACCATAGTGTTTTGTACTCACAAGAAGAAGAATTCAGAGATATACATAATATCTCTGAATAATTGGGAATAATTGATTTCAGGTACTATTTGTGGCAAAAGCTTAATTCATTGTCAAGTAGAGCAGTTGGATTTCTGTCTTATGTTTGACTAACCTGGCTCTTTGAGGACCAGACTTCAGCTACTGATGTGATTGCTCTTATTAGGCAGAAAAACTGAAGGAGCCTGACTTCAATCCCACAATTAGCAAAGTTCTTTGCTTCTTGGACATGAATTGAGAGGTAAGAGAGAAATGGCTGTGCGCAAATAAAATGTCTTTGTATTAGCTTTAAAATTCAGATTGATGGGTAGCATCAGATGTAGATTGGTTTATCCAGCTAGACTAAGCAAATGGACAAAAGGCTTAAGGGGTGGCCAGAGGAAGGAACACACTTCGAATGCAGTGCTTTAGTAATGCTTGTGACATCTCAGTGTGTGTTCATCTGGATCAATTTCTTGTGGCCATAAATACTGCTAATGACCCTGCATTAATGGCAAAAAACCCAAATATTGGGCAAGGCAAAACGTCTCACCTGTTTGCATGTGTTTTAAAGAAGTTTTAAATCTATTAGAAGATTGGTTCTTAGAAGTTCCACTAGCTTTAACAAAAAAGTCAAGCCATCTGCTTTACACTTCCCCCTACCCTGAATTCTTCCTGGGTGGACTTCACACCTTAAGTCATGTGGCACAGATGTATCTACTGCATGTAACAAAACTGACTGGTCTCTAATTTTCTAGGATTGGTGTGGCCATTACCAAGGTTTGTGTGGACATAAATATGGTTTTCCAGAATTTCTCACTGTGGGACTGTTACTTGATCAGCCAGCAAAGCCCCTGGTGTCCGCTGACTTTGTACACTCAGTGGTATAAATCAGAACTTGCAAGTTCTCCTCCTTGCCTCTGTTCTTTCACAGTGTGTTTCATTCTGTTCTGTTGAGGATTAGCAATGAAAGTGTTTCACATTAAAAAGTTGTCAGGCATCTTCAAAGTGCCTGCTTGTTTCTATTAATTTGGTAGGTTGTCTGCCTCCTATCCCTTCCCTCTACCTTTGCTCCTTCTTGTCCTTAGGGTTTTTCCTCTGTTCAGTCACTCATATCTCTCTTTTTTCCAGCTGGGAGAGGTAGCAGTCTCTTCCTTAGCCTCTTCCATTCTTTTTATATTATTGGCTAAATTATTTCTCCCTAGTACACCTAGCTAGGGCTTTATTAACACCAAAAAAAAAAAAAAAAAAAAAAAAAACTAGTGCTGTTTTAAGATGGAAAGTTCTATTTTGTTCCATATTTCTCTCTTACCTTTCTGCTCTGGATTCTCGTGACAGTGTTATTTAATTTTCAACTCTATATGGAAATGGTTGAGATTTGGTGTTGCTGAGAAAAATTCTTTTTCTCCTTTTTCATGTTCTGTAACAGCTTGAAGGATGTGGTGTGTGTGTGTTTAACTCCAAGAAATTTTCAAAGTGGAAAATGGGTAACTTGTTAACATCAGGTATTCTCATTACAGCTGGACAAATTAGGATGATGTGACATTGCAGATGGTTGAATCACCTGACTTTCAGGTGATACATGATGTAGAGTAAGCAAGAAAAATGGCAAATATGGAATGGAGCTTGGAGGAAACAGTTTCTGCTTATACGGGAAGATGACATTTAGAGTACTTGACCTTCTTGAGACAGAATAGCTGGTGATAATAAAGGACTAGGGCTAGGAATCAGCAAACAAAAATGTTCTCTATTAAAGCAGTGACTCTCTGTTTTCAGAAACAGTTTCAAATGAACCACTGTCTACAAAGCTCCTCAGTTTCAGATGTATCCTAACAGCAGGAAGAATCTGGTTAATCTGGATGTTGATGCTACTCAGCTGATTGTTGCAGGTTATATAGTAGGTTATCCCAAAGCCAGTTTGGAGACAAAGTGAGAAATTTAGAATTGTAACTTTCAAATGTTACAATTCTAACATTTGTTACTATGAAATCACATCCAAGTTTCACCATCTGCTTAACGTGGGATCTGTATACAGATTAATTAGCCACATAGCTGTGCCCTAGTCTGTCCACAGATTCATCTAGAAAGCCAAAGATAATTGGATTTCTAGTGTCACTGATCACACCCAAGTGCGTGATTTGCACAGCAAGTGTAATTGATCCCGTGTGTATCTATCTGAAATAAAATGCCCAGTGGATACTTGTATCTGAAAACATTGATGATACAGTAAGTAGTTTGAGTTACTGTATTGGGAAATAATTCAGTCTTTTTAACCGAAAAAAATCTAATTAACTAAGAAAACCTATTATTTTAAAGAATGCTGAGGGACAGAGGAGGAATAAGCTGCTGTCAACCCCCCAGAATACAAAGTCTCAGCTGAAAGTCAGTGAAAACTTCATCTACAACTGAATAGCCACAAGAAGTAGTGGCCTTGACTTCTCTTGTAATGAAGTTTCAGCTTTCAGTTAAGTCTTCCTCTTGAAAGAATACTGGAAGACAGAAGATGAATCAGAGCTTTGCAAGCCTTTGCTTGGAAAAGTCATCAGCCTTTGGTGTCTAAAGACAAAGCTGGGGATGCACGATGGCGATACCTGAATGCTGCACGTGCTCACTGCACCTTTGACTTTCTCTCCCATTTGCTCTGTCTGAGGCTGCCTGGGAACCTTGGCAGAAGGGCTTTGCTGCAATTCAGCTTCTCTTGACATCAGCAGTTGGATTTAACTCTGGACTGCTTTCTGCCTCCCCTTGCCCTGTCCCCTCTGCTAAACTTTTAGCAATATTTTGGGATTTTTTTTTTTTTTTTAATTTCTAATATTCTAGAGTTAAAGGAGCTGATGTTGGTGAGCTTCTGAGGTGGTGACTTAGACAAACTATGGCAGACCATGGTATGATTATGTAGTCGCAGCCTAAAGGATGCCCTGAGTTGTTTGGAGCTGCTTTGTACCTCCTCCAGCACCATTTGACAAGTACTGTGAAACAGTTCTGACATGTGTTAAAAGGAAGAGCTTCCTTAGGAAATCCCACGGAATCATAGAGGTGGTAGTTCTTTTTTTTTTTTTTTTTTTTTGCCGTTAATGTTTGGTTACAGCTCACAGCATAATGTTCATAGGCAGATGGCATTTAATTTGATCACTTGATTACAATTCATGTCTTCCAGTTTCTGAGTAGACATTTGGTAAAGAGGGGGAAAAAATGCACTGTGGTGATATGCAAGTAAACTTTAATCTGAAGTGAGCACGTTAAGGGCTATGCTTAAGCATTTTTTATGGGAGCTCACTGACAGTTTAGAAACAAGTCGGACAAGCTACCATTATGTGGTGAGCTACAGAGATGCCAAACAGTGCAAAAAACTGGGAAGAAAGTTTTTTAAATTACATTGAACTTCCCCTAACTCCAGCTGGCCAAGTTGCTGCTTCTGTAAATAAAAATATTTCATTGATGTCACACAGTAATACTTTTTTTTTTTTTTTCGGGGATTCAGGGAAATAAGCAGAAGAAAATTCTTGTAAAGTTCCTACACACAATATGTATATGATGAGATGCGTGTTGATTGATGCAGTTCAGGAAACCGTCTGTTCCCTGTCACAAACTCCATCTGGGCATTTCTTATAAGTTTAACTGTATCAATAATAGTACACTGCAACAGCAAATGTTTGCTGGCTTTTATAACTGGAATTTTGGAATTCTCCAGGAAATCTAAGTAGTTTTCGTATTTCTTCTGAAGCCTATTTACTACTTCCTCTTACAAAGATATGTTTGCTCTGCATTTAACTAAGCATTGCTTTATTTACTTGGAGTTGGAAATTTAATTTTAAAATATAAGGTCACTGTTGCCCATGCTTGACAGACATAACTAAGTTCTAAACAAGACCCCTCTGTTTGGGGCTTTTGATTAACCTGTCTCATTCCCTTTGTGACTTGAAATCTGGAGTCTTTTTACTGAGCTTTGTATTTTCTGTAAGTCAGTGCATTTAGCACATGTATTTGTTTTGAATTACAGTTAATTTAGACATGCACACCTAACATTTTTGAACATGAAACTGAAAAGAAGGAGGGAAAAAAACCCACATCAAAAAAAAAAAATTACCAAACTGGATGCTGGTATATGCTGGTATACCACCCAAGTGCCATAAGACCATTTTAAGGGCTACCACTGAAGTCCCGCTTGTTTACTGGAGCACTAAACAAATAAGGCTGAAGGGAATAGTGATTGTTGAGGACTACTGTGCATCTGGATAGCACTCACCCTGTCTGAAGACAGCTTCCGTTGTATTAAGAGCTTGTATCTCACCCTGATTAGTCACAGGAAATAATTAAAATATAATCAGGCTCTCTTCATTAGAAATGTTCTTGAATACTTTGAAAACGGTCACATAACCATCTTCAAAACTCAATGTTCCTATAAATAAAGTAAAAGAATAATGTTGTGTCTTTGATTTTTTTTTTTTCATGCATGTTTGGCTCTAATACCAGGATAAGCATACACTGGTTTTGTAAATGCAGAATAATAAAGCATTTTGGATATTTACACAGATTCAGACTAGCAGGGACAGCTCTTCCATAAAGCTGAAATTCCAGAAAGTTGTCATTTCAAGTCAGCTGGTGAAGGGATAAAGATGGAGTTCAGCCTAGGTGTAAAATGTATTTAACTCTGAGCCATTAGTACATTGATACAGGTAAACTGCTTGTCTTGCTGTTTGGATCTCCCCTGGCTTGGGCGAGTGCCCAAACTGAAGTCTTTTCTTAGATAAAAAGTATCAAAGGTACCTTTTTGTATGTTTCCCTCTAGGAATTGCTCTGCTGTTACTGAAATACTTCTTGTTCAAAAAATATGTTCAGTGAACACATGGGGCTGCCTGTAATAGTTTTATGTATCTTCAATTAAAGCAATAAATGTCAGGACAAAGTGATCGTGCTTCCCCTTTAGGCCTGTACAGTTGGTTACCAAAGAAAGCTGGTGGTTACTGCGGGGTAGGTGGTCAGTGCTGCTGCCCTTGTTGGGTCTGTGATTGCCTAGAGTAATTATTCTGCAGCTTAACATTTGTGCAATCAGCTGGAAGATACAGAGGAATATAAATTGACCCTCATGATACGACACTGCTGTGCCCCTTCAAGTGAATTTTCTCTTTTGAAAAATAGACTTTTCCTGGTTTTTCCTATTTGAGAGAGCACTGTATGTACAGTGATGTACATACATCAATGTAATGAAACTGAAACACTTCTTTGTTTCCCAAATTGCAAACCTTGGAAAAAACATAGATGAAGTTCTAATTTGAGCTGATACTGAATTTTTTCGAGAGAACCTATACTTCCATTCAGCCTTTGTGAAATCTGAAGATATGGTTTTATTGTGAAGTGAAGCCTAGTTGCATTCTGCAGTCTTCTGCAAATTCTGTGTATCAGATTACAAGGGAAAAAATGTCCTGCAACACAAGTTTTAGGTTTATTTCTGCGCTGTATCAAGTTTGTGTTCTTCATCAGTATCCTCCATCACTCATGTCTTTGCCTTTAATAGCTGTCTCTCAGAAATTCATTCAGCTATAATATTTCCTAATAATTGAGGTTTTTTCTGAAATTTTCCATGGTGTTTTTTGTTGTTTTTGGGGTTTTTTTTCTGATAAATGAAAGTTACAGTCTAGCCAGAGAATAGATCTCCCTTTAATTACATATTTGTTGATAATGCCACTTCCCCCCATTTGCACGAATGCACCTTGGAATGCAAGAGTGAACTGAGGAAAGAAAATCCTCTTCCATCTGGGTGAGGCACCTTCAGCAGCTGTAAAAGGTACTGCAAGGGACTCTCTGTGCCTAGAAATGTGCTCCTTGGTGTGGTCTGTCACAGGTAGAAGAGAGTGAGACAACAGATAGAAGCTGTGAGACAGCACAGTGGCTCTGTGTGAAGCTGATGGCTTAGAAGGTGATTTCAGTTAGTGTGTCACCAGTGCGAGCCACATTGAATGTGCCCTGTGCGCCCCACACTTCCCTGCTGAATGCCAGGATGAGCTGTCAGCCCTGGCAGGCTGTTCCTGTGCCTTTGAAGTGAAACCATATGGAGTGTGAGTGCAATTAAGGCACGACGGCTTTTGCAGTTGCTTGCCATTCCAGATGACTAAAGATGCCCTGAGTAGCTAAGGAATTGCTTAAAATATAATGATGATCATCTTAGTGAACACAGGAGAAACTGGTGGGATGCTTTTCTCAGATAGAATCATGTATGGTGCCAGAATAGCCTCCTGATACTGAACTGATGGTGTGAATTTACAAATGAGGAGAAGGTTTTCTGAAAGGAAAGTGTCCTACTTTAGCTTCAGCTGCACACTTGCTTCATTTTAGAAGTCTGGGATTTTTTTGTCATCCATAGTCTCTACAAGAGACTTGCCAATTTCTGTCTTGTATTGGAAGGGCCGAGATAGACAGAGTGCTCCATGAGGGGCTTCACCAAGAGTGGAACTGGCCTTTTCCCTTGGCCTGCTGACCAGGGCACGCTGCTGCAAGGTGGAGCTCACCAGTGCACCCAGATGTCTTCCTGCAGAGCCCAACACTTGCTCTGTGCTTTCCCAGTTCCTGTATTTATTATTGTATGGATCAATCTGAGCTTCTGAGGAACTGAATCCTGCCTGGTTTGATACACGTGTGCTGTGCATAATAGTTTTGATGGGTAGTGGTCACTGAACTTCAACATAGATAAAAATGTTCACTCTCTTAAAAAGAGAGAATTTTCTTTATGTGTTTGGTGACACTGCGAGTTTGTGGTTTACTTGTCACACTGCAGGGGGAATGGTTCATTCTTTGCTGCCATGGTAATGAATCAAAGTTATCAGCAACGCAGCAGTTGTGGTAGGTGTAGATGCACTACAAGCTTGGTCTCATATAGTGCCTTTAATATCACTTAAATATCTCCAGAGACCTGCTCTGGAGTTTGTATTTCAATACAATAAAAATATTGTATTTCAAAACAATAAGAATAAATCATTATTTGTAGATGGAAAAAGGAGCAGTGGTGTCATTTATTGTCCCTATTTCTTTATAATTCTGTTGTAAGGACAGAATCACTTTAGCAAATGATCACGTAGCTTGGCTTATTGCAACATGTATCTTCATAACTGGGACAGCTTCTAGTAAATATATGTATTGAAGAGTATAAGTGGTCTTTTACCTTTCTCACACATCTTGGGTAATTAATTTGTAACTTAGACATTGCACCCAACTTTTCCTGGTGTTCAGGAAGCTGTCTCTAACTTGCAGGCTTATTAAACTCCTTGTACAATAAAATCATCTTTCACAGTACTATCCCTGAATCTGCCTGATTATTGTGATCAGCTCTAGAAGGTGGAGGTACCTGAAAGGCAAAGCAACCTGATCCAGTGAATTCTGCTGTCCTGGCTGTTTCCTTCTCTATTGGCAGAACTTGGATATTATCTGTTTCAGGTTAAGTCATTGGTGGATTTTTCTCTCAGAGTCACTGCAACACCCAGATTCAGGGTTTATGGAAAAGGGTTATGAGTGGAAAAGGACATGGCTCACTATTTCTCAGAATAAGGACTGATGTACCTCTTGGAAATTCTGGTTAAAAAAAACCAAAAACCAAATAGTGATGTGGTATATACACACCCCAAGTCCCAGGAAACAACCCCTGAAAGCAGCATGATGGGTTTGGGAAGCAAACTGTATATTATTTGGCTTCATAAATAATTATGTCATGGGGGAGGTCCACTACAAAAGTGTAGAATTTTAAACTATGCTTGTTATTCTTTTCTTAACTGTTGATCCATTCTGCAGTTTCTGAAAACACGAGTTTTGACCAGCAAGGAAAGAGTAAAAGGTACGGTTTGCTACTTTGGGTGAGTGGCTCAGTCTAAGGAGACGTTTTCATCCCAGCTGTAATGCTAGCTGTGGAAGATGGCTGTTCCCAGACTTTAGGAAGACTGCCTGAAAGTGACAGTGCAAACAAGCTTCTGAATGATGGGATGAACAGGGAAAGAGGGACAAGGATTAGTTTTAAATTGCTAGTTAAACATCCAAACAGACTTATGTAGGGAACTCACTTAGGTAACATTTATGAACCTGGGGAAAAAAGCTGTCTGAAC
This sequence comes from Pyrgilauda ruficollis, assembly GCF_017590135.1. NCBI lineage: Eukaryota > Metazoa > Chordata > Aves > Passeriformes > Passeridae > Pyrgilauda > Pyrgilauda ruficollis. The sequence continues at coordinate 3,768,160 of NW_024515875.1, forward strand.
TCACAGCAGCAAATGAAAGTATGGCTGCTGAATTACCCAAGCTATAAAAGAAATCAGAGAGAACATGGGCTACTTGTTGTTGCTTTGGGTGTAACAAATGTTGCATTATGTACCTATCCAGCTTTACAAAGTGCTTACTGTGACTTTGAAATTTTTTGTGCAGTTCCAGGTATTTTATCTGTAGAAATTCTAAGTAAGTAGTAGCTGTGCTTTCCAGTGAGCAAAAATGCTTTCATCTCTCTGGTTTAGATGGTGGGTATATGAAAAGCCTAGAGAGTGAACTGCTTCCCTGTTGTTGAATGCTTGAGCTCTGAGATGTTGGTGTCTGGGGGAGGTGTGTGAGAAATGTCCCAGTAAATCTGATGGGACATATGGAGTACTTAAGAACTTTAAGAGTAGGGGGATATCTCAGGCTGTGAAAGTAAGCTTCCCTACTGTCACTTCTAGTCGCTTGTACATTCACTTTCACTGACTGGCATTGCTTCGTGTGTAAATCTGTTGTTTTGTGGAAGGCTGTTGAAACATGCAATGGCTCTGCTGGCTGGGACATCCTGATTTCCAGCTTACAGGTGTATTTGGTAAATCCTTACTATTTCCTCTTACAGTTAATTGTCTTCAGTTTGAATTCTTCCTTTCAGGTGGTATGACCTCTGTAGACAGCAGCTCCCTTCCCTGTTACGGGGCTGGGTTAAGGAAGTTCAGCTCTCTGTTGGCAATGCCAGACTACTGCACGTAACCCCCTAAGAGACAAATAGTTCCCGAGCCTTTGGCTGGCCTACTTTGTTGTGAGCACTTGTAACTTTGGTTTTTAAATCTCATAGCAGATACCCCATCAAATCTCACACATAGCATCCATGCTTTAGTTAGTGTTATTTATTAAAATGCAGAAGAGGGTGGGAGTTTTTTCCCCATCCAGATACGTGGGAAACAGTTTGAGGCTCTTTAGCTGCATGGGGTTCCTTTGCCACATATGGTGGCATTGTGAGTGTTCCCAGTGCTGACAGAGTAATTAACCTGTCTTTAATTATTTGAAATGCTATATTTGTAGGAGGAGGATACATAATATGAACAATGAGGCATTAGGATGAAATTAATTCCATAAGAGTGGCCAGGAAGTCCTGCAGAGCAGAGTTGTAGTGCACTTGAAATCCTACCAATTAGTGCCCTGAGCTCTCTGGGCCTTGCTCGCGTCACTGCCTGGTAATCTGCTGGTTCAGTAGAGCACCTTAAATCAGGTACAGCTGGAACTGTAATTGCCTGTTTGCCCCTACCCAACATTCTTCTGGGGCTTGCAGGACACCTGCTGCCAGGACCTTACTCAGTGATTTGTGCTGCTTTTAAAGCCTGGGTGGTTTTGTATTTGGAATAGATCATAGTTCTACATGGATGCTTTGTTCACCAACAATGGGAATGGGAAGCTGGTGGTTCTAACAGCACTGGTGTCTTCGGAGGAGACTCCAAGAGCATGCAGCAGGATCGGAAACAGTGTTGTTTAACTGACTTAGAAGACTCTGCTGTTAACAGCGCACAGGGGGTCTAAATAACCCTCCCACCCCCAGCATTTTTCACAGTTGAGGTACACCCAGTGAAGATCCAGGGGTTAGGCAGTGCTTCCAGGCACTGTGAGGCTCCTGTGGCTCCCCTTGGCAGGGGCAGGAGACAAGCCTCAAGGAGCACTCTTGAAATGGGAAGGTTTCTTCTGGTGGGGATCTGTGATTTTGTACAAATAATGGTGTGTTTACTATACAGGCAACAGAATTTAACCACCTTCATTAGGCTACTTGGTGGGCAGAAAGCAAAGCTTTTGTCCCTGCTCCAGTTAATTTTCAAAACAGAAAATCTTCAGTAGGGGATCTTCAGAGCCAGACTAGAACAGAGTAGCCATTATTAATCCCGAAGTTTAGCAATCACAAACAATGGAGTTGTATGGAAAATAAAAACTTGGGATTGGCTTTTTTGACTCCATAGTATGTATTCTTATATTACTTATTAATTCTCTTGAGGTTTCATGTCTTCTTACAAAATAGCAGTAGGTTCCCAATTTATTGAAGTAATGAGGAAGAATTTGCAACTTTTGACTTTTTCAACGTCAATAACTCTTTATAACCCAGATAGAGTAATGGTAATTCTGATTTTGCTATGAGTTTAATGCTTTGTGGCAGCTTTTGATGTCTGCTAAGCCTCTATTGTTATGCAACTTGGAGGAATTAAGTGCTGTAAAAGTTATTAGATGTCTTGAGTGTGTTTCACCAAATGTACAGATTGTCTTAGGATCTTCCAACACAGAAAAAAGTCTAAAGCCTAGGTGCTATTTCTTATTATTACTGCAAAGTATTAAATGTCAAGGGCATGGTCAAGCCAAACAATGGGAACGTTTTAAAGCGAGTCCTCCTGTAAAGGGGTGAGAAATAAATGGCCTTTTCCCAGTAGCCCAGCTGCTTAGATGAGGATGGAACCCGATATGCTGTGTCCCTTGCTGTTGGCTGGCTTTTTCGCGTGTCTGAAATTATGAGTGAACAGTAATGAGCTGCAAGCCCTGAGCAGAGGGCCAGCAAGTCACTGGGCAGTGCTCAGGCTGCCAAGCACTGAAGCACAGCACAAGCTGGAGAAGCAGCACCTGTCTCGTAGGATTTGCAGCCTGAGTGCTCTCGCTGCTGGTGTAGCTGAAATCGGAGGGTTTGTGGGTTTCTTCTCTTTCTGAAACTGAACTTCACAAATCAATGTTGCCATGGAGAAGCGCCTCCTCATCATCAAGGGTAGACGATGAACTAACTAATTGCAGCAATCTGACTGCACTAGTGATAATACCCCTGGGATATAAAACAGTTACCATTAAATTCAAATAGCCATTTTCAGGGAAGCAGTACTTCCTTCAACAGAACGTAGTGCTGGGTAATCAACTAGGATATGAAAATATAGGCACTGATGGCTGTGTAACCAAGAACGTGGATGCTCAGCTAGTTATGAGTGAATAGATACATGTGATTTATGCGTTCATTTCTACAGATGTGGATATAGGAAAATGAAGAAAAGGTTCTCTTATGCACATTTGGATCACACACTGAAGATACATAATTTTTTTCCTTTCTTTGGCATTTTATTATTGGTAAAAACATGATACTCTAATGCAAGGAACTTTCTGATTGCTGTGGGATTTCTACATAACTGTTCTCTCTCTCTTTTTTTCTTGCTTACCCATTTGGTTTTTGTCTAGGAGAGTCCTTAGCCTTGTCTCTGCTATCCTAAGCTGCTTGCTGAAGAGCATTACTAAGGAGAAGAATGTAACATTTTTAAACAGAAGTGCTATTTTAAATCTTGCCAGCATGAAGACATTGATCAGCTTCATATCAAAGGCACATTAAGAATGTCAAGTAACTGGAGAAAGAGGTAAAATATCAAGTTGCCTGCAATTCGAAAAGGAATTTTTAGTTGCTACGGGAAGCAGGTTAAGCATGGGAGGGAACCTGCCTTTGAAATGGCTATGGCAAGAGGAAAATGAAAGATGCCACGAACACCATATGGGCTGGTGTGTCATTTGGGAGCTGGGATGCCCTTTCAGTGTCCTCTGCAGCTCAGAGCACGCAGGCTCCTCAGTCACTGCAGAAAAGGGCAGAGAGCATTTCTTTACCTAATGGTCAGAAATGCCGCTGAAGTGAAGACTGAGGCTTTTTTAGAAGAAAGCAGGGATGCATTCTTTCTGGATATAAATCTGAAGTGGCATGTGTCATCTTTGTTGTGGTGTGGTTATATCCCTTGCACATCTCCTTCTGCACCTCAGTAAGCAAAGTCAATCTGTAATTACAGTGGCAAATCTGGAAAACCAACATCGGGACTTTTTACTGAATAAAAAAGTAAGTTTCAACTAATCAAAAGGTCCACAAGGAATCCTTCACAGTGGCATGGCATGTTGAGTAGGATGCTTGTAAGGCTCTTTAAAATGTTAGGTAAGTTGAGAATTTGCCCAGAGAGTCTGAAGATGCATTTCTGCAGCTGCTTTAGTGTTTGAGCTTCACTTTCGGCTCTAAAGGCGGATCTGTCAATGCCTAATGAGGTCTGCCTGAGCTCCAGCTGCGTGTGACATTGCAAACAGTGCTGGCCTGTCCCAGTTCTCTGGTGCCTCTAAGTAGGAAAGCAGTACACTAATCAGGGGCTTTGGCTGTGTTTCCTGCCCCCCTTCTGCAATTAGGGGCTGCCTGGCCAGGCAAGGAGGGGAGCTGGATGCTGTGGGTTGGTGTTGGCTAAAGGCACGTGGAGAAGGGTGACCTTGGAATGCAGGGAGGAGGGTGTCCTCCTGACTAACACCTCTGTGCCTTGCTTAGACTACTGATTTTGGGGGAATACATTCAGCAGGCAGGACAGGGCTGCTGTGTGGACACTGTAAGGCTGCAGCTGTGAGCCCTGGAGGGAATGCATGAGGACTGGCTGACATCAGGTGGCAAACCTGTTCTGTTCTGCGTGTGTCTGCAGCAGGAGGAGCTGGCTGTTGTTGCAGTGAAGCTTCTGGGCTGGATTAACCAGTGGTTTGAACTGCTGAGGTAAATGGTGCTTTCTCAGGACCAACTGTTATACCAGAGTTTGGAAAACTAGTCCATTTGTAGTGAAGGAAGGCTAAGAGAGCAGGCATTTGCAGCAGACCTCCCTACTTGGAGATCATCTTACTTCTAAAAAAGTGGTTTTACATTACAGAAAAAAACCCCAAAAAACAGTAGATGCCTTTCTCATAGTTGTCTGCTCATTTTGCTCAGTTATTGCAGTAGGGCTGAATGGAAGTGCATTTGCACAGGATTCCTCTTCCTTATCCTCTGTAGCAATGAGCTCATACATTAACGTATCCCTTCCCGGAATAACTCTGAGAAGGGTAGTGCTTGTAAGCGAATGGAAAAACTAGTAGCCATTGAAACATTTTGAGGGTATTCTGGTCACAAGACACCATCTGAATGCAGATGAGTAAACAACAGAACAAGAAATTTATGAGAGGCTGTTGCTTGTGGTTAAGGAACAGTGAAAAGTCAAATTAGCATAGAAATGGATATGCATAGATTAGAGGAATGAGGAAACTAAAGTTGCACCTGTACTAAACTGAACTGGTAGGACAGAATGTTTCTATTGACTGTGAAATAAATAAATAGGAGTTCCAACCAAGGTCATGTTGGAAAGCACTTACCTAGAGGCTAATACAGCCTTTGTGCTTCCAGAACATCTCTGCTGGATTCAAAGCTGGGAATTAGATGCCCTAGATGAGCTGCTTATAGAGAACAGCGATAGAAATGCTAAATTCAAAAGTCATAGATAAACACATGATAAAACAGTAACAAACACAGGTAACAGTCACTGCAGTCGTCTTGCCTGATTAGACTGAGGGGTTTGCATCACACTGAGTTCCAGAGGCTAAAACGAGTCCATCACTGTCTTGCTGCACACCAGAGTGATCTCCTGAAGACCTATCCTGTATCACACCACGCCTCAAAGCAGTCCAAGCAGCAAGCAGGCTCATAAAAACCTTCTTCAGGAACCGGAAGTCCTCCAGAATGTTTAGATATCCCTTTCCATCATACATGTTTTCCAAAGACTGTTCTCTGCACAGAGTACATTTGTACCAGCAGGTAAGGCAAGCTGAAGAGAATCCTGGGCTACTTTGTATTAGCAGAAATAAGTTCTTTAGAGGAACAAGTGAGATCGTTAAGATGTTAAGGTACAGATGTAGTAGTGTTTCTTTTCCCTTTTAACAGGTGATTTCTTTTGGTTCTTGACTTAATTTTCATTGTCAAGTATCATCTTTAATTCACTTATAATCAACCTCTCCTCACCCCTTTTCATGAAAAGCAAAAAAAAGATTTTTGATGAAGATAAAGTTACTTAGGTGGAGTGTGAATAAGCTTGAATCTGAAGCACTGGGGTATTTGTCTTCATGATCAGGTGATGGCTTCTCAGTTCTGATGTTCACCTAGGAGAATATCTGTCCTCTTTCAAAATTCTGCACATTTATGAGAAGATACCCCATTTCACTTGATTGTGTGATAGAAAAGTTGGGTTTTTTCATTTTAAAAATGCTGAAGTTTCTTCTAATTTAGAATTTCTAACACATAAAAGTGCCACTGTGATCTACTCCATGGTAATACTCAAGATGTAGGTGTATTCTCCAGTGGTTTTATTTCATTTAAATTGCTTAGGCCAAAGGAACAGTGGAGTGAATGTTGCTGAACAAGAACTTTGCCCATGGAGCTTTCTGGTTGCTCAGTTTACTTGCCTTGCTTCACCTACAGCAAAGACCAACCTCTGAGACACCTTTTTACCAAGCAGGTTCGTCTCTCCCTGTACCAAGGAGCTCACCAAGATTTGTTCATCCTCCTGCTTTGCCTGCTCCCTCCCACTGCCTCTCCATGCTGTGCCTTGCCACAACACGACACAGTAGTTGAAACTCAGCTGTGTAGTGACTGATTTTTGAAAGAGGCTGCACCAATCTCCCAGCTGCTTCCTTGCACTGGGCGTCAAATCCAACATTCATCTTGTCTGCCTGTCAGAAAACTGACAGCTGAGTTCACTTCAATCTAATAATGAGTAGTTTAGGGGGGTGTTATTTTTCTGGCTGGATCAAAGGTTTGCACTGCAGCCACCTGACTGTTCAATCCAGTCAATGGGAAACAGGGTGAATATTTAGGCAGCAAGAGGCACATTTCAGTAGCCAGACCACCCCTTTGGCTGTAGCCTCCTGTTTGGATGGATTAGGCATGTTCAGTGTAAAAGCTCTAACCACTAAAATTTAACACCTTGTATTCACCTAAAACTGAAAAGATATCATGAGTAAAATTTCAGTAGTGTAAATCCAGAGACTTTATTACTACTTCTTGGTAAAGACCAGACACAAATTAATTAACCTGGTTGGAATTACTGGCCCTCAAAAATCTTTCTTCCAGGGTGATCAGTAATTACTGAAAGAAAGAAACAGAGGAGGATCTTGAGCACATTAGTCTATGTAAACTGCTAGAAACTGAAAATACCTCCATACTTTGGTAATTCTTTAGAGGGCTAAAACTGGAGCTGCTTCTCAAAGTAAACCAACTTCATTGATATAATAGTTCAGGTTCATGTTGCTGTTCCCAAGGTGAGAATCTGGCCAAGATGTGCAATGCCTTCTATCAAGTGCAGTCAGAAGAGACTGCACAATGCAGACAGGTAGAAATGGGAAGAGAAATGTATTTTCCATGTGCAGTTCTGAATTCTTTCAGATGCTCTGTTGCATTTTCTCATGGGGTCAGTAGCAGAAAAGTTAAGTATGTGTCACTGGCTGAGATTTATTCACCATGAAGTGATTAAAGCTAACTGGAAATTACAGAAAAGCTCTTTAGAGGCCAATAGTGTCATGAGGTGATGTTCTCTGATGCATACATGTTAGGTTTGAACATAAGGTTGCTACCTGTAAAAGTTTGATTTAAAATCTCCTTCTTTACCAAGGAAACAAATCTCTTAACTTGATTTGTTTAGGCTTGAATCTGTAACAGCTATTGTCTCTCCTTAAGCTTAGCAGAATGATCTGTGAGCTCAAGGCAGCCTGGTGTGTGGCTCATGTTGTACAGGAAATGAGTGGTGCTCATTTTAGAAATGTGCAGCATTTTAGAAATGTGAACATGCAACCAGGCATTAAAGAGCCACTTTTGTCAACAGCTCTAAAATGCAAGTTAGCCAATGCAGTCCTTGCACAAATCATTGGCTGATAGAAAATCTATCCTCCAAGAAGTTTTCTCCTGTGAACTTTTTCTTTCATAATAAATTAATCTTAGTGAATGGCATGCTTGTCATCTCTCCTACTGAATTATTTATTCACTTCCAGCACTTAGCTGCTTATTTGAAATCCTGTGCTGTCATGTATGCATCAAGGAAACTGTTCAGTCTGAGGAACTGCTCAGGCTGCCCACATCCAGTTTAGCTTTCCTTGGAAAGAGGATGTTTTGGAAGAGGAGGTCTTCCTTCTTCCCACCTCCTTTAGAACTCAGGAGAAAAGCAAGAAGAAAATATGGTGGAAAACTGATGGGTTTGGGCTTGGAATGGAAATAACTGTACAAATGTTGGAACCTACAAAAGGCTGAGGAAGTGATAAATCTGTGTGTATTACTGTTCTCATGATGTGGTTGTGATGGCTGCATAGAAAAGCCAAGGAAGAAGCATCTGTGAAAGATAAAATCCATCACATGAAAACAGTTTAATGTCACACTTGAAATTATAGCTTGGGATCTGGCTAATTGTTCTGGTAAATGAGTAGCAGGAAAGCCTTTCAGGATAAAATTGATGGTGCTGCTGCAAATCCTGCTGTCCACTGTTCTGTCACTGTGAGCTTTTTCCAGCAATTTTTGGACTGAAGTCTGAGCCTGCTTACTAGAGGACTGCTTTTTTAGGACTTAAAATAGGTCCATTCAGTGTCATCCTGGGTGGTTTTATATTAGCTCTTTTAAATCCTATATTAACAGCCCAAGTGTGTGTTCTAGAATCTGCCAATTGCGCAGACTAACAGGATGCATTTCTCCTGCATATCAAGAATGTCCATTTTGCTTCCTTTCCCTAACTCAACATGTGGGAAGGAGTAACAAATTTTCCATAGTGTACAGATGTGACCCAGAGGCTGTTGAGTGTCTCAAATAAGATGCTCAGACTCTCACAGGAGTGATGCTGGAATGTGAGGCCCCCGGGAAGATGATGTCCTGAGTAATGTGTCATAATCTGTGCTCCTGTGTTTTGCAGCTGGGTAGGTCCAGGATTGATCTGATGATTGATTCATCAACCTCCTGCTGAGTTTTGTACTGCCAGCAAGGACTGGAGTAAAAACAGAGCTTAAATGACATCGTTTGAAGGATGGGGAGGGGAAGAAAAAGCAAGCTCTGTGTTCTTACTGGTTTTGTGCTATCATTTGAGCAAGAGTGATGACTGACAGCATTTAAAACTCGTGTGCTCAGGACAGTGGTCTGGGGAGGCTGATCTGCAGATGTTGTGAATTGTGCAGGTAGCCCTGGCTTGTCATGGTATCACAGGGTGCCAGGAATGCTTGTAGATGAAATCAATACCATGTGAGCTGGCAAACAGCAAATTCTGTATGAGCTAAAATAATTAATAATCAATACTGTTGAAAAATTAGATTTCACAGAATTTCTACAGGGTTTTTTGAAGGTTTCCTGCCTTGTTGGGGAGGGTGATGCCATCAATTAAATTTCACTGGCACTCTGAAGGTACTGCTGGTATGCTGGGTTTGCAAACAAAGATTTATTTGTGAAGATGCTGGCTTAATCCCCGTTTGAATTCTTCTGGAAAGACAGTAAGGCAATATATTTTTCTTTGCAATAAATTATTCCCTGGATAATGGAAATGAGGAAAAAATATTCTGGCATAAAAGCATTCTAAAATAGCTTCTTTTTGGTGTACCAGGTAACGATTTGCCTTGCCAAATTACAGGTGAAATATGCTCACAAACAGGGCTGGAAGCTGGAATATTGCCTCTTGGATGTCACTCAGCAGGCAACAAGCAGTGTGTTGTCCCTAAAAGAAGGCAGGGCTCCTGGCTAACCTGGCTCCAGAGTGTGCCCACAGCTGGAGGCTGCTGTCTCTCTGTCAAACACCACGGCTTCCATCAGTGTGGAATGTCATTCCAATCTCCTCACAGGCTCTGCTGGGCAGGCATTCCACTGGCAACGAAACCCAGAGACTGCATTGACTGATCTCCATTGTGAAGCTGGATCAAAGAAAATTGCAGCATGGGGAAACTTGCCAAAATTGCCCGTCATGGAACGCATACACATAGTTAGTCTATTAGACCTGGATGCTTAAAGAAGCTACTTGGAAAACTGTTGCTCAGTCTGGAATAGATTTTCCTGTAAAAACTTAATATTTTGGGAGAAAGGTAAGTTTTTCAGTTAGTGTAAATAATGATAAGGAAACCATAAAAGGTAATTGCAAAGCCCAGGCATGTGTTACAAGGGATGAATCATTGCATCTGGCTTTTTAAAAGTTATTGTATTAATACTCAGTGTGTATTGACATAATCTCCAGGAAGTTTTCCAGCAGTGTTTTATCTCTAGCATTTTTGGATCAATAACACAAAATTAGAAATGGTAAAGCTTTGTCTCTAATGGCCACTGCTGATGGGCTCAAAAAGGATTCCAATCAACAATTTTATTCAGAAGCCATTGTCTCTAATTGTAAGATGCTGATTAGCTATAATAATATGCTGCCAACAATTGATGAGTCATGCCAATAGTCAAATCAAGAAGTTTAAACAACAAACCTAAATATAGCAGATACAAACAAACTGGAGAGTCTGAAGTCTATAACCAAGGGCATTGCTAGCACAGCTTTTGGAATACAGGGGGGAATATAATAAAAATTGTTTACAATACAAAAATGTCAGTAAAAAAACCTGTTTCTTACAGGCATTGATCTGAGAAATAACTCAGAAACTTCTAATTCAAACCCTGGTCCCAGGGTGCTTATTGCACATGAAGTTTAATTTTTGCTGCAGATGCTCACATTGGATTTTTCAAAATCTGTTGTCATATGCCCCTTTCCCTTTTGTATTTCATTTTTTTCCATTTGTAGAAGTCAGCACTGAAGGACTCTTCCTGAGACTTTTTAACCTCAGAGCACGTATCATGGAAATGTGGTGTAGAGCCCTGAGCAGATTGTTGGAGGACTCATTGGCTTTGGCTTAGTTTAGGTGTTCAGAAGGGGGACTGCACGTGGACAGCAGCTCTCTAGAGGAGCAAAGGACATGGCCAAGGGATACAGATGCCTCCGTCAGCCCTGTGGGACACAGGGGGGTGATGGAGTCTGTGGATGGATCTGTCACACACCACCCAAAAGCCTCTAGGGAGAGAAGAATAAAGGAGTGGCAGCTGCAAAAATTCAAGCAAGAAGCCTGGAAGAAACAAAAACCAAATGTAATTTGGTTAAAAGAAGAGAAGCAGGTGAGCTGCTGGATCATCTGCTAAATATAGAGGAAAGGGAGAGCCTAGAAAGACTCTGGTGATAATGGCATATTTCTGGGTGTAAGGGGCTGGAACATGGAAATGCATGGCTTCCTCTAAGAAAACGAGTACTTACCAACCTGTCCACACATCAGGGGGATCTACATATGTAAAGGGCTCAAAGAAGCCACTCTGCCTTAAGAAAATAAGCCAAAATAAGTGTTTGATGGACCAGCTATTCTTTTAGAAGAAAGGATTGCATCCCTCTCTGCTTCATTTAGAGAAGGGGACTTGCCTGAATGCCAGCCTTCATTTCTACTGCTGGAGAGTGGCATTTCTGTGCTTTCCTTCCCTCAGCTGCAGCAGAATTTGGGTAGGATCCCAGATGAAAGAGAAGGCTGAAGTGAGCCTGTCTCCAGAAAGAGTGTGTCTGTGCACTGGCTGCTGCATGGGAGCCTGACTTGTGGGGCTGCAGAGCTCCGGAGGTTTGGAGTGCCACAAGCTGGCTGGTGCTTGGAGGCTGCTGCTCCTGAAAGGCAGAGCTAATTCCCTGAAGGGCCTGTGGCCCCAGGACAGGTGATGGCTGATGTTTTGAAAAATTGCTACATGTTACTGTAACCAACAGGTGAAGCAGGTCCCTGGGCACTAAGGCAGTGGGAGGTTTCCTTGCTCAGCCCACCGGTTACATCCCAAGTGGGTCAGTGGTTTACTGTAGCTATTTCATGGCACGTTGATCAAACAACAACTGCATTACATGAGAGGGATGAGGAATGATGGCGAATTTTACAAATTAAGTTTAGATCATGCACGAGTTGCTCTGGACGTCATATGAAGTTAAAGGTTTGAAGGGCTTGGGTGTGGAAAGTGTGATCATTTCAACACTAGAGCTATACTGGAGGGAGAGGAAACATGCTCATTGCATATCCACATGCCTCAGTAGGTCAGGAACACATTTAATGTAGATGGTATTTAGCTTTGTAGCTTGAAGAAATATGAATAATAAAATATTTTCTTTGAACGCTATGTTGAACACACCTGTTGCCTCATATAACAAAAAAAGGAAGATGTTAAGGCAATAAGACAAACATTCATCATAATTTTCTTTCTTGGATCACTCTTAAGCAGCTGTCTTATTCATTTCTTCATTTCTACTAGAGGCCAATGAATTGGAATTACAGAACTTTTATAGCTGCATCTGCCTGAGCCCACTTTGGAAATGTTAGCTCATTAGCAGGAAGCCGTGCTAAAATGCTCCACCTTGTTTGTCTCCAGCTCAGCACAACCAGTGAGCAGAGAAAGCACAGATTTTTCTCTTGGATAAAATGAAAAAAAGGATTGCTGTTGAGTTTTGTGCATATGGGTCATGCAACATGGACTGGGGCCCTCATGGCATGTACTGGATTGCAAATTAGTTCCAGACAGTCCTGGAGGGTGAGTGCTGCAAGTGTGTGGGAGGATCCACATAGTTCAGCTGGAAACTTAAGATCAAACTGTTTCATAATGTTTCTGTTGTTTGCATTTTCCAGCTGGGCTGTTTACACTAATAATGTCTTTTTTAGTATGGCTACACGTGTGCTTCCCTCATTATCTTCCTCTGCCACCTCTGTGAATCAGCTATGACTTGTATAAAAATGAAAGGAGAAACAACTCGGCAAGTACTCAAAGGCTCTCAAGGTTTAAGAAGGGATGGAAGCAGATGCTCAAATGTGACTAATCCTGCTTTTTTTCCTTTGTCAGCAATGGATGTTTTCAGCCTGGTGCTGCTTCTGAGTCTGAAGCACAGGAAATAAACAGAGTGGGCATAATGCCATACCAACCAAGGAAGTTTTTTTGCTTAAATTCAGCCCTTTGAGGGTTCCCAGGTTGAGATTGTAGGTGGCTTCAATTGCTTGAAATTTGCAATTGGCAATTTCAAGGCATTTTCTCAGCTCCTGGATCAAGAACTCACATTAGTGCATGTAAACCAGGCATGTGGACAGTCAGGTGCTCTCTGACTCCCTGGAAAGAGTAGTTTATGCAGAAGACCATGGGAACAGTGTTTTAAGAGAGGATCAGCCAGTTTTAGTTGAGTTGAAAAGATTTCCAACTGCTCCCTGCCATTCTGTGGTGGAAAGTAAATGGTACCAAATATCTCAAGGACAATGAATGAATGCCAGTACTTGCTAGTCCAGCCTTCTTGTGCCATTATCCCAATGTGGCATTGGCACATCTTCTGGACATGGGTGGTCTCTGCCAAGACACGAGGACTCTCTCTCCTGAGCTCATGTGAGTTCGTGAGCTCAAATCACAGATCATGCTGGAAGGCAGTTCTGCAGACAAGGATCTGGGAGTCCACATGGACAGCACAGTACTCCTCTGCTCAGCACTGGCAAAGCTGCATCTGGAGAGAGGTGTCCAGTGCTGGGCCAAGAGAAGAGAGACCGGGACATACTGGAGAGAGTCCAAATAAAGGCCACAGAGATGACTAAGGAGTCACAGCTTTTTTCACATGAGAAAGAGCTTTGGCTTTTCACTTGAGAAAGAGCTTTGGAAGAGAAAGTTTGGGAAGATCTCATCAATGTGTATCTGATAGGGAGTGAAGAAGACAGAGGCAGACTATCCTCAATAATACTTAGTGGCAGGACAAGAAGAATTGGGCACAAAAGAAACAGAAAATTCCATCAGAAACCACTCCTTTACAGTGTGGGTGGTCCAGAGACCTTTTGGAGTCATGATTCTTGGAGATATTCAAAGCCTGACTGGATGCAGCCCTTTGCAACCCACTCCAGCTGACCCTGCCTGAGCAGGGGTTGAACTAAAGGATCTCAAGAGTCTCACTCCCACCTCAACAATTCTATGAAAATACAGTTGGATTGTGTGACACGGAAGCTTGAACAGCTTTATTTAAGTACAAATTGGATTAAGGTGAGTAGGTTTAGCTCAAAGCAGAGCAACCATTCTGGATTTGTGAATACATGTAACAGTGGATCTCCTCACAGTCTTCAGTCTTCTACAAGCTGCTCTCTGTGTGGTGCCTGGCATAATGAGGATGTAGCACTGCCGACACCGCTGTGCATAGAAGGGTATGTTCTTCAGTGGCTTTCTTCTAATCTTCTATGTCTCAGAAGAGAGCTGGAGACAATTACTTGCTTTCACTTTTCTGGATTTCAACAAGTATTCCACTATGCAGGCTCTTCAATATGTATTAAGACACTGTTTTGCCTGAAAAGGTGCCTTTTATTTTCTCTTCCAGAAGGTGGTAACATCTGCTTCTCTAAACTACATTATACTTGAAAAAAAAAATCTATTTCATTTTGTTTATGCTGTCAGGACTTGACTGACTTTTTCACAGCCTTGTAGATTAAGATCCACTATATTTAGTTTCTGTGAAAGCTGCTTAGTCTAGGCAAATGAGAAGAAAATCTGCAAGTAATTTGCAGACTTTAGATACTGCCCAGGTATTCAGGAGGGGAAAGCAGACCAGCAGCTTCTGCTCCCACCTACTTGGAGATGGACATTGAGGGGATGCGTGACAAGTGACATGGGCTTGTTTTGTGCCCTCCTAAAGCTGCAGTTTGTTTTCTCATGGTATATTTCAGCAGAATTGACAGCAATTTTGACTAAAATTTGGTGCCAAACTTGTGTAAAGTGAGGCCACAACAAGATGACAACTTACGTGGATGACACCTCATCACAATGAGGACAAATCATAAACACATCAACAAACATTGAAGATCTTGTATCCAGCAGAAAAGAAAAAGCACAACTGGCTGACTAAGAGGTGTAATAGGTGCACGGGCAGGAGAAGCATACATATGACTGACCTGCACTGGGTGTTTGTAGTCCACCTGCTGTGGAGGAGAGGCATGATTTCCACCTTTCCAGCTGCTCACGTCATGATCTCCGCCCCGTCAGCCTGATCCATACTCGTAACAGCCAAAGCAAACCCAATAACTATCTGGAGAAAAAACTGCAAATTAAAAAACCTGGTGCATTTTCATCAATTTATAGCTGGATCTGCATGGTTGGATTTGGGGTGTTTCTTCCTAAATCATTTTATTACCTCCCAAGCATTTTCTTTGCCTATGAAGGGATGTAATTGGCTGTATGGGACTGGAAGCAACACAGGCAAGTTCACTCTACCTTTCAGTGGCTGCAGCTGTGCACAAAGCTTCAGAACACCAAGACCTGAGACATGGAACTTTGGGAAGAGTGGGATAGCTTGGTTGTTATAGCCCTGTAACCTGCTTACTTCATAAAGACTGGTTCTTGTTAGGTTCTTCCTGATTTTGTCTTAGCCATCCTAGAGCTTTAGATCTTTTTTGTTTAGCAGCAACAGTTCTTTATTATTTTTTAATGACAAGGAAGCTGTTAACTAATTTGTTTTGCTCTTGCCTAATTTTGTTTAAGCATGTGGAATTAGCTCAATTTTGTATAGACAATTATAAGAAGCAGTTATTTGAATTTAACACTTATTACCATAGCATAAATTAACATGGGATAATGTAAGTGTGGTATGACAGTAGAGGCCACCAGAGAATCAGAGGATGTGGTGCAAAGGTACAGAGATATGGGGTGACAATGGAGGGGGCAAAGAATGATACTGGAAGCCCTAAGGTTATTGACAGCCCGACTATTCTCAGTTAAAAAACTGCCCAACCGCACTCAGTTAAAAAACTGTAGAGCTTGACAAAGCCAGTTTTACTCATAATAAAGAGAAAAGGAAGAGGTGTTCAATTTATGGAGAGAATTTCTCACCTATGGCAAATCTGGATGCTGCACATCAGTGAAGAAAGATTTAAGTTTAGAACTGTCCTAGAAAATGTATTAAATTACTCAAATGGGCTTCCTGGAGGGAGAAGAAAGAAGCCATTGGTGGCATAATCCTCAGCAAAGGAGAGGAAGAAACCCCATCATGAACATCCTTCTAGCAAAGGACTGGGAATGCTAACAAAATGTTTCAACCCTGGTCCCCTGTCCTTCCCCATGAGCTGATCTTTGAGGCTGATTTATGTCACACTTGAAAGCCAGAGGGGCAGGGTAAGGGAGAGCAGAGCAGAACATCAGGGAACACTCCTGTACAGTGATCTTTGACTGCACTACTGAGCTATGCATTGTGTTGTTTAGATAATTGGGACTCCGAAGGTCAGTGTCATTGCAACTGCACTGTAATAAGTTTATTGTATTTTATCTAGGCTGTTAAGATTTTAATTAGTCTAACATAGAATTCCTGGCTTCCCAAATGAGGCATTCCCCCTTTTGCCCATAATAAGACTTTGAGTGTAATAACTTGTCACATGGGTACTACAAGGATTGAAGAATGATGATTGTGTTCGCAGAGAACAAAGGACTCTACTGATGCAGTGAAAGAAATCACAGAGAGAAGCAGACAAAGCCAGAGTGATCCTCTTCCCAATGACTAACGATAGAATGCCTGTGCTGTGTTACTTATGTTATTTTAGCAATCTCCTGAGAAACCCACTGGGAGGTGCTCCTGGTGATGTAGAAAAGAAGCCAAAAAAATAAGAGCTGTCTTAAAGAATTTTCCTGTGATAGGTAAAGCAGGGATATGATGATGGGAAAAAAATGTTCAGCCGAGATAGCTTGGTAGTTCATGCCAATTTCTGTTGAGATAGCTTGGTAGGTCATGCCAATTTCTGTTCTGTTCTAGCTCACAGTTGACTGCCTTCATCTGCAGGGAGTGGAAGCACTGGATGTTCCTAGGATAGTCTTGCTAAGTTGTTAGGGGGTTTTTTTCCAGATGGGCAATTTCAGCCATGTGATAGAATTGGGAATTGACATGAAGTTGACATCAACTAGAACCAGACACAAATTTAGGCAAAGCCAGATGACTGATTAGGTGCAGAACTGTAATAAGGCACTAAGATGATGTGAAGGAGACTCAATCCAGCACTGTCCATGCAGATTCTGACCTCCTTGAGAAATATTCTAGCTCCAGAGCAGGCATCTTTCACATGAAAGCATTGTTTGTAAGTAGCTTCCAGTAGCCATGATATTTTAGGGTGATTTAGGTCATACACGTGTCTTTACCTGATGCTGGTACCTGAAATTACTGAGTAAAAGATTATGTCAAATAATTTATAGCTATATATTGTGACTATTTCTAATCACCAAACAAAACCTGATATGTTTTTTGGATATAATAGAAGGCCTTCGACTTCTTGAAAGATACTTTTATGCTTTAGAGCTTTACTGGCTTTTACTGAGACACCTAAGAGAAACTGAGTACTTAAGGCTACAAATGGTGAAATGTTGCTTGTTTACCCTTAATTTGGAAACTAATTATGCCTTTTATTCTCAATATATTATCATGAATATGGGGAGTGTTTTATCCATTGGGTAGAAACCTTAAAAATAAAACACACTGCCCCCAAACAAAAACCCCCAAAACAACAACACCCAATCCACAACCATGGCAAAAGTAAACAACTGCAGACTAATGACAATGTTTGAGGCAAGTGGAAAAGGTAAATCTGGGAGTGTAACTTGCATGCTTGGATAGTTTCTTACTGCTTGTAGTGAAAAAATATATTTCATATTATCTCTCTAAAAATCTTAGGATTTAAAAAAAATATTAAACTGAAATTAAGATCTTTTCCCCCCTCTTGGCAACAAGGAGGAAGAAAGCTTTTTTCCACGTGTTTCATAATTTAAGTTTCTTTTGAAACAAATTTAAGGGAAAAATTGCCAAATTATTTGATTTGTCCTAATTTGCATTTTCTGCATTAACCTCCGGGAAAATATTGTCCAATTTTCCAACAAGAGGAGCTATGCCAGCAGCGCAGTGGCATTCCCAGCTCCAAGCATTCACTGAAGGGTGGCAGCACTGGGGGCACAGCAACGAGCTGGGAGCCCGCTGCCAGCTGGAGAGACAGATGAGCCCAGGAAATAGTGCAGAAACCTCGCACGGTGCTTCCACAGCGTGGGAGGAGGAGAAGCTGGCATGGCTCCTGAGCTGTGCTGGCCTGGCAGGCTCAGCCAGGGGTGTCAGTGGTCACTCTTGAGCGGGCAATGGGCAGAGCATCACGTGCCTGAGCTCTGCCCTTGCATTTGCACCAGGAGCATTCGTGGTGACCCCTGGTGTCTTGTCTTCCGGACATGGGGCAGGCTGAGGGCAGGAGGGGCTTCAGACAGTGTCCCTGGCCTTGTCCCATGGCATCCTCTGCAGCCAGGGGCCCTTAGCACATGAGGAAAGGAGGTGGAAGAGGTGGGATGGTGCAGCAGCTCCAAGTTCTCAGCTGGGTGTGTCTCTGTGGGTGGCTGGTGGGCTGTCCTGGTTTAGGGCAATTTTGGGAGAAAAACCACTAAAGGGGTTTCCTCTACAAAACAAATTCAAGTGGCCCCTCCCCCAACTGGTTCAGGAAAAATATTTCCTTGGAGAAAAGTGGAAAAAACTATTCATTCCCAAGAGATGACAAACTCAGCAAGTCCCCTTCATGGCCTGTAGCTCGGCTCACTCAGTCTCCTATCAGTCCCTCCGGCACTGGAAATGCCATGGCCCAGGCCTGGCCCAGTGGGCCACAGGTGGAGCTGCCGGTGCTCTTCTGGGTGTTCAGTGCAGAGCAAGTTTGAACAGGTCCAAAGAAAAAAGAAAAAACACAGTCCAGGGAACTTCTCTGCCTCAAATAGTTAAAAAACTAACTAAAAGCAAAGGAGAGCTCTGTCCCACTATCTGTCCATCCACAGACAACACAGTCCAGGAGCAGGATGCGAGGGAGCAGGTGCAGCTTCTGATAACAAACTCTGCACTCCTCTTCCCCCCTTTGCTCTCAGAACACGCCTTAAAGGTGCAAAACTTATTATCCAGCATAAACAGAACAGACAACTGGGGATAAAAGTATCACATAGCCAATGCAGGACAAGGTGCAGGGCTGAGAGCCCCTCCTGGCTGCAGTGACATTCCCCTAAGCTCAGGGCAGGGCAGGGAGACACCAGGAGCATCACTTCTCCCAGGGTGGGAGATGCCAGTGTCCCCCGGAAGGATGGGGGCAACCCGGTGCACAGAATGTGCAAAAGGAAGCAACTCTGGATCAAATACTCCATTGGTATGGCTGGGGCAATCAACAGTGATTGGTACAAAACCTGGCAGAGACCCCTGAGTTGTGAAAGAGCATAGTACAGCACCCTGCTTGCTGGACAGACCTGAGGTCCACCATCACAACAGAGACAGCACTTCAGGCTCTATTCTTGGAGCAGGAGGGCTCCTAGAATACAAGATTTTCCTCTTTGCCTGCAAAGCAGGCACAAGGGAATTGACCTGATCTAGCAGTGGGAGCTGGTACTTTCTTGTGCAGAACAGCAAAAATCTTTGTTCAGTGTATGTGGAAGAGGGTCAGACAGACCTGCTTCACTGACTGGTAACAAAAAAGGAAAAGGTTGATTTCCTTTTACCTTATACTGAGCTCCACAACACAGGGACTGTGGGTTTTATCTGTTTGTTTTTCCCCCTCATGCAGAGATGGACTCCCAGGTTGAAGCTGTGGCATACGTACATGCTGCTCTTCCCCTACGAAATGAGATGTTAACCTCAAAGGGGTGAGGTGATTTACAGTGTCTCTTCCTCATGAATTATCTTTAATCTATAAAAGAACTCTTGCCTTCCAGTGATGCACCTGTTTCGCTTTCCCAACCTGACAGCGCTGCTGATCAAGTGTGTTGTTTGGTGCCACAGGAAAGCAGTTTAAGAGAAAAGTGAGTTTATAAATTATTATTAATCCCTCAACATCCACAGGTGCAGATGGTAGTAATTTGGTCTCCTTCACTGCATGAATTATTCACAGATTTGTTCGAATTTGTATGCAGACATTAAATGATTCTTCTATAACCAGGTGAAATGAATGACTGGAACAAACATAAATGTCATGGATTGACCCTGGCACAGTGCCAGTGCCCCCATGAAAGGGACCATGAGACGGAAAGTAAGACCATAAGAGAAAAGTCCAGCCAAAGCCACTCCATCATCTCCTCCATGTAGGGTGCTTCTCATCTGCTGACATTGCTTCACCTACTCAAGCCTTCTTTATCTTGCCCATCCTCTGTCCCCTCTCAGTTCTCAGCTGGGAAGGATCAGTGTTTTTACAGCTTCCATTGTTTCAACACTAAAAGAGTTAAAAGCTCAGCCCTGGTCTGCTGGCGGCTGGGCACCTTGCCTCCCCCCTTCTCCTCCTGGCCGTGGTGCCAGCACGAGATACCAAATTTCCAGCCAGCACAGTCTCTCTATCATTCTCTCCCGGGGGGGGGGCTGCCCAAACCATCCCAGGTCTCCTCCAGCCCTGCACCTTGCAGGGCTCCGGCCTCCCTTCCCTCAGGCCGCATGGCCTCCCCCTCCCCCAGCCAGACAGCTGGGCCGGGAGAGGTCAGATCAACTCATCTGCCGGACTCAAAAGAGAAAGTCCCTCTGGGAATGCCCTGCTTTTAACCCCTGTGTGTTCTCAGAGGCGTATCCAGGTCTCCAGTGGCCACACCAGGTGCCAGTTTTCAAATCTGGCCACTGATTTGTTTGACCATAACTTTTCCAGAAACTCACTTCCTGGTCAAACCATGACAATAAAAAAACACGAAACAAAAAACCATGCTCCAAAATGCAAAGCCGATATATATTCTCAAAATTATTTGGGGGTTTATACCTTAGAGCTTTGGGTCATGGTGATCTGTCTAATGAATTTGAGGAAAGGGAAGGTGTTTAACATGATGGAGAAACACTTATAAAAAAATAAAGGAAAAATTAACGGGAATTAATTAATTTAGTACTACTTGGAAGCTGGTCTGACATAGATATACATTGCTCCTGCAGACAATTTGTTGGTGAGAGTCTATTTTAGAGGGAGGTGGTTAATCATGAAGTGTGGCATTAAGTCTCCAACCTTGGAGGTATGATTGATTTATTTGGAAATGATGAGTGATCATGTCCTAATGATGTTTTGAAAGCCATGAAATGAAGTGTGTTCCACTTTGTGGATGACCCTTGGCTCTGAATTCCGAGATGACAGTTACTGGGCACATCAGTGAGGGAACAGAGGGGAAACTGGCACCCGGTGCCACTGTAATCACTGTGAAACTCTGTCACCTGTTTGATTTCAGCAGCAGACTCTCCAAGAAACCCGAAGAAACTGTAACTAGGGGGTGGGTGGGAATAGATAAACAGAAGTGCTTTGATTGTTCTTTATGGAAGTAGCTCTGATGTATTTATACCTCCTGGCTTTTTGCTGAGGTGCTAGATTATTGAGGTGACTGGTTTGCTCTGAGTCCACTTTTTGTGATTTATTTCTTCTGGTAGTTTGGTTAGTATCTGCAGTCCAATTCCTGTGCCTCCGCTAGTCCTGTTGTGTTGTGAGAGAATCCACTTAGCTTAGCAGCTATGTGACTGCTCCCCTTTCCCACCTCATTTTTTGAGGTAAAAATGCCAAGTAAGCAATAGTCATGATTCTTGCAGACCTCTGAGGATATGTTTGATCAGAAATATCCTTGAAGATAGAGATTTCCTTTGAAAATAGTTGCTGAACAGAGATCAGACCTATATCTTAGAACTCCATCCAATATCATAGCAACCTGTGGGAAAAACACTTGGGAAGTCTTCACTGTTGGAAGTCATCTCTTTCCAACACAAAGAGATAGCATTAATGAACCAGCTTGCCAAAATACTGAGAGTCCTTTTCAAGTGTGAGGCTAAGAGATTTTAAATTTAATTTATAGTGGAAGATCTGATTTCAGGTTACACAGACCTGCTGTGTCTTCACTTGCACTAACTGCAATGAAAATGCAATAGATAGGGGAAGTATAGAAATATTATCTATAAAGATGTTGGCTGGCAGATCATCCCTCCTCTTACCCTGCAACAAAGGTGCTATATCCAGATTTGAACATCACATTTTCAGGAAGAGAAGGATCAGTCAGAAGAAGCCTTGAGGAGGAAACTGAGAGGGCAAGGTCTGGAAAACTTGTGGTCATTCAGAAACACCCCAAAGAATAGACTGACAGGGCACACAACAGCAGTCTTCAAATGCTTAAAAAGATGTTGCAATATATAGGAAATTTATTTCCTTGATGGACAGGATATTCTGCAGCACAGGAGGTTCGGGATGGACTTTGGTAAAGTTTGCTAATGATAAAGACAGCAAAGCCTCAGCAAAAGTGGCATGCAGTGGCATGGCTGTGGAGTCTACATTAATGAATGTTAAAAACAAGCCAGTAAAGGGACTGTCTGGAATAGCTATAATTAATAGGTGTTGTTACCTCTGCCGTGCTCCCTTCAATCCCTTCTTAAAACATGATATGATATTTCTCTGTTATATATAATGTATTTTAAAAATGTTTTTAGTATGAAATTACACTCATTCATCAGTAAATTGCCCTTCCATGTTCTGTTATTAATGGTATTATGCAGCTCTAATGTGAAAGCCATAATGCATACTGGGAGCTTTATCAGGCCACAAAAGCCTGTAGGAAGTCCTCATGCTAACTAGCTACAGCTTGAATAATAACCAGGTGCAAAGCATGAGATGGAATATAGTAATTTTTGCAAAAGGCCAAGTTTTCCTTAAAAAGCTGTCACCCGAAAGATGTCTTTTGAATCCAGGTATCAATGTGCTCTTTGAGGAACTTTAAATAAGGCTGGAGATGGCAAGTTTTACCAGGTTTCTTTCTGGTTAGCGATGGATTATAGCTTAAAAATCTTAGCAAATCTGTGTTCAGAAATTATCTGTTGAGAGAGATGAGAGAAAGGAGATCAATGCAACACAGCCATATGGGCTTTGTTCTTACACATGGTTTGACTCTGTGGGGGACATCATTCTACAGCCTGTCAAAGCTCAGCAAACGGCGAGAAGTTCTGATGGAACGGATATTCCTTTTATGAGCAGACAATGCTCAAAGGAAAATTCTCTACAGCAAACAGACTGCAGACAAACAGCACTGCAGTTCTAAGCATTTCTAATATCTCTGAAGGATTTGGGTCTCTTTTATAGTATCTTAATTATAAAAACTTTGCTTTTAGGATTGCTCTTAATTGAATACACTTGTTTAATGTATTCCTGGTGTGGGTTTCCCAACTCCAGCCAAGAGGTGTTCCCTGCAGGCTGAAAATCATTTAGGTTTTTTATTAGATGTTTTACATTTTGTACACCAATGTATATATCAACTGTTTGATTTGAATCCATCAAATGGAGATATCAAATGCACTTGGTGATCCTTATGGGTCCCTTCTAACTAAATATTTTATGATTTCATCTCCCAGGTAGAAAGATTGCTAACAAGAATGACCACTGGGCCCACAGCTCCTACTCTTAAATGCTCTTTCACTGCTTGAGATTCAAGGTCAGAAAGATGGGGGTGAAACATTTAACAAGAGGTAGTTGCCTAATTTGCAAACCTTTGCAGTGGTGCTGAAACAGTCCTTACAGGAGAATAAAGAAATGCAGCCTGCACTGGAGACAAACACTGCAGCTAGAATCAAATGCCCATGGTGTCTTAGCTTGGCACAGCTTCCTCTGTGCTGGCACAGGCATCTGATGAACAAATGTCTCTGATCCCAGGGGGGAAATTTCCATCCCATCTGGGCAGCTCCACAGCCGTAGCTGTCAAACAGGGCAGCAGAGGTTGCTTAGCACAAATGACTTTGCCCATGGAGCTTTTTTGTTGCACAGTTTACTTGTCATGCTGCACCTTCAACAAAGACCAAACTCTGGAACAGGTTTTTACAAGGTCCTCCGTGAAGGAAAGAAAAAGTATGGTTTTGAACAAATGCCAAAAGATGGAAAGTCATGTCTTCTTGTTTTGATCCCACTGCCTGGCCAGTTTAGAGGATGTATGCAGTTCACCAGAGTACACTGCTTTCACTCTATCTTAGCAAGTGAAATAGAATAACACTACTTGTCAATACATTGCTGATAAAATCTCTCATGATCGGGCATGATACTGAAGCCTTGCCTGGAAGCCTTTTCTTTTTGCTTTAAACATGGTGAAGGAAACAGAAGATCAAAAAAATTAAGTAGTTTTGATTGCAACAGAATGGTCTGGTTTTATTGCTTTGATTTTTTTTCACAAATTGACCAAAAGGGAAATGAAAATTGACTGCTCTTTTCTAACGGGGGTCAGTAAATAGGCAATAAGTTTTTTGAAGCTTAAGATTTTGGGTAATGAATGTACCTAGAAGTCGTGGAGTTTGTAATGTTTGTGTGATTTATCCTCTCTCCAACTCCACAATGAAATACAGTAAAAAAAAAAATTAAAAATCTGTAATTCAGTGCTGCTTCAGAGGCTTTTCCTTCAGCTCTGAACAGGGTACTAATTGCAGAGATTTGACAGCTCTTGGGTATTCATCACATGTACTTGCCCTTACTTTAGATATTTAATTTAGTTGCAAAATAATTCTTCGTGAATTAGTAATTGCAGTAATTGCCGTTAATAACCTGGCAAGGTAGTTGGCCTTTGACATTACACCAGGGGGAAAAAAAATGATATTAAGATAGCTCTTGCCTGAAGACTTAGAAAGCTGGAGAACATTAGGGATTGGGGGCAGATGGGGGGGTAGTGAGGAACAGAATACCAGAAACAAGGCATCATGACAGGAATCTTGGGGTGTTTGCAGCTGGGATTTATGCAACAGGCTTATGCAATTTGGTTGTACTTCTTTATAGAAGAGGACAAGGTGTCAGACGGAAAAGAAATAATAGGGAGGATGAGGAAGATGAAGGCAGGAGAGTGTGAAACAGCAGACAATTGGGAATATTTTGGAAGCAGAACAAAACCATATGCTGAGAGCAATATCAGTGGTAGCTCATGTGACAGCAGAGCAGAAATTGTTTTTCCATGGCTAGGCAACCCATTTCAGCTGGAATAAGTCATCTCCACTAAGGTGTAATAATCCTACAGTGGAATGGAATGGGTAGGCTTCCCAAAGCAGTCAAACAGAAAGAATTACAAGACACTGAGATTTTTAGTGGTAACTGTTATCCCACAGTGGCCTCGTATTTTGTCTTCTTTTTTCCTGAGGCTAGCTCTTCCCCTGCTTCTCCCCTGATGCTGCCTAAAACACCAGTAATGTTGAGGAGCCAACTCCAGGACATGGTTATGGATAAAACAGTACAGGGAGAGGTGTGTGCCAGAGGCTGATGCTGCTGTGCCCCGCAGCTGCTGCTGCGGCAGCCGTGGCTGGGCACAGCTGGCTGTGAGGACACCTGAGCCAGAGGAACTGCAGATGTTGGCCAGGGTTCACTGGGGTTTTTGGGAACTGTGTGCTCAGCCCTGTGGCCCTGCCTGTCTCCAGCCTTCTCAAGCAAGAGCTGACTGTCATAACCTTTGTTTCTGGCTTGGGACATGTGTGTGCTGTGGTTTTGTTCTAACCAAGGATCAAGGTTGTTCCCCCTTCTTGACCATCTTGCTTGTCTTGTGTGGTGGTTAACAAAGCTGGCAGAATACAGAGAAGAGGGACATAAGGGACTGCAAACTAGGCCTTGTTTGTAGTTCAGCCCTTCCCTGCCCTCACTGGCGCTGTGTGAGTGCTGTGGCCATCACAGGCTGCAGAGGTCACCCTGTATCTTCAGCACCTGGCAGCGGGACACACTGGCTCTGGCCTCAGAAATTATGTCCAGACTGGTGCAGCCAATGGCTAATCAGGGCACAGAGATCCCTGGTCTAGCTAATGAACTGCTCAAAGTAATTTCTTTCACTTCATTTGAAAGGAGTAACATCTTTCCTCACTTCTTGGTGGAATTGTTAAAGTGTAGTATCTAATTTTTCTTCTCCCTGAGAGCAGAATTTAAATCCTATTCTGTTCTTTAAAACAAGGGTATGCATCTCATTCATAGAAGTTAAAACTTTTCTTATTCACTCAATGAGGAAAAAAATTAAGCTCTGCCTATCCAAAGCTGTCAAAGCATGCAAGAGCAGCATATAGATTGTGGGTACCATTAGAAAGCATTAGTGTCTAATTGCTTCAACATGGACCACAAGGGAAGATGAAAGTTATCTATTCCTGGGGCTGCAGTTGTTGCATTTGTCAATAGGCACGTCACCCTTTGGCACTCATTTTCTCTGTGAAGGAGTATGATTGATTAATAAATGTGTCTTCCTTTGTAGACAATCACAGAATGTTGGAGTATTTCTGTAGCAAATTCTTAATGGAGAATCTCAGAAACAATTTTTTCCTTACTGATACAAGGGGAATAAAAATCTATTTCTACACTCCCCAGTTTTTAAAACTGGATTGTTCTGGTTTGTTTTGTTTTGGGGTTTTTTTGGGTTTTTGTTGTTGTTGTTTTGTTTAAACTTTGGCTGCTAAAACCTTTTATATATCTTTTCTCACTTGCAGTACAGTCATTTGAATATGTGACTTTCAAGTTCTGTACAGAAGTTGTAGATTGAAAAGAGCCACAGCAATCCAAGGGATGGCAAGACCAGGCTACGGATAAAGCAAGTGAAAATGATTCACAGTCTTGTAAATCCAAAGTGGTGGCCTTTGTGTGGCTGCTGAGGTCATGAATAATGGAAAGTCAATGGCTTTGATTTTAAAAAGGATGCATTTCCTCGATAAAACACAGCAATGTGCCCTTCTGTGATGTTCTGGGATACAGCGAGTGTTTAATATGATTTTCTTCCACCTGAACAAATATTGCCCATTTGTTCTTGGACACTTATAATTTGCTCTTACGTAATGTTTCTTTCTTTGCTTCCACCTCACTCTACTATATGTCAAGCATTCCTTGATGAAAAGGGGTACTTATTGAAAAAGAAATCTGATCAGGAAGGTAAGCCCTTAAAAAATGAGACTTGATACAGTTTGTAGCAGATCAGAGCAATGGCCTGTGTAATTGCCAAGTCAATCAACCCATGAAGCAGAAGGCAAAGGCTTTGATTTCTACTGTTCCCATTCACAAGTACATGCTGGGCTGTCACTGCCTTCAGCTCCTACCCTTAAAATCTCTTGAGCTGCCTTTCTGCTGCTGATTCATACCCGGAGAAATAGATTTGCAATAAGAGCATTAATGTATGTTTTGAAATCACACCCATTAAATTATTTTTCAGAAAAAGAAGCAAGATTTAAAAGAGCAAAATTTTCTTTCCCAGACATCTGGCAAGAGACACCTTGTGTGACTTGGTAGGCTTTGATATTTAATTATTAGAAGAGGTACATTTTGTTTTCTTTTCATTATTTTTTTCCACTGAGACAGTCAATCTTATCAGTTGATTTCTCTAGGTTATCAGGGACATGTTTAGATAAAGAGCAGTTTTTGAAGCAAATCTACATACTGAATGTTCTGCTACTGTCTGATCTTTAACAGTCAAATAAACTTGGTGTACAGGATCTATCTTCATCTTTAGATTGATTCCTTTCACTTCCTTTTTATTTTTATTTCTTGTGAAAGGAAAACATGAGAAGTTAAGACAATGTTCCAGAATTAGCTCAACTCAGCAGAAAAAGACTAATTGCTACTTGACTCCTGTGGTCTGTTTTATCGCCAGCTTAGTTTTTAAGGAGTGATGTAAAAAGCCTTTAACATTGTCACGTTTTGTGGTAATAAATCATCTCCTAAGCAACCTCACAGAGGAGACACAAAGACTTAAAGCATAAACTTAGCTTCACATTGATGACTTTAAAGCTTATTGCCCCAGACAATAAACAGGGAAGGGTTAGTGTTACAAATCTGTTTGGTTCACTCTCAGAAAAAAATTGAGGGTTTTGGCAGTTAGCCTAGGACCTTACTAAAGAATCTGAGAGGAAAAAGATTACTTTTCTTTGCTGTCTTCTCAAGGGATGGGGTGGAGGGAGTGCAGTTAAAATGAGCCTAGGAAGCAAGAGATGTCTCTTGTTTGGACCACCAGACTGGACTAAGGCAGGCAGCCTGCAGGAAGTGCTGCCTCCTGGGACAGGGCTTTGCCCATTAGATGAAATCACACAGCACAAGGCTGAGGTTGGAAGGCTCCTCTAGAGACCATTTTGCTTTGTTCCTCTGCTCAATGGGGGTCAGCCAGAGCAAGCTGTCCAGTACTGGGACTCCAAGGACTGTGACTCCACAGCTTCTCTGGGCATCATGTTCCAGTGCTTGACCACCCACACGGTAAAGAAATTTTGTTTTTCCTATTCAAGTATAATCTCCTGCATTTCAGTTTGCACTCACTGCCTCTTGTTGACAAATAATGACAAACTTCTTCCATGTTTGGGCACATCTGCTGACATTAATTTTATTTTCTTTTTAGGTCCCAAATATTTTCTTTTCTATTTACACTCCTATCCTTTTATTTGACTGTTGGGTTTATTGATTCAACTTGTTCTTTGAGGCTGCAGTCATGTAACTTTAAAATTCCTTTGTTTTGCTGAGAATTTCTTCTCCTGTGAGGTAAAGGATAACAGAAACTGTAAAACATACTTTTGCCATGTACAAGCAACAGAACTAAAGGTCTGGGTCCTGCAATGAGTTGGTAGCATGTAAAAAATAGCGGCCTTGGGTCATTCTTACCAAAGCTGCTTTTTTGCCACTGTATTGCTGCTTTCCCCATTTTGTTTTCTTTTCCTTTAGAATTTGTCTCTCAGTCCCTCCTATAGTTTGATCTTTGCATATGACCATCCAATTCTTTTCTTCAGACTAGAGAAAATTTTTGGTTTTACTATTACTAGCACTGTGGGGTGTACCTTTAAACTTTTTATATGTGACTGTACATATTATCAGAAGATTAACAATGCATAGATTACCTTGAAGACTATATTCTGGGGAACTTATTCTCAGGTTAAAAAGAAAATCAGTTTAAAAAAAAATACCAGATAAAATCCTATTTTTACTCTTAAGCACTCTTGGAAAATAGCTTGCCTCACTTGGAATGGAATAAAAAAAAAATCAGTCTTTTTTTAGATTTCATCAGAGTGATTCTTCAATGTTATATATACTTCTAGAAAAGCAGGAACAGATTTTAACCCTTATTGTAGAATTCACCTCATACTTAAATGTAAATGTAGAGCTATATATTAATTTTTTTAAAAAGGTAATTACCCTTGCAGAAGCCAGAAGGATTGCTGCCTTGACTTTGCACCCATTAAAATCCTAATCACCAATGTGATCCACCACTCCATTTGAATTTGAAAAAAATATTAACCCCTTAGCTTGGAACTATATTTTCATTTCCTAGAAAAGCTGTTTTCTTTTTCAGAAAAAAAAGCAATAACTTTTTTTTTTTTTTTTTAATGGTTTAACTAATATTTTCCCATCTGTGCTTGGCTTCTGCACTCTTTTTGTGGGGAAACTGAAGTCACAACCAGAATGCCTGGCAACAGAAGCAATGGACTTGATATTTATATTAGCAGTGTAACACATGGACATCTGTTCTCTCTACCCTTTAGAAGATATTGCTTCTGAGGATTGATATTCGGCTTTTTCAGCTGTGGGCTGCTGCTGATAGGTGAGGTTCGTGGGAGTCTTGGAAAGGACTTCACTGCAGCCCATGGGTTGGCCTCCTTGTAGTGTTGGGGCAGAGCTGAGTGACCCAGAGCCCTCTTCCTAGCTTGCTGCTGATTTGCAGAGATTGGGATGTGATCCCTTCCTTCTGCCTCATTCCTTACACTTGAAACCAGAATACTGGAACCAACCTATTTTGATCAAATATTTTGAGCTCTGCTGAAGGAAAAGTGCTGGTGGCAGAGCTTTTCATCAGTACAACATTCACCTATAAAAGATAGAGGACCAAGGAAGTTTCAGTAGAGCAGGGAGGATGCATTAAACCAGAGATTAGTATTCATCCTTAGTATGTGTAAGTGCCTAATCAAGTCAGTTGTTTTCCTTCTGATTTAGGGTGAGGTTTTCATGGCAGTCAGCTTTCTGTAAAAAAACAGTTTGAAATGAACAGGTGGGCTGGCATGGCTGCACTTTATCTTGTCCTTTGGGAGCTTAGTACCTGTTTTCCCAAAATACCAGCTCCCTGTGTTAAAAGTCCCATTGGAGCTCAGTCTTCCTGGTGCTGGATTCAATTCCCAAACACACATATTCATACAGCAGCTGAATTACACAGATTGCAGATGCAGATGCTGCAACTGTTTCTTGTCTTCCTTCTTTAAAGTATGTTAGGCCTGAACCCAGAACTGCAACAACAAAAATATCTCACAGTTGATTGTTATGAATTTGTGCTGGAAAAGTAAGATTATTAATGTAATATAAAATAAAGCCTTAAAATCACGCCAGCAAAAGAGAGAGGGAGATTGCCACACAGGATGAGGAAAGCCACAACTCGCAGCCGAGGAGGAGGTGCATCATTAACATACGAAGTAAACCTAGCGTGCACAGGACATGGGCACTCCTGATGGCATGAACGAGAAAATGCCCAGCAATGATGGCCCATGAAGATGTTCATCTCAGATAGACAGGACCATCAAGGACATACATCTGAATGCAGGACTCTGGGAACTGGAGGTCAGATACACATCAATTCCCAGACAAGGCTTTGTCTAGTGCAGGACAGAGAACAGACAAAACAAGAACACAAAGAACTCCAGGAGGGGACAAAGGCACTTCGCCGCGGGCAAAAAAAATAGTATAAAACTCGAACTCTGCCAGGCGGCATTGGTGAACAGGGGGATCCAGTGCGAGAGAGGCCGGGTCATAGCTCACCCACTCCGATCCCAGGGTCAGTGCTGCTTTTTGATTGTTGGTAGTCGGAACTGTACATCAGTTGCAAATAAATTTTATTTTTATTTTTTATTTAATTGGCTTGATCAATTTTTACCTATAACAATCTTGGTGACCTTTCCCGACGTGATCTGATCCCGAATTCCAGGGACCCCTCTCTCAGCCCGGGCAATGCCTCGCTGATTTCAGCGGCTGAGCGGGATTAGGAAACCCAACAGAACCAATCAGAACCAAGAACTAGAAAGCCAAAGCCATAATCAAAAGGATAAAAATAGGCCCAGAGCTGTCTAAATCGGAGTGGAACCTCTGAGACCGCAGAAATTCTTTTCATTCATAAAAACGACGTGCGCAAAGAATCCACGTGGGAAAAGGGACTGTAAGTATCGTGTGGTTGAGTGGGATGTGATCGAGTGTGTGTGTGAGATGTGACCCCGTCACAAAGCGAGTGTGGACCCCAAGATCACAGTTCCACTCTTCCACAAGGAAAGTGGTCAGTCAAGGGGGAAGCGGATGAGAAACTCATTTTTGTACACACACCAAAACCCTAAAAACCTGGGAAAATCGAGAAGGGGAGGGTGTCGATCACAGGCAGGATCAAAAAGGGGTAGGAAAGACCTCTGACACTAGGGGACTGGCAACCCCCTTGGATCCAGGTAAGAATGAAGCTCATTTTCAGGCAAAAATCCATAGACTGGTTCACTGTGTGATTGAAACATTCCCTTAGAAGACCAGGGGAATAAGGGTAATTTTTGGAGGTCCCTCCAGCACAGCGAAAGGCACATAAAGGGTATTTGTTTAATCAAGTGGGATGGCACAAAGAAAGAGTAAAATCTTAGGGAAAACTCAACGTAAGACAGAAAAAGGAGAAAAGTACTGTTTAGTGAACATACCTGGGTACTGTCCATTAGTATGGATGTTAGAACACTGGGACAAGTGCCCGACAAGGCAGAGGAGGTCAAGGGAAAGAATGATTTACTATTGCATGGAGAAATGGGCGAATTTGGAGGTAAAGAAATATCTATCCTGGCCCATGTTTGACACCTTTGAAAAGGAAACATGCCGAGCCTTGGACGAGTTCATTTCTGAGGATGCTGGACCAACAAGTGAGGAAAGAGAATATGCCCAACTATGGGAATATGCCAGTACGGGACTTTTCCTGGTTAAAACCTACAGAAATCAGACAAACTCTGGTGAGGCATGGGAACCCTTAGACAATCTCCCACCACCTTACCCGACACCACAGGACCTTCTCCCTCTCCCTGTGCCAGTAAATCCTGCACACCAACCTGTGTTACCCCAAGTACCACCAATGGAAGCCTTACCTGTACAAGGATCGGCTTCGGCGGTGCAACATTCGCAAGAACCATCCCTGCCCCCTCCTCCCTCACAAGTAGAAAATACAAGGCACACTGTTCCCATGGGCGGGAACGGATCCCCATCTGCTAGCAGGACAAGAAAGCGGACTCAGAAGGTAAACTTAGATGATAGTGAGGACGAGGATGGTCAACAAAATCTTTTTCCACTGAGGGAGGTTCCAACAGCTCTGGGAGTCATCGGATATGTAAACATGCCGATAAACTCCGGGGACGTATGGGCATTCAAAAAGGAAATGGGGAAGATAATGGATGATCCGCTGGGAGTGGCAGAGAGGCTGGATGAATTTCTGGGAAACAGCATATATTCCTATGATGATATCAGTGCCATCCTAAGGTCATTGTTCAACGCAGAAGAAAGGGAAACTATAAGGTCAGCTGCAATAAAGGACTGGGAGCATTGAAATTCTCAAGGGGGAAGTGGGGAAGATAAATGGCCTAACCAAAGACCTTCATGGAATACGCAGATGGAGGAAGACAGACATAAAATGATAAAGTTAAGAAATATGGTCATACAAGGTATCAGGGGGGTAGTTCCAAAGGGACAAAATTTGAGCAAGGCATTAGGAAAATGCCAAGGAAGGGATGAAACTCTCACTGAGTGGCTGGAGAGATTAAGGAAAAGCCTCCAGATGTACTAGGGGACAGATCTGGACTCCCCAGTAGAAGCAATCTTGCTAAAAACCCAGTTTGTAGCCAAATCATGGGAGGATATACGGCAGAAACTAGAAAAGATGGAAAGTTGGCAGGAGAGAATGCTGCAGGAATTACTTAAGAGAAGTCCAGAGGGTTTATATGAGAAGGGAGGATGAAAAGAAAAAGGCACAGGCAAAAGTCTTGGTGGCAGCAGTAAGGAAAGCCCAGAAGCAAGAGAAGGATGCAAACGCAGGTAAAACTAGTCACGCACACAAACCTCAAGGGAAACCTAAGCACCTCCAAAAGAAACCCACAAATAGGCAGGGGGATGGACTTGAGTTCTATTACTGCAAGCAAAGAGGTCATTTTAAGAGGGAATGTAAGAAAAGGCTGAGGGATGAAAGGATCTTTCAGGAAGACTAGAAGTGTCAGGGGTTTTTTAATTTGGGGTCCATAACACCCAGATAGCCCTTGATAATATTAAAAATAGGACCCCATAAGCAAGAATTGGTATTCTTGGTGGACTCGGGAGCCGAGCAGAGCACGGTGCAACAATTACCTAGTGGATATTTTAAAAGCAAAGATTCCTTTAAGGTACCGGTTATAAAAGGTGTAGAAATAGAATTAGAAACCAAGATCTGTTTGGGAAATATCCTATTAGT
This sequence comes from Pyrgilauda ruficollis, assembly GCF_017590135.1. Taxonomy (NCBI): domain Eukaryota; kingdom Metazoa; phylum Chordata; class Aves; order Passeriformes; family Passeridae; genus Pyrgilauda; species Pyrgilauda ruficollis. The sequence continues at coordinate 3,801,384 of NW_024515875.1, forward strand.
AGAAGAAGCAGATTATAATTTGCTGGGACAGGATTTGATGGTGGATCTAGGGATTAGCCTGTTCACTCAGGATTCACAGCTTATAGTAAATTTGTACCAATTAACCACTGAGCATGAGGGAAAATCAATCCCAAGGTCTGGCATTTGAACGGAGAAGCAGGGAAATTAGAAATGGAACCAATCCATATTGAAATTGAGAGACCAGAGGATCCCATCCAGATCAAACAATACCCCATACCAATGGAAGGGAGGAAAGGGCTGAAACCAATAAACGAGGATTTGATTAAAAAGGGCACAGTGGAACCTTGTATGTCCAGGCACAACACTCCTATCCTAGATGTATGAAAACCAGATGGCAGTTACAGGTTGGTACAAGATTTAAGGGTGGTTAATCAAAGAACTAAAACTCTATTTCCCACAGTTTCAAACCCTTATACACTATTAAATAATGCCTCCCCAGAGGATACTTGGTATAGCGTAATAGACCTAAAAGATGCCTTTTGGACTTGCCCACTGGCAAGGGAAAGTCAGGATTATTTTGCATTTCAATGGGAGGACCCCAACACAAATCGTAAACAGCAACTAAGGTGGACTTCCCTGCCTCAGGGGTTTGTAGATTCACCAACCCTCTTCGGCCAGGCTCTCAAGCAGGTATTGAGTGAGTTTGTCCCTGTTAAAGGGACCAAACTACTACAATATGTCGATGATTTGCTAGTGGCAGGTCCCCGAGAAGAACTGGTAAGGGTATAAGCATTATAACTCTCCTCAATTTTTTGGGAGACAAAGGTTTGAAAGTCTTGAAATCTAAATTACAATTCACTGAACCTGAAGTCAAGTACCTGGGGCACTGGCTCATGAAAGGTAAGAAGAAATTAGACCCAGATAGAGTAGCCGTAATAATTGCCTTACCCCCTCCCCAGTCAAAGAGGGAAGCAAGGCAGGTACTGGGGCTTTTGGGGTTTTATAGACAATGGATTGAGGGATATAGTGAAAAGGTAAAATTTCTTTATGAAAAGCTCACCATGGATAAGCCAAAATGGACCAGGCAAGATGAGGAGAGATTCAAAGAGCTGAAAGAAATGCTTATGACAGCTCCGGTGTTGAGTCTCCCGGACGTGAAAAGACCATTTCAGCTATTCATGGACATGAGTAACCCTACAGCCCATGGAGTACTGACTCAGGAGTGGGCCGGGTCAAAGAAACCTGTGGGGTATGTATCAAAACTATGAGATCCTGTTAGCCGAGGGTGGCCTACATGTCTGCAGGCTATCATGGGGGTGGCTATTTTGGTAGAAGAGGCTAAGAAAATAACCTTTGGAGCACCCTTAGTTGTTTTTTCTCCTCATAATGTGAGGAGCATTTTGCAACAAAAGGCTGAAAAGTGGCTCACAGACGCCCGGCTTCTGAAATATGAAGCTATCTTGATCTACTTACACAATTTAGAATTAAAAACTACCACAGCACAAAATCCAGCACAGTTCCTGTATGGGGAAATTCCAGGGGTACCTTCCCATGACTGCACTGAGATAGTGGAATTACAAACCAAAATAAGACCAGACCTAGAAGAGGAGGAACTGGAAGAAGGGGAAAAATGGTCTGTAGATGGGTCAGCCAGAATCATAGAGGGGAAAAGGAAATTGGGGTATGCAGTGATAGATGGAAAGACGGGGGAAACTGTGGAATCGGGACCCTTGAACACCAGTTGGTCAGCCCAGGCCTGTGAACTGTATGCGGTACTGAGGGCTTTGCAGATGCTAAAGGGAAAAAAAGGGGATGATTTCACAGACTCGGAATATGCCTTCGGGATAGTCCACACTTTTGGGAAGATATGGGAAAGGGGGCTGATTAACACCAGAGGGCGAGGGTTGATGCATGAAGGGATAATAAAACAAATTTTGGAGTCTATAAGGGAACTTGAAGCAATTGTGGTTGTTCATATAAAAGGACATCAGGCGAGAGTACAGTTTTGGACCCGAGGAAACAACTTAGCTGATAAGGAGGCTAGAAACGCAGCACTGCTACAGGTAAGCACCCCAGAAGTCAAAAGAGGGGAGGTACAAGAATTTCCCCCACGGCCCTCTCAGAAAGAAATTGAGGGGTACGAGAAGATCGGGGGAAACTAGAGGAAGGTAAGTGGAAATTACCAGAGGGGAGGGAATTGCTATCTAAAGAGTATACTAGAAAAATTTTAAAGAGCCTTCACCCACAAACCCACTGGGGAGCACAAGCCCTAGCTGAACAGTTTTTAAAATTTTTTGGATGCAAAGGAATTTATGAGCTAGCTAAACAAGAAGTACAAGGATGCACGATATGTCAAAGGGTCAATTGGGCAAGGGTGAGACAAGTGGCATTGGGTAGCTGCCTGGTGGCATACCGACCATTTGAAAGAATCCTGGTGGATTTTACAGATATGCCAAAGGTAGGGAGATATAGATGCCTTCTAGTAGTGGTAGACAAACTGACACACTGGGTGGAAGCTTTCCCAAGCTCCAGGGCCACAGCGCAAGTAGTGTCAAGGCGCCTACTAGAAGAAATCATACCCTGTTATGGTTTGGTAAAGTATATAGATTCGGACCAGGGCACACACTTTACTTCAAGAATCATCAAACAATTAGCCGAGGCGTTAGGAATCTGATGGGAATACCACACCTCATGGCATCCCCAGAGTTCAGGACAGGTTGAAAGAATGAACCAGACATTGAAATCTCAACTATCCAAATTAATTTTGGAAACCAAGATGTCCTGCCTGGTGGCATACCGACCATTTGAAAGAATCCCGGTGGATTTTACAGATATGCCAAAGGTAGGGAGATATAGATGCCTTCTAGTAGTGGTAGACAAACTGACACACTGGGTGGAAGCTTTCCCAAGCTCCAGGGCCACAGCGCAAGTAGTGTCAAGGCGCCTACTAGAAGAAATCATACCCTGTTATGGTTTGGTAAAGTATATAGATTCGGACCAGGGCACACACTTTACTTCAAGAATCATCAAACAATTAGCCGAGGCGTTAGGAATCTGATGGGAATACCACACCTCATGGCATCCCCAGAGTTCAGGACAGGTTGAAAGAATGAACCAGACATTGAAATCTCAACTATCCAAATTAATTTTGGAAACCAAGATGTCCTGGATAAAGTGCCTTCCCTTGGCTCTATTAATTATCAGGACACTGCCTCATTCTGAAACAGGGTTATCGCCTTTCAAGATGCTACACAGGATGCCCTATGAACACAGGATGCCTGTAGGGCACCTGAGAACAGAAGATGTTCAAATGCGACCTTACCTGATAACCATAGGTAAAAACCTACAGGAACTGAGGAAGCAGGGAATTTTAATGCAAAACATTCCTCTAGGACTCACAGTACACCAAATTCAATACAGGGATAAGGTACTCATAAAGACCTGGCAAGACGTTCCCCTCTCCCCACACTGGGAAGGGCCATTTCTTGTTCTTCTAACCACAGAGATTCAGAACACGTTCAACGCAAAAGAGAGGTGAAACAAGCAGCCATCCCAATTTGTAACACATGTAATCGTACTGTATGGACTGGGGGTAGGATGGAATCGGTGTTTGTCGGATACTTCCAGGTGAACAAACCGTGTTATGATAATAACCTACTGGAAATGTGTATAATGGGGGAAAAACATACTGGGTGGGAAAGAACTTAAAATACGAAAATAAGTGACCACTCAAAAAGGAGCTGGTTATCATTGACCTTCTCGAAGATCATGATGACCGAACATGTTTACAGTATGACATGACTTTTTGTTTCTCTCGGAACAAAGAGGGAATGGACCCAGAGAATAAAATACAAGTAGCCCAAGAACTAAAAAGACAAGAGGCAGAAATGAGGAAAAAGAGGGTGGAACAAGAAAGGTTGAGGACCTTAAGGGAGCAATATGATGAATTAGAGAAACAGTGTAATGATCTGGGGTTGCCTGTTTCAGACAAAAGTCTTTTCATAGACATGATGCAGGAGATCGCGACAGAATTAAGATTGTCTAATTGCTGGATTTGCGAAGGACTGAAATCGGCAGAGAAATGGCCCTGGAAAGGTGAGAGTTTAGCTCCAGAGCAGCTTCTTAAATGGGATAACACTAAAATATCTGGACTAACACAATGACCAGAGGGTTGAGTTTAGGACCAACGAGTAACTGAAACAATCTGTATTAGTCGGGAAGGAAGGGAGTATACTGAAGTAGATGGATATACCCCTTGTATCTCCACTCTAGCGGTAAATTCAAATACTAAAAGTAAAACCTGGCAACCAGAGCCCCCGGCAGGGTATTGGGGCCAGGAAAAGGGAAACAATTGCGAATGGAGCGATAAAATTGGGCTATGTTGGAATAAAGCCTCTGGAGCTAACCCTTACCAATCTCTGGAACGACTGAAAGGCTATTGGAACGAACCAGGGAGCACTACCAGTAAATGGAAGTCCCCCAGTGGTTTGTATTGGATCTGTGGGGAAAAGGCTTATAGCGAATTGCCCCAGAAATGGAAAGGCTCCTGTACCTTAGGAATAACACAACCTGTGTTCTTTACTTTACCTTGGTCAGAAACCAGCTAACTAGGAGCTCCTTTGTATGAAACACTATACAGACAAAAGAGGGAGGAAACAAAGAAATTTCGTAATTTTGAAGAAAGCCAAACTTTAGGGGGGAAGAGTGGCCCATGCAATGAATTACAGAGTATTACGGACCAGCAACCCAGGCCCAGGATGGGAGCTGGCGTTATAGAACCCTGATATACCTACTAAACCAGTTAATAAGACTCCAAGCAGTAGTGGAAATAGTCTCAAATCATACTTCACATGCTCTGGAATTACTATCTAAACAGCACTCTCAAATGAGGGCATTTGTATACTAAAACAGGACAGCCCTAGACTACTTATTAGCAGAGGAAGGGGGAGTCTGTGGGAAATTTAGAGAATCGGAATGTTGTATTAAAATAGATGACTACGGAGAGACCATCAGGGGTTTAGCAGCAGAAATAAAGAGGGCGGCTCATGTCCCAGTCCAAAAATGGAATTCTATCTTAAATGCCTCTTGGTGGGATAATCTGTTCGATGGAGCATGGTGGAAGAAACTAATATTCTTCATCCTCCGTTCAGTAACAGGAATCACATTCTTACCCTGCCTGACACCATGTTTCATTAGATTAATACATTCAGTAGTACAAGGCATGCAAATAGCAGCCATGCCCATGGACCTCGAATGTGCCACAGGGAGAACTAACCAAGTCTCTAAAATAATGAAACTAGAGGAAGGAGATCCACACAAATGGGCAGCATACACCGTGGCCAAATTTGAAAGACAGGTAAAAGGAAACGAGATTGAGTATAAAATGTATCAGGAGATAACCAGGGAGGAGTGGGAAAAGGAAAGCGGGACTGAATAATGTTTATGCTTATTTCTTTTTTTTTGAGCACAAAATAGGTACAATCATGCACATGGAAAATAAAGGGGAAAAGGGCTAAAAATAAGTATGCATAAATATTTTTTAGAAGAACAGCATGAATTAATGGATTAATAAAAAGAGAGGAGGGATTGTTATGAATAAGGTGGTAATTCGTGCTGGAAAAGTAAGATTATTAATGTAATATAAAATAAAGCCTTAAAAGCACGCCAGCAAAAGAGAGAGGGAGATTGCCACACAGGATGAGGAAAGCCACAACTCGCAGCCGAGGAGGAGGTGCATCATTAACATACAAAGTAAACCTAGCGTGCACAGGAGATGGGCACTCCTGATGGCATGAACAAGAGAACGCCCAGCAATGATGGCCCATGAAGATGTTCATCTCAGATAGACAGGACCATCAAGGACATACATCTGAATGCAGGATTCTGGGAACTGGAGGCCAGATACACATCAATTCCCAGACAAGGCTTTGTCCAGCACAGGACAGAGAACAGACACAACATGAATATGAAGAACTCCAAGGAAGGACAAAGGCACTCTGCCGCAGGCAAGAAAAAGAGCATAAAACTCGAACTCTGCCAGGCGGCATTGGTGAACAGGGGGATTCAGTGCGAGAGAGGCCGGATCATAGCTCACCCGCTCCGATCCCGGGGTCGGTGCTGCTTTTTGATTGTTGGCGGTTGGGACTGTACATCGGTCACAAATAAATTTTATTTTTATTTTTTATTTAATTGGCTGGATGAATTTTTACCTATAACATGATGATACTAGGATGAGAGGGAAATACCTGCTCCTGGCTAGCACTGAAACTGTGTTGCCTGTCCTTAGGGCAAATACAGCAAATAAGCCTGTTCTCTTGGCAAAGAAGTGTTAGACAGTTTGCATATCTTCCTTGCATTATTACAAGGAAGTAACAGGCTTAGTTACCCAGAGGCAAAACAAAAGTGGTAAGAGGACGCTAGGCAGAGACCTTCTCATAAACCACAGGAGCCAGGCTGCACCCAAACAGGTGCCCTGCCTCAGAATGCAGATTGATTTGGGCTTCAGAAGTTTGTGTCATTTCTGTCCAAGTAAGAGCGTTTTTGAGGGGTAGGCTGAGGGGTAAAAAGTAGCACAGGGAAGATGGAAAGAATGTGTTACTCTGTTTTCTTCCCACAATTATTGTCTTTAATTTTCAAGTGCCATCTAAGACGACATTAGAGGTTGCAATGGCCTGGTATTTGTCTAGCAGGGGCTAGCTCATCCTGCCTATATTCCTTCCCTCCTAACGACAGCACTGTGCATTTCCAAGACCTCTGCAGTACTCCCTGCCTGAAAATGGGACATCTTGAATGAGCATCAAGCATGCGGATGAGGGGAGTGTTAAAAATGGGACCAGACTCCCGGTACTAAAGTGAATTCAGCATTTATTATAATAAAAAGAATAGGCCTAAAGCATGGGGGCTTGCAGGCTGAGCAGGAGCGTTCCCATCGAGGATGCTGCAGCACCGGTGCTAGGTGTTCTTCAGCAGTGATGTCTTCGATGTTCCAGGTGGAGCGGCACCTCTTCCCTGGGTCAGATGCCCCCTTTTTATCCTGTTTTTTGTCCCTTTGGATCGGTTTCTTTTTGGATCCTTCATTTGCATGAAGGTTTTAGGCGCTTGATTGGCCCATTACAGTTCTGTCCAGGCTGGCTCATTTTACTTGTAGAGCGGTGCACTTAGGTGTATGCTGAGTACCCTATTTCTTATAACAACCCTTTTAACCCCTTTTACAATATAACAACCAAACTAACAGTACATGCTTAACAATTATCAACTGTTTTACAACAGTTTCTAACCTATTTTTAACAGGCAGGCAAAATTATTTCTGTGCATGGGAGGTGGGGAAGTTGCACCATTCCATTATTGTAAGGCTGGCTTGCAGTGCTCAGGCAACAACAGAAACAACAGTAGGGAAGAAAAATGCTGCATGAAAAGTAAGACAGGGCATTTCACAATGGCTGTGATTCAATGATAACCTTGACATGAAATACTTGGGAACTGACTCATGGATTTACCACTCATATGACTGAACAAACAAACAAACAAAAAGATAAAGACTTCTCTATGAGGAGTTCTTGAAAGCATTGATACGCTGCTTTTCACCTTGGGAAGGCTTCCTCTCCTCCCCTGTACACACCTATGCCAGCTGGTAATTGCCTGAGCTGGAGATGTGCCATAAGCTGGCACATCGTGGTCCTTCATCTAGTTCATCCCTAACTGAGCGTCCTAGAAATTACAGCAGACCGCACAACAGAGCACTGTGGTAACAAAACAGTCCCTTCCCAGCTCAGAGTGCTGTGAAGGAGGAGGCAGAGCCAATGAATGAGGGTGCTGTGAACACCTGCGGGGATTGACTGACAGTTCCCTTGCGATGGGGAGACCTCAATGCATGCCCTCAGCATGCAGCAAAAGGGCTCCCTTGTTTCCCACTGAGTCCTCTGAAACCTGACTGGAGAGGTGAGAAAGGGCATCAGGGAGAAAGGGCATCAGTCTCTTTCCTGTTCTTTCTTTGGTGACTAATGCTTATGGAATCTCAATTGCATTGTGTGGGTTAAAACCATAAGCATGGAAACATAATAGCTTGTTTCAGCACCAACAAAACTAACCTACTTTTCTCAATTTATTTGGACTTTTTTAAAGACAAAGATATAATCCTTCTAATTAGGGCAAAAAAAATAGTTGAGTTAGCAACCAATCTGAGAAATCAACCATTTGTGTGGCCCAATTTCACATCCTTGTTGCAGGTGGTGCCAAGCTGTTTTAGTTCAATTTCATTAGCACAAAGTATAATCTTAGCCATGTTAGTCTGGAATTTGACTGCTGTCTTTAAGCCTCTTTTGTAATCTGCAAAATTCTGGTGAAAAAGCCTATGACAGAAGCTTCCAAGAATAAACAAATCTCTGCCTGAAACACATAAATCTTGTGACAGTCAATAAATGTAAAATGGTGAATAGGAACTGTAGATTAACTAGCTCATCAGCTGAACAGTTTAACAGTTAATTTAGAATTCTAAATAGTTAATTTAGAATTCTGTCCACAAAGCCTGGACTAAAACTATCACGGTAAATCTGCACCATGCATTGATGGCCTTGGTAAAATAAGTTTCATTGCTTTGTGGGATTGTATATCTGATGAACAAGAGAAACTGAATTGATACAGTTCACTTGCATTTCTCTGAGACATTTGGCTACAGATGCCATATGACATCTAATTTTTGTCTTTGGATAAAAACTCCAATACAAAAATACTCTAGTTAGATCATACAAGGTGTTACCAAAAAATGGATAAATTCGGAACTGTTGGTTACTGGCATCCCCCAGCCTGTCAATGGGAGGTCGTTTGTGAGCTCATAGTGATGTTTTTTTTCCTGATTTAGCATTGCTGGATGCTTCTGCCCTTTTGAAAATGACTGGAAATCTGAAGCAATGTACAACTTGCAAGAGACAGCGTAGCAAACATTAAATACGAGGTTACAGAGGCACTAATCAAGATTGTCTGTCTACTTGTGTGGCTTCAAATGGCAGAGCAGCCCCTCCCTTCAGTTCTGCAGCTTTGTGTCTGCTCAGGGATCACATCAGACTGAGAGGGTGGGACTGTGGGAACATCTTGCCAGGCTACCCTGGCAGCAAGCTATGGTGTGTGTGCTGTACTGGGATCAGCTGGTCTTCCCGGCTCTTTTATCCTTGTTGGCCCTTCCACCTCCAGCAATTCAGTCTTAGGGACTGAATGAAGATTTTAGTGCTCCCTTTCCCTCTTCACATTAAAAATTGTTCTGGGGAATTTAATTATGTTTGCTCACTGAACTGTCACTATTGTAGGGGTATTTGTTGGGGCATGAAGACAACAGATGATAGTTATAGTTTTCAGTTCCAGGCAATCTTTAGGAGTATCTTGGCATTGGTCTTCCAGTACTAACTTGGTTTCCAAATAACGTGCCTGCTTTGTGGGAAGAATTCCCTATGCATCTTGCTTGTAACACCCAAGACCTGAACTCCACTCTCTTAATCTCCAAAATCCCTGCAACTTCCTAAGCTGAAGGAAAACTCATGCATTTCTGCAAGTAGCAGACTTCGTAGGCAGCCCAGAGACAGAAGCAAAGACGACGCATCTTTGCTCAAAAGGTGTGGTCATTGCTGCCTTTCTTCCCTTCCAGGGATTAGAAATAAACAATTCATGAAATAGGTTGATGACTGATGATTAGAAGGAGACCAGGCAAATCTAAGACTGTTTCTTTTGAGAAGCAGATTTCTAGCCACTAGAGCACTTTTTTGACACGGCAGCTGGTGGTAGCTGCACACCCTTCTACATCTTTATTCCAGCAGCTGATGTAGTTATTTTGGTGAATCACTTGTTAATTTTCTGCAATACAATTGTTCAATAGAACATATTTTTAGAGATACGACCTCTCTGAAGCTCGTGATGGCAGCTTAGGATATCTGTTCTTGTGATGTGTAAAACACATTCTAGTCCATAAAGGTGAAAAGAATTTTCACAGAGGCAGGGTCTGCAGGCCAGAGAATTTATACTGATTAACTGCTTTTTGAAAACCACCTGAGAATTTTGAGAATTTCTAACCTTCAAATAAGTCACCACCTGGCAGATCACTGATGACACAGACACTTGTCTCAAAATTCAGCCGCTTGATCTTTATTGAACTTGATAGGCAAACATTTAAACGATAATTGAGACACTAATTAAAATGCTGTGCCTGTACTCCTGGTTCAGAATTGAAAGGAAAGACTAAATTTTTTAACGGCAATTTGGGGAGTTACAGGTACAGATCTTTAGCAGACTTCTAAGAAAGAGGGTTTATTCAGATGTTTGAACACTACTGCTGCTGCTGCCGCCTACTGCTCCAAATATCCCAGTTGATCCCCTGGCTTCACAAAGGCATCACTAGGATCCCACTCACCGCAGTTTTCTATCAAGTGCCAGGATATCGTATTTACTCTGGTGAGCAAAACTGAAGTGTGGGGCCTTGGTTTTGTTTTGGTCTTTCTAGTAATTTTCATTGTGCAGTCTTGACACTATTAATCCATGTCTGCATTTGTAAGTTGGCCTCCATAAAACATGATCTGGGGCTTGTGACTGCAATCAAGTTATCTAATTCTAGGTTTGAAATTATTCCCTATTACCCTGATATACATTCCAAATAAATTAGTCGGTTTTTCCTACATTTTCCACCCTGCCCTTTATCATAGTTCAGGTACATCACTACCTTTCTGGGTTTTTTTCCCTACTGACACTCGTGGCAGCTGTTAAGTTGTGAGGATATTAGACCTAACCAAAATGTCACAAACTCTTTAGTAAGTCACATATGACTGTACTCACAAATTACTTTAGATGATTATTCTCCCAGTGCAGTCACTTATCTCTGCTCCCCTGTCCAGGAACCAGAAAAGTGAAAATCAGTCTTGGCACTTCCACAGGAATCTCAGGGGTAGGTAAAAATTTCATCACTGCTAGTGATTTGTTTCCTGTGCAGAGCAGATTTGTCAACAGGGCCTGCAAAATACTTACAAGCTTGGTACAGCACCAGTTCTGCTTCCTCCTTTCCTATCCTTTCCATACCAACAGTGTGCAGCAGATCAATTTCCTTCACCGGGGGGAGTCAGGAACTGTTATGGGAACAGATGCTAGGGAAGCAGATGGGGCATGAGTTGATTTGGAGCAATGACAACTCCATAACTTTTTGGTGTCTGCCTGCGATTGCAACTTCCCTGTATTCCACAGCAGAAGGCAAGTCCAGGCTTAGCACTGTGCTTAAGCAATGGTAGATGGCAGCTGGGCTTCTCAAGCACAGCGTGGTGGCCCTGAAAAGGCAGCTCATGCTCGAGTGACGCTTTTTATGCATTAGGTTCCAGCCTGTATTGAAGGCAGTACCTCAATTTTTTTCAGAAGTTTGGTCTTACAGGGCTTGTCAGCTCAGCACTGCTGTGAGCTCTTGTTTCACCCCTGCTGAAACAGAGACTGTGAACTCTGGAAAGCTGCGTCTCTAGTAAGGGACATCAACTCCTGCACCCATTTGTCAGCTTGGCTGAGAAATGTGTGTCCCAGGCCACCCAGAGGGTTTGGGGCAGAGCAAGGTGAGATGTGTAGATACATGACACCGCGGCCTGGATCCCAGGACAAAGGGATCGTAACCGGTTGGCTGCCCAGCCCTTTTTCTCCAAGCGGTGCCACCGAGTAGCCGCTCCCCGCCTCGAGCTCCTTTAGCTGGGGCCCAGGGTAGCGGTTCGGCCTTTCGGCTGGAACCTCCCCTTCTACCTGGCCTGGCCGAAGGTGGGCACCCCGAAAGGTTCCTCATCAATGCTGAGTGACACAAAGGGAGAGAAGGACTCTCTGGTGGTAAACTTCCAAGGCGTTTATTCTTCCCTGGAGGGAGAAGTGGCAGGACAAGACAATTCAGAAAGAGCACACACAGCAGAAAACACAGAGAATGGGATGACAACAGCTTATAAAGGGGGGCAGTCTCTGGGGAGGAGACTGCCTTCCAACCAATCAAGGGTTAACAGGGAGGAGCACAGGGTGGGTCTACATTAACACCAATGAAGAGGAGGGAAGGCGGGGTGAATACATAATTGACAAATGCGTGAAAAGAAACAGCATAACTGACATAGATCTTTCTGGTAAAAGGGGTGTAGCAAACCATAATTGACAAGCTGAAGGGGCTGGGTTTAGAGCACTGACAAGGGAGGATTTACAAGCATGGGAGGGGTAAAGGGGATTGACATGACGATTGGCATAAGGAAGGGCGGCAAAATATGGGATAAACAACTCTGGGAAGAACCATTTTTGAAACTGAACAGGGGGGTATGGAACAAACTGTTACATAACATAGGAAAATCTAACATATTACAGATGAAACAGTTGAAAACCCAAAACCACATCACAACAATAGATGTTGTGGTGTGTTTTCTTTATTTGGCATTTTTGACTGTTTAATTTGTGGTTTTTAAATCCCTCTGTGTTTTTCTCCCCCTGCCTTTGGAGTGGCACAGGTTCCCCATTTTGTATCTTATGGTGCTAAATTCAGACTCACTCCCTCATTGTTACTCAGCTCGGTTAACTGTCAGTTCTTGTTTGTTGCCTGGCCGCTCCCTGCTAAATTGTCAATCCCTCCTGTCCCTACCCCTTTTCCCCCAAAACCTTCCCTGCTCCTCCCCTCCTCAGATGTCAATCCTTCCCTAAGCCTGTCCTTCCCTCCAGAACCTTCCCTGTCAGTTTTGTATCCTTTGAAGCCCCATTGGTTTACTTAAGCCTTTCCCCTCCCTTAAGATTCTCCATTGGTTTACAGATTGTATTTCCCCACCTTGTGTTCCACCTCAGTTCTCCCGATTGGTTAAAAATTGTATCCTCCCCCATGATCATCCCTGTTTATAAGCTAGTGCCTGTGGCTGTCTCAGGCTTTGGGGATCTTGGGCTCAGGGCGTTTGCTGTGTAATAAAGTTTCCCTAGTTCAGCTCTGGGACCTGTGCTGCTCTCTTTTTCTCCCTGCACCGAATCCACCCTCAGCTGGTGGCTGGAATTTCTGCGGGGTCTGCAGGGGGATCTGTCGCACCCCTGTTGTTGCCGTCACCAGGCCAGGGGCACGTAGGCTCCATGCCGTGACAGATACACAGCTCTTCCCCACTTCCACAGGAGCAAAGACAGGAGTTCTGTTCTTGTTTGTCTTTTGTTAGGGAGCAAGGGCATGCTTGGTGTTTGCATTTAGACGTTTTGTAGGAGGAAAAAACAAAAACAAAACTACTATGGTTCTTATCATTTGTCTAGATTGTTGTATAATGGAGAACTTCAAAAGTCTGAAGATGTAAGTCTTCAGTATCAAAACTCAATTTGTTCTTTCAGTCAGGTAAAATGTCATTTAGATGTAATCAGTTAAAAATTGGGATTTAAAACCTTTAGTAAGGTTACAGGCAGTTGGCATCCCAGATATCCTGGGTAGTTTATTCAGAATGCATTACAAAGATTTCTTATGTCATACTACAGGGTTAAGGACAAACAAGTGCCTTTTGGATCAAATATTTATTCTTCCTGGTGACTGATAAATAAGATCATGAAAATTGAGAGGTACTGTGCATTTTAATTAAAAATGTACTTCAGATATGGCCAAGTGATCAACAAAATAAGTTATATTTTTTCAATTTGATATTTATCTTGAACTATGTTTTAGTTAATGGAATTTTCTGTTCTGAATTTGAATGACCATTAGCACAGAGTCTGACTAAAAACCTGCTTTCCTATGCATTATTTAATTACCAGGGAGCCAGTGATAACATATTAGAACATACCAGAATGTGTTTGGTCTCAGTGTGATGGGATGTCTCAAGAGCAGTGGCATAGATGTGATGGGACTGGAAATAAAAATGCATGTAATTGTGCATTTACTTTACTTGTTCACAGAGTTCCTGTAGATTTTCTTTATTAAGTGACTGTCACTTGAGAAGCAGCAGAAGAGCAAAAATAGATGACTTTGCATAGCACACCTTGGCGTGCGATATTACTCCACAGCATAAGATTTTACCCTGTGGTTCAGGACCACATGAATCATAGTGAAGGGAAGCTGACAGCTTCGTAATGCTCTTTTTGCATGTGCTTGTCTGTCCCCTTACCCTCCATTCATCCAAAATCAAAATTAAACTAAAGCAAACTCCAGTGAGATGCTTGCTTGAAATGCTTTTCTGTAGACTTCAGCCAGAGACTTTTTTTAAGGTGGTGTGCGTTAGGTAAATTGGAATAAAAATGCTGTCCAGCTGATGGCTCATGCTGGCGGCACCTGTAATCTTATCAAACCTCAGGCTTTTCATGGTGCTAAGTGGAAGGTAGTGCCAAGTGTGCCTGAGTGAGTTACCAGCTGTCAGGCTGAGCTCAAGAAGTATGACTAAGGCATTTCACTGCAGGAAGCTGGGTCACAGTATGGGGTTGCTGTGATTTTCCGTGGTGGATGCAGACCAGGCTCCTCTGAGGAGATGTGATCACAACTGAGCTTTGCAGTCTACTACAATGGGCAAGGTTCTTAAAGTGATACTTGTTATTGGCCAACTCAGAAACATTGTCTAAGATGGAAGAGCAGTTTAGACAGTTATTGCAATATTAGCACAATATTGCAATGTATGTTGCTTTCAGACATTGTACACTGCTGATTTACAGCTTTTAAAAAAAATCCTTTATTGCTTGAAAAGGCTGATATCAGCTGATAAAGCTGATCTGTGTCATTCTGAGAAGCCCAATCTCATACTAAAAACTTGTGGAGGAACAGGGATGGGTCAGCAGTTGGCAGGTCAGAGAAAAAGTGTCGCAGCCTTTGAATATGTTTTCTTACATCATGAGTGCTAGGAGACAAAGATGAAAACCAGCTTATGAGGATACAGGCAACAATTACAGAGGAACTGCTGTGTGAAAGGGGAAGGAAGCAACACCAGGGTCTAAAACACCTTTGGGTGCTGCTCCTGAAATCGCTCAGCCACACTCAAACTAAAAACAGGTAACTAAAATTCAAGCACTGTCTTTATAAAGCCTCTTGGTTTCAGAGAAGTGGCTGTCTGACAGTTCACTGGGAGGTTCTTCTCCCAAGATTGCTTCCCTCCTTCGGGAAGCTGCCTGGAGAGCAGCTCGCACGCTGGCAGGCTGCACCAGCTGGGCCTTTCCTCCCACCAGTGCCACCTGCTCTGCTGGAAGCCGTGCCGCGCTCAAGTCGCCAGCATCTTTGTGCCTGCTCTGCAGGGCGGCTCCTCACGTCGGGCTTGGCTGCTCTCCCACGGCAGGAAGAGTTTGCCGAGCCCTTCGGCTCAGGAGCACTTGGCAAGCTCCGGAATGCATTCCGCTGGGCAGCGGCGAGCACATCCAGGGCGCTGCTGTGTGCCCCATGCCGGGTGCTCCCCGCAGCCTGTGTGTGCCTGCGGGGAACTCGCTGTGCGGCTGACACCGCGCTCAGGCAGCAGGCAGCTGGAGCAATCGTCACTGAAGGTTTAGCAGAACACACCACAATCGAAGTCGAAGGCTGAATTGACATGTCGGTGGGGAAGATGACTATTATGTTGCAGCTCTCTGTAAATACCATTCTGAGACTTGTAAGGCATTGTGTTGTGCTCGTTGATGGATTTAAGGCTGCTGTCAAGCGGTGAAAGTCACTTTGTGCTTTCCTCTTCAAGGCAAGTTGCTGTTTATATTACCAAGACCAGCTCTGCTGACTAACTCTTGGCATGTTAACCTGTGAAGCATGTTCCCTCCTAGGGAAAAGGTCTCCCTTAGGACCTGTATAGTTGCTGAGTTGTACATCATGTAGGGTTCAAGCCCAATCAGAGCTTCCTTGTCAGGATGTGTTAGGGCAGCTGCCTGCAATCTGTGTGACGGTGCACATCTCTGCCAATAAACTACTTTTGCTCTCCCTTGTGCTGTGTCTGCTGTCTGTATGACTGTTGGAATGCTGCCAGGGAGAGAGAACAACTGCATGCACAGAGGTGTCTGGGTGCACCTCTTGTAATGTGTGCTGCACCGTGCATTGATTGTGGAAGGATCCCAGGGGCTGGACATGAACATCACGTACCAGACCATGACATTTTAATCAGTGGCATGTTCAACCACTGGGAGCAGCTCAGGTAATGTCTACTTTAAAAAAAAAAAATTGCACCAAAGGAAAAAAAATTCATATGCTGGTTAAGAATGATGTGCAGTTAAATGTAGAATACAAATAAGTAGGTTGTGTCAGGGCCAAGTACACTTTGAAGTAAAGCTGTAGTAAGTGCAAATCAGTGATACAAGTAAGTGCAAATCAGTGATACAAGTGAAGCCCTGAAATAGGGCTTTTGCACGTGTATCTGCACAGACCATGGCTAAGCAGCAAAGCCTCCAGCTCAGCACAGTGCCATTCCTGTCTACCAGCTGGAATCCCTTGGCTCAGAGGATAAAAAGGTGTTCTGCAGGAGATGAAGCTGGCAAGGAGCAAGAGAGATTTTAAAAAAAGGTAGATGGAGTTTCCTGTGTATTTGCGATGATAAAGAGTTGAGAGAAATGTCGAGCTCTTTTCGGGTTGGTGTGCCAGGTAGTTGCACCAATATTTTGAATAAGGGTTGAAAAATGACCACCTCAGAAACATCAGGGAACATTATCCTCCTCCTCAGCCCATAACAAGCTGTGTAGTAGAGTTTACCCTTCTGTAGCAAAGTCTCAGGGTCCCTGAAGACCTCTGTTACCCTTGAAATCTGTGTAGTAAGTTACTTTCTACCTGCAAAGTAGAAAGCACCACTTATTCACAGGCATGAGTGACACCAAATCTAGTCCAGAGGCAGACATGAAAGGACATTCATCTGATGTTTATGGGAATTTAACTGAGAGGAAGCTTCTGAAATACCAAAACAGAGAGAATAGCAAAATTATTCCCAAAGCGCTGCCTGCCTGCTAATTGCTGGCCATCTCCTTTTGTAAAAAGCAGCAAGAGAAAGAGTTCACGCACGAGAAAGCGACTGCCAACTTCTGGGGAAAACTGCTCTTTCTTCTCTTGATTTTGGATGTTTTAAATGAGGAAAGCAACATATCACACTAGAGAGAGAGGGAAAACAGTCATTGTTACCTTGGTATCTGATGATCAAAGGTATGACTCCCCTCTGCAGTGTCCTGAGAATGGCAGCACTTGTTCCTGAGGAACTGCTCTTAGCTCAGAACAGGCAGTGTCCCTTTGGTCCCTGTACTGCCACACAGATGAGGAGTTGCCTGCCTGCCTTGGGAGAGCAGGGTATTTAGCTTTTCCCAATAGAAACAGAGCAGCTTAACCTGTAATCCTCTGCCAATGAAAACAAGCAGGAAGATAAGTGTCAGAGAATGATTATTCCCTGCGTAGTGACACGGCTGACATGTATTTTCTTGTGAAGATCCGGTGAGCTACAGCTATTAAGTAGCAGGAATTTATGAAATTTGTGGCCAGCTTCCTTTCATCATTTGAAAAGTCTGTGATTTTGTTCTGACTACTACACTTTAAACACAGAAAATATTTTTGTTCTTTACAAAAACGTTTTTCTTTACAGGGGAAAATGGTTTTGTTGTTTACATTCAGTTACCACTTTACTGTGTGCATTTTAACACTCAAAATGTACTGGCTCTGCCTGACATTTCCATCATGTTGGTGTGCCTGTATGCCCCTCATGTTTCTAATGAGGCACAAAGTGTAGAGAACGTAAATGACAGGAAATAGGCTGCAGATTTTTAAATGACCAAAATCATATATATTTTAAAGCTTTAGCCTAGGGTTACAGTACAACAAAGCAGGCAGTCTCTTTCTTCTGCAGTTTACTTGAAAACTAGGACCAAATTTCAGTGACAGAAAACAGCAGAGTCCCCAGTACAAAAGCAGAGACCCATACACCATCCAGCCCTGCAATCTATTTTCCAAGAATCCTGTGATGCCTTTCTTTGTAGAAGTAAAGCAGATGAGGGCAGGACAGTCAGAGAGCTAATTAGACAAAAGAAAATGGAGAAAAAATTAAAAGCAGTCCATGCTGTGAAGACATTAGATGAGGGTGTTCAGGACCTGCTGTGAGAGACCTAAATCAGGACATACATAACATTGTCCCCCACCTTACCAGGCAAAGGGTTGCACTGACTTTGCCTCAGAAATGATGAACAGCATCAGTTCATCTGAGTTCTTAATATACATCACACCTTTTGTATAAATTTTTGCCAGAACTATGAGCAATTTTCTGAGATGAGAATTATTTTTTGTCACCTGTAAATTGCACTTTTGTGAGGAGCCATACTGAGGAAAAGAAAGGTAAGATGTCGGTGGTGTGAGCTGTTGCACTGAGGCTGCACAGCTGACAAATGAGACTTCTGACAATGAGAGGTGTAGGGGAAAAAAAAAAAAAAGGAACCAAGTTCAATTCCTGGTGATTTGAACAGACTGCTGAAATTGCAGGCTCTCATTGGGAAATCCTGTTTTTCAAACACAAATGGACAGTGGACATTGACATGAAAATGCCAGTGTGAGTCAGTCTCTGAATTATGTTTTTAGATGTAAGTAGTCTTTACCTGGGTCTTGGCAAAGGGTTAAGACAGCGTTTTAGGAAGCTTATGGTGACTGCTTGCATTACAAGGCACGTTCAAGACCCATAATTCCAGCTGCAGTTTTCACAAGCAGTATGCATTGAAGCTGTTGTGTAAGTACACATAAATACGTGTATATATGCTGAAGACCCTGAGGACCATTAAATTCGTTTGGAGAGATGAATGGCCATCAAAAGAACTTGTTCATATTCCACCTGAAGAGTTGCATGTGGGGAGGAAATAAAAAGAAACAAAAATAAACACTATCTAAAGCTCTAGATTTCTCATTCCTTACTTCCATGTCCTTTGTATTTTACCAGAAGATGTTATTGGAAATCTTAAGTGGCAAAGGGTCTGTGCAGTATCAAGATTTTTTTGTTCTTTCTGGTGCATGGCACAGTTGCTGCACGATGATGGAGCAGGAGCAGCCCAAAGGCTTTTTGTATTGTGTGGACACATGGTGTCAGCACATTAATCTGTTTCTTGGGCTTGAACTTCCATTAAGTCAACTCATGCATTAGTACTGAAAATGTAACAAAATTGAATTTGAGGAAGGCAAAACTGATAAGAGATTTGCTGCTACTGGGAGTGTGAATCAAACCTTTTCTGTAGCAAAGTTGCAAACATTATCTGAACGTGAGTACACAGAGACAGTGAACTTTTCTTGGTTTTAGCTCTGATCTGATAGTGGGGAGTACCTGTTTGTTTCTGTACTTAAGAGATTGTCTGCAAACCAGCAACAAAAGGAACTATCCAAGATGCTTTTGATAACTTCCAGGCAGGACAGCACAATGAGGATAGGCGCTATAGATGTATGCTCTGATATCAAGCAGTGAGTGCTTTTTGAGATAGTGAGGTGGATTTTGTTCATATTTAAGCAGTGCCTTGGACTATCATTTCTAAGACATTTTCATGTCTATCTTTGATCTGAAATGTGTTAATCTAATGAGTGGGTAGAGAAAATGAGTTACTATGGGAACGTCTTTCTCTAACTTACTGGCCCAGCTGGTTGCTCTGGCAATCGAAGCACGCTGCAAAATGGAGCAAGGCCACCAGAGACAAACATGCATTTCATTCTTAAAGAGAGCATTCAGGCTTGGCCTTGGGGTGTGGAGGATAACAGCAGACCTCTGGGAGCTCTATCATGTGCTTAAAGCAAAGAGAGGAGGGGGAGTGTAGGATCTGACTCTGATAAGGAAACTTATCTTGTAGGAAGGAAACAAAGGCTCTTCTTCTGTGTTTCTTGGGGTGTTACTGATAAATTATAAGGACAGCTGTTGAAGCTTTTAAATCTGTTCTGGTGGTCATTAGCAAGGTATTTCACCATTAAACAGTTCTGTGGCCTGCTTTTGCTTCCTGTTTCTTTCTGTAGGCTCACAGAAGAAGCCCTGAGTATGAAAAGCATGGGTGTGTTCATCCTCGACCTGAAGAACAATGGTACCTGCAGTGGTGGCTTGTGACCTCTCTCTAGGAGTTGTTGGCTGGGAAGCAGCATCCTGTATTGGTATTCAATGTCCTCTGTTTGCACCTTCCCAAAAATTTAACACACGGGGAGAGGGAAAAGCTGAATTTCTTACTACTGCTCATTAAGGGGAAAACTTTTCTCTGAGTGAGAAAGTCTTAATCTTCTCTTACTTGATTCCTGTCTTTGGCCTATTGCCTGAACAAGGCAAAGGGAAAAACCTGAGGGCATTCTGCCTCTCTTCAGCTCACTGCCTCTCAGCAGCATGTGGGCATTGGGTGAGTGCTCAAACCAACTTCAACACCTACAGGTGAACAGGAAATAGTTCCTCTGGACAGTTTCTTTGACACCTACATTCCTCACTGTGTAATGTGTGTCCTGTTTTTGCCTACTTTCTCAGGAAAAGCACTGTACAGTTCAGGTGGTTAAATCCAATCAGGATCTAAGCATTTTGATCCGCTTTTTTTTAATGAAAAGTAATTGAAGAACAATTAATGAAACATTCTGGATCAATACCAACTACGAAATACAGTACTAGACATGCAAACATTATCAAATGCCTATGATTTGCTGGATTTCTAACTGGGTTTTGACCACCACTCTCCCATTCCAATGTTTCTCTCCACAGTCACAAATTTTTGTACCTTCTTATTTTTTCAAGTTGATTCCTGCCCTCAGGGTCTCTTAGCAGTCCCTTGCGTGCTGTGTAACCAGGCTGGCAATCAACTTAAGGCAGATTAATCATTGAAAATTTCTTCCCAGCACTGTGAACTTTGGGTGATGCTTTCTCAGACAGCTGCAGGTCTTACACTGCCCCAAGTTATGTCAATGTTGCTCTCCTCCTGGCTGCTGCTGTCCAGGAATCACTGTGGGTCTGTGTGGATCCCCCACGCCTACCCTCAGACTGGTCCCTGCCCTGTTTGTGTCATTGGAGCTGTGCTGCTCTGCCTGTGGCCCTGGTGCTTGGATTCTTCTGATTTCCATATTGTTGTTGTGTCCCTACAATTAGAACTTCTTCTCACTGGTGCTGTTTCTGAAGTTCAATGTTCTGCTCATTGCTTGACTCATTTATTTGCTAACTTTGTGTGTATGCATCTCTATTGGAAACCTCAGGGACTTGCCTAACTTGGAGTTCACCTGCCTAAGAGCGCCTAGCTGGGGAAGGCTAGGATGCTTTTTCATGTGTACATGGCAAGGGAAGGGTCTCAATGTCTTCAGTGCCACAGGTACATGCCCAAGCCAGGTAGGGTCACACTGTGCAAGGATTTGAACACAAGGAGGCTGCCTTTTTCCTGGTTTGAGAATGAAGACACTGATGAAAACAACAGCACACTGTTGTAAGCACCCTGAGCTCATTGTTGCAACACCTGCATTCCCAGTCTGCAGACGTGCAACTGCAGCATCTCCCTGCCAGCCTTTGGCAACTGTGCTTCTCCACCTCTGGCATGTTCCCAAGCTCCTCTCCGGAGAGCTCTCTGTGATGCAAAGAGGTCAATCACACAAACAATTAATGTCAAGTGGCTGTCAATAGATATTAGGTCTGAAAACGTAGCAAGTGTTAAGCCCATATTAATTAATTGTATCCCATTCTGAAATTTGAACATTAAGCAAACTAGGAGGGATGGCATGGTGATAATGACCAATGCTTGCTTTTTCCTGGGAGATTGAGAAGCAGAGCAGCTTTGACACAGTTAAGTCCTAACCAAGGTGATTTATCTCTTCCTTCTTCTGAAACTGAATTTTTAAATATTTGGTAGTTAATGGTGTAATGCTTACTTTACAGAAAGTTGAGGTGCACAGTTGTAATACTAAAAAAAACATTTAATGTATTTATTTAAAATACAAAAAAAAAAGAGTTACACAGAAAAGCAGCAAATGAGATATTAAGTTTTTGTCTTGACATATATACTGCTTTTTCATGTGATCTGATCCATGTTCTTGCTATTTATATTTCATATTTAGTCCTTGCATCTGGTGCATTTAGCCCAGTCCAATTCCCTGCTCTCGGAAGCATTTGATGAAGGTGGAGGAACAGGGATCTCATCCTGGCACATACAGACCTTGAAGAGGGTAATAGCAAACAAGACAGGTCAGACCAACACCACCACCATGTTAAAAAGAGTCCATGTAAAGATCTTTCCCATACAGACATATTGATGTCTGTATTGATTTGTGGGGTGGGAGCTGTTAGATTTTTTTCAGTGATATTTCTGAAGCAGATATCTGATAGTGTCGATTTTCTATGTTGCAAAACTTTTTTTGCCAAATGGGAGGGAAAGAGCTACAGGAATAAAATCAGAGGCTTTATAAAGGCCCTGATATTTAATATACAAAGTAATTTCACTAGAATGAGAAGGAGGGGAAACATGGGGGAACAGAGTAACATATTTTTACCTTCAGAATAATACAGATCTTTACTCAGGTATAGAAACATTTCAATACAAGGTTTTTTTCTTTGCACGCTGAATATGACACAAGTCCAGGCTTCTGCCCACACCAGTCCCTGTGTCTCTTTCCTGCCCCTTCCCTGCTGGCAGGTCTAGGTCCCAGTGAGAGTGCAGAGAACAGAATTCCTTTTTCCAGGGCAGTTCTGAGGGCACAGAGCTGTCACCACGGGGAGGCTGCAGGGGATTGGGGTGGCTGAGGGCAGGGAGAGCCTGGAACACATCTCCAAGTGGACAAGAGTCAAGGGTGTGCCTGTCAGGTGCCACTGAGCTGAAATTACTCTGGTGCTGTGAAAATAAGTAAAGTTCTCCAAACCGAGATCTTAACTTTGGTCATGCTGGATATTCTTCCAGCTAAGCAGCAGAGCATGTTGAGCACAACAATTTTTTCAGAAATTGCTCTGTGGAGTCCCTTTGGATGCTGAGAAAGTGAGCAGTTGTTCTTCAGTCTGTGGTGGAGTAGCCAGTATTATTGAAATGTCATGAATTGCAGTAATTCCTACAATTACTCATGACTGATTTATCACTTGATTGTAGGAATTCAGTTTAAATAGATTTTTTTTTCCATTTCCCTTGCTCCCTAATTGATTATTTTTTTTTGAATGCTGAGTGTTTGAGTTTCTCTCATAAAGTAGATTAAAGTCATTAGAGCTGTGTGCTTTTTAATCATTCTGCTGTATAATTACTGTTGCTGCCACTGTCTTCTGGTTTACACTGCTTCTTTATGAGCAACTTTTATTGCCAGAAGCTTTAAACACTTAATAATCTGTCAAGGTGGTAATTTGTTGTCTTTTTTTTTTTTTTTTTTTTTTTACTGAAGACATTTTCACTGATATCTTCAAGCACCTGGCCTGCCCAGATGCTTTAATGTTCATTTATTTTTGTCTGGTTGCCCTCATGTTATTTTGAATTGCCCTTCTTCTGGATAACCAAAGTTACCCATTCATCATAGAGAGAATGTAAGTAAGTCACATGGAACTGCATCAGGCAGTAGGAAAATAGACTGTCCAGAAGCAGTAATGAAGCTGATGGCCAGAGGTGATGCATAGGCTGTCTGTTGGCACCAGCAAAAGATCATTATTGGAGCCTGATACAGACAGCATTCATACTAAATGCAGGCTGTAGTGGTTTCCATACTATGGAAGGATTATGCCCCAATGCCTTCTTTTTAATGTTTTTTGGGGTTTCCATTGAGGGTCTCTGCAGGAATACAGCCATCCTTCTCCCTGAGCTCCCAGGGGCTTTTCCTATACTCCTATGGAGTAGCTTGCCTTTCTCAAAAGCCAGGAAGTGCCTAACAGTTAATGGGTGGTACTTTATGTCTGTGAGAGGCCCTTGGACTGCAATTCTGGCCAAGCTGGGCTGTGGCTCCCTGAGGAGCCTGAGCAGCCCTGTTCCATTGCAGCTGTGTGTCCATCAGCCTTCAGTGTCACTGAGGGGCAGCACTGCTGAGTGACGGCGTTTTGCAGCAATGGCAGCATCGTCCTCTGGGGTCACAGCCGTGAGCTGCAGCACTACCCAGTTCACATGCAGTGCACAGCCAGGACACCCTGTGTCCCACTGGAACAAGCCACCATTGGTTCTGCTGCAGCAGCTGCTCTTACCCAAAATATCCACTGGAGCTGGCAGCCTGGCCCCCGCACATGCCCCTGGGCCCCACCACTGGCATGGAACCTCAGGTAGGGCAGCAGTCTCCAAGGCAGCTTCTCCTTTGTCCATGAGGTGCTCAGAGATGGGACAGCAGCAGGAAGGGCTGGAAGAAGTGAGCAGCTCAGTATAGGTCACGGAAAGTGGGGACACGGTGGCCTGTTGTTAAGTAAAGGACTGCTGTGGTGGGGAATGCGTTCCATTCTCCCCGTCCTCATGGACAGGACAAAATGAAGTGGGTTCCTCTGGGCTGGAAGTAAGAATTAATTTCCTGGTGAGGAAAGAGGCTGAAGCTTGGGAGCAGAGCACCTGGGGACCTGGTGGCATTTCAGCTGCTGGTGGTTTCAAAGGAGTACCTGAAACATGAGCCTGTGGAATCTGACACCTCTAGGATGGGTTCCTCCCTCCCAGCAGGATGGGTCATGCTGGCTCTTAATTCTCCTTCCCCTCTGCTCTCTTGTCTGTGGAAGTGCAAGCCAGAGGGAACAGAAATGCTGGGATTTGCACAAACATCTCCCCTAAAGCTCAGAACAAAAACACAGAGTAAAGGTTTTGACACACAGAGAAAAGAGTCCAATTCAAAGACATAAATTACTTGTGACTGAAAATCAGGAACAGTCAATAATTGCTTGTGGAAAATAAAGATATTTACTTACATTTTAAATGACATCTTACAGATTTCTATTTTCTTTGTTTTATAGTTGTTTGTTGGGGAAATCATTACTTCACTTTTTTCCTAGCATTCCTTCAACCATTTTGGGATAAACTTTTTCATTAATGGCTATGACTGTCTGCATTTCTTTTAGCACCTTGTCTGTGCCTTCCTTTATCTTGTCAGAGAAATCCAGCAGATAGATAGCAATTCTTAGGGTTTTTCTTGTCTATATGATTATCCAGACAGGATTTTGACAATTTCAGTACAATAGTCTCCTCTCAGGAAGCCTTTGATTGTACTAAAACATACTCTGAAGTGTTAATTTCTTAACCTTCTAGAGTTCATTATTTGGACAGATAAAAATTGAGTTTAAAATGACCTAACAGGTCATCCTGCCAAGGTATAATCCAGTTAAAATTTTCTCCAATTGAATTAAGTAGGGTGTATACCATGTATTGATTTAAAAAATCTTCTTAATGTAGTCATATTATAAAACTCTTGACATAATTTTTTTTTTTTCTGCTTTGACAGAGCTGTTTTTTACAGAAACTTCAGCATTTTGTTTTGTAAAACTGTCACTATCTTGATGGCTTCTCAGTTGTAAAAGACTTTGACCTCTGGACCAATCCTGCGTTTGGAGAAAACACAACTGCAAAATTATCTACTCCTTTGCCACTTGTGAATAAGTTTCTCATATTACATTGACATGAAGAAGCTGAAGGCTGCTTTAGATTATCTTCTGAAGGACTGATGTTGTGGCCTTAATTAAAATGCATCCTTCGCACTTTCAAAACAGAAATTTTCGTAAGTTCTGCTTTCAAATGTTCTTTTTGCCCTGATAATTACAATTCTTAGCTCAGTTCTTTTTTAGCCTGGAACAAAACCAAAGAAATAAATAGTTAAATACACGAGGAGACAACTTCAGCTGTGACTCATATTTCTGGAAGGTGGGCAAAAGTCAGACAAGTGGAATTCAAGAGCTGCTCTGTGGTGTTGGATAAAGAGGAGGATCCCAACTTCATCACTTCTTAGCCATTCCCACCTATAGCTTTCCTCTACAAAATCTTTGTTTTGTGGATTTGGGAACTCCACAGCCGTAGCCTCCTGTCCCTGGTCTGTTCAGTGACCTCAGGAAAAGGTTTGATGCCAAAACACGTGGCAAAAGATAACCAAAAGGAAAGTGGAGTCTGGGTGTCTCTATAGGGACAGGGTTTTAACTCTTCCTGTGACCTTAAAATGAAATTTGAATGTCCACAAGCATGGTGAGTATCTGAACTTTGACCTCCTCCAGTTGCTTTGCTTTTAAAGAAGGTAATTTCAATAGTGGCTTTCTGGTGGTCTTTGGCTCATCTACAAAAACTGCTCATCTCAGTGACTGAGGAGGAAGGGAATAGGTTGTTTGGTGGGGGATGGAGGGGGGGCAGAGCTATTAAAAACCATTAAAAATTTATTTTGTTTTATATCTTAAGTGCTGAAAATACCATACAAAAAAGCTTTTCTGGTATGCAGATACTGGTCTTTTAAACATAACAATGATTTGGTTTCACAAAAAAAAAAAAAAAAAAAAAAAAAAAAAAAATTTTTTCTTTTTTTTAAAAAAACTTTTTTTTTGGAAAAAAAAAAAAAAAAAAAAAAAAATCAGTTGTCCTTTGTTTAGAAAAAGCTATCTTGTGTGAAACCTGAAGTTGACAGTATTTGTTCAATTCACTGTAATTACTAGAAATGCTTCATCTACTCAAAAGCTTTCATGACACCCTCAGGGACTGTTAGGCTTTAATATAATCTGGTTTTATATCTAATTTTTCTCTCAGATGATTTCCCCTTTTGTTTTTTCAACTTGTCTGCATTTTGTTACTGTAGTGTTAATTTTTTCACTTGAAAAGGTAACAGCAAATCAGCATTCAAACCTTTTATCTAAATTCCTAGGGTCTAGTTCTTATGCAGAGCTAAGCTATTTCTTGCTAAAATACAATGTTGCAGGTTTGCTAGTGAACATTCAATGAGCTAGTGAGCTCATTCAATCAATAGCTCCTATTTGATAGACTAAATAAATGATGTTGTGCTACGTGATAATCTCTGAGTTTTCCCACCACCTGACAGAAGGCTCATACCAAAGTGGGAGTGCAGAAATGGAGGAATTGACAGGCCCAGACAAATGAACAATTAAGTTGGTATACTGAGGTCTGTGGCAAGGCAGTGGAATAAGGTAGAATACGTGCCTGGAATATCAAAATCTTACACGCTAGTTTAAAGTGTCCCAGGAGAACTACTGGACAGATATTGCATGAAAAGCAGATGATATTCTTGTTTCAGCAGATTAGGTGGCTTATCAGCAGCCTAAAACTTGGAAATATGGGGAAATGAGGTCAGAACACTTTGGAAAAAGGAACCTATGTTTATATATTTCTAAAGTAATAATCTGCTGATTTTCAGCAAATATGTTTTGAAGCAACCTCTGGTCAAAGTGTGAAATGCCTGAGGTGTTGCAAGGAGCGAAATGGAGTTTTCAGCAGCAGGTCCCTTGCTCCCCGGTTGCAGTCTGGTCGGTGGTGCCAACAATTACACAAGTCACAGATTTCAAATGTCACTATTGTTCAGCCACATCTGCAGTGCTACATGTGGCAGAGTGACAATGAGAAGTGTTTATATTCAAGGTATCACTTGCTTTTGTCTTACATCCATACGGTAAAATGTTAGATTCTATTGGTTCTTATTTAAGTAATTTCCCACTTCAGAAAAAGAAAATGTGTTATCAACAAAGTGCAACTGCCTTGCACCTTTAGCTGGGACAGAAGAGATGCATCAGCAAATGCCCAAGGAGATGTAAAAGCATTGCTAAAACAATGGACCCTTATGAGGATCTGATTTCAATTTTGGAATAAGTAAATGTGTTTGCTTTGGCATTACTTTTTTTTTTTTTTTTCCTTCTGGATGTATTTTTTCCCATAACTGCCAATAAACTGCAAACAGGATGATAGAAAAGAAACTGCATTGTGAGTCATAAATAAGATTATTGACTAAATAGCAGTTGTAGGGTCTGTGCTGCCAATGTGTAAGCCAGACAGCATATCTTGACTGTACCATCTTATTTCTATTTTCATAGAAGCAGCAATTAAAAAAATCATTATTGCATGCATTTGAGCTAATCATGTTTGATTTGGATGTTACTGGGATGCAATAAACAGGAAGCCCCAGGGTGCCATTTTACTAAGACAGTTTTCAGAGAGGAACCACAGTTTCTGCAGCAAAGCACCGCTGATTTACATGGATTTTCTTGTCACATGTTTTGGCAAAATGTATCAGCTTGTGCTTCTTACTTAGCATCAGCAAATAATACTTGACTTGCAAACGAGCTCCTTGGCAAGTACCCAGCCACAGAAGGCTTGCAGACTTGACTATATAAAAAAGACTTTCATTTCACCAATTTCTGAACTGGCACTGTCCCTGCCATGGTTGTCTGCAGCCACTTGCTGATCCCTGCTCTTGATTCTTGGATATTGAAGCTATTCAGACTGTTAGCTTTTACCAGATTCCATTCCAAGCAATGAAAATTAAACATTTATTCTTTCAATTTCCATGTAAATGCCTTAAAGGGCTCTCAAGCTCATTTGTGCTCTCATGTTTGAAATTAATCTTTTCTACCATGTGACATTGGCATCTTTAGCCTCACAATGTAGGCCTTTCAAAATGTTCACCTTTTAAAGAAAAGAGTCAGGTTACTTTGTATTTTTCCTGTGCAGCCTGCTTGTTTCTAATGAGCTTAAATATAAGGAGCATAAACCCATCCAGAAATAAAATTATGCTCTAGGTTCACTAAAAAAAAGTAATTACATTATAATCAAACTGTCACTTTATGAGATAATGAGAGATGAAATATACTACATGCTGACAAAAGAAGAGGAAAGCTTGCTCTTTTAATCATCATCCACAGCACAAAGCACTGAAGAAAATCTTAATTACGTACAGTGTAACCAGGAAAGCTCTTTGAGCCAGCAAGTAAACCTCAGGAGTCGGACCAGGGAGATAGATGTGCTTTCCTTTGGTGGGATGGGGGAGCCTTCAGCTTATGCAGCCCAATACAGGTGCAAGCTACTACTGTCAACAGACTGACAGCCCAAAGGTGTTTGGACACACGGTGGGAAGCACTGACCTGTCATTAGGAAAGGCACGCTATTCCTGTGTCATGTTTCGCACAGAACTTCAGTCTTTGCTGCTGTGGCAGCTCTTGCTTTCCCCTCTTTGTCTGCTTCCCCCGAAGCAGTTGTGCCCCACCAAGCAGCCTGTGCTCAGCAGAGGCTGTCTCCTGTCTCAGGTTAAACATGCGAGGGAATTGGGACAATCTGAGTGTGTGAGGAGTTGTCTTTGCTCACATTTTGCTGTATCTTATGACCCTCTCAACCTGCCCTACTGTGACTGGAAATGCCTTGGTTTAGGTGAAATCCATGGTCCTGTGTAGCCCCTAGGCAGACGGCAGCATTCAAGGGGTGATTTTCTTCAATCCTTCAGACCCTTATCGTATGAGCTGTTGTTGAATTAAGTCCTTTTTCCTTTCTGCCTTAATTTCTTTGAGGTCTGGATCTGTTCCCTGTTTTCTGTCAGCAATGGAGCCTTTTCACGGGCAGATCCTTGCTCTGACACCTGACAGTGATGGCAAGTGGTAGGCATGAGAATGGGCCACAGGGAGAGGGAGAGGAGCTGGTGATGGGAGTCAGGATGCCAGCCTTGTTGTTCCATTAGGAACCAGGGAGGGGACAGGTGGGTGGCTGCAAGTTTATCCTCCTGGATGAACCAAAGCTGGTGAAAGACTCGTGTCCAGGAGAACTGCTCTTGCCAGTAATGCAATCTAATGAAAGAGAAATTTGCTCTCACTTAGGGGCTTTCTTCTGGTAACTGAAAATAAAAAAGTTTCAGAAATATGGACAGATTGAAATTGATGTTTTGTAGTCTGGTTTTTTTCTGTTCTAGAGACAGAAATGGTGTCATACAGAGAGGTCCATGCTGTGTAAGTGGCACAGCTGATAGCTTTATTCAGTGTCTTGCTTTTCATGCTATGAGTACAGTGACAGAGCAGCACCACTTGCTGTGCTGGCCACGCACTGGATTATTTTCTATACACAGCGGATAAGACCCACTTTGTATATTTATGCCACATCTATCTGGCAGGGTCCTGAGAGCCTCAGGAAAACAGAAGGTGGGGGAGCTCACTGGAGACTTCCTGATACTACACCTTGCTTTTTCAAATTTAAATCCCTAATTTGTTTAACTACAGTTAATTTTTATTTATTTTCTAAGAAAACTGGAAAGATTTCAGTTACAAGAACAAGAACATGAAATAAAGCTTCACCAAAGAGAAATAATAATAAAACCTTGTCCAAATGCCTATGTAACTGTGTAGACTCTGATGTGACAGAAATAGCTTTTGTCAGAAACAGCTTTTGACAGCAGCTCTCCCCAGATAAAAGCAATCATTTTAAAGCTACTGTTCTTAACTTCTGGCACCAAATCTCAGCACAGGTAAACTTACTCATGATCTGCCAACAGTGGTTTACTGAAGAGCTATTAACTTGTGTACTGAAGGCCTCACGGACTCAAATTTAGCATCCTCATTCTGCATTTTGCTGCTGTTCGCAGCAAGAGACTTGGCTAAATGGCCACAGTCTTCATTAAATTCATGCTCATATAGCCACCTTTATAGTGCAAGACATGTAAGAGATTTTGAATTAGGAAAAAAAACAAAGCAAAACAAAAAAACTCTAACAAGCCTCAAGCCAACCAAACAAAATAATGAATATTCTCAAGACAGAAGACACAGGTCTGGTTTTTGCTGTCTGTGCAGGCACTTCCATGCGGCTACTGTGGCCTGTTGAGCATACCAAGGCTGTTTGGAGCAGAAACTGCACTCATCCCAGTGCCTTGGTCAGTCTCAACTTTTCCCATTTCTGTTCTGCTGGAACAAGATGAAGGCAGGGGTGCTGGTTCATCTCCATGCCCCTCTTGCTACACACAGCTGGGGCTGTTCACCCCAAATTCACTGAAGAGCCAAAGCCAAAGATGGAATTTGTGCTCCCTGGTGGATTTTAGTCCTTACGGAAGTTGGAGGATTAACATATGCCATGCATATTCACTACCCTTGGGATCCATTATCTTTCTGGCTCCTTCTGCTCATATTTAAATTGACCTCAAGTTGCAACAAATGCTACCAAAAAGGCTTCCCAACAGTTTAGATGGTGCTCCTCTTTTGTTGTTGTTGTTATTATGGGATATTTAGTTGTTTAGTTGTTTGTTTGAGGTGTTTTTTGCCTATAAAAAGTTTAAACAGCTGGGGCTTGAGTGGAGCTGTAGAGGTCTGGTTTGTGGTACAGGCAAGCATCATTGCTTCTACAAGGAAAGCTGAATTGAAGAAGGGGTATAACCTTTTAGAAACACAAACACAACCTCTGGATCTAATCTTGCTTACCTCTAGCACAGAAATATGTAAGGCTTTTCCTTCGGCTCCTAATCAGACACAGAAGGTATGTTGCTGAAAGCTAGCAAGCAGCTTGGGAAATGTTGTCAAAGAACTAGCAGTAATACACTGTACTCCCTGCTTTTGATTTAACCTGAACTGGTCATCATTAGTCCCATAAACAACTACATCTTTCTGCTACTGTATCTCCTTGCCCTGTGAAGATCATAGCAGTGCAATAATTTAGCTCAGATAGGTGTGACACTGTAAGGCGAAGATCTTTCTTTTACCTGCCTGCAGTAGATTTTGCCTAGCAATGTAACGACCATGCATGATGAATAGGAAAATTCAATTTATTTCTAAAATATTAAGTCCTTGGGGTTTTTTATAAGTGAAGGCATGGAGAAGACAAAATTAGCTATCTGGGCCTGGAATCATATTCTTGGGATGTATCGCACCTCTGGATGGTAACAGGTGACGTTGCTGACTCTTCTTAGCCTGAAAAAATAGTGGCAAAATTACTGTAGTATGTTCATGACACAGCTGGTATTTAAGTATTCTGCACAAAAGTTATAAATTCTGGCCTGACCCAATGAACTTGGTGTTAGATCTTGACAAGATTATTACTTTCTTTTCTTTCTCTTTTTGTTTCCCCTCTTCCTGTGTTCCTTTCTTCAGCTACTGTTCTAAGTGTAAAACAGACACCTATGTATGAGCTGGTCTGTTAAGGTCTTTTCAGGGGCTGATGATTTTTCCTGATTCTGAAAGGAAGAGACATATTAGACCTTTCTGTTCCTTCTCTGCAGGGGCACAAAATCTCTGGCACAGCTTGTCACTGAGGTATAGGGACTAGACGTACTTAAAATGTACTAACAGAGCAGGATTATTTTCTCATATCTGGATGCATTTTACCCATATATTTGTTGGAGGTACTATAGGTCCCTCGACTGTCACCAAAGGTCTGCACTTTTCCTTGTAACCAAGCTTTCACGCACTAGTCCTTTGGAGAGCCAAAACCAGCATCCTTTTCCTGAAATGGCTGAGTATCTCTGTCTCCTGAGATTACGTTGCCCTCCCATTCTCCCCCCACCCCAGCACTGAGGTGCATCATGTGGGCAGGGCAGTATGGCTGTGAAACTGTTTCACCATTCTCTTACAAAAGCCCATGTGCAGAGTGGTGATGCTGATAACTCGCATCACTTCTTTTTGGTTTTTCTTTCTTCAGGCATGCTGAGACTGAGGAAAATTAATATCACACTTGTTATAAACCCATCCTTGTGGCAGATGCAGACCTTCCTAAAAGCATGTCAAAACAACTTAAGTGTGGCAAATTGCTAAAAAGTAATAGAATGGAAAACAGGACAAAATCATATGAGGACTTTGCAATTTCAAGATTTTAAATAGAATACCAGCTTAGAAGTGTGTGATGAGTTTTGATTGCAAAGAAAGCAAGGATGTAGGTTTTAGGAATCAATCTCTGACACATTTTAAAAATCCATCTCTGCAGTGTCAACCTGCAAGAAAGCAGCCTTCCATGTGATCCCTGCTCTTCAAGCAAGGATTGTTGACCTGGATGAAATAAATCACTGGTCTTAGTACAATATTGGAATGAAAAGTCCTCTAAAATCTAACTTGCTTAGGCCTAAAACAGCTTTCACTTTCTTGAGTGAGAAGCTGCTGACCTGCTTGTTTAGTTTTATACTGTAATTATCCTTGTCTTTGTAAAAATACATTACTTTAGTTTCTACTCTGTAGATTAAAAACAGAATTGCTAATATTAGTAAGCGAGGATTTTATCCTGATTAATAAACCAAGCTTTTTCATTATAAAATTCACATGGCTTCATTAGCAACAATGTGGGCTGTTTACACTCCTGATCTGACTTAGAGTGTATGTGTGAAACGAAACAAGAACAAGGAAAGGATTCTCCCAGTCTCATTTAATGTGTTTGATAAAGAAGGAAAACCCCTTTCTTTGCAGCACCTAATAATAAGTTCAATTAAAAACATAGAGGCTTGAAAAAAAATCCTTTCTTTACATGACTGCAAACTTTCTTGGTCCTATTGGCCAGCATTTCACCAAGTTCTCTCTCTAATGTAAATCGTGTAAATTACACAGAACTTCAGTTCTGGCCTTAGAGGTAAGTGGAAACCTAAAATTAATAACATTTAATCAAATTTGGTTGGTTCGTTGGTTTTTGGGGGTTTTTTGGTTAGGACTAAACATATTTTTCCAATGGAGATATTGCACTGCATGCTGGACCTAAATTTCCTAGTAAAAAGAGGCACTGTGCCAAGAGTTTGGCATGTGTTTCCAACTCTCTTCAGAATTCTGTGTTTACCCTGTCCTTATTGCCATGCAGACTTCAATTCTTTCTTTCTCCACAACTATATCTGACCAAGGCGTGCAAATCCAGAACTAAGAGCAAAGACAAGAAATAAGTCTAAAATGGGAGACATAGTCATAATGGCCATGTGGGTTTGTAGACGGTTATTTGTTTTAGATTTTCCTTTGCTTCAGTGCTATTAATTTATTTGATTAACCTCACTGTTCAGTCTTACCAAACTGCTTACTTCAGTGCCTGACACCTGCTTGGTGCAAGCCTGATTTGCACTTGCATCCCTCAAATGCAACCATTCCAAAAGGGGAAATAAGATAAATAGAAAGAGAAAATTCAGGAGTCGAAAGTAAAAGAGTTTATTCAGAGGCTTAAAGTCCCAAGGGAGATTTTTTGTGTACAGAACACAAATCCAGCAAGTCATAGTTGCTAAGACACATGGATGTCAAGGCTCAGGAGGAGTGACTACCTAGACTGCAAATAAAAGAAGTAAATTGCAATCAGATATGAAACTGCAAATACAGTCAGCATTTATCCCTTAAAAATGTTTTGCACATTAGCACCATAACCTTGAAACTAATCTTTCTTCCTTTAGCATTCTCTATTGCAAATAAAGTTGCTGTGTTTGCTGAACCATCTTTCATGCCAGTGCTCTGTGGCAGCCATGCTGCAAAGATACTGATGAAAGAAGAGAGTTCATTTTATGTGGAGCTGGTGGTCCACATGACTCTTACTCTTACCATGTCCAAAGGCTGGATTTTATGGAAGCTGCCAACAGACAGCTTGAAAAAACATAGTGATCTGAAAGATAGCCTTGTCTTTCTCACGGTCTGCCTAATTAAAAAGCTAACTGAATATCAGCTCAGTATGAGCTTTCTCCCTGCAGACATGGTCTTTGCTCAGACATCAAGTGATGCTTTTGAAGCATCAGTATATGTAGTGGTCAGGGACCAAGTCTGAGAATACACAGCACCCATTTGAAGCCTTAGCAGGACACATTTGAGAATGAAAGCCTGGACTAATACGGTCTTTATGTTTTCTAAAGGCAACTTGGAAACACAGCATTTATGGCTTTTCCATCACTAAGACACATCTGAAAGCCATGGACGTGGAAATGAAATTTCAGGTTACCATAATGAGAAATATATCATGAGGACAAGATAAGTACCCAGTAAAATGCATGAGCTTTTTAATGGGCCTCTGTAGGAAAAAAGCTGTCTTAGGCAAGCCATTGTGTCCTTAACGCTCTGTACCAGGGAAGGTTAAAGCAGCAGCCGGAGAAAGGTAAGTTTGAGGTCACATGGTAGAGCCAAGAGTTTTTATGATAAAAGAGTGACAGAAGACAACCTACAATGAAAACACAGTGTTGCAACTTACACTGCGGTCACTGGAGCAGAGAGGCGCCGGCTAGCTGCTCCTCGTGTGACCGGAGGGGCCACAAGAGCGGCCACTGCCGGGCTCTCTGCCTGACAATACCCAGGTAGCGGTGCAGTGTAGCTCTCGCACGCTGCGGTCACTTGGGGCGAAGGGACGCTGGCTAGCTGCTCCCTGTATGGCTGCAGAGGGGCGCTACAAGACTGGCCACTCCGGGGCTCTCACTGAGACTGCCCAGGTAGGGGTGACAGCTGCAGTATGGGCGTCGCAGGCTGGCGTGAGGTACGAGGTCCCGAGATAAAGGAACGAAAGAAGGAACCCTTGTATAGGTTCCAAGGAAACTTTATTCCAAGAAGGGTCTAGGGACACGTGTCAGGGGAGAAGGGTCTGGCTAGCTCTTATAAAGAGAGTGGGCGTGGGGGGAGGAGGCATGAGGGAAGCAATAATAGGTGAAGGCAAAGGAAGGTTTATGTAACACAAAAGGCCCAATGAGAAACACATGGGGGAGGGAGGAAGCCTTGAGGACAAATCAGGAGCTAGACTGGGGATGAGTGACATGGAAGTCTCTCGAAAAAAGGAGGGGGGTCACAATGACAGACAGGGGCAGGAGGCAGCACCATGGGGATTGACACAACTGTATAAGGGCATGAGGGGAGGAACAAGGGATCACTCACTTTGATGAGCAGGCCAGTGGCGGGAAAGACAGGGGAAAAACAACTTTGGAACAAACCATCATGAGGGGTTTACACGGGAGGGGGGGGAAAAAGGAACAAACCATTTCTTAAACTAACAAAGAACAACTAATTTTCATAACAACATAAACATATACCTTTAAAACAGCAATGCCACAGTGCAGTCTGCGGCGTGGGTGATGCAGACTGGTATAAACCACAAAGTCCCAAGGCGAAGGAATGAGAGAGCGGACACTTGTGTGAATGCCAAGGAAGCTTTATTCCCAGATGGGATCCGGGACAAGTGTCGGGGGAAGGGGTCTGGCTAGCCCTTATAAAGAGAGTGGGCGTAAGAGACGGAAACATAAGGTGGCCAATGGGTAAAGGTACGGGGAGAGGCATGAAATACAATGGAACCAATGAGGATTACACAGGGACAAATGCTCCTGGATTATCTAGCCAATTGGGAACCTCCAACACCTAAAACTGAGCTGTGCGCATTCTGCAACTCCCATCGTGGCGGCCATTTGTGTGCGGGAATGACCGTCACATCTGCCCCTGTGTCCATCATCCCCTGAAGTTGTATAGAATGCCCCTCGCTCTTAAGGCCATACCACATGAGGGGCTTTTCCTCTCCCAACACTTCGGTGTAAAGAGCAGAGAGATCCAGATCGTCGCACATGAAGCGAGGCACTAGAATGGCCTGTGCGACAATCTGGACCTCCGGCAGGAAGAGGCGGGGGTTGGACACAGTGCACCATGAGAGTGAAGTGTTCCAGGTTGAGTGTTAATACCGCAGGAACAACTTCAGTCTCAAGGGGAGTATATTTAGTGTCCCCAACAAAGAGGCACTTGCAGTCTAAAGACAAGATGCGCCTGTGGGTCTCTGACTGTTGGATGTGAGGGAGAAGTCCAGGCTCCGTGCCAATCTCATGCCAGTCCTGGTTTCAAAAAAGAATGGGTCGTGTTAGTCGCAATTGGTATGGTTCATGTTTGTCATTTGTAGTTATTTGAGTACTGTTTTTACAGTCCATTGGGCTCTGCTATTTACCCTACTTTTGTCACAGCGCAGGGTAGACTCGCGCTCAGTGTTCAGGTTTTTTTGTGCCTGATGGCTTGAGGCTTTCTCCTCCCTTTCTCCTCTCCCACTTGGAAGAGCTTTCCCCAAGAAGGGGCAACGGTTAATGAAATGGTCCTCCTGTCCACAATGAAAACAATGGTGCCCTGGTGGTGGTACTGGGTTCCTTGGAGGGAAGGTAGGTCCTCTTGGGGCTAGGGAGGCTGCTGCCGCTGATTTCTCCAGGGGTGGGTTGGCTCTGGTTATATCTTCTACAATGACACAGCTTTTTGTGTGCACTCCTTGATAACTTGGTCAAGCGTCGGTGGTGGAGATGCAGGAAGGCTAAAATGACTCTTGTACATACCTCACTGGCATTGGTGGTTACAAAGTCGAGTGTCAATTGTTCTTGTAACTGTGGATTCTCCACCTTCTTTTCCACAGCAGCTGTAACTCTGTCAACAAAGTCTATAAACAGTTCTGCAACAGACTGTCTTGTGGCAATGTAAGGTATAACTGGTTCCTTGGAGGGCATGCCAAGGAACGCGTGCTCTGCTGCTCCCCTAACCATATCTAACACCTCTTTAGGAATTCCCCCTGCTTGTTTTTGTGCTAAGTCCAATCACCTTCACCTAACAGATGCTCTATTGTGATAGGATTTTCTTGGGCACCAGTAGCATACTCTTCATTTTTCAAGATCTCTGGGAGGAGGTCCCCCTGTCAACCTCCTCCAAGTTCTCTCCCATAGTTTGTATTCAGATAGTGGGAGCAGGCAACTAAAAAGGCATTTAAGATCATCAGGGACTAATGTTTTGGAGAATGTTGCCCCTAAAAGGCTCCTAAAAAATTCACTTTTAGGGACGAATTTGCGCTTGGACTTGCAGAGATCTCGTATACTGTCATAAGAAAGAGGCTCCCACCTTGGATGTTGCCCATTCTTATTGTAAGTGACAGGAGCTAGGAACAAAGGATGACTATTATTATGGTGTCCCGCTTCCTAGGCTACTTCCCCCCCCGGCCACCACATCACCGTGGGAACCGGAAGGCGGGGCGTGGGAAACAGGAAGTGTGGGGGCAGAGCTCTGAGGTTGACGGGAGGACCATTGGGTGGAGACAGTGTGCATGATGGGTGGAGCTGATGGTGAAACTGTGGGAGAAGGGGAGGAGCTAACTGATGTAGGAGGAGACAGAGGAGGAGGAGGAGCAATAGGTGGGGCCACAAAATGACATATGGGAGGAGTGAGATTGAACGCTGCAGGGGAAGGGGAGGGGTCTATAGAGGGAAAGGCATAGTCTGGGGAAAGTGCGGGAAGGAAGGGATTCTGGGGAGGAGAAGCTTTTGCCACGAGGTGACAGCTGTCTTGGGGTGTTGAAGCAGCTGTCACGAAGTGACAGCCATTTTGTGGCACTTCTCCAGGGGGAACAAGGAATGGGTTTTGGGGAATGAAGCAACCTTGGGTACTTTTGGGACTATCTACGGGAATACAGGGGTTGGGAAGAGGGTTAGGGATAGGATCCTTGACAGTGTGGCCACCACTGTCAGGGCGAGGGTACCAAGGAGACCTGGGGGAGCCAGGGAGACGGTGGCAACCCTGCGCCTGCTGCGGATGGGTTGCTCCCCCCGTCTACCCAGTGTAGGGGAAGTGGGGGTAGGAGAAGAGAGTGGGGAAGGGGACCGAGGGAGAACTGTGGACTGCACTGGTGGACATTTTTTATTTTCCCACCCACTACTCAGGTTGACATCGTTTACAACTTCTACAATCAGAAGAAATATCCTCATAAAACCTTCCTGAACTGTGGGGTCACCCCTTCTGGTGCCCTCAGTCAACAAACACCCCACAGTTTTCCAAAAATCTTTGTCCCTCACATTACTAATGGACATTTGCGGAAACTTAAGAAATATCCAAAGAACAAACTAAATGTTTAGAAAAAGTCTCACCCCCCTCTCTCAAGACTCCCACAACTTGGGTATATACCTCTCTCTGTTGGGTAGACAGGCGAATACCCATGCTGCCTACTCAACGTAATTCCACCCACTCACTGCTGGAAAGAAAGAGGGAATAAATCAAAGAAAGGGCCCCAAAAGCCGACAGCAGCAAACATGCACACTGCACACTGTTTGTTGGGAGTGTAGCTGCCTACCCGGGAGCCCCCTAGCCGGGTCCATCCCTTTGCCACGAGGGGAACTCACCAGCCCGTTGACCTCGGGAAAAGAAACGACAATGAGGGTCCTTGGTCCTGAATACATCCTTCCAGGCACTGAGGGAAGGGTTGTGTCTTCCTCCCCTGGGAGCACCACCGGACAAAAGTTGGTGTGCTCATTCAGGGACGCTGGTGCTGCCAGGAACAATAGATCTGAAGGGTCGATGCCCAAAGAAACTGTTCACTCTGGGAGGCTTCCTCTCGTGCTACAACGTCCCTCAGAGGCGGCGTTGGACACGGTGCCAAAAATGAAGAAGATGGCAGAGAAAGCCCCACGGTGGCGCGCCAACTGCAACTCACACTGCGGTCACTGGAGCAGAGAGGCGCCGGCTGGCTGCTCCTCGTGTGACCGGAGGGGCCAGAAGAGCGGCCACTCCCGGGCTCTCCTCCTGACAATACCCAGGTAGTGGTGCAGTCTGCGGCGTGGGTGACACAGACTGGTGTAAGCCACAAAGTCCCAAGGTGAAGGAAAGAGAGAGCGGATACTTGTGTGAATGCCAAGGAAGCTTTATTCCCAGACAGGATCCAGGCCAAGTGTCAGGGGGCAAGGGGTCTGGCTAGCCTTTATAGAGGGAGTGGGCATAAGGGGCGGAAACATAAGGTGGCCAATAGGCCAAGGTACGGGGAGAGGTATGGAACCAATGAGGATTGCACAGGGGAGGGAGGAAGCCTTGGGGACAAATCATAGACAAGACTGGGGATAAGTGACACAGAATCTTCTCGAAAGAAAGGGGGGTGGTTACAATGACAGGCGGAGTGGTGGGCAGCACCTTAGGGATTGACACACACATATAAGGGCTTTAGGGGAGGAGCAGGGGATCAATCACTTTGAGGGGCAGTCCAGTGGTGGGAAAAACAGGGGGTAAAGAACTTGGGAAGCAACCATTCTGAGGGACTCAGACAGGGGGGAACAGGGGATTAAACCATTCTACCAATAGAAAACAATAACGTCATTAAGAAAAAACACACAACACCACACAGTGTTGCTGTTGTTGCACAAATTTCCAAATGAATAACTGTGGTGAAAACCACCCAAAGCTGTGTGAGGCCAATTTCTGAAAATCTTCTGAGGTCAGCAGCCTGAAGTCCACAGTATTTCCTATCAGCAATGTACCTTTTCAGCCAGAGCTGCACCTACTTGCAAAGTCTGTTTCAGAGCCACAGAAGGAGTTGGGTCAAGGGTGAAGTTGACCAAGATACCCGTCTTTGTTAAAAATTGTTGCCTATGCAGTAGGACCATGTATTTTTTCTCCCAGCACACAGCAGTGCTGCAGCATCCCACTTTTGTTCAGGATTTGAACCCCCCATGACAATCCCCACTTCAGCCAGGAGGCTGGACTGGAAACCCCTGGGCTCCCCTCTAGCCTGAATTATCCTGTGGCTCTGTGTCAGACCCCACAGGAAAAATGCTGGCTTGAAGCCAAGCTGGCTTTAAAACTGGCGCTTTTACTTGGTATAGCTTCAAGATGAAGCTTGTGTGGGATATCAATAGCTAGAATAACCAGTTCTGTCAGACTTGGTGGGGTGGGTAAGATGAAGGGATCCTGTCCTGAAGGAAAATGGAGGAGAAATAGCAACTATGTGGAAAGCTGAAGGATGGAGAGGTGAAGCTGGTTCACCAGGCTTACCAAGCCTTCAGGAGCTGAGAACAGAGTTGGGGTATTTGGAATCTGAAAAGTATCTGTGTTTCTTCTTATATACACAGAAAAATTTCTTTCAGGAACACAAGCTCCCTGGCTTGCTTTTGGCAGGACAAATGGTTTTCTGAAGCATGGAAGATACAACAATGATTCCCAGCTGAACTTGTTAAAGACTGAGCTTGTTATTTGGTAGTTACCTTATTTAACATATTTTAGAAGTACTGTCGTAATGTGTCTATGGAAGGACAGATGCATAACAGTCACTCTGATTTATGCAAATTAGAAGTGGGAAAATGGGCTTAGGTAATGGGGATGTCATAAATATCTCTGAGTTATGAAGTGGTAAATTATCAAAAAGGTCAGAAGCAGGACACAGTGATTGCGCTCGACCTCATATTCATCATAAGTCTCTTCAATAATACCTTTTCACTGTTCCTTTTGTGCCTTTGAAAAATACACTGCAAAGCAGATAGCAGGAAATGGTGTCTCAAGAGGATCACACCGTGAGTTAAATTAACTCTACCAGAGGTGGATAACTCCAGTGGTAATTCTTCCCTGTGAGTTGGTGTTACGATGTCAGATACAGTGTACATTCAACTGCATTCCTCCAAGGAGAAATGAGGCCAATGAACAATTTTTGTATCATATAATCAAATAACTATTTTTCAGCAGCCTGTGGATTGGTTGCCAGGGGGCACTTGTGCAGGGGAAGCAGGAGTGTGTCCATGAGAACCACCACAGCAAACCTGAGATCTTATCCCAGGGTAGGTATAAGGAGGAGGGGCTCTGTGAGCAGCCCCAGCAATAACTTAACGTTGTAACTTCCTTTTATGGATTTTCGGGTTAGTCTTCCTGAGATGTTGGTCTGAGATCATGCTCTGCCTCTGTCAGGAAAGCCTGTGGTGATGGCTGTGCTCCCTTCACTGTGTTCCGATTAAGGTGATGGCTGTAAGGAACCAGTTATTAAAGGAGTGACTCTCACTTAAGGTGTCCCTGCAGGGAAGGAGTTCAGATGAGGAAGGTAAAGGGCAGAGATTCTGGCTGCATTTCACCAAAGGGAAGCTGGGTCAGCAGAGTCCATCAGAACATGTGCTTACACACATTCCTGTACTGAGAATGCATCTGGTGTGTAAGTAGATTTGATGTTCATAATGCCTATCACAGATATCCAGTGATATCTGGCAAGTGTCTTGGGATGAGTATGCATTTCTAATATTTATAACACAGACTGCAGAACTGGGGGCAAAATCCACAATTATTGCACATATTTAGAAATAGAAATGGCATATGATGTTTAAAGGCCAATTGCATTGTCAGTTTTTGCTGCAATGTGTTAATTAGAAGAATGTTTAATTGGAAATCCTTATATGCAACAATACCTGCTCGTTTCTTCTGAATTTTCCTTTACTGGCTTTTCCCAATTATTTTACAGCAGAAAGTATTTGGAGATCATAAGTAAATTTAAAAAATTAAAACAGTGTGTGGATGGGCATATATACAGATAGTTTGGTATTTGAGAATGCATTTTTCAGACAAAACTCTTGAACTGTTTAATTTCTGAATAACTTTGTTGTATTTTGTTTTAGAGTTTATTTTGCTCAGTTAAAATCTTTCATAATCGAAAGTTGTGCCTCAGATCTCACTGATGGTCACAACATTAATTATTAACTTTGTCTCAATGAGAATGAAATCACTTCAGGAACTGTGGTGTTACATTTTATTTAAATGGTATGCTCTGTCTCACCCCTCCAAAATGTATGCTATATTCCAGGCCTGTGGTCCTGCCCTGAACCATCATGTATCTGTAATCCCATTGGCCCGAGTCTGATTCTGCACCCACTTTGAATCTCCCTGTTAAACCGTGCAAGGGAAGCCAGACTCTCTCTTGGCCCTTCTCTCCCCCAGGCTCTCCCTCCTTCCTCCTCCCACACCTTCCCCCCTTCTCCCTCAGTAGCCATGCTGTTCCCGGGGATGGGACCCCCAATAAACACTCATCAATCAGCACCCTCAGAAGCCGTGTGGAGTCTCCTTGTCTGCCGGCTGCCACCAGCCAACTCACAGCCTAGGGGACCCTCTGGGGACTCCCCGGGGTGCCCCCCCCACCAAACAAACTACATCAAGGTACCTCAAAGTTTATTTTAGTGTTAAGAAAGGTAACAGTGTTCAGCTCTGCAGGGATGATTTTGTTCCACGTCAGTTATTAAACAATTAGGAAAGTGTGGATTGTCTTTGAAAGGAACTATTCTCTAAGCTTCTACTCGTGAAGCTGATCATGAAAATCTGGTGCTTAATGTTTACCAGCTGATTCAATGTCAAGAGTGATCCATTTCAGGCTATGGAGATTATTTTTAAGTTTAAATTAATAGGAAAATTTCTATTTGTGATTTTTGTCATTGCTTTGTTGACCACAGCTTGCTCTGGAGTATGATTTATGATATGTAGATGTTGATGATACAGAGGTTGTGAAATAAAGGACCCTTCTGGGATGTCCTGGTTCAACAAACTGTCGCTTCACATTTTTCAGTTTTGTTTCATTAAAAAACTGTGATTTTCACGATCTGTTGGACTTATCTGACTAATAGAAAACTCTGCTTAACATGAGACTTGTGGCATATGCTCAGACTTTCTGATCCAGTGGAGGAACCATCCAGAGGAGAGCAGTAAGTTCAGTTCTGTTGCACTCAGGTGATGCAGATGTGGATGGAGTGCTTAAAAAACCAGACCAAAGCAAAACCAATTTTGAAAACTTATGGCATTGATAGATGTGAGTGTCCTTTGAGTAAAGGTAATGGCTGTGGCGGACTCAAATCTCTTGAACAGGATGGTTGTTTGTAGTCAGGATGGCAACAGGGCTCTCCACTGGAGGGCCTTTGTATCAGCATTTTATCCATTGCTATTGAGTGTCTAAATTACACTCCGAGCACTGAACTGTTCAAGCAATGGTGACCATTTCTGCAGGAGCAGAAAACATTTCTACTATTCCAAGACTCTCACCTATGAAGGAATTGTTCAATTATGCAGCGGGAGCTGCCCGGGGAGTCCCTGGGACAGCCAGATCCCCACCTCGGGTGATCATCAGCACACCAAAGCACAGACATTGCTCTACCCATAGCAGGGATCTACCTGGGGGAATATAACATTTTCCAAAATTCCTTCCTGAATAGCTCCTGAGACAGTTAGTTGTGTTGCTGTGATACAGACAAGAAGTTGGGTCAACACCATACCCCAGATCCACTTTTCTCTTACCAGTTCACTGATTTTTCTGTGCAGAAATTAGCCTGTTCTGTTAACATGAATCTGTTAAAATCCTGGAACCCAAGGAATTAAGGACATAAAAGACACAGGACATACAAGCAGGAACAGATTTGATTACACCACAATTATAATTATAGAACAAACTTCAGTTTCTTTCTCATCACTCACAACTATGGCTCTTGCACATAACAGTAATTTCCAAGGTGTATTTCCATTCTTGCTGGTGCCCCAGGAATGGAAGATTGCTTGCCTCCAACCAATGGAGATGCCTCCAAGCTCACACATCAGGAACTCCTTCATTTCTATCATTGCTAGCTAAAATAAGTCATTTGCACCACCAAACTGAAGTTCAGTATATCTGCATGCACAATATTGTTGCACAAAGCGCTGTTCTCATACCCACTGTAAATTGAAAAGACAGTTCCTTCTTAAGCTGTGGGTTGAATTTCAAGATTAATTAAGCAATAGCAACAACATATTCCAGTTTTAAGCTTATAAACTTAATTGTAGCTGCTTCACCTTTCATGTCTTGTTACTTGTGACACTTGAACTTTTGTAACATTAGTAGCCGTTTATAATAGGTTGGTGGATAAAAATAAAGTTAACAGGGCTTTTTCTGGTAAGAAAACATCATAAGAAATTATTGGAAATGTCTTGACAGTTAAAGCATCCAACTTAAGATGCTTTGTAAAATGTTAGTAATCACTCCGTACTTTTGATTTGCACCTTCATGTGGCAAAGGAGTAAAAAGCCAAGCTAACATTAAGCAGCCTTTGGCGAACATAAACAAATGTGTAGAAGCCACACAATTCAAATTGACATTTTCTGCAAACAAAGGCAACTCTACACTGTTCAATAATTGAAAAATCCCTATGGCATGAACATACATAATGATGGGCAACAAAAATGCTTCATCTTCCTTGCAGTGCTTGCTGTGGGTTTCATGGCTGGAGCTTGCTGAATTATTCATTGTAAACAGTTACTGTGGATATGGCTGCTTTTTGCATTCAGAAGTCAGGGGTGCTACGGTTCAGTTAGAAGAGGATGTGATATGATACTCACTGGGTCATCTCCAGTGCTCAGATACATAAAGTCGGGATGAGAGAATCAAAACCTCCTTTTGTAGAATCACAACTGGAGCTTTTCAAAATTCAAGGCTTTCTTTGACAACCTGAAAGACAGACAATTAGCTCTT
This sequence comes from Pyrgilauda ruficollis, assembly GCF_017590135.1. Classification (NCBI taxonomy): domain Eukaryota; kingdom Metazoa; phylum Chordata; class Aves; order Passeriformes; family Passeridae; genus Pyrgilauda; species Pyrgilauda ruficollis. The sequence continues at coordinate 3,846,246 of NW_024515875.1, forward strand.
TCAAGTGTACGTGAAACCTGGTCTCACACGACCAGTCTCTACCATGCCTGTTCCAACCAGTCATTGAGGAGTTTTGTTGTACCAGGTAGTTTTCTTCTGGCCACCAGCTTTAGAACCATAGCATCACTGAGGATGGAAAAGGCCTCTACATTCCTCCAGTCCAACCAGTAACCCAGTGCTGTTCTGTTCACTGCTAAAGCATATGTACTTTATCCCTGTGTGCCACATCCAGACATTTTTTCTGAATGCTTGCAGGGATGGAGATTCCATCATATCCCTGGACAGCCTATTCCAATGTTCTCCATATTTTCAGTGAAGAAATTTTCCCTACTATCCAATCCAAACCTTTCCTACCACAACTTGAGGACTTTTACTACTGTTCTGTCACTTCTCGTAGGAGAAAAAACCAACACCCTCCTTCCAGGTAGTTGTAGAGAGGGATAAAGTCACCCCTGAACCTCCTTTTCTCTAAGCTGAACAACCCCAGTTCTCTCAGATGCTCCTTACAGAACCTGCGCTCCAGACCCTTTCCCAGGTCCACTGACCTTCTCTGGACTCACTCCAGCACTTCCATGTCCTTCTTGTAGTGATGGACCCAGAACTAGGCGCAGCACACAAGGTGTGTGGCCTCACCAGTGCCAAATAGAGGGGGAAAATCACTGCCCTGCTCCTGCTGGCCACACAGGCCAGGTCCCATTGGCCTTCTTGGAAACCTGGGCAGATGCTGGCTCACATTCAGCTGGACGTCAACCAGCATGCCCAGCTCTGTGCTTTGGAGCACAAGTTCCTCGTGTCAAGAGAAAAGTTGTAGAAACTCCTTTAAAAAGTACTGGCAGTGTTCTGCTGGTCATCAGGCAGCTATCCCTGTCAACTACTGCACACTCAATTTCCAAAGCAGTGAATCATCCAAAAACCTAGTTCCTTGTGGCTGTCATCATCTTTGATGAAGTATGACTATTTTGGAACCATCTCATATCTGAACAGCACATTCATTGTTACAGGAATGTGGAGGAAGGTGCATATTTTTGGTTATGATGCCAGCAAAGAGCTTAAATATGTCCATCTTTTCCATTTTAATTTGTAAATAAATGGCCTACAAAAGCTGAAGTCTTGTTTTGAGTAGAGTCTTATAAATCACAAGCAAACTTGAGAGAGACAAGCTTACCCATTGCATTTTAATAATTCTCATGTATAATTACTTACTTTTTCCTAGAGAAACATTTCTAGAAAGGGCATAAACTCTTCTATCATTAAACTTCACCAATCCCTCTCTGCAACTCATCTTTTTTAAACTGAGAATTCTTTTTTATTTTGACACATTATTGAAAGCAGGATTTTAGTACATGCTAGAGTGTCTTGAGAACTGCATGCTAAACTGCAGCAGTCTGCAAGGTACCTGAATTTTCAGAAGGGTTTCTCTGTTGTTCTCATTCAGTGTAAATGATTGGTTTTGCTTTTTTGGATGTGGGGAGGAAGAACTCACCATTTCTCCCAGTTCTTTTATTTAGAATTTGGTAAGCTGTTTGAGGCTTGTTCCGTGTTACAAGCAACAAAGTTTGGTAGTTAAGTAGGGGAAAGGAAGGTCAACACTAACAAATCCACATGCTGTAATTTTGAATGACAACTGTAAAAAATTATTTATATTCTCTAGTGGGGGGAAGGAAACCACATCCTAGAAAAAAAATTCCCAGTCCAAGGTATCTCTTTTTAAACCCCAAACATTCAAATACATTCTTCACTTGATGTGCTAAAATTTTCTGTGCTCAGTTTCTCAGTGCCCTATATTGTGTGCTATTATTTTCCTTGCACCAAAAATCACAGATAGCTGCTCATTTACACATTGGTCAGTGAAGTTGGCAGGTACAAGATGTAAGGATTCAAATGAGAATATCAGATAAAGTATAGGAAAGGGAAGGAGATTTATGGCATTTGGGATGTAAAATAAATTTTTTTTTAAATGTCATTAAATGTTAGCAAAAGATTCATGAGGAGTTTCAAATGAATGTTTGAATGGACCAAGTAATTTAAAGATGACCAAAGTAATTGAGAAATCCAGCTTTTAGTTTAATCTGAAGAAGACAAATATTTGTACAACCGAATGTTACTTTTCAATAGATTTAAAAAACCAAAAAATCATATCCTAGTTCAAGCTCAAGCTTCTTTTAATATTTAAAACCATCCTAAATATAAAGTTTTCTTTACATGAAGCAAAATTAGTTCCTTTTTTACCACATATTTGTGGGTGAGATGGATGAACAGGGGAACCACTGTTTTCCAGACTTCACTAGCTAGCAAAAAAATGGTCTGACCCAGCCTCAGTTCTGATATCTCTTGGACCAAATCCAACTGAACACAACTCTAGTCATGGTGGAGCAAACCTATATCTGCTCACTGGTGCTCGTGTCATCTTGTCACTGTGAAAGGAACCACCAGAACAGAGCTCTGCCCCTGAAAAACTGTTCTCTAGCATATTTTTGATTTCTTCATCTTGCCATCCCTGCAAGTTCCCTCTGTCATGAACACTGTAACCAAGGAGTGTGGGGTGGCTCCTTGCTAGGGCTGCTTGTAAAAGCAGCTTATCCATGATGGTCTCTTGTCTCTGGACTTTTCGTCTTGGCATCCAGCTCTCAAATGTCTGGGAACTTTCCCTGTCCTCAGAGCATCACGGCTGTCAGGGAGGGAGGCCGTGAGACCAGCTTTCCGAAGTCAAACACCACCATAGGAAACCCCATGTGAGAGCTCTGGTATCCAAAATCAGTGGTTTGGTACCCTGCTGTATCAACCAGACCCCCATGAACCTCCTAAATCTTTTGTTCAATGGCAAGAAATCAAAGATAAATAAGCAAATAGCACAGTCCATATACACTTTTGAGTGTAGCAGCTGAAACTGCCTAAATCCAACTACCACCAACATTTAAAAGAGCAAAAGTAGTAACGACCATTTGAAATAACACTGCGTGCCAATACCAATGGCTCTCTGTGTGTCAGGAATGACATTTGAACACCATAAATCAATCCTCTAGATTGCTAGAAGGAGAGGCGGTTTGGTCAGAAGATGTCAAGAGATACCAGGCTGTGTCTAGATTTAGGTTTTGGGTTTTGCTTGTTTGTTTCGGGGGCAATGCTCTCGTGTGTTTTGTCCACAAGGAGCAGTAAAGAGAGATGCTGCCTCTAGTGCTGCAGCCTGCTGTAAAGGCAAATGTTGGTGTGCAGTGCTTCAGACAGCGCTTTTGGATAGCACGTTTAGTTGCTATGAAAAAGGAAGTCTCCTCTCCCTTTACCACCAGATCCTTTTCCTGCAGGCAGTGTGGATAGACAGTAATCAACAACACTTTCTTTACCCTGCCCTGCAGCACGTTTCAGCATTGGCTTTTGGCACCAAAGGTATCAGTTCCCATTAGTGTCATTTATTAAGAAGCAGAGTACATTGAAAGGTGTGGACGCAGATTCCAATGTTAGGGCACAGTGCAGGAGATTGCCAAGTCTAAATGCTGGCCTGAGACATCTCTGAAAGAGTTCCACTTGAAGCCAAGGAATAAAATGCAATAATGGTCTTTTCTACCACAGAGTAAAACCTACTGAAACCTTCATGTGGTAAATCGAGGATCTGGTGCAGTAAAATGCCACATTTTCAAAAAACAGGACTTTGAAAGTACCCAGTACAATCCAGACCTAAAGTAAAGTGATGACCTTTCAGCGACTTAGATTTGGCTGTTATGAAATAAGTTTTTTTGGAGATGGGCACATCCCTCATAGAAAGGAACATGTTATTGAATTCTCATTGTACAGGAAATTCTATTGATCCTTTCAAGCACTCCCAGAGAGGTGTCATGAACCGGAGCAGGCCCTCGAGACTGTGTGTACTCTGAACAGTCTTCAGAAGCAGTTCATTCAGGGTTAGGATAAAGGCATGTTATTGCTTTTCTCCTGGTTTCTTGTAGGGCAAATGAAAGTTTCTTCACTTCAAATACTTCACACTTCAAAGCTGTCAGTCTAATGACCTCTGCCAGAATTAATAAATCTTTTATGGAAAATATTATTTTGTTTAATTGCACCATGAGGAAAAGGGGACAACAGAGGAAAGCAGAATGGTAAAATGATGCCTTCAGAGATATAAATATAGAACATAGCATTTCCAAAAGAAAAGAGGTGGTGGGGGAAGCACATGTAATTTTCCCTGACAGTAGGATTAAAACACCTGATTTCATTTGTGCAAGAGGCAGTTGAGGTTTCTCGAGTGAGACTTCAAATTTTTATTTAAACAAATGTTATTTTTAAAAAAAATTCTTACAGGAAATGTCTCAGAAAAATTATATTTTTGCCTTTTTTTTTTTTTTTAGATTAATGGTGCTTTATAAGGACCTTTTGGGCTTTAAAGCAGAAGGTGGTGGGAATAAACAGGTTTAACATATATCTACAAATTTCACACATGTAAATCATACATGGAACAAGAAAATGAAGATAGCATGTTTATTTTCCCCAAGAAATGCAAATAAAATGATTGTTTATCAACAAATACATAAAGCACTTTATGACTGCATTACAGACAGTGGGAGATGAATGAATTTCAATTACGCAGACCAAGGATATTGTGCCATTCATTATACAAATCAAACCTAGGCAGGGGCCTATAAGCTTTTGCTGCTTCACTGATTTTTATTGCCATACAAAATAATAACTGGAAACCATATAGAACAAGACAAATTAAGAATCTACTGGGGGGAAAATGCAATTGGAAATTAACATCTTCCTGGAAGCTACATTCACGAATCAAGTGCCTCATGAGATTTTATCTTCCATGCAAAATGTGATGATATTCCTAGGCATATATGGTTAAATTAATTTTCCATTATCAGCATTAAAATGTAGCTGGCCAAAATAGATTAGAACTGCATAATATGTTGGATCACATTTTATTTAGGTGGAGAAGAGGAAAATACTTAATTTCAGCCTGGAATAATATTGAGCAGAATGAATGATTGAGTTCAAACAAAGAGATCATGCTACTCAGGTGTTTTTTCTTTTGTTGCAGGAATGAAATGATCTGTAAATTCATGACAAGATGATGGTTTTCTCAGTTGCAGGACAGTAACAATAAAATTATTTCTGTGTGGTCAAACATAGAACAAACTTCTGAACCTGCTGCAGTCCAGTCTCACCCTTTGGATGATTATTCAGTCAGTTCAGGAATTCTTATTCGGGAATTCAGGGTTTCAGCCAGTCAGCCTGTGCATTTTTTAGCTAAGGTGGGATGAGGTGATCTGTGTCCTGCAGGATTTTTCTGTAAATGAGCTCATCTTCTAAACAATTCACCTGTAACCAGTGTGGGCAAGTGTCATCAGGCCCACTGGCTCAGGGTGCCAGGTTTGTCCCTCTGCTAAACACATCTGGCAACCCCTGGGGCCCGAGGCTGCCCTTGCACACAACCCCACATAATCCTGAAATGGAAGACTATGTAGTTGCACATTAGAAAAAAGAGTAGCAGGAGGGTGGTATTTTGGCGGGGTGGGGGGGAGGGTCCCCTTATTCTACTGTTTTACTTCTCTTTGCCATCTAAGTGTTTGCTGAGGTTGGTCACGGGGGTTTTTGGGTGGGTTGTTTTGGGTTTTTTTCCCAGAGACAATGCTGTGGAGAATTATTCAGCCTTCAACTATTTTTTAATAAACTCTCGAAGAAGACATCTAGTACATGTCTTAGATTCCTGTTTCAATGACAAAAGCACCTACAAACACAACAGGTAAATATCTGCCTGTATCTTCTATTTTGATGGCTACTTCTTGTTTCAGCCATATAAATATTATTTAATCCAATATTCAAACATTATTGAACTCATGATTGTTTAACCCTAAGCTGAGATTTAATTGCTTTTCTAAAACTTTTTAAAATGTAATTTCTGGGTTTTGGTGTTAAGTATTTCACCTCACCACTTCAGTAGGCCAGATTTAATTTGTACCCATTTCTACTCAATTGCTGAGAAGATAATCCTCTGTCTGCTTTGGCCAATTTGCCCTTCTGTGGCCAGAACTGAGTTCTCTCATCCCAGCATCAGTCTGCATTAAGTCCCTCAGAGGCTGATGACACAGCTCCCATGTGCCTGGCTTCCCACAGACCTGAATGAATATCTCAGCTGAGAGAACCTGGGAGCTAATTCCTGCTCACACCCCACCATGAGGACAGAAAATAGCCTCTTGAAAATGCACTTAATAAGACAGATTCAGCCTGAAAGTGCATTGAGTAATTCCTGTGTTACTGTTCATTGTGCAGGAGTTCAGGTAGTGAGTACTTTGGGTGAGCCTCCTGAAGAAATGCACACCCTACTATAAACATGACGAAAAAGACAGGCATTTTCCCAAGATGATGCAATTCATCTCTGTGCAAGAGCAGCAAAGCAGTGGTAAGAAGGATTCTGAGCCATGAAAGGGCCAAGCCTCTCGATATGCAGGGAGATGGATGTTAAATGGCTTAACAAAAGAAAAATTATTCCTTCAGATTGTGGGATTTTGCTGAAGCCATAGAGGGAATAGACATTGCTTTGTTAGACTAGACTGTGTTTATTAAACAACAGAGCAGTTTGGCTGAATAAAATAAGCTAATAATGAAACAGTGGTTTGTCCACTGTCATTTCATTCTTACATGTTTTGTATATCATAATTAAAACTGTTCATAGCTTTTTATACTCCATACCAGAAGTCTCAGGTGCTGAGCTGTGTGCCTTCTTCTTGTGGGTTTTTTAATTATTTTGTCATCTGGTTTTGTGAAAGATAGTCCTTTTCCTGGCAGATCTCTTACATCTATGGACCACTGTATTTCTAAGAAACAGTAGTGCCTCCCTAATTCAGATACATCCTATTTGGGCAACCAGATGCAACAAGACTCATGGGAACAAACAGTAAACAATGGTAATTCACCTGATTTTACCAGTAACATCAATGTCTTAGGGTAAGTTTAGTAAGTTAAATCTGGTCAAAATAATTTTTAAAATAAATTTTTTGTTTGAGTTCTTTGTGATACAAAGCAGATATTTAAACAGCCAACACTTATTTTAGCAGAATTCTAAATGTCAGTTTAAAATTCATCATTCTTATATTTGAGGGACAGGGAATAAGAAAACTCTTCAGGGCAGTAAGGATGTAGTATATAAAAGTAGAGTTAATTTAAAAATTAAATAATGGACAAAATCCCCACTGTTCTCCCTCCACCCCCCAACATACGCCCAAGTGGAAGTGGCAGCAATTGTGGTAAAACATTCCTTGGTCCATCTATGTTGGAGTAAATGAAAAACCATTAAATGGATAATAGAAAAACAGTGCAATGAGATGCTCTGAGAATCAATCAATAAAAGGATAGTAAGCAATTGCTAAAGACAGCCCTTTCTAAATGTAGCTTTATTGCTAGAGGATGGAAAATTGAGAGAGAATGTGTGAACAATTGAATTTATTGTAATGGTAATCAGCGGATTGTGTCACCAAGGCAAAGCTCAGAGCAAACGTAAGGACAATACACACCAATGTCTCATGGAAACCCTGTGTTTCACCCATTATCTCTTGGTACTGGAAACTGTAATATTCTGATATTAAAACCTAATTCATTGCAAAGTACTTTAGGAGGCAGTGAGGGTGATATTCTGCTCTGTGCCTGCTTTAAGGTGAATTGTTGGACTAAAAGCAATTGAAGGCACGACCTACGAGCAGCTTGTTCCTGTGTACTCAAAATAGTTTTGTTCCTTTACCTTCAGTGATACCTGGACAGTCTGATGCTCTTACCTTGGCAGTTTATGGGTAAATTACCTTGAGACAATTTGAGTCAATTTGAATGTTAAGCTTGTTTGAAAATGCGCTGTCACTACTGAAGCAGCAGACGTGACTGCGAAATGCCAGGCAGGAAGAAAATAATTCACTGGTGGGCTCAGAGGGAGCCTCCCAATAGCCAGATAAACAGCAAAGGGGAAACCAACTTCTGCTGCAGGTCACAGATACTTTCTCTGGACAAAGCCCCAGACAAAGACTGAATGAGCTAACCTTGTGGCTGGAAAACCACAGGCACCAGCAAACTTTAGCTTTGAGACAGACTGCACTCAGCAGTCAGACCAGCCTTGAGGGAGAGACAGGGAAGGCTTTCCCGTAAGACTTATTTTGAAGAAATTGCTGGCACATTTCCAGAGGTAATTTATGTGTGAGTTTGGGTTTCTTTTGCTCCATGTCCCCACCTCGTGGTGCCAACAGACTGTTTCAGGAGCTATGTCTCCTCCGATGACCATGGGAGTTCCAGCTGTCCCTACTTCTGCTCTGCCCACACTACTGCTCCCAGATAACCAATTGTGCAAAATACTGCTCGCTGGACCAGGGAAATGCCCCAGCATTAAAGGAAGTCTGGGAATTATTTTTTTTTTAATTTTTTTAGTGTGTAGAGAACAAGCACAATGTGTTTGGATGTACTCTGGATAGAGCAGTATATATGGATGGGGTAACCTGCCAGAATTCCTAATCCTTGATGAGTTGAGATTCTAAAGATAATTCTCTACAAAGCACTGAGGGGATGCAGCATTTGCTAGATTTGTCTTCTGTAGATTTTGGGATGAGAATAGTGCTTGGATACAGAACAAATAGGAATAAAATATCCTAGGTCAGTACATGTTGTTCAGGAGCACCTGCTCTCCCTAAATGGGCACAAACACTGCTGAGCCGAAGTTCAGCTAAACTGTTTTTTGTATAAGTCCTCTGTAAAGACTGAATCTGCAGACAAGTTTTCCATACTAAAAAGTCCTATATTAGATAAACAGAGCAAATCCATCTTTGTAAAATAATAAAAAAACTAATTTCTGCGGGTTACTCCCCAGATCTCAATAGCAAACACTAAAGAATTGAAGATGGAGTTTTGAAAATGGTAGAAGGTTGCTATGAGGTAAGCAGCAGTGACAAAGTTGAGGTTTCAAAGTAGTATGGGCCCAAGGAGAGCCCAAACAACTTAACTGGAGAAATTAAAGTAAGAAGCAGCAGCTGGTCTCAGCCCAGACTCACAGAGAGCTGAGCTTGGAGAATGGCACTAAGTATGAACAAAAATCCAAGAGTGTCCAGCTGATGGCCCTGCTGAGGTGGTGGGAGAAATTACCACCAGGCAAAATAGCTGTAAACCAAGTCTCTATTTTAAAGGTAAAGCCTTGAATGTTAGTGGCTTGGGCTGTGGCACTGCCTTGTGTCTCTTTCCAGGAAAACATTTACTAAACATGTCATTAGCACATATTACACTGTTGCTGCTATTAATGACTCTACTCTTCTTGAAGGAAAATACTTCTGATTCATTAATAAGTTAGGCTTTTGTTGTTGTTGTTGTTTTACATGGTTTAGCCTGAATAGGTTAGGTTTTTGTTGTTGTTTTTGTTTTACATGGTTTTGCCTGAAGCATAACAATTATTTTATCTCTGAAAAGCCCATAAATGACAGAGGCACAGCAATGTGAGGTCTCTTGAAAAATTTAAGCCTGTCATTCTAAGAACTGTAGTTGTCTTGGCAGCAAACAAGGATTTAAGTACCTTTGAGACATTTGCCTTTAATTGTAGAGGAACAGCATCGCCAGCTGCAAAAATGTTTAACCTTCAGAATTGCTTGTCTTACCCATTAGCATCTCGTTGAGGCACTGATTACAAATATGAGGGCTGGGAGAGAGACCTGTAGGATTGCTGCCTTGGCTGGGGCCAGGCAGAGCCACGGGGTTCAGCTGAGTCTGGCCTCAGGACATCTCAAAAAGAGTCTATTTCTTTGAGTAGCTAAAGGTCTGAGCAGGGTTACAGGCATAATGTTACAGGCAGCATATACCCATACCTTTAGCTGAGAGGGGGGGAAAAGTCACAAGTGTCATAAACGCTGGGGAACACCTGTGGGGATTTTGAGGTCTGGGATGGTGTCTGGTCACGTCCCTTTTTAGGGCACAATGACTGTATCAATGTTGTTTCCTCCACCTTCACCTTGGGCATGCAGGAGCTGGATGCATCTGGTGCCTCAGACAAGTACGTCAGAGCCCACGGGAAGTGGGCTCTCCCCACTTGGCTTCAGCCAGAGCAGCTCAAGACCTGTATCCTTTTTCTGTACCACCAGAGCTCTTATGATTAAAGGTATATTCCTGGAAATTATTATTTTAAATTCCATTTTCCTAGATAGTTTTCTAAACTAAGAAAAAAAAAGATTGGTAGCCTGTTTACATTTTTTCTTTAAATCACCAACAGAAATTAAAATGGATAAAAGCTTTATGACTGTGCAGCCTCTCTAATTATGAATGCTTCAAACCTTGCTTGTCAGGAAGCTGTGCTGGACTTAGCAAGTGCTGCTATGTAGCCTCGGCTGCTGCTTTCTCCCCAGGAGCTGCCTTCCCCCAGTCACCACCAGCACGGAGGTGATTTGATGAGCTGCCTGCGTGAAATCATAGGCTGGTCATAAAGAGTGCTCAGCAGGCTGTCCTTGCCCCTTCTGCCCCCTCCAGTTCCCCAGCCAAGATTCCTAATGTACTCAGCTGTCTTTTAGCACAGGTCTGATTCAGTATTGAATTTGTCATCCCCAGCTTTCTTCATTCACTGGCTGAAAAGCAGCAAACACAAAACTGCACCTGGCGGGGTCCAACACTGGAGAAATGCCTGTCTAAAGACTAGAGCTGGGCTTTCCTTCTGTATAAACTGAATGAGTTTACAGGGAATCTCTTCTTACAGGAATACACAGAGAATTCTGTTTCCTTGTCAATCGCTGCCTTCTGCCAAGTGCTCAGCTTTCATTCCAGGTCTGTTCACCATCAGCCCTGTCTTCAATTTATTCTATATAAGTTGAGATGCTGTGATTGGACTTTTCCAAGTCTGCACAGCCTTGTCTTAAAGTACACCAAATGTCTTATCCAGGCTTTGATTACTTCTCTGACGGACTACAGACATCCTGTTTGTTTGCATATTAGGCAGCTTCTTATCTCAGTTGCAGACTTAGGAAACTCCATCATTTCAGTTACACAGCTCCAGCAATTAGGCTTCCTGCTTTTCTGGTCTGGCTGGCGCTACCTTACCCTGTGTAAAGACCAGAAAAAGGAGGTGTAAGAAAGAAAGCATCACCACCGGGAGCAGTCAGCATTAGGTAAGAACCCTGGTCATACATATCCTACTCTGAATCCTGTCAGCTGGGGTATTGAGCAGAACAAAAATGTGCTAACACAAGACCAGCAACCAGAATTATCAATAACGTTTTAATCATGTATTCCCATTGGTGAGCACACTTAGCAGCAGCAAATATTTATCCAGATGGATGAATGCAAGAATCAGTTTTGGCTTCAAGCTGTCACTGCTCCTAGCCAGTCACACATGTCACTGGTGGGTCTTGCTGACATGTCATCTGCTTTGCTGAGAGCATCTGGGTGTCTTCAGCTGCTTGCCAGCCCTTCCCTCCCCTCACTGGGCTGCTCCCAGTCACTCTTCAGGCTGTGCCAAGTACATCAGCCACTGGAGAAGGTCCATCTGCCAGCCTCTCACAGGGTAACTATTTGAGGCTCTTTTACTGGAGGTCAGCAGTATTGCCAGGATCTGGTATGGTTTTCAGTAGGCTACAGGGCCCTGACCAAAAGGTTAAACCAGACACTTGCTGGGCACAGTTTTAATCACCCAATAGGACAGTCCAGAGTACTGCCTGCCAGTGCTGCTGCTCATGTAGCTGCCCTTAAATGTTGTTTAGGCAGTAAAGAGTTTTAATAAATTATTGCTGAGCAAGAAGCATGGATCTAGTGCTGTGTCATCAAACAGGACATTTTTTAACCAATTTCAGTCCTTCGGGGCCACAGTTCAGATTCTTCCCTTTGAACTCTTGAAGGGGAATCCAATCTACGCTCAGTGTTAACTGCTTTGTTTTCTGCGTCCTTCTGACAGAGCCATGAATGCTTTAATTTTTCATACCGAGAGCCTGACCCCACAAGGATCAAATGAAGAAGCTACCTCTTAGGCATGGCATGAATCAGCAAGGGAAACTGGCCTTTATGTGCAGGGTCTGAGACCCAAAAAGTGTGACTTCCATATATAGCTTCCATCCTCTTGACAAGGTTCTGTACTAAGATTAACTGTAGGTGACATAATTTTAAGGTTAAATCCTGAAGAATTCTGGAACAAGGCAGGTGAAGTTCTATTGTTAAAAATGCAACGGGCTATTATATAAAGGCATTTTGAGAATGACTATCCTAATGGCAGCAAAACTGCCTCAGGACTAAGGTGTCACAGCAATTTCAGGGCAAGTTTTGTTCTTGCTTTCCAGTAGGAAAAAAATTCCTGTGTTCTGGCAAGCTCCTTCAGGCCCAGAAAACTGGGTGCTTAATATTCCCTGAGAGGTGTGTAGTTATGGATTAAACTACACAGGCACAACACGATTCCTTCAACTGATGCTCCATGCAGAGGGTAGGGATTGGGGAGCTCTCTCACGTGAGAGCTGTGGGAGGTGCTGAAGGGTGACGACAGAGGTGCCCTAACCAGCCCTTCTCCCCAAACCACAGCAGGAACACAGCCTTGGCCTGCAAAGCAGTGGCTTTAAAAAGCACCCCCAACACCACCTGCATAATTCAGAGGTCTCTCTAATAATGACATCTCTTCAATGCACTCAGGAGAGATAGGTAGGGCACAGAGTCCAAAATGCCTGGAAACCAAGGAGACTGGGAAAAGCCCTGGCATTGCTGACCAGGGAAGGTGGCTGTTTACACACTGCAGGGGCCAAATGCACTCCATGAAGCTTGTTCCCATGGCCTGGCCGGCAGGGCAGTAGCCCTGCTTCTTAGCTTCTTTCTGGGTTTCTGCTTTGGGCCTGAAATTAATACAAGCTGTCATAAAAACAATGCATACTCACCATCCATGTTAATCATTAACTTAATGAGGATCTAACCACCTGTAGCCCATCCTAGAGAAGTTAATTGAGGTGATTGTGTTTATAATCTGCCTTGGGAGTCCTAATCTTCTCTTCCTGCAGGAACCCCTAGGCAGGTGCTGTCAGGGTGACCGCCTTCCTGAGAGCAATCCCCTCCCGGTCCAAAGGACCAGCTCCCCCAGCCCACCTTACACTCAGGCGTAGATGTAGCAAACACACAAGCACCAGAAGGTAAAGGAGGGCTCTTGACACAGAGGATCCAACTGGGCTTTATTAAAGGAACAGCAAAGGGTCCAGGGAACATAGGCTGCAGGTAAGGTGAAAGGTAGGGCAGGCAGGAAGGTTCACAGCCACAGCTGAAGGGTTTCAGGGTCAAGAAGCCAAAGAGAGAGAGGGTGCTGACCTCTCTCCAGAGATGCACCCTGCACCCACCACCCAGCAGGCGAGAGGATTGGAATATAACTGGGGAAGGGTAGGAGAGGTTAGGGTACAAACAAGCCAATAGGTTGGGGAAGAAGGGAGGAGCTAGGATGGGATGACACAACGGCAACGAGTGGGGAAAGGAGTGGTGGGGGGTTTGAGGCGTTGAGGCAGAGGCCAATGAGCAGACAAGGGATAGAGAACTTTCTGGAGCAGAGGAGTTACACATCATTTGAGTGGCAGGTTATTTTACATAGTAGAAACAGAGGGCTCTGGGAAAATTTCAAGTCCCTCACTCTAAACTACGTGGGAGAGTCTTCCCAAGGCATCCCTGCTTTGGTGTCTGGCCCTTACCTTTCCACATCTTCTGACTCCACCAGATTGGTTGATTTTAGTCTCTTGGAGCAAAATAGCAACCTCCTGAGACATACTTTGTCAGTTTCCCAAAGAGAAAGTACACAGCATGGAGAACCAGGAAAAAACATACAGGCTTCTCTGTGGTGTTTAAATGTGGGTGGCTAAATCCTGCTTCCTCAAAACTGCAAAGCAGTAAATGTCAAGCTTTTGGGTGCGCTTCAGGTCCTATGGAAAAGTTGTTGCTGTTGGCAAGGAACTTGTGTTGTTTTGTACAGATGATGAATGGATGGTGAAGTTTTTTTCTGAGAATTGGTGTGAGGGATTAAATAAGACAAAACAGAAGGTTATCCCTGCCTGTTGGGGGGTGGTGGATGAGGTCTTGCAGAGGTAACTCCGAAGTCTGGGAACCTCCTCTCCAGAGGAACAGACTGGCTACTGGAGCTATTGCACACAGAGCAAGTCAGGGGCTGGCAAAACATGATTCTGGTGAGAGAAGGCAAAGTCAGCCATCAAGAAATACTGCTGAAAATGGCAACTGAAAATGGAACACTGCAGGAAAACATGCTGGAGAGCCTATCAAGAGATCTAATTCTTCATGTTTTGCCAAAGTCAGACTAACAGCACCTAAGCTATTTTTTTGAGGTAATAATTCTAATAATAAGATAGTATACTTGCTCTGTTCAATATTTTGTCCTTTTTGAAGCAGCTGGTTACTTCCTTGAAAAAAAAATCCTAGCTCTTTCCTGTGGCCAGCCAGTGTACCAATGCCATAAAGCTAAGCATGTACTTTTTCTGTTCGGGGAAGAGTTAAGCAATCCTCCCTAGGATCCCAAGGCATACAGTTGTTGCACCCAGTATTTTCAGATCTGGGCAGCATTCACACTGGTATAATAAAACTTACCTTCTGGGTGAATGGACCACATTCATAGACTGCTTCTTTCCCTTTTTGTTTCTTATATAGGTTGTTAAAGGCTTCTATTGTACGAGCCACTGAACCATATATGAATTTTCTTTGAACTTACATTTCTTTCATTATTCACTTCACTCTCTTCAGCTTCTTGGGAATGAGAGCCAGTACAAAGCAGGAAGTCTGTCAGGGAAGTCCAATATCTGAGGGTGTTATGAGATTACAGCCCCAATCTAATAAGGATAGATTAGTTTTATTTCCAATTTAGCCATGAGCATTCCTGTTTGAACCAGATATTAAATCAGACTTCTAAAATTGTACCTGTACTCAGAGCAGCTGGTCAGCTACACTGATCTCCAGGCTCAGTACTTGCTCTTGCATCTTGAAAGACCACAGCCAAGACGCGGCAGAAGCCCTGCGAGCTAAACACGTCTCTGGTGTATTCGGGTACATCGCTGAAATGAGCCTGAAGCAACTTTGATCCAGCCTCCTGCAAACAGATCCGTGCCTTCTAAATTTGTGCTTTTCATGCAGTTCAGTGGTGGGCCGTTGTGTCCCGATCGTGGGAGGGGTGGCGGCGCCGGTCGCCCGCGTGCCCCAATCCCCTTTGGCTTTCGGCACATGCGCCAGGAGTGGCCGTGTCCCGCTGGAGCTGCCAGCAGGCAGGATAGCGGTTCGGCCACTCGCTGGAGTCCCGGATCACCGGGAGCGGCTGAGAAATGTGGACCCACATCTAAAGATCGAGGCAAAGGAAGGACTCTTTGTTTGCTTCCCCGAGCCATCTTTATTCTTTCCCGCACAGGAGCGGCTATGGGACTACGACGCCACGTGGGAGCGGCAGCGCGTTAGGGTTAGGATGGGACTACGACGCCACGTGGGAGCAGCAGCGCGTCAGGGTTAGGGTTAGGATTAGGATGGGACTACAACGCCACGTGGGAGCGGCAGCGCGTTAGGGTTAGGATGGGACTACAATGCCACGTGGGAGCAGCAGCGTGTTAGGGTTAGGATGGGACTACGACGCCACGTGGGAGCGGCAGCGCGTTAGGGTTAGGGTTAGGATGGGACTACAACGCCACGTGGGAGCGGCAGCGCGTTAGGGTTAGGGTTAGGATGGGACTGCAACGCCACGTGGGAGCGGCAGCGCGTTAGGGTTAGGGTTAGGATGGGACTGCAACGCCACGTGGGAGCGCCGCACGAGAGAGGCGTGGCTCGAAGGGGTGCTGCGGCAAAAGAGCAGGAAACAAAGGAAAACAGCAGCTTTTATGGGGGGGGGGTGGATTCCCGGGAGGAGACCATCTAACGAATCAAGGACTAGATAGGAGGGGTCTGGGGGATACACATGTAAACATAATACCGATAGAAAAGGGGACGGGAAAGGTGCATACCAGTGAGAGAAGAGAAATATAACTGACATTGAAGCTTCTGGATAAATGGGTGTAGCAAATTATGACAGGCTGCAGGGGCAGGATTTTGGAGGATAGACAGGGAAGAATCTGGAATTATCATAACTGCCACAGGGAAAAGGTGGGAACACAGGTAGTAAGCAAATTCAGGGAGAGACTAAACATATAATCTTCAAAACCCCACTGCCACAGTGGGCTTTTTTCATTCCTCCTTGACATGCTCTTTACTTTACCATGTGAGTCAGTGCAATTTTATAGGGAGAAGGGATGACCACTAATGGCCACAGCTGCCATAGTTTGCATGATGTTTGGTGCTGCAGCTGCCATCCAGCTGAGCAGAGGACAGGGGAGGAAAGAGTTCTCTGGACAGTCTGATTCATAGAAGTCAACTTTGTTCAGTTCTGTAATGAGTGATTTTTTTTTTCTTATTTGTAATTAAAATGTCAAATAGACTATTTGATTTGTGCTCAGTCACAGTGCAATTCTCTAGCTTACAGACTTTCATAAGTCTTGCAAGATGCTGCCCTTTTTTCAAATCCAATTACAGTAACAGACTGAAATTCATTTACTGAAATTATTGATTTTCCAAGGGGCAGAAGGTGGCTTCAGCCTTTTGGTAAAGAAGGCTTGGGTAACATGAGTGGCTTTCCTTGTCATGCTCTTTTCGGGACACAGTCTGGAAGCACCCAGGAGCTACCCATCAACTTGAGCAGTTAAACCCACTGAGCCACTACATACTCATTTTGAAAATGGAGGCAATCATGCAAAATAGAAGTTAACTGCTCTGCTAGAGATCTCAAATGATTTCATTGCCATTAGCAGCATTGCTAAGGTTAATCAGCTGTGGAGAAGTTAAAGCATAATCTCATTTCAGGCAGAGGAAGAACAGTGTTCAGTCGAGTGGTGCCTGTGTGTCAGTGGGTCACAAGCGGGCTCCTGAGAATGGTTAGGTAACACATCAGTGACTGGGATGGAAATAGTATTGAGAACAAGGGGTCAGACTGAAAAGAGGGCTAGAGGTGATGACTACTAACCTACTATTTGTTCACAACCAAAACTCCAGTTCAGGTGGCACTTAAGGATGGTTTTCATTACTTGGTCGTCCTTTTTCTGTTTTATGCAAAAAAATGTGTGAGCAGTGTCTTTTTAAATCCCCATTAGCTGAGATATGAAAGTTCACTGAAAGAAGCAGCAGCAGTGGCTAGTATTGTTTTGGGAGGTGACAGATTCAGCTAGAAACTGAACGCATATTTTACATGGACAGTGACCCTTACAAATCAACCTAAAAGTATAAGTCTTTGTTAATTTTAGTGGTGGTTGAAACTTTAGTACGTCATATTGAATGCTGAAAGAAGGAGTTTATGTTAAAACCCATCTTAATTCTCCATCCTTTTTTTCAGCTACTTGGCCAGGAGTGCTCTGGAAGGACTCAGTGTGTGTTGCCGCTCTGAAAACTCCTTGTAGGCTCCTCAGGGCACGTTCACATGCCTTTGAGCACAGAGTGAACCAAAAGGATTCACATTTGCAGTAGCTACCTGTTACTTTGCTTATGGTGTGGAAAATAGTATTATGCAGAAATATCCAAGAAGTTTCCTACTCTCCATTTTGCCTTCTTGTGGCTGCTGGGTTGTGTTTATCCCACCTGACTGCAGGCTGCTAAGTCTATTGAGATGCCCTGATTCAGGAATGCTTCACTGACGCTGTTGAGGCAGGGATGAAATGAATGACTCCAGTCATCAGAAGGTGAAATAGAACCTTTGTTAGGAAGAAAGTGCGACTTTTATAGTCTGACTCACTAAGCTGAGACCTGATTGGTCTCAAAGTGAAAACCTCTCACACCATTGGTGAACTATGAATAGCACACTCTGGAGAACCATATCTATAAACAATGATTACAGAAAGAGAGATAATAATTGTTTGAATTCTTCTCTCTGAGTTTCCCACAGCTTCTTAGTTTCCCAGGAAAATGCTGGGAGAACTATGTCTCTCTCTCTTCAGAGACTATGTGATTACCACACTTCATATCCCACGCTGTGCTCATATAAGAAACACTCAGCTCTGCAGAGCGTCCTGGAGATGACACTGCTCTTCCCAGGAAAGGGTGAGGTGTTCTGCTAGGTAAGGCTCCGGGCCAAAGTACCTCAAGAGTCCTAACATAGGTTCCACTGCGATACACTTTCTTCTACATAGGTTCCACTGCGATACACTTTCTTCTCTGCAGTCAGGCTCAACATGAGAGACAACCTCTGCTTTGCTTTTTTGACTTTCCAACTTCTAAAGAGATAGGAAATTACAGTTTAGTGGACAATTTAATAGATAATGGATGTGATGGAAGTGATACTTCATTTTCCTGTGGTTGCTTCTGACGTGCTGATAATGTGAAAGGTATTTATAGGCTAAAAAGATACGGCATGCAAACAAATTCATTAACATCTAATGCTTCCAAAACATTCTGTCAAAAAAAAAAAGATCCGAGTTATGGTTCTCAGTGTCACTGTAAACTTGGTCTTTTATTGTTGTAAATTATTTTATTTATTTTCTAATAAAGACAGCTCTGCTGCCCTCAAATTATCACTGCTACTGCATCTAAAGTTAACTTTCACACCTTCAATTTTTCTATTTGTTCACACCTTTAATCTTTTCTATTTTATGTGTTTCCTCAGTGGTGAATTCTAACCAGGGTGCCATGTTGTGCCCTCGCCAGGTGGCTGTGTGCCTTCAAGAAGGTATTTTCATACAGTAGTATGGATGAATTTAAATTAGTTGGGGAACACAACCCATTGGAAATAGTCTGCGTAGCAAAATGAGCTGTGCAGACCATCTAGGTTTACATCACTTCAGAAGTGAACATAAACTTTCCAGTTCTGACCAGGTGGTCTGGTGCTTGTCTTATTAACTCCCTCTGTCGTGCATCACTCAAAATAAACCCCACAAGCTGTGTCTGGGAAAAATTCTTTCACAAGCAGACTCCTCTTGCTGGAGTGATTCACAAAAGCTTCTCCAAGTTTCTCAAGCTGCTGCCAAAGTGACCAAGGGATGACATGGCCCTTCTGGGAGGCTTCAGTGGAATCTTATCCATGTAGTCTCACATGAGCAGGTGTTTCCCAACACTGGCAGTGGGTTATCCTTTCCAAACAAATGTCTTTTTCAAGGCTATGGGTGCCATTACATTTTGTTAGACAGTTCTTAATCTACTTTGAAACATTTTCTTACAAAACCTGGAAGATGAGATGTACATCGGCTGTTCCTTTAGCCGATGCTGTTGGAAACAGTGGGGAGTCACAGCTTGTGTTGTCTCTAGAAAAAAGAAAGTACCAAAGAAAGCAGGGCTGGTCTCATGTGTGCCTTCCTTTTCATTTTAGACGTAATGGCTGTGTAGAGTCCTTAATTTTGATGGAAATATTCAGCTGAATTTCACACGCTGGTATTTCATTAGTGGGTAATTGTTGGGTCAATGTGCCTGTTATTTGTTTTGTTTTGCTCATTGGTTGCGCTTTTTGTACTCTGCCTTTTCAACAACTTGCACTTTGCAAAACAAAATGCTCAACAGCTTACCCCAACAGAACATCATTGGTCAGAAATTGCATTAAATGGGAGCAAAGTACCACAGGAACCTGTGGCTGGAATGGCAGAGAGAGTGAGGGAGCTCATTGTCCTCTGTTTATCCCCAAACATATGCTCTCTTTCTCTGAAACATGACCTGTAAGTTAGGCCTTCTAATTAGAAAAAGTAATTAGAAAGTTGAAGCAGAAAGACACCAAGGCATGAGCTGTTCTTGGTTTTCTCCCATACTCTGACCTGTCAGTGAACAAAAATTCACTCAGAGCATTAACATCTTTCAGATGGAGAAACTGCTGGTGAGAAGGAAGTGTGTATGCCTCGCCATGCTGCCTCCAGACCCTGGCTGGAGCTGGGGCTGGATTGTGTCATACACAGGAGGTAGGTGTGCACGTGCAGCTGTGAGGAAGGAGGAGTACAAGGAGGAAGCAGAGGAAGAAACCCTCTTCCCTCTTGTCCCCCACATGCAGAAGAGGCAGTGCTGCCAGCAGGAGAAAGGCACCGGAGCTAGGAGTGGGAAGGGGTGACAGAGGAAGCAGGGGGTCACTGAAAAAGCCTAGTGGGTGTCCCACTGCCAATTCAGTGCCCTGTCCCCTGCAAAGCTGCGCCCCCCAGCCCATGCCACCCACTCATCCAACCCCGCATGAGGGGCTGTGGTCAAAGGGGCCTGCTGGCTGTGGAGTCATTAGTGCGGGTTTCAAAGAAGTTCAAAACCAAAACACAGTGATGAAGTGGGAGTTTCTGTACCAAGTGCCAAGTGAACCTGAAAGGTTAGTTTAGTCTTTAATGAAATTCCTGCTTCAAAGTCTTCCTCTCTTATCCACTGGAGACCTGTGCTTTCTTTAAGCAATGTTTAGAGGACACCAGTCTGCAAGGGTAATCATCCTCGCCCCAGGCGGAAACAGCTCATGCACTAGCATTTCTAAAAAGTCTCTCTTTGTGAATAATTGAATTTGTCTCTTGAGTTCAAGATTTCTTTTTCTGTAGGACTGACTGTAGCTGTGCTTCCTCCTTAGGTACAGCTTACTGTAATTGAGGCAGAAGAAATGTATTGCACTGGAGGGTTTTGTGAGCATGACGCATAATAAGGTGATTGCAATGGAAAGAGTAATTTGTAGCATTTAAAATACTTCCTTCAGTTGTGAACAGATCGGCAGAAAATAAGTAACAGATCTCCCACTGCCGTCCTCTACTCCCACCGGAATGGAAAAAAAACTAATGCTGCATGAGGTGTTCCTGTGCAGTGGGCACAGCCCCTCACTGCCATGCACTGCCAAGGACCCATCCTCAATGATATTCAGAGCCCATCTGTTCCTGACACCACCTGGGACACAGGGAACTATCAACCAGGTCAAATGCTTGTCCAGCCTAAAAGAAAACACTGTGGTTCACACATCCACTGGCAAGGTGTGTCACTTGCTTGAGCACAGCTTCTTTTCCTCTGAAACCTCCCAGCCTTGCAGCGATTTCTGTGTGTCACTGGAATGGCAGGAAAAAAGCTGCACATCCCAGATCTGAGACAATCATCCCTGTAGCTTCTTCACCAAGGAAAAGCCAAATACAGGTGCATCCTCCTTCCAGCTGCCAACAAGGTCCACTGTTGAGGTGAACACCCCATGTGTGGAGACACGAGGTTTGAGTCTATTTTTCTCAGAAGGTTGACTTATTATGTTATATATTATACTAAAATACTACATTAAAACTATACTAAAAGAACAGAGAGAAAAGAAAGATCAGAAGGCTACAAAGAACAAGAATAGAATAGCATGTATAACAAAATCTTGTGACTGCTCACAGCCTCGGCACAGGTGGCTGTGATTGGTCATCAATTGAAAACAATCCACATGTTCCAATGGAAGATGCACCTGTTGCATTCCACAGCAGAAGATAGTTATTGTTTACATTTCTTTCCTGAGGCTCTCAGCTCTCAGGAGGGAAAAAAATCCTAGGAAAGGATTTTTAATAAAATCATAGCTACAGTCCACTATCCCTGGATATGTTTCAGTACCTCCTTGCATCCTCGGTGTCCGTAACCTGGTGTGTAACATCCAACTGTGGCCTTTGCAAAGCTGTCTGTAAGTAACTTTCCAGGAAAGGGTTAGAGGGGGAAGAAACTCTCATAATAATTTGCTGTGAGCAGGACCTCAAGTCTGGCTCCAGGGAAGAGATGTCTCCCTGCCAGTAGGTGAGATAAGTGGTGTGTCTCAGGATGGGTTTTGCCATCATTTGCAGAGGCAGGGCTATGCTGCTCACACACATGAATGTCGGCAGCAGGATGACTGTTTCAGGGCCTGGGCTTAAGGTAGAAATTGGGGCAAAACGCAGCTCTGAATGGAACAAAATTCCATCATGCTGGGAGGTTTCTTTCTTGTCTGTCTTTAATCACCAAGCACAGCAACAGAGCTGGGTGGCTGCATTCAGTCAACACAATGAAACATGGCAGCAGTGTATTTTTAGGATGCTATTTTAGTGGGGAAGAAACAGATTCTAAGGGCAAGATACAGGGATCTAGAAACTCAAACAAGCTGCTCCGGGATTTCTTTGTCTCTTGAATATGCCACACAGCGCTTAGGTTATCTTGTCAATTTGTGATGTGTGTTTCACATCAATAAAAAATCTCATTTAACACAAAATACATTCTTTCATGGTACAAAGCTTACATGACCTGATCAGCAGGAGAAGCAAAGGTAACTGCAATTATAAATGAAAATCCAAATTTTAGACTGAAGTCAGATTTTTTTGGATTCTAGTATCTGCAGGTAATCTCTGTGTTCTTTGTGGTCCTTGCTCTGAAGTGGAAACCAGAATATATTCCTTTAGTATTTTTACTCCCTTCTGTGGCTGTCAATAACGATGGCTTGAATATTCTGTTCGTCCTCAGCTTCAGGACTTCTTGATCATCTGGGACAGATCTTTCTCTGTCAGATTTCTGAATGACAAGCAGAGATTTCATCCCCAGGGGAAATTCCTTTAGCAGTAACCTGGGCATCCAGTGCATTTCCTACAAGTGCTCTTAGTACATTTCCTCAGGTAGAAGAGCAATGCAAACAAAAAGAAGACTGTGCAGTAGCATTTATTCTCCAAAAGATGTGGAGCCCTGATGTAGCCTGGCCAGCACTACCAGCTCCAGCTGGAGCCTATTTAAACGTGACATCAAAAGTTTGCATATGGACAAATTAGGGATGTGGTATAGATATTGTTAACACCTGGCAGGTCACCAAATAGGAAAATGACCAGAGTCCTTTTTCAGCTTTTACTTTTTAGCTTGCATTCCAGAGGTATGGGGAGCTCCATGGTTAGCAGAAGTTGACAGTCAGGAAAAGACATGTCAGGACTCAGCTCAGTCAAGGACTCCCTCCTGAGGGAGGGCACTGCTGGTAGAGAGAGGTGCCTGTTTAAGGGACTGTGACACTTGCTGTCTCTTCCCTGAGGAATGGGTTGTAATAGGCTCTGTCACAAAGTCCAAATGGTGGGTTGTCCTTGATAGCTCCATCCTCCCAAGGATGGAGCTATCAGGGGCAACAAGCGTCCTGCCTTCCATACTGCCAAACATCCACACTGTGAAGAGCCAGCACATAACATATATCCACGCTGTGTATGTGAGGTGTCCTGCCCTGCTCTTTGGCTTGGTAGAAAGAAGCCTGATAAGCAAGAACTCAAACCTGTTTCTTTCTGTCAAGCTGCCAACAGCAGCAAATTTTCATTATTTGCCTGCAATGAGATGCTTTGCTGACAGGTCTGTGCCTAGCTCATGGAAATGCAGTGTGCTTCCAGGACAGCTCAGAAGGATGTACAAGTGACTTGCAATAAAGACAGGTGACAGGACTGCCAGGAATCATGCCCCTCCACCTGAGGGTGCTGCCATTACCAAAACTGACTGCTGAAGGATTTTAACCACACCAAGGGACATTGTCACACAGGATATTGGAATTCATCAAACTGCGGAAAATAATTGGTGTTCTTCTTAGGAAGAAAATGGAGAAATCCTTATTTCAATCCATATTAGTTTCTGGAGATTGTTTATGATGTTTTGCTGTGTTCTTAAAAGATAGTGTAGAGAGTATAGAAATAGCATATGTGAGACTAGTGCATGAAGGAAATGAAGGAAGAAAGAAAATCAGCTCTTCTGTATGCTATCTACTGTTGCGGTGTGTTGTCATGGGGTGCCTCAGTTTCCCTAGTCCCTCCCCTGAAGTTTCCTTCCCCAGGTTGGTTGTCAATCACCTCTCCTTTCCCCACCCTTGACCCCTGTTGGGCACTGTCCATCAAACCAGAAATTCCAAGGGGAGCGTCGAGTGATTGGCAGGTTCAAAGGATGCTCTCCACAGGTTCAAAGGATGCTCTCCACCCCCTGGGGGGCCATTGGCCCACCCAGGTGTCCCTCTCACCTGAGACCCCCTCCCCCCGTACCTGGTTGGTGGTCCCTGTGTTCCCTCCCCTTGCCCTCTCCCCAGGTAAAAGGACGAGCACACCATGAGGTGGGAGTTCTGTTGGAGTTGTTGCAGGATTCAGAGGCCATGTGGCCCAGAATAAAAACTCTGGATTAAAAACTCTCCGCCAGGACCCATGCCTTTCTTCACCATCCCCTTAAAGGTTTCTCCAACTCAGGGAGGCCTGAGGAGTGACCCTCATCAACAGCAAGCCTCAGTCCGTAAGCACTGGAGCTCAGGATGTGCCTGGACTTGTCCCCATGTGCTCATGGCTAGCCAGAGCGCCTCTGGGGTGCAAAACACCACAGGTGCCACGATTGGCTCAGCAGCTGAGGCCAGACAGACCAAGGCAGTCCCCTTCGGTAATATTGGTAAAATCCAATAATCTACCTTATAGTACACAGAGCATAAATCATCAGTGTTAGAAGAGACCTTCAAGAACAATTCCAACAACTAACCTGGCATCACCATAATCACCCCTAAACCATATCCCCAGAAATTATATATTCAAACTTAGGTACCTGGCATATTTTTGAGAGTGTGTAAACTGGTAAACTACTTACTCTGAGTTAATCTGAAAAGACAAAGGAAAAAATAATTGTTTTCAACATGGGCTAAAATGTAGGTAATGTTTTTGTCTTAAAGGTTTCACAAGATTTACCTATTTTTTCAGTCTGGCGGGAAACAGAGGCTTTCGGTTTAATGAAGTATTTCTTTGAAGTCATGCTGAGTGACTGCTGCATGTCTGCATGGGGCAGGTCACTTCAACTTGCTTTTCTGAGGGAGCACCAAGACAGCTACATATTCACCAGAACTTCATCAAGTGAAGATGAAAGCAAGGTGGCTTTTCTCTCTCTTTTGTTTGCTCTCAGCGCCCAGTGTCACAGGTAAGAGTGCCGGAGGACACTTTGACTCAGTTTATGATGGTGGGTGGTGAGGGGCAGGCTGGGATTAGTGGGTCTCACTAGGGTGAGCTGTAGCTACTGATGATGATTTTCTATTTCCTGACAACTTTCTGATAACCCTAGTTATAATGTGCAGCTAGTAAGGGGTAAATGCCTTGTGCTGAGCAGATTACTTAATTCAATATGCCTAACCTGCTGGAATAATCACTGGGATGAGCTCACTTGAAGTAGGGCAATGTGTGCTCCTCTCAAATGGGCCAAAAGGAAAACAGCTTTCAAGGGAAAAATAAAAAACACCTCTCTGTCTCTGTCTTACATACCCGTGTATGCAGAGAGGAAGAATTGAAACACTTCAAGGCAGGAGTAAATTGTACAGGTATAACCTCTTAAAGGTTACACCCTTCCTCTTCTCCACCTAGCCCCATGTGCTAACATCTAGAGAAACAAGTTTGTCATTCAAGTAAAACACTCAGAAAAGCTGACTAAGGAGGGCTGCACCTTTTTCCCCTTAAATTTAAGGGCATTTAAACCAAAAGCAATCTGAGGAAAACCAAGAAAAAGTGTGTTCACAAATCCCCACCACCGCTCCCTAAAATTCTGACCATGATAAATGCAGGAATACTTGTTACCAGCTAGGAACAACAATTTTGTAGGATACACAATTTTCCAGTTAAGAAGGGAAAAACTGGATGTATTTCACTAGCATGGAAGGATGCATTTCACAACCTGGCATAGGCTAGTTTTTTTGCTACATCACTGAGGCAAACTTTCTTAAAATAAAAATAATTCATACATATATTCATAGAAAATAGAAAATCTCAAGTGCAAAGAAAGGAATAGAAACCTCACAGCATGCACATGTAAGAAAGAAATAGCAAATACAGAAAAATAGGGATTGGAGGGTTTTTTCCCTCTGAGATTAAATCCTCACTGAAGTCACTCAAAGGTGAAAGTCGAGGCCTCTATGCCCTTTGTGGAGATCAGACACTTAAATGTCTGGGAGCTACTCTAAGAAATTTCAGCTGGAGCACAGGTATGCATTAATGGACACTATTTGATTTTGAAAAATAAAGTTGACATAAAATGAGATTACTTATATTGAGATGCTAGCAAAAAGTTAAGAACTATTTTGCACAAAATGTTTTCAGTTAAAATAATCTACTGTGTTAGGCTACTAAGAAATAATGCAAATCAAAATGTTGTTTCTACATATATAACTTTTTCAACTTAATATAAGTTACTCAAGTGGTTCTTCATAGACATTCTTTATATGATCCTTAGACCTAAGGCAGCATGAATATGAGAGAAAAAATGCTGTGTATCTTTTGCTTGATAGTCTGATTGCAAGATTCCTAATTGCTTTTCCCTTAACTTTTACTGATGCAAAACTTGTGGTGAAATCAGAGAACATTTCCTATAATAAGCTCCTTGGACTGACAAAAATAGTTTTAGTAATTTTTCTCACAGAAAAAGGCTGCGAGACTTGTCATTCAGGCTTATTTTTATTTGCCTTCTTACATCATCACATCTTTTAGAATAAAAGATGAGCAGAAGACGTGCAGCAATGAAACAGCAGAGATTAATGTTGGCCATGGCAATTGAGTAGCTTTGTTCTCCACACATCTAGTCTCCAAGTGTCCAGGTCACCCTTCAGTGCACAGATACCAAATCAGAGCCAGCTCTGTGCGGATGTGTCACACTGCCTTTGTGCCTTCTCTCCATCAAGCCAGAGCTGAGGGTACACAGAGTCCCTGCCTGGCTCCTTCCTGGCTGAGCTGGGGGAGTGTGGGGCACACTGCAGCCCCACTGAGGATGCTTGAGCCCTGGCAGGGGCACCCTGGCTCAGGTGCCCCAGAGCCGTGTACCACACAGCAGAGCCAGTGTCAAAGCAAGGGAATTGGTACCTGGCTTTTTCAAGGAAAGAAAGTGAGCAGTGGGCACTTGCAGCTGGCAGGACTGCAGGGCAAATTCCCAAAGCAAATATATGGGGAAGTTATGATACACAGGGAGGATGATAAAATGGAATGTAAAAGGGGGGCAACAAGTCTGTACCTAAGGACAACTGCACAACTAATTGTTTTTGTGGACCTGGATGTTCTTTTGGAAAAGGGACTTTTTGTGTATGGCTCTATGAAAATGATTGATTATTCATCTCACTGCAACAACCCCCTCCATAAATTCTTCATCTCCTTGAGTTTGTCAGTGCCCTGCATTCAGGGGTTTGGGGACTGCCGGACTCTTACTTAGAGGAGGGAGAAAGGGATATAAATCAATTCTACTACAACAGCAGCTAAACCAAGTGGTACAGGCTCCTGCTGAATGCCCCTTCATTTCATCGATCCATTACTCCTTTATATGGCACACTAAGGACTGCCACCTGCTTTATGAAATTAATAGAGGAAGAAAACACACACACCAGAGCAGCGCACTTTGACACTAGACAGACAGTGGTTTAGGACATGCAGGAGCTCTTTAATAACACGGAGAACAGCTTTCTCTGCTGAACCCACAAAGGCAGTGGGCAGGGGGGTGGTGCAGGGAATTAGCCAGCAGGGATAGCACATTTGTTCTTTCAAAAAGAACTGGGGAATAACTGTGTCCAGCTTCTGCATTATTTATATTGCTTGAAAGATTTTCATTTTCACAGAGGCCCTCAGAGCTCTCATTTCTCTCCAAGAAGTGTGACAGGATCTCCCTCGCCTCTTCCAGACACACATGCATTTGCTCTCCCAGTTTTCTCTCTGCAGTCTGTACTGGTAGAGATTTGCTGGGAAGCCTGTGGTTAGAGTTGTAGGGCCTTTGCAGTTGTCTGTGGCTAAGGCACCAAATCACGTCAAAGATGGATTAGGAAAAGCTTTGTTTAAACATTACTTGCACTGAAGATGATCCTGTTTGTTTTTAAGGCCCGACTGCAGATGTCATTACCCAGACAGAAGTGGTCCATGCTGTGCCAGGTACTGACATGACCCTGGTGTTCTTGTTCCCAAAACCGCACAGCACCCACATCATACAGACACAGTGGTCCAAGACTGATGGCAGCCCCTCTACCAAAAAGCTGTATATCACCCCATCTATGGCACCCATTACTTCAGGTTTTCTGAGGCTCCTTACAACTTTTCATGTCCTTCAGCACAAGGATGTGCTGCAGTGGGGACAACACAGGGTCCTTGTGTTCCACCAATCCAAATGTCACATCTGCATGCAATTGGTGGATGCTGCATCTGGAAAATATTACCGTGTCACTTACTGGGCAGTACGAATGCACTTTTGCTACTTACCCATATGGGACAAAGGCCGCAAAAATTCAACTTACTGTCAAGCAGAAGGTAAGTGATTGCAAGGTAAGAGATTTTGCTGTTTCCTAATGAGGTGGGGGAAGATGTCAGGATAAATGGTAGTGATGGTGAGTTTTTTGGGATTCACAGTAGTGGCACTGAATGTTGCTTTTACAGTTTCCTATTTACCAGGCACTCTTTAGTGCACTCTTTACTCTTTTATCCAACTCATGATTAGGAAACCTTAATTGTGTAGTGGAATAAAAAGTTCGATAGTAAAGTAAAAAAAGGTGGTGAGGTGGGCAGTTTCTGCATTTTCATTTTGGATAAATATTGTGGAGGAGACTGGATGAGCAGCTTAGGATATGGTGGGATTAAGGATGTTGGATCTTCAAATCATGGGCTGCTGCTGCTGTGGGTGTGCAGCACTGGGCACCAGGAAGAGAAAACACCCTTGTCTGATTGAGACTGAGGGCTGGCATCTGCAGAGCCTGCTTGGTGTTAGCTCCATGGAAGGATGAGTGTCCCCACTGATACCTTGTGAAGGCTGACTTAGGACAGAGGCTAGACAGAGTTAAAGAATAAAGTAGGTATTTATTAAAAGGCCTCAAAAAGGTGCCAAGATACACTTTGGGAAGTACAAGAGCCCAGACAGGGCTACAGCCAAGATGAGCCCAAAATGGACAACCAGTCACGAGGTCTCACATTTTTGTAAGTTTTGGTCCATTTGCATATTCAAGTTAATTGTCCAATTATAGCTTTAGGTTATGAAGTCCCATCCTTCTTGTTTTTCTCTCTTCAGTCCACATTGTTTATGCTTTTGGGCCTGAAACTAGTATTGATTGTCCTTAGTCCCAAGCTAGAAAAGGAATTATTTTGTCTACCTACTCTGTGAAGAAAGTTTACCAAGCCTTAATATGAAGTTCAGAACTATACACTAAAGCAGCACAGAATCTGAAAAATCTAAAAGTTAAAACTTAAGGCATCACCACCACCCCCAAAAATACACTGGAGCAAAGTGGGGAATTGTGTAGGAGAATCACAGGAATGGAGATTTGGCTGCTTCTGTCAGGCAAAAGGAAGCTGGAAGGCAGCATGACTGCTCTCGGTAAGTAAGCCTCAGGGGAGAGTGTAAACTCCAGGGAGGATATTTAAATTATTGTTAAAGGAACAAATTTATTTAAATCAGATGAGAATGGATTTGACAACAAATTAAAAAACAGTGGCAGCTGTCAGTGTAGCAACTTTGGGAACAGCTATTTAGTGTCAGCAGTGAGGGCAAAAGCCCAAACTGCTGTGAAGATGGAACTTCGCATGGATTTTGAGCCAGCCTGTTGTTGTGCACATGGGGAACTGGATTTGATGACCTCAGAAACCTCTTTCTGACCCAGGTT
This sequence comes from Pyrgilauda ruficollis, assembly GCF_017590135.1. Taxonomy (NCBI): domain Eukaryota; kingdom Metazoa; phylum Chordata; class Aves; order Passeriformes; family Passeridae; genus Pyrgilauda; species Pyrgilauda ruficollis. The sequence goes on from NW_024515875.1 coordinate 3,875,761, forward strand.
TCTGCTAACAACTCAAGAAGGATTAAAATAAACAGCAAACCTGGCACTGTTTCAGTTCAGAACAGCAAGGCCAATGTGCTCACTCTGCTTGTAGACACAGCGGACATTCAAGAGTTAGGAGTAGGGTGGGTGCAGGTTATTTTAGGGGTATTTTGATGTGCTTCCACTGCCCTTTTACCTACATCACAAGGCCAGACTGGTAGCCCCCATGCTGGACCATGTTGCTCCCGTAGCAAGAGGAGGTCCTGCGCAAGACTCATACTCAGGGATGTTTAACACTGATGGCCCCTGCATGGCAGTGACTCCAATAATTTTGGTGCTGTTATCCTGGAGACATATCTGGGGCAACCCTGTGGTACCTGCCTGCCCTGATGAACTCGCAGAGGCAAAGTGAGAGCCAGCACCTCTGCCCAGCTCACAGAGGATGGGTGTGTTTAAACAGTACATGCCAAATAATTGTGCCAAAGCTGAAGCTGCCACTCTGCCCGCTGTATGAGTGTGTGTTGTGGTAGGCTACTTTTTGGAACTTCCTTGTGCTCCACAGGGCAGAGGGATCAAAAGGAGTGCCGTGAGGTACAAACCATGCTGGTAGCCCTGTGAAACCCTCCCATGCTTCTGTTCTTCATGCAAAGTTTCTCTGTCTCTTTCTTAGTACAGTAACTGAGCTAATCAGGCATTGCTTCTCTTCTTCTGCTCTTCATTGATACAGACGGGTTCAATGCTGTTATTGCTGTCTACAGTTTGGGCAGCCCTTGTTCATATCAGCATCATTCTGGCTTTTTTCAGTAACCACAAGAGGTAGCCAGCTGCGCTACTGATGACTGCTTGCTAGAGAGAACTAAAAAATTGAGTTTGCCTCCTTTTGCAGGTTTGTGTTTTAAGGTAACCAGATCTTTTGCAATAAACCACTCTGACTCAAAAGAAGGAAAAAATCCTTAATCCAGCCTATGAGTGAGTGGGATGGATAAAGGTGACAGTCTATGATGACGTACAGTTTTTATTTACATCAAAGTGAAATGAATCCAGATGCAGTCAACTTGTAAAAAGCTCACAGAGCAGCAGGCCTTCATAGGACAGACAGACAGTCACAGAGGACTCTAGCCAACAGGCTCTTAATGGAGATTGGAGTCAGAGATGGGAGGGGGAAGCCAGCAGCTGGGACATGTGACTGTGAGAGTAGGCAGAAGCTGCTCCCAGACTGAGCTCTGGGATGACTGCTCATCTCCATGCTTGTTGTACTGTGCACAGCACTTTTGCATGGTGGTTTGTCACAGCAAAATCTTCTGTACAGTTTTGTTCCTGGAGAAACTATAGATTTACTTGCTTTGTCCTTTCATTATCCTCTCCGCACTACCCAGCTCTGTTAGGGCTTCTGTGCTCTCTGTCCTGCTGCAAGAGCTGGCTCCCCAGGTCCCTCACTCTCAGGGACAGTGGAGGGAAGCTGCTTCTGCTGCTGGCTCTCCCGGGCACAGCTCAGGGCACTGCCTTTCTTCACATCTTTGTGGCACAGGCTGATGCTGGCACCATTGCTCTGTGCTTGGGTGCCAAGTACGAAGGAAGTTTCAGTCACCAGAAAGTCCCCTCTGACAAATAACATGGCAGTCTGGGACAGCTGGATATTTTCACTCCCCTCAAGATAAGAAATAAATTGAATACATACCTGTTCTATCTCAACATGCAAGCCCGAGCTACCAGGGGAGAAGAGCTGAGGAGATTTCCTGTGCTGAGTGCTGATGCCTTGCCTCCAAGGAAGGCAGGCCTGAGGGCAAAGAAGGATGGCAGGATGTGCCACATCCCTGCCTGCCCTGTGGCCAAGGGTCAGAGAGGTCTGTGCTGACCATGGCACTCAGAGCATCTCCCACCCATCACCACTGCTCTTCCTGCTTAAATACACACATGCACAGTTACAGACCCAACATCTGGATCACAGCACTGTTCACTGCACCACTCTGGCCAGCCTCCACAGCTGGATGGAGCCCTGGATTGAGAATGGGTAGAGTAGGAGGTGGTGAAATGGCTTTTGAAATGGGTAAGAAAGGCAAGAGTGACAAGTTTTGTGGTAGTGGGCAGGCTGGAGAATAACAAAAGGAGCACTTACACTGAAAAACAGGGTTAGTCTTAACCTAACTGACATGCTGAATAGCTTGCTTAGTGAAAAGAAGGTCTCTGAAGATATCTTCAGAGAAAAGGAAATAGAGGTGCACAAAATTGATGTGAAGGTTTATTGCCACAGAAAAAAAGAATTGTAGATAAAAATTGTAGCTTCCAATTATTCTCAGCTCCTAAAGGAGACATCGTGATCCTGCAGTTAAGAAAAGCTTTTTTAAGAATTGCCAAAAAGTTCTGGTAATGCTGTGAATTGAGTCATGAAACTGTAACTAGAATCAGATGCAGGGCTTTCACTTAAAAAAATGTGTCTAGGTGTAATGGTTGAAAATTACAGTTCCCTTCTAAACCAAAAAGTGCCTGTTCCTTGAATAGAAGACTAGTTAGCATTGGTTGTCAAAGCACAATGAACATCATGTTTCTAATTTTCCTTCTTCTGTTTTGTTGTAGTTGTTCCAATGATAAAAGAGGAAAGGCACTACCTGAAGAAAGTGTGGTTAAAGCAGACTTTACAAATTCCATGCCTTGAGGACGAGACCTCAGAAAATTTGTCCACTTATCCTTTGAAATGGTTAGTGGTAAGTACTTTTCATCTCAGATATAAAGTTCAGAAAAAACTACAGGGTATTTTTGTAGATTGAAATGAAAATGTTCTACTCCAATGTGTCCTGCCTGCAGAATCTGCTAAAAAACTTATCAGTTATATTGGACTATGATAATAAAGGGGAAAAGTATAACCATAGATACATTGCAAATAATAGCTGTTAAAGAAGCAAAGAGGAAAATTTCCATCTTAATTGCTTTGAATTTTTCAGGAGCACATACAGAGCAGGTCTAGGGAAAATGGCTAATATGACAAAACTAAAATATTTCTTGTATTGGATTTCCGGCGAGTTTTTCTGTAGTGAAGCTTTAGTATCTGAAAAATACCTGGTTACTGTGTAGGACAGTGAGATATCAGGCTGCTTTGACACAGAAAATAAAGGTACTGGCAAATGCATTTGGTTTTGTGAATCTCTGTGTCACAGATGCTGCTGAAGAGATGCAAACCCAGTTATCAAGCTAACCACATGAAAAACTGGTTTTAAGCAATTTTCTGTCAGATACGAAGCTTGCTGTATTTTTGTGCTTTGTCTCACTTTCTGGATAAATATTTATATGCATGTTTTAATGCAACCTTTTAGTATTCATTTCAGTGTGTACAGACAAGTATCAGTGAGCAGTGTCCTTGAGCTTTTCCTGTTCATTTATATATGTTGTCACTGAGAAGCTGTAACTGTTGAGGATTTCCTTAAAGGTGATTTTCAAATAGTTTAGGTTTTTAAACCTTCTGTCCTGGTTCATTATCTATTCAGATCTCCCTTCTACAGGTCATTCTTAATATTAAAATTTTAAATCTTTTTGTAGGGAACACCCTTACCTTTACTACATCAGTTTTGCTGGTTCACTCTACAAAGTAGCAGAGGAAAGGGGAAAAAAAACCCCAAAGATCAGCACACTTATATATGTGGGTTGCCACACATCGTACAGAGTAAAACTTGCAAATATGTACTGAGGCACAGATGTCCAGGACATGCTGGCTGTACTTATAACCAAGGGTGGCTGCCACACAGACAATAAGAGAGATAAATTTTAGTTATTATTATCAGGGTTTTCTACTTAAAATTCTAAAAGAGCAAAGTTTTCCTTGAAATTTCAGTTGCATTTAATATGTATGGGATGTTCAGCATAATTTGAAGACTGGTGCAGTGAGAAAGCACCTCTGTTGCTCTCTCTGCAGGATACAGAGATCAGAACTCACAAGACACAGCTATTTATTCCATATTTTATTGTCAAGATGACAACTGCTCTTGGTATTGAAGTTCTGAGAGAATATATTTGGAAAAAAAAAACCCAGATGTTTCAAATGTCCACTTACTGCTACACAATATGCAAGGGAAGATTTTCATAGTGGGAATAGAGCTGGTTTACAAAAATATTTCTCTGTGTGTGTGTCCGAACTTCACAATTTTGTTGGTTTTTCTGTACACAGGATGAAAATGGGAGGAAAGAGGAAATTGTGACCAAGGAGCCCTCTTGTCCTGCTGTGTACAGGAACAGCAGGATGCTGTATGGGCAGGCAGTCCTCCTGCGTTTGAGCAATGCCCTAAAGGTTTTCCCCACCAAAATCACTGATGATGGCAGTCTTTTCCTGCTACGTGCTGCACCACCCAGAGAGAGTCCAGAAAAGCAGCACCACTGTGAGAGTATTTGGTAAGGGGCTTATGCCAATTGCCTTGCCCTTGGAAAGGTGACACTCCTGCCTGGTTCTGAAGCCAATAACTTTTGACAGATACTGAGTTTTCTTTAAATGTAAACATACTCACCTTGTCATTTTTTTCAGCTGCATTGACATAAAATGTTAGTAAATAGTAGTAAACCCTGGAGTTCTTAGAAGAATTTGAGTCCCTTCCTTCAGTTTCTGGCAAGAAAAAATAGTAGATTCATATGTGCACACTGTGATGCAATAATCTACCCTGATGTGTAGGCTTATATTGGGATTCTGTGGGTTACAGGGAAGCACAGTGGTCACCAAGATCTTCATGTCCCAATAACCATGCTGTCTGTGGTCAGGAAATCATGGCCATAATTTAGTAAGGAGTTTGGGACTACAGTTGTAGCAAAATCACATCCTCAAAGGCATGTGACATTCAGCTGCTGACAAAATGAGGAAATGAGGGTCCTGGTGGGGGTCTCAAATTGGCCAAGAGTGGCAGAGCCTGTGTACTGCAAACATGTGGGCTGGCATTTCATTTTGTAAGCCTTCCCCATCTTTAGTTACTTGCCTTGCTCCATTTCAAGTGGCTTATCACTAACAATCAGAAAATTGCTATCCACTTAAAAACCAGGCTTTCTTTTCTCTTTAGAGATCAGTTGGTCAGGAAAACATATTTCCAAAGCTTTGAAAGTAAATGAGTGTTAAACACTGGGCCTGTGTTTAGGCCCTTGACTGTAGCTGATTGTCCAAGGAAGCCCACAGCTTGTGGATGGCATGGCCATTCAAGGCTGATGCTCTGAATTCAAAGAAAAGTTCAACAGGGAGCAGCTGAAAAAAAGCAAAATGTGTCTGAGGGCTGTTGGTCACTGAGGTAAAAGAAATAAAAATAGACGTTAATGATCTGAAACCTCCTCTTGTGTTTGCATGATTCAGCCACTTTTTGAAATCAACATGTCTCAAATACCAACAGTGTCACCTGGGTAATCATTAAAGGACACTAATAAACTTGAACTCTCTCTTCCATCACTGCTGATGCTCTTGCCTAGATTTGTGTATCTCTTACTAAGAGGTTGCTTTATTTAGCTTTTTCTCTGAATTACTGAGAGATACGTGCTTAGCTATGCATGAACCCACATCAAAGTATCAGTACAGGAGGGTAGAGAGGCAAACTAGAGAAAGCAGCTGTGGCCCTTGGTGGTGAACAGTCTGCATTTCCCAGTAAGTGCTGGCTGGCTTTGGAGCAGGGTGCTGTGCCACCAGCCTCTCTCGCAGGGGTGCCAAGGGCAGAGCTGGCTCCCTGAGAGCCTTGAGGTTTGCAGTGGGTACTGAGGAAAGTCTCTTAGACCTCAGCTAAGTAAAGTCCACCACTCGGAGGAAATGTGCTTCTAGCCCTTTCATGTCTGAATTTTGCAGGTGAAATAACTATTTTGCATCTTGTCTCACACTTTCCTGTTACCATTTGCTGAAGTCATGCCACTTTTGATTGCACCATCCCAGCCTTTCTCCATGTGCTCCCTTGTGCCCTGAGCCAGCCCACATCCCTGCACAGCACTGGCAGAGACACTGTCCAGGATAATCCAGCATTCTCTAGGTGACATCTGGGGACAAAGATCTCTTTCAGATGGCAGCACCTCTCTTGTTCCTTGTGCTGACCAGAGAATAAAGAAATGAATATTTGTGTTCTGGCAGTTAGATCCAGCCTCACATGGGTGGGACAGAACCTGAAGACAGTATATGCATACAAAGTCAACAGCACCTTATGTTGGTTGTATCTGTCTTTCTGGCCATTAGCAAGGGCACAGCTAGGGAAGAAGCCCAGTGGAAACCTGGGGAGGTTTTCCCTTCTTGGCAAGCCAGCATCACCCCTGTCACCCAAACACTCATGCAATTGAACCCCTCAGGCTGGGTGGCTTAAAAGTAGGGCAGGGAGGGCAGGCGGCTATTGCAGCACAGAGCTGGAAGGGACAGGAGGAGGAGGAGGAGAAGGCGCCTGTGGGAAACTCCTCATGCAGGATCCCTCTGGAAAATACTTCAGGCAGGGCTAAACACAGCAGAGGCAGGCCAAGTCTGAGGAGTGCCAAATAATTTTCCCTCACAGCTGCTTGAGGTGGCCCAATGGGGCTGAGAATTGGGCCGGAGAGGATGGAGAAGGCATGAAAAGATCGCTCAAGGAAATTGAGAGTCTTGGTATGTTGGGTAAAAACAGACATTCAATCAAGATAGCTTTTTTTAGGAGGGTGCTTTTGGATTTAAATACTTTAAAATATTTCTCTTCTAGAATAGAGTTCTTTTAGATACAAGTTGCTGTGAAAAGGTATGGCCTTTTCATGTCAAACTTTGCCAAATATTGATTTCTCCTTTTTGGTGTAGGAGTGTGCCCCCTGTTGACAGAGTGACAAAACTATGCTTTGTCCCCCTAAAAAGGAAAGAAGCCCAGAAGTTTCTCTCATCGATTAGGTAAAAAGCCACCTCATTGGACCCCAGGGACTTCACCTCAAACTTAAGGGCAGCTAACTGGATAGAAGCCAAAAAGTCCCGCCTGACCAATTGGGTAGAAAAAGAAGAGAACAAAGGAACTAGGGGTTTTTGTGAAGTGTTTTTACCAGGAGTAGATCTCTTGCATCTGGCTCCGTTTTTTCTGCTTGTTATTTTGCCTTTTATTAAACCTTTTTGTTTCCAACACTGCAACAGAAGACATCCTGCTTATTTTATGCCTCCAAAGGTAGCTGAGCTATCTTGGGTGTATTATATTCCTCTGAGAGCTTATAAGACCCGGCTTGAGGAAGAAAATATAATATTTTGTAAGAGTAAAAGCTCAACAGGAGAAACTGCTGAACTAAATATTGAATTTCTGCTAGATCCAAAGCATTGGTAAATATCCTAGCAAGACAAATTAATGTCAAAGTGTTAACAGGGGCTGAGATGTTAATTAGAAAAGATCTATTAGACCTTTCAGAGCTATGCATGAAAGCTGCCTGCCAGAACAGCTACCCAGCAAACACATCTGAGAAAGCAGAGGACAGCACTCAATACAGGTGTGGCAAAGCATACCCATTCTCATGAAAAAGACAAAAGGAAGAGCATGCACTAGACCAGACATCATTTAGCCTCCCAGCCAACTTCTGCAGCAATTAGAGGATCCAGTTTACCAGACTTTTCCCTGCATCCAAAAAAGTTTGTCTGTCTTCTGCCAGCTCCACTACCACCTGTACAGTTTTGGCAAAGAAGAAAGAATGAAATCTTAGGACACTCATTTCCTGATAGGAAGAATCTATAACCCCTGCCCCACCCCACCCTCCAAAAAAGCAGAAAAATTCAAAATCCAGAAGAGATTAAAAAACCAGGAAATTCCACTAAAAAAAAGTACCATAAGTCCAGAAAACCAGAAGGCCATGATAACTAAATGTAAGTCATGCCCAGGCAGAATCCATCAGTAACATCAGGCAGAAAAATGGAAATTTAAAATGAAGTCAGGAGAGTCCTTGGTGGATTGGCTGTTTAAAAGAGGGAAACTTAGATAGTTCACCTCAGGGGGGATTGTAATTAACTGAGGTAGTCCTATACCAATTAACAGGGAAAGAAAAATAGAAAATTATTTTAATGGTGGAGATTAAAGTGAGGTTTAGATTGGAAAGATAAAGAATTTTGGATCTCCTAAGTAATTCAGGGAGAGCACTTGTTTCCAATCCAGTTTCAGGGCTCAGAAAGGGCCAGAAGCCAAATTTATCTGAGGCTTTTGAGATTTGTTATACATTAACACAGTTTCAATAGTCCTTACTTAAGAAGTCAGCCACTGTTGCTCCAAACCAGGCATCCCAATGGCTAATTTGGAAATGTAGTTTAGAGAGGCTTAGGGTACCTGATAGCTTTACTTTATACAATCAGCTGTGCTCAGAACCAAAATGCTGCAAAAAACCAGAAGAAAACAGTTTTTTGTTTCATGTGGATGTGGTCATCAGTGCTCTGCTGTGAGGGCGAGCTCTGGGCTTCCTGGCAAGGCAAGAGGCATCTGTGGGGACACTGTCACACATCTGTCCAGGCAACAGCATCTGGGTAGCTGACATCCAAAATCAATCAGCATTTGGGGGATGACTAAAGCCTTTGGAGATGCCTTTGTCAAGCACACAGAGGAACCAGGAACTGGGATTTCATGGGGCTCGGGAAAGGTGGCTCTGCTGCTGGAGCTGTGACTGCAGGATGGTTTCAGTTTGTTTCCCCAGCAAAGCCACCCAAGCCTAGTTGAGGTAGGCGGTGAAATGCATCCTGGATCCTGTGGCAATAGCTGGTGATACAGTCTTATAAACCACTTCCTTGACCTCAAATTGCAGCTGTAAACACTTTTATCTTGCTTGATGTGTGGCTGGAGGTAGGATTTAATTTCCACTCTTCTTACAATAGAAGGCTGTTAAGTGTTATTAGGAGCTGTTACTGTGATCTGCAGTGTCCATTTCACTAATGCATTTATGTTTGCTTTCCAGCTTACCCTGAGATCTTCATCAGCCAGCACCTCACAGAAGGTGTGCAATTTTGGAGCAAAGAGTGTTGCCTGTGACTGCCACCATGCCACCCCAGCAAGGCCAGGCAAGCTGAGCTGAATCAGGCACAGGAGGCATCTTCCAAACTGACAGAGCTCACAGGGCAGCAGGCAAGGCATTGAGTTAACTCGAGGTGCTCGCGCCCTTTCCTCTGAGCCACTGCCACCCCCACAGCAGTGAGCACAAACCAGGGACTTCTAAGGACTCCTCTGCTGTGTGGGCCTCTGTTTCAGTTTTGGTAATAGCAAAACCTAAAAGCCTGCTGAATTGCACTGGCCAAGCTTTGTATAAAACATATTTATGGCTCATATGACTGACTAGTAAGCCTCTCTGGCTATTAGGTATGGTGCTTTGCTTCCTGTTCCATGTCTCCAAGTTAAACCTTTTGAGCTGCAAGTAAATCTCAAATCAAGAAGGTTTTCCTTGGAAACAGAGCTTGTGGGCAGGCAGAACCTTGTACTATCCATAACCACCCACTTCACACAATCCATGAGTCAGCTGGTTCTGCAAACTGGTGTAATTTTCCTGGTGACCTATTTCTGGTGTGGTGTTGGACATTGCAGGCTTTTGTCTGCACTGTCCTGTTGAACAGAGCAAGGGGTTCCTGCTCTCACAGGACTGTGAAATGGAAACTCCCCTGAGAGCCTCTGTCTGTTCTTCACCTCCAAACAAACGCCGACTTGTTTTCTTCTCTTTTTTGCCTTTCTTGCAGGGCTTAAATCTAGTGAGGATATCAGATTTCTGTTTCTTTATAGGAAGGATTGATAAAGTATTATGATATAAAAGTGCCTGAAAAATAAGGGAATAATGAAGAGGAAAATGGGAGAAAGCTCACTACAAGCTCAGGTGCTGTTTACCATGGCAGGGAAAGAGTTTCAGCTGGATAGTTTCAGTCTTCGTACTGAATGATTGACTTCTGCTGGCTTCAATACATCAAGCTTGCTTCCAACTAAATGTGGGAACCACTTTCTTTGAATGAGGGAGCAAGAGAGGTTTGTGCTGCATGAGTAGCACATGCTCTTTTCTTCTCTTGAAATGAACAAGGCCATTTCTCTTATAAAAGTGTTTAGTACTTAACAGCGTCATAACCTGCTAAATAAACATACTTGGGAATGTCCGGGCAGCATGAGGATGAGACCTCTCACCCTTCTAGAGCCCAACCCTTCACCTAGCCTTGACTTTGAGGTCCTGCCCATCTATTGTTTGCTGAGAAATTAAACAGAGCACAAACACAGATCTTTGGAACAATTGGCATAGAACCAGGACTACTGCATCTAAAGCATCTACTTTGATTTCTGGAAATGGCATACATATTCTGTCTGCTACAAAGGTATCATATTCAACATATCATTGGGCTAGGCAGTCTTTTTCATAGGAATTGTCTCTATCTGCCTAATGAAGAAAGGATTTACATGGCAATCAGAAAGTGTCTTATTCTCATCACACACACTGTGCCCGTTACCAGTTCCAGTGTTTTTCCATGTGAGTGTTTGTCACTGGGAGCAGGAGAGTGGGCACAGGAGAGTGGGGGTCACTCTACATCTCCCCAGCCACAGCACAGGACTGGAGGGAGTTGGAGTCCTGACACCCAGGGCAACAGGGCTGTCCCTGGGCTCTCATTCAACAGTGTCTGCAATCAGAAAAATGAGAGGAGGGGGCAAGAAACACAATAAGGAGAAAGCAAGTGCTTCCTTCCAGAGCAGGATTGGGAGTAAGCAAGCACTGTCCGTGCAGGAGTTTGGAAGCTGGCAGCCAGGAGGGAAATGTCAGAGGCTCACCTAACATACATACATATATATCTGTGTGTGTGTGTGTAACCTAACAACTGCCTTGTGCTGCCCCACAGCCTCATGTGAGCTGTGTCGTGAGGAAGGCATTTCCTAAGCCAAGCCTCCTGTGGTACATGGACAGAGTGAGCCTGACAGAGCAGCCTGCAGGTAAAGCAACCTGTCCACAGAGAAACAGCACAGCTGCAGGAGTGCTGCCCAGGGAAAGCCACGACTCTTATCCACTTCTGCCCCAGGGAAACTGTAGGTGTCTATGTGGCTGAAGGGGAGAGCAGCAGGCCTCCTCAAAGGAAACAGCTGGCAAAAGGCTGTGACCAGAGTCCCCTGCCAGGGATGGGAACTATGGTTTGGCATGGCCACACCATTCTTGCCAATGTGAAATGGCAAAGAAACAATGCCAATTGTCTCAGCAAAGAAACCTGTGGCTATATCAGCCTGCTTTCCAGTACTAATATTTTGCACAGCTCTGACTTAGAGTTTGGAGTGTAACAAGAGGGTCTTTTCTTTTTTTTTCTGTCCCAAGGAAATTTCTGTGGTACAAGAAGACTTGCAAGACAGTGAAGGTTTCTATGCATTGAGATGAACACTGATGCTGCAAGGGACCCATAAGACACATAAGAAATTCTTATGTGTGTGTCTGTTTCCCTTCCCAGAAAATGAAACACAGAATATTTCATCTGAAGAAATATTTGTTTCCTTCGGTAGGTTTTTCTTAGATAGGACACTTCTAAAATGTTAAGAACACCAAACACATGTATTCTCTTGTTATTTAAAATACTGAAGAAATGCCAATAGTATAAAAGCTTTATTGTACAAGTTCATCAAGCAGTTTGAACTCTCTGGCAGGTTTTTTGGCTGAAATCTTTGCTCAAGCCTCTGAATGAGCTAAGAAACTTCTGCACAAGCAGAAGACTCTTATTTGTTTAACCAGAATCTTGCTGTACTTCCCATACCCAAAGATACTCTTAACACAGCCACAAGGCACCAGTGAGCTGTTATAATTATGTGTTTCTCATGGAGCACTTGTGGCTCCCTGAGAAATCAAATCCTCAGACTCAGGGCTATGTTATACACCTTCAGTAAAACATGCAAAAGGCTGCACCTCTATGGGTAGTGAAGAAACTCCTTTATAATCTGTATTGTAAGATTTAGCTACATGATTAGGGAAGTGGGGAGAAATATTTTCCTGCTTTTTTGGTAAAAGCAGGAGATTCGGCAGTACAGTTTTCAGCACTTCTGATGATGCAGGGTGACTCGTGAGAAGGGCAGACAGATTTCCTTTAGCACCCCCTTGTGCATGTCTCCTCTTAGGTGCAAATGCATATTTATACCTTTTCTTATTTTTTTAAATTATGCGTGCTCCCTGCTGCACAGAGAAAACAACTGAGCTGCTGACCCCTTAGCAGCATCTAGGGATACATCACCTACCATGGCAACTATTTGCAGCTCAGCTGAGTACTCTTGTGGCTGTGTATATTCCTATTGATATGTTTTTCCACAAAGTAAGACTGCAGCAAAAGGCACAGCTTACTCCTCTGGAAACATAGCTTCAGAAGGGAGGGAGATAAATCGTAACTTTTTCTCAAAAATTACTTATTTCCCCCAATTTGCTGTTTTCTAGAAAATTTATTCATATCAAAGAGCTGTCAGTCAAAGCAGTCTGTGTTCTTGCCTGCAGGCTATGCTAATGCTAAGATAGATCCACTCTGTATAAAAATGTTAAAGTATTTAGATGTGACAGAAAGGAAAGAATTACATTAATTCTCAGCCATCCCTTCTGCGAAGGTGCACAATATGACACAAGCCCAAACTAAATTTTCAGCCTTTATAACTACTTTTAAGAACTGCATTAATCTTTCTCTTTTTTCTCCCATCACAGACAATAAGTATAATGAAGCCTCCTGAAGTTTTTACTACCACGGTTTCAGATGGTAGGATAAATTAGAGAATAAAATAACTTTGGTTGTGTTTGAGGTGTGTTTATAAAGTCCTAAAGCTGTTGTAGCATTTACTACCCTAAATGGGTAGTAAGGAACCCCTTTCTGCAGCTTTGACTTCACAGAAAATACTATAAACCAATATTTTGGTGATGTAATCTATTATAATTAAGACCAAGCATAATTAAACTCCATCCTTGAGAGGCATTTAATGTTATTTCTGATGCTTCAGCTGGCATCTGAATATAGCTCTTTCAGTACTGAACTAGTAAGTAAAAATAACAGCCCTGCTAATGGCTCTACCTTCTGTTTAAGCACAGAGCCAAGATCCTCAACATTTTTGCCATGTTAAAGAACTGATATAATGTTTCTTAATTTGTGTAAATTTGGTAAATCCCTGCTCTTCCCCTGCAAGTTTGTCTTATTATCAGCTTATTGCAGACAGATAAATGTTCCCTCCACACCTCAGCTGAATCCCTTTGGAAACATCTCTCCTGGAGCAGTTTGCTTTCCTCTGCTCTGCATGGGAGGCAGCATGTAGCAGGGGGTTACATGAGTTTGTCAGAGAAATGCTGTAAGTAGATGGCATGAAAAAAAGTACGGGTTTGGTGAGAAACTTCGGCAAGTGCAGGTTGCAGCCGGCCCTGGGGGCTCAGCCAATACCCACAGAAAACCATCCCAGATATTGGGGGGCCCTGAGAGAGGGATTATTTTTCCTCTACTGGCCTCTGCAAGATGAACTCAAAGGAAGCCTAGCAGCTCACATCAGGCCACCACCCTGCTCTGTCTTGGACGCTCTGCAGAACCCTCTGGGAGCCAGGCACATCTCAAAGAGCCTCTGGTTTTTAGACCTGTTGCATTTTTGGTAAGGAGTCCTTTATGTCAGCCAGCTACTGTGAAATCCCTGTTAGTGCAGGCAGGCCTAAGCTGAAATGCAAATGAAAGAGCAGCAGTCACAGGAGGTACAAGTGTTAGCACAGAAAAGCAGCTGCAGGGTGGATGTCACCTGCCTGTGCTAAGATCCAGTCTGCAGTGCCACTCAGTGCCCTCCACACGTGCCTGACGAGACAGAGGCACTTTCTGGCTGCCTTCTCAGATATATTTTTCTAATGAAATGTGTGAGCTTTAATAGATCAGTTCCTTCATGGACCTCTTTGAGGGGGACATTATCCATCCTTCTGGCCCACTCAGGAAGTACTTTGCCTCTCCTGCTGGGAAAAAATAGGAAAGAAAACAGACATCTAGGTCTGCTTGGGCAGGATGCTGTCTCTGCTGAGCTTGCCTGTGTGGTTAACAGTTTTTAATTAGAAGGAATAATGCGTCCTCCTCTTCTCTGAGGACTCAGTGAGCATGTTTCAGTGCAGAGTGTCTCTGAAATTTCCCCTCAGAGTTGCAGCGTCTGAAGTGCCTCATGTATGAAACTGTGCAGGTGCCACCACCAAGTCATAAATGTTGTTTCAGCATCTGTGCTAATATGGTGCCTCTTTGTATGGAATAAACCCATGTGATTCATTTCTGGTTTTTAAGTTGAGGTACCAAGGGCTCCAAAGTTTTTCCCCAAAACCTTTGTTTCTCTAAGGATTTCTCAGCACAGTTACGTCAGGTATTTCATGTTTCCGTCTGGACTACTTGTCTGGGTTGCGCATTGAAAGATTATTTGGAATTTAGGTGCAATACACTTTCTTGCTCCTGAACCTTTCAATCATCCACTTTCCTAAAGCAGAATAAACACCTTTCTCATGCTGAATGTTTACTTTGATTTGTTATAGACTTCGGTAATTCAACACTTACATCAGCTGTCATGACAGCCTCAGGTAAGGGGGCAAATATTACTTATTGAATATATGTAGTATCTCTACTTTAGCACTGCCTAAATGTCATGCACCAGAGTCAGAGGTGTGACAGGCAAAGGTCAATATGTGCTGGTGCTGACAGCACCAATGTGCTGCTGCTTGGGAGCTTGTGAGCTGTGAGGTTACCCCAGCAGACATCTGACAGAAATCTTGCTAAAACTGCCATGTTAGGACAGCATGTTAAATGGCATGCTGAATATTATATATCATTCTTACGTATTTTTTTAAAATTGAGTTATTTGCCAATAAAACTGTAAATAAATTTGTCCTATTGTGACAGAGAGGTGCATATGATAGAAAAGTTAAAGCCATCACTTTTCCTTGACCCAACAGCAGGGCATCATTCCCATTCATTAAGTATATAATTAACTCTGTTTTACCAGAGCATGGATATGGATAATTACATAGAACTACCTTCAGCAATTGAGAGGAAAACTCACAAGAGCAGGTGATCTCCTGGGCTGATGTGGCTGTGGCCTGTTGTCACGGATGATTTCTGGCAAGGCCCTGGCTTAGCTGGGGAGCACCACATTCAAGTCCACGATCCACCCCAGAGCAGTCAAACCAAACCCTGTGTACAGAAGCACAAATAAGCAATGCCTGCAGCCAGCCAGCAGGAAAGGGTCAGCATTGATAACATCAGCTGCCTTGCAAGTGCCCACTGGAGTTGTGCTTTGAGCATTTAGCCTTAACTCCCACAGCAGGACTTCTGCTGCTCAGTCTGCATTTACCCAGCAGCTACTGCAAGCTCTTTGATCTAGGTTGTTTTGTGATTTATTAACATTATTTTCTGAAGAACCTATTGAGTAAGTGTGATACCATGTTAATTGTCTTTAGAGCACCAGTCGACATCTGTGGCCTCTCTGGATTTCACAAGTCCAGAAAATTTGACTCCTGCTTCCACAACACAAGGTAATCAATTGAATCGAACTGTTTTCTCTATTGCTTCAACATTGTAATAGAAAAACACATAAACACAATAACTATCTTTTTTTTTTTTTTTTGAAGCTAGAAATTTAATGTCCATTGAAGTTCTTTTCCTAGTGCTTTACACACTAACCACTGGTTGCACTAACCACTGTCAGTGTAACCACCGTTCAGGAATAAATATATGAGAAAATACTTGGTTTTATCTTTTTTAATGCTCTGTTTAGGATATATTCATTAATTTTGGCAACTGAACAGACATTGAGTGTTATTAGCGTTTACAAAAAGTTAATTATTGTTATTATAGTGTTTATGAATAATACCTACTGTCTTTAGTTAAATATCATGCCTAAATAGAACACTGGAAGAAGATACTAAACACAAGGCTTTGGCCTTCCCTAAAGAGTGCTCTTTGGGAGCTGAATCACTCAACATAAAGCCCAGGAGCTTGCAAAGGCTTGACTGAGATATGCCAAGGCAGGAACACAGATTGCAGCAGTGCTGAAATGAAAGTTTGCTGCTTCTCAAACTGCCTTCCCCATCCCCAAAACAGAGACACTTGCCTGGCTGAAAGCAGAACAGCAAAGTTGCTTGTCCAAGTGGACTGAAAGCCCTGCCATCTCAACAAAAAAACTCACAACAAAGGCTATAAATAAACAATGTGAAGAGAGAGGGTTTATCCTCACTGAATTATACATTTTCCTTGGTTGAGGTGGTACGAGGTCACACTTGTAATGTAAGGTGGATCTGAGCCATTTTTCTTCTGCAAGTAGCCTGGGAAGCAATTGCCTTTTCACCAGTGGTCCCAACAAGTGCCAGTTATGGTATGACAGCCCTGGGTTAGCACTTCTCTCTGGCTCACTGCTGGTCCTCACACTGGTGCCACCCGTGTGCTCAAGATCAGCTTCTTGAGCAAATCCTCTGGGCAACAGTCAGGACAAGACACCAAGCCCAAGCCTTCTGCTTTAGTCTACAGAAGTCTAGCTTTGGTTCAGTTCCTGTTATTTTGCAAGTGAAAATCTAAGAGACGGCTGAGAATGGATATGAGAGAAGAGTGCACGTATATAGGCAAGAGGAGGAAGAGGGGAAGCAAAACCAAGGCTGCTAAAACTGTAGCCTGGTTTTGCTTAGTTTCTACAACTGCTCCACCACTGAGCCAGAGAGGCTTTGAGTGATCAGTTACAGCTGCAGTTCACCTCCGCAGGTTTGTTCAGATGGCTTGATATTTTTCCAAAATGAGACAGTTGTTAAGAAATATGGTTTCTTTTTAGTAAATGTGAAATAGTTCTCTTGGGAAAATGAAGGCCTGCATGCTAGCCACCATCTGTCTGTGTTTGAATATCAGATAAATACCTAGCTGAGCCCTAGAAATCTTAGCACTTAAAAAAATGCTTAAAGGAAGATGTCAAATAAGTTGGTATTTGGCATCAGACATTACAGGTGTGACTCTTGTACTCTAACTTTTTCAAAACTTCCTTTTGGAAGTTGGGAAAACAGTTCTATTGCACTGGAGCTGCTGACATCCTGTCTAAATTCTGATTTATGTATGTTTGTTCATTGCTCTACTGGTTTCAGGTCAAAACCAGCCAGTGCACTCAAGCTCCTGAGGTTTGCCTGAAACTAAGCTGAAATATAAAAATGCTTCAAATGTTTTGTCTAAGTTTATTTTCCTATCTCAGTAAAATTCCTCTTCAGTTTCTAGCTTTCAAAGCAGACACAGCATTGGGTAATGCCTGTCTGAGGGAAGCCAGCATCTTGAGTGGTAGGCTACACCTGTTTGACCTCATTAGTCAGAAAACAGGGAAGAAAGAGGGGGAAATGAAAAACAAATTATATGGTTCTCTACAGCAATTTTTACAAGCCTTTGTGCTTTTCAGCAGGAGCGCTAATTTCTACCGCAGAGGCAAAAGGCTACACCAGTGCCACAGCATCCAGAGAGACTTTGACAGCAGCACGTGAGTACACAACTCATCTTCTTTGCTTCACAGGGCTGGAACAGAGGAGTTATGTAGCCAAACTGCAAATGTGGCACCAGTTTAGTGAATGTTGGGTTGCAAACCTACATTAGTCTGGAGCATCTTGCAAAACCCACAGCAGCAGGTCATCAATTTGTGATGCCTTCTCTCAGAGCATTAGTTCTGTGGTGCTTATTTTCAGCTGCTAGTTGAGAGTCACCACATTACCTTGCAAAAATTATTACTAAGCATGGAAAAGTTGTCTCTGAGCAGAGGCCAAAGTCATGTGGAGTAACGTGTACCAGATTTTCAATACTTCACAGAAGCAATTTCCCTGTTGAGTTCCACCGAGTTAGAAGATAAAGACTTGGGTTTCCAAGCTGCCAAGGACTTGCAGCGGCAAAAGAGGAATGAAAAAACATTTCAGTATCCCCGTTTCATTAGACATATTTCTTTTCATAATATTACAATTGAGATAGTTGCTAGGCAAATGTAGTGAATGCTGAAGGTAGTTTATGGATGAAATAAATTGCCAGAGAAGCTAAATAAAATTGCAGAGCAGCAGTGAAATAATGAGATAATGTGGAGTAATAACGGCTGGCAAATAGAACATTGAAAGACAGCCTCATTAAAGACCAATAAATCAATAAAAAAACCCCTAGGGTGAACATTTTTTCACTAGTCTTTCCCTTTAGAAAATCTCTGCTCAGCAGTATAAAGCCCAAAGTGACTTGCTTTTTTAACATCTTGGTTTGCCTTTGTGATTTTGGAACAGCCAGAACCTGTCCTTTTGTATTTCCATGGGAGTTGTCTTTTGGCTGAAGCACAAACGTAGCAGCTGCTTTCCATTTTGTGAATGTATTTTTGGTAGCACCCACAACGATGCATTTATACCAGAACCTTCTGACAGCTTCTAATGCTTCATAATTCTGCTCTTGCACAGCTTGCTGGTTGCATTTTTTTCTAAAAGCATGCTGAATTACTCTACTATTTGCAGGGGATAGTCTGTGTTGCTCCACACATCCCCATATCCCTGCCACTGCTTCCCTACACCTGTGCCTGCCTGAACACCAGCTAAGATATAACAGCCTTGAAGGGTCCTTGGTCCAGCAGCTGTAGTTGAGGGCAGTTTCGGAGCACACAGGCACCAGTGAGTCTGCTGAGGCATACACATGTATCCCTGTGCCCTCCCAGGGCCACTGTTGTAATCCTACAACAGTGATTACCGTTATCATTGTGGTCTTGGGATGCTCTAACATAAGGCATTATGTAAATAAGAATAAATAGTGCTCATCAATGTGCTGTATAGAGCAAGTGCTATCGGATCTCTAAGTGTATATCCTTTCTTTTTTTGCATATAACTTTGTAAAATGCCATGCATTTTACAAATGTGAAATGTGTCATACCTATTCACATAAAATCAAACACCTGATAAGCAAGTAGAAAAAAACTGAATTAATATCCAAAAATCTCAGTGAATTTTTAGAGTGCCCTAAAACTGGACTGATTTTCATACATCTTTTTAATGCACACATACATACACACACACACACACACACAGATACACTTGCACACATACTCTTGAACTCTCAATTTCAGTCAAAGCCAGCAAGCATCTCACACTAAAGAGATTTTCTTTTAAAGAGATTTACTGGTTAGTTATTTAACTGGTTAGTTATTTACTTCATTTAAAGCTGGGTTTTTGTCTTGGATTTATAAATCAGCAGTTATATCAGAGACTGTCAGGTTCTTCTGTTGTTTAATTTGTTGTGTGCATCAGAGAAAGTCAAAGAGTCCAAAACAGCCACAGTAGAGCGTAATGAAGTAGTCATGTACAGGCTTGCAAGATAACTGAAGGTCATTATTTCTTTTTGTACAAATTTGAATGATTCCACCACTGAATCCCCACATCAGAAGTGCCATGGGAGCTCTGGAAATGCTGTGCCATTGTCTAGTTGTGTATTTGACTATTATTTCAGAAGCTGCAAATGTAGAGATGGCTAGAAAAAACAGAAATGTGTCCTTATGGATCACTGATCTTAAGCATCAGTGGGAAAAAACTGTCTATAAACAGATGAGAGATGATTTTTGTGGTTCAAACAGTACTTGACAGAGGAGACTGAGGTTTTGCTCAGTCATGACAAAGGCAGACTCTTTTAAGTTGCTGCTAAGCCACTTAATGTCTTTATGTTTCTTATTACCATCAAAGAAGTAAAAAGCTTATAATTCTCCCAGACAGCTCTACTGCTCAAAGGTGCCAAGCTGCCTCAATGCTGGCTTGCTGAAACATCTTAACTAACTCTCTTTTCTTTCTCTTTCCTTTTCTTTCTTTCTTTCTTTCTTTCTTTCTTTCTTTCTTTCTTTCTTTCTTTCTTTCTTTTCTTTCCTTTCTTTCCTTTCTTTTTCTTTCTTTCTTCTCCCTCTTCCCCCTTCCCTTCCCTTCTTATAATATTTCATTTGATAAAAGCACTTTTTTTTTTTAATCCAACACCAGGTCATAGGCCAAAAATGTAGGCATCTTGCCAAGAAAATTTTTACACCCTGATCCTGGAAATTTCTGGCTTTGGAATTTTCAGCTGGGTGAATAACAGAGGGTTCAAAACCTTTCATTTTTGAAAAACAAAGTTAAGTTACTAAAAATGTTCTGTGCCCATATCTTTATAGGTAACCTATCCTACAGCATCACAGACCAGACAATTTCAGTTACCAGAGGAAAAGATTTCTTTCCTACCAGCAGCCTGCTGAACAGTACTGGTGAGACACTATCCTACAAATCCTCTTCTTTCAGCATGCCACTACAGAAGCACGAAACCTGGAGGATCATGTACATTTGACCAGGGGATTCCAAAATAAGGGAAAACAGATGAAAAGAGGAGTCACAGCTGCTGTATCCTCATATCACAGGTTGTCACAGGCTTTTGGCATTCCAGCCTTCTCCCCACATCTGCAAGCAAAATTCCAGTGCATGCTTTCTTCCAGCAACAAAATTTGGCCAGTGATACTCTTGTGCCCCAAGGCAAGCTCCTGGCTCATGCAGCATGGTGGACTGGCCACAGCACTGGTTGCCATGGTGGGTAAGACCCAGCCTGGGCAACACACCAGTGTGGCCAGCCTTGCACAGGGTGGTGACACTGAGGTGTATCACCCATGGATCTCTCTGGCACCCAGGCCACTGCTGCACCCTCTGGCAGCTGGAGGAGGACTGTGCTCCTTCTCTCCTTCTTCTCCATACCCAGGACCTGAGGTCACCTCTGTCAGCACCCCCAAGGGTGGCTGTGCAGAAGGGGGAAGGGGAGGGGAATCCCAGCACTGCAGTGGGGAAAGGCAGCTGGAATAAGACAAGAGCTCACCTCAAAAGGCAGCTGAGCCCTTGGCCAGACGCTTTGGCCGGGTCTGGTGTCTGGTGTCAGTGAAAAATTAACCACTGGGAGGAGGGCTGGGGTGGGCAGGTGTGCCTGTCTGCACTGTGACATGCAGCTTCTTGCAGAGCAGCTCACAGGGGAACAGAGAAAGCCAATGGGTTTTGGATTAAATGCTCTCTGGGCTGTGCCTAAATAATCTTGTCCAGTGAGCCAGTGGGTGGCTGAAATCAGCTCTCACACCCAGTGAGAACTAAAGTGGGCTAAGTCCATAAATCAAAGCTGCAATTCTCGGAGTTTGGGATCCTCAGCCTGGTGATGAGGGGCTGCACTGACAGCAGCGCTGTGCAGGGCAGGGAGCAGCGAGCCCCAGGCATCAAGCCCTGATTTCCCTCCTCTCTGAGGACCTTCAGATGAGCTCTATGTGTCCCTTACAGGTGACAGGAGGAACACCAAAGCCAGTCACTTCCCCTGGCCAACAGTCGTAGCTGTCCTGTTCCTCGTCTGCAGCGCTCTGGTACCTTTAGGCGTCAGGAAATGGTGTCAGTACCAGAAAGAGATGTGAGTACCAGTGATGGAGCCACAGGGGTGAGAGGGGTGGCACAGAAGGCAGCACCAACTCTAACCCAGCTGTCTGGATTTACACCTTTTCATGACGACGCATAGCACACAAAGCCTTTAAGTACATAGATCACTAATGCCATTTTTCTCTTACAGCAGTATGTAAAGTAGAATGTTCTCAGTCCCTTCATCTGTTCTGTGGGTTATCTTTAAAATAAACTTTAAGAAAAGAGCTGCAGTGCAGCTTCAGGGTGTAAGGGAAAAATAACAGTCAGTTTTTGTCCCCAGAGCCCCCCATTTCTATTAGCCTCCCTGCCAGCTGCTTTTGCTCTCTCATTTTCTATGGTTACTTGAGGATATGTTTTAATGAAATTGTACTTCTAGGGCAGCTCTATTTGAGTTTTGAATAATATATGTGAAAGTAGGCTACCTGAAACTCAATCCCAGTCAAAGAAGCATTGAGTATGCAATTATTACCAAAGTTTGATTCCCTACTAAAACGCTCCAAGATCTACTGGTAAAAGCAATATCTAAGAGACAATTATTTTAAATCTTACTAATTATTAAAATACTCAAAAAATCATAGTTATAATTAATCACCTATGATTCTAGAAAAACCTCTTAAAACTCAACTGCAAAACCTGTATATCAAAGATAAAACCAGGAATTTTTTTAAACTAATTTGAGGTGGGACCTTTATTTATAAATTGATCCCAAAAAAAGTTACGAGTCTTTAAATATACTTTCAGAGAGCAGTGAGAGCAAAAGGCCCATGCAAGGATTTTGAATAGTTCATCAGGACCATGCTCGGTTCTTTTAAAACATGAATGAAATAAAACTGTGAGGTGGGAGCTAAGAAAGCCAAATGAATAGCAGGAGGTGTGCTGGGGTTATAAAACAGACTCAGGGAAGTTGCAGTATGTAAGAGCTAATGTCAGGTGCTCTTATAATGACTTAGTGCCAATCCACCTCCTCCTGTGAACCTTTTACAACTGCCTTTTATGCTACTTTCATGTGATAGTGCATTTTCGCTCTTCTATTTCAGTATGATGAACAGACCTCCATCTTTCAAGCCACCGCCACCTCCAATAAAGTACACCTCCATGGCAGAGTGTGATGGGACTCCCCCATCCTGCCACAAACTGGAAAACCTGTAACACCACCTGCAGCCCTTGTGTAGCACACAGAAGACTGGCACAGTTAAAAGCCTCTGCCTTTGGAACAGTGGTTACAGGAGCTTGGTGGTAATGACCCATATTAAAATTCAGAGCTCCTACATGACATTAATTTTGGAAGCTGAGCACGCCTTGGGACACTCCTTTCATCCTGTGTATCTCTATGCATGCACTACGTTCATGGTGAGTGTCACTGTGAGATTACACGTGCTTAATTTGAATTGGGTGATGAACTGGGAATTTGCTGTCTCATCTGTGGTAGCAGATTAACATATGAGTCTGCCAGCCTGACTGAAGAGTGTTGAAGCTTGTCCATCTATTCAATGTATAGAGATGACAACTCTGCCATATGGACATCACAGTTACACAGCAAACAGTGGCTGAACACAAGATTTTGAGACCTACACGAGCTGTTCTTGCAGTTATTTATTTTTACTGTGGACTAACATAACCCAACATATAATTTTCTATCACTGTGAAACCAAAAGAAAGAATCAGCACCATACACAGACAGAAAATAACCTGCAACTCTTGGCACAAGATTGCAGCACTGGATCATGGAGGGTGCTTGGTGAGATGAAAGATCACCAGCCCTGGTACAAGTGTATGCAAAGAAGTCCCAGCTGTCATCGGTGAAGTCACAAGAAAGTCAGTTTTGGTCCAGAGACTTAAGGACTGAAGCAAGCCTAAAGACAATGGAAAATTCTAGTCCTTTTGGAAGTGCTATGCCTTTGAAATAATACTTTTAAGTCTGCTTTTCAGGAATTATATTTACAGTATACGTGAAGGAAAAAAAAATAATGTAATAATTTTATTTTTCTTTGGTCTTAATGAGCTTCCATCACTTGCTATCTTCACATTTTCCAAGACCTCAGTGGTAGTTTCCCAGATGGCTTAAGCCTGTGAAAGAGATGATCCAGTCTTCCCCCTGTTCCTGCCCAAGCTACAGATTTCCTCATATTGACACTGATGAATAAATGATGGTGCAGAGGGTGGGCTGGGCTTGGCCCTCTGCACAGCTCTCAGCCAGGTCAGCAGCTGTGTGATCACCAGTGCAAGGCACCAGAGCTGCAGGAGGAGCCCTGCTTTTGGCAGCAATTGTGGTACCTTCAGGCAGCCAAGAAACCGTCCCTCTAAGCTTGTTTGGAAATGTATTGTTACCACAATGGTATTTCTGTAATTAATGCAAATGAGCTAATTTCAATCATGTCAGGCTTAAAACTGATATTCTGACCTAGGAATGGGATTTGCTTTATTTACTGCTAAACACTGGTCAATGAGTGTCAGGTTTCAGAACACTGTATTTCCTAGAACTTTAGATTAAATGAATGGCTTACTGGAAAGAATGATCTAACAGACCTTTTTTAGAGTAGTTCATTGTATTATTTATGTTGTAGTACAAGCAGTTCTAAATCCATCATCTGTGCTGAATAGAAAACACTTTGTTTCCTACAAAACCATACCGACCTTATATGCCTGGAAGGGTCAATGTTAATTTGAGCATTTCTTGTCTGTGTTGTAGAAGCACAGTGATTTAACTTTTGTCACATGATCCATCACTGCAAAAGAAGGCAGGTTGTTTGCCTTAAAAAAAAAAAACAAATTGGAAAAAACCCACAAAAAAACCAAAAAAACAGTAACAAAAAAAAACACCAAAAAAAAACCAAAAAAACAACAAAAAAACCCACAAAAAAAAAAAAAAAAAAAAAAACCCACACCAAAAAAAAACACAACGAAAAAACAAACAAACAAACAAAAAAAAAAATACCACCCAAACAGATGGATAACAATATTCGAAGGGATGTGGAGAGTGAGGACGTTCCTCCTTATCATTAGACGACGATGACTGTCCATAGCATGCACACCAAAGGGGGCTATTTTATTATCTCGGGTATTCTGATCCCCACGGCTGCTTCTGGGGTTCTGGCTTCCCTCTGACCGCGAGCAGCACTCACGGATGTCACCGCTTCCTGCGGGGAGCGCCGCTCCCCGAGCGCCCATCCCCGCAGGCTGCCGCTCTCCGCAGGGTACCCGGGAGAGCCGCTCTGCCCGCGGCGCTTCCAGCCTCTCCCGGGCCGCCCGGGCGGGCACGGCGGCCGTGCTCCCGCCTCTCCCCAGCAGGTGGTGCCGCAGCCCGGCCAGCGGGCCCGCTCCGCCTCTCGTCCCGCCCTGTCCCTGCCCGCTCCGCCTCTC
This sequence comes from Pyrgilauda ruficollis, assembly GCF_017590135.1. Lineage (NCBI taxonomy): Eukaryota > Metazoa > Chordata > Aves > Passeriformes > Passeridae > Pyrgilauda > Pyrgilauda ruficollis. The sequence goes on from NW_024515875.1 coordinate 3,900,406, forward strand.
GTCCCGCCCTGTCCCTGCCCGCTCCGCCTCTCGTCCCGCCCTGTCCCTGCCCGTTCCCGTCCCACCGGCGGAGCGCGGCACTGTCGCTCCCCGCCCCGGGGCGCAGGGACGGGCGCGACGAGGGTGCCTGCGCTCCTCTGCCGGCTTCAGAAAAGGAACAGGGAAAGGGGCAGCCAGCGGATTGGGACCCGAGGGAGGAGATTCCCCCCGTGCCAGCCCCGTCGTCCTGGTTTTCTGCAGGTAAATTTGGTGTAGGATGGTTTATGTTTCTGTTTGCCTCTGTCTGCTCCTCACCAGGGTAAGAATGGAACATATCGTTTACTCGAGAATTGTAATTTACTTCAAAATTGACCCCTCCCTTAAAGGAAAAAAAAAAAAAAACCCAAAACAAAACAAAGAACAAACAAACAAACAAAAAACAACCCAAACAAAAAAAACCTACTCAACTGCAGCAATTTCAGCTGTCCCATCCCTGGAAGTGTTCAAGGCCTGGCTGGATGGGGCATTGAGCAACCTTGTCTAGTGGAAAATGTTCCTGCCTATGGTAGAGGGATTGGAGCTTGATGATAACTTTGGGATTTCTTTAAACCCAGACCATTCTACGATTCAGTGATTATTTTTGGCAGCTGCTGCCCCGCTATGAAAGCTGGAATCATTGGCTTGGACTTGGGTTCTGTCAACTCTGGAATTATTTGGCCAGATCAAGTTACCAGGACAGATCAGATGCTTGAAGGTGGCTATGGGAGTATTAGATTAAAACTTTTCTCTAAGTGGAAAACATTCAAAGCTTGCTGTGTGGATGAAGATTTTTTAAAGAGAGTCTTAATCGTTTGTTATGGTTTAACCTCAGCTGGCAGATCACTTCCACCAGTAGGGTGCAGAGAGAACTGGAAGAATAAAGTGAGAAAAATCATGGGCTGAGATAAAGACAGTTTAATAGGGAAAGCAAAAGCTGCACACTATCAAAGAGAAACAAGGAAAATATTCACTGCTTCATATGGGCAGGCATGTGTTCAGTCAATTACAGGAAAGCCAGACTCCATCAAGTGTAACGATGAATTGGAAGGCAAAATACAATCACTCTCAATGTCTCCCTCTTCTTTCTTCTTCCCTAGCTTTATATTCCAAACATGACACCATATGGTGTGGGACATCACTTGGGGCCAGCTGTCCCAATTGTGTCACCTCACAACTCCTTGAGCAGCCCCAGCCCACTCAGTGGTGGGGTTGTTATGAATAAAAAGTTATCTATTTTTGTTTAAGGTTGCAGAGTTAAAACCGGTTGGACCAGTTGCTGTTAAGTTAGCTTCATTGTTAAGAGTTCTTCAATTGCCTGTTAATGGTTGGTGATTAGCCAGTGTCCCCCTGGTGCTTGCCAGGGAGCGACACCCGGACCCTGCAGTACCAGGAGAATGGGAGTGGCATCAGAGCTAGTATGCAGATGAGAAATGCATTGCACTAAATCTTACAAATTTTCACAAAAACCCCTAAAAACAACGAGCCAACATAGAATTAGGGGACCTAGGTGATGTCTAAGGATGGGCGCGTAGTCCAGTGCCTGCTTGGATCCTTTTTGCTTCTCACCCTGACCTGAAAGGATGTTGACTAGAGAGAGGACCCGAGGTATTGGCCCGAAAAGGTGGACTCTCCTAATCTCTCATGAGGACGGAGTCCCCAGCTCTGCCTGCAGACCAGCGGACAAAGCTGCATCATCATCCTCCTCCTCCTCCATGCCACTCCTGGCAGCAGCGGCGCGACCTGTCGATTTCTCCCCACCTGAGCTGAATCTCTTTAATAAAGGCATTAAAAAGGAGTAAGATCTCCTGCCCATTTATTTCAGGGTGGGAGGCAGAAAAGCTTTGACATTGTGTAAGCACTGCTCAGCAGTAATGGAAATATCTCTGCATTATCCACACTGTTTTTACCATAAATCCAAAACACTAGCTTATAAATCTCCATACCAGATACTATGCAAAGAATAAACTCTACCTCAACCAAAACCACATTGCTAAATGCAAATCCATGACATAATAAAACCTGTAAAGCAGACCCAAGTCAGAATCAGAGGTCACATAATAACATGTAATGAAACTAGCTGGACCTGCTGTGTATGGTCTTTAATACCTGCGTTATACAGCCATAAACACAACGCACTGGAAAGCTAAGCAGCTAGCTGGTTTTATGCACAAGTGGTTTTCTTCTGCTACTGAGGTAGCAGAAGATAGTGAATGCTACAGGGTGAGGGGGGAAAGTCACGAAAGGAAGGAATTTGTTCTCAGTATTTGTTAGCAGTTGCTAATGTGCCTTGTGAAGTCAGTGGAGTGAGTGACCCTTCCCAGCACTCTGTGGTGTGTATTCCTGCCTGTTGTACCCAGGTGGTGCTGGGTCCTGCTGATGGAGGTCCAGGAAAGGCTGCCACCCCTAAGCCCATAGGATGTGTGGAGCAGACAGGTGTCCTCAGCCTGGCTTCCAGCTCTCTGACAAGAGAGAGGACAGCTCTGAGCTTAGAGGATGCCCTGCTCCTGGCACACCTGAGCCATCCCAAGCCTTAATCCCCCTGAATTACCTTTTGCCTCACTCTGAATCACACATCCTTTTTAAACAGTAGTGCAGCAGCTTCAATTACAAGGCATCTTTTGGTCCTGTAAATTAATTAAGCTTGGCTTGTTTATTTAAGAAGCACTCCTATAAACTAGTTTGCACGGTGTGCTCCAGTAACTGGAATGCAGGCAGAGGTGTGGCAGTGCCTGGGAGCAGGCTGTGGGAGAGCACGGACTCCCCAGCCATCCCAGTGCCAGGCTTTAGATAACAGTGGCTGATAATAGGCTTTGTCACTTGGGATTTCCTGGGATAGGCTGTTTCGCCCATCTTAATACAAACGTATGGAGTTTTCTCTTTTCAGGAATGTTCTCCTCCTTGCAGCTGTGTTGAAAGCCTTGAGAATTGCTCCAGCTTTGTTTCTGTGTCTGTGTTTGCTTGATAAAGCTGTGCACAGAAATTATACCTGCTAACCAGCACAGGGTATTGTTTGCATGGTCTTTGCTGGATTTAGAGCCACCACATGTTAGAAGTGGCAAACATTAGAAGGATCTGTAATGCTTTGACTCCAGAAGAAGCAGGATACAAAGGAGAAATTTGCTTTTATTTATTATGTTAGTAAGCAATTCTTCCTGACTCTGCAATTAACTTTTGACCAATAAACCAAAGGAAAGCTCCTGAAAAGCTGTGTAGGGGGATAATGATTGCTTAATCCTGTCTAAGGAGATTTTAATAGCAATAATATGAAATCATATTATATTTGAAATTATTCTTTAAGGACAAGACAAAGCTCAGGGAAGGATAGGGAAGTCCACAGTAAAGGGTATTTGATTTCAGGAAACATCTGATTACATCTTTAAAATTCCTCTTTGATCTGTTTTCTAGTTTATGATGCTTCATCTTTTCCCTTTCCTTTCTCCTGTACCAGTTTGCCCTGATAAAACTTTTAATCAGTGGAAAAGTAATGTATCTGTTTGCCCCTTGGTTCCTTTCCAAACGGGGTGACTTCCAGATTGATTCTGGCATGCAGCACAGCCTGAAACACCCTCGTGTGGTGTAAACAAAGAATTGAATAGCTCACTATTGTCAAACATAAGGCTTGCAGATGCCAGGGCTTGGCTCACAGCAAACAAAGGGAGAGTGAGAAGCAGGCAATATATTGATAGAACTGACAGTGAGGCTATGAGTGGTGGGCAGAAAAGGAAGGGGAAGTCAATATTACATAGGGTATATTTTGTATGATAGAAATCTAAGTATTTGCAGTGGGCTTAGGAAGTGCAAAAACTGTGACAGTAACAGTGGTTTTCTGACTTGATGTAAAATGGAAAATGTACACCACTGCTTGTGGTGCACTTGAAAGAAGTGTTTTAAATGCAGTGATGTCTGCAGAGCTTTGTGATTGAGTGTGTCTGATGGTTTGAGATGTTAAATTATTCCATTGCAGTGACAGTAAAAATGGTAATGAACAGCTTGGAAGAGTGTGAGTATATTTACATGAAATGTTTAGCAATTAGCTTCTCTCTCTGCAAATGAATCCTGCAGTTTTCTTCTCATCAGCAGCAAAGTGACCTTTCAAACACACAGAAGACACAGAAGCTGTTCCAATAACTTACTGATCTCTTGCCTGCTGATAAATTGCATTGTAAGGATTTGGAATTTACATGGCACTGTAGACTTTGGGCTGAAAAGGATGATTTTTAAAACATTAACAGAAAGTTTTCTAACAGTGTAAATGTGGCCTGTTTAAGAATGGGACGTGTTATCAGGGTACTCAGTGTGGTAAGGAGAAAGAGGCTAAGCTCCCTGTAGCACCTGACATTATCAGCTTATTTTCAGTTCCTTTAAAGCTCTTTTAAAAGTTCATTGTTCTGGATTTATGTTCTGTATATGGCAGAGCAGATGTTAAAATTGAAATAAACCACATTTGTGTGTTTGGAATTGGCTAACAGTGAAAACCATATAAATAGCATCAGCCTGGTCTGCACAACTAATCTTTTTACTGTGCATTTGAAACAGGAGGGTTAGGAGGATGGGAGTGGAATTTGAGCTGCTAGGTTGTTTGGGCTGCCTGTGACATTGGCTTGTGCTCTGCACCCAGGCAAAAGGGAATAGCTGAGTTCTCTGTAAATCCACATAAGGCACAAATGTGACTGTATAATCTGTGGGGAAAAATTGATAGTAAAGTTTTAGTCAGGCTATCCTCATTGCTGAATGTGATTCATATGGGAATGCTCCAGCAACATGGAAAAATACAACAACCTACTAGTCTTGATACAGAACAAAAAAAATGTCAATAATGTGGTGTTTTCCCTGTCTGCTTAGGCATTTTTATTTGCAGCCACTTAAACACTTGCTTGCAGTGGAGCATTTGAATGGTATCAAGTGACAAGACCCTACATAATTTGTGAGTTTAGTCTCTGGAAAATAAAATTGTATTATTAATGCCATTTGTTCCCTCTGGCTATCTCATTTAATGGTCATGCTTGCAATGTTTGGTACTGATTACAGAAGAAAATTACAAAGTTTTGTGTAGATGGAAAGAGATTGAGGTTTTGTGGAAGCAACAGGTAATTTAATACTCTTCTTCCTTAGAAAAGGAAGGGTTTTTTGGACCACAAGAAAGTTTTGCTAGTGGTTACTGTTATAGGTAAAAATTGATTAAAAGCCAAATTAATAATTAATAAAGATAGATTTTATTTTGCGACCGATATATGTCTTGTCAGGAATGTAATTAGTAATTCGTGGAAATAAACGCTGTATAAAATCAATAGCACAATCAAGCCCAGGATCGGCGCTAGGTGAACACTGATCCGACCTCTACCGCACCGGATCCCCTCTGTTCACAAAGGCTGTCCTTGTCTGGGTAGTTTTTATACAGTTCATTCTGCCTGAGGCAGAGCCTCTTTTCTTCTTATCACGGCTTCACATATTCATGTAGTTTCTTTTCTCTGTGTTGACCTGAACAAAACCATGTCCGGGAAGCAAGGTATGCCAATCATCGAGTACCTAACCCGCATTGAGATGTGTGCTCCTGATGGCTCTGGCTCTCTTGATCGGAGATGCTTACCGAGTATTCATCGCTTGGGTGTTTCCTGGACCGTCCTGGAGAAGGGCCCATCTTCGTGGAGCTACTTCCATTCATTTGCTAATTAGATCCTTCTCCCTGCTGCCTGCTGCAGCAATTTTGTGAAGCAATCTCCTCAGCTTGTGTGTTTGAAACCTTTAAGAATATTTCTTACAAACATAACATCTTCCCCGTATATTTCACGTAAGCATGAATTATTCTAAATCACATATAACATTACTGCTGGCAAGTGTCTGTGCACCACATCTGATGCTCACAGCTGAGGTCTCACCCCACAATGCTGAATGGATGTATGTCCTTCTTCCCTTACCACTCTGGTTGCGAGCTGGTGGTGTCCCACACAGTCTAAATGTTCTTTGCACGTTGGAGATCTAGATACTGTCTTAACCACAAGAGCCAGGGCGTGCTCATCCTGCACATCATAGCCTGGGGATGCTGAAACTACCTGTGCACAAGGGAGAAAGTCACTGCACTGTGGTAGCACGGAAGTACCCCGATGCTGTCACATTCTCCAGTACCATAAAGAATGATGGCAAATGCTCAGAGGTTTTGGGGAGGCTGTGAGGAGAGAAGGTTTGAGATTCTTCCTGCTTCAGCTGTAGACCCCTCTTTTCTAGCTGATCTGATGGCAGAGGACTGCTAAGACCTACTCTCTTGGCAGATGTGATTAGATTCCTTCTCCCATGTCAGAGCACATCCTCCTGTTCCTCTTCAGACTCTGTTGCCTGTCAAACACACCCCATCTTTACGTCCTTTGAGAGACGAGAAATTGTCAGAAATGCAGGATGGGGCCTGGCAAGGACACCCAGCAGTACTGTGTCAGTTGTCAGCTTTAACAGTTTTGGTTCTAGACTTAAGTGTTTACAGTTTCCCTGCCCAAAGGCACAAAGATGTCCCTGGGTACATACCAACCTCTGTGAAGTGGTTACCTCTGAACTGCAAGGCTATCTCATCCTGGAAAGCTACACTTGGCACAGCTGTGGTTGCCAGCTGCACGCAAGGTATTCACAAGTGCTCTTTCCCTGGACAGCCACAAGCTGCAAAAGTGGAAGCATGAGAGAGTGTTATAGATGGATAATGAAATGATTGGCTCTCTCAAATAAGGGATAACAATTGTGTGAATATTAAGAAAAGCTTTAGTGATGTATAGTTATGTTATTGTAGTTTAGATGTCCTCTGTTCTCCCCATAGTTCCCTTTTCCCCCTCTCTGTATTGTTGCCATCAGACAGCCGGGGTTGTCTAGGACAGGTACAGAGAAGGCATGCACGTGTGTCCCTTACCTGGGGCAGCTGGGAATGGAAAAGTTTGTTGCTTGGGGGGTGAGACATGGCAACATCTGATCTCAATCAAGTTACAAGAAAGCAGTCTCCACTGATAAATGGCAAAGAAGAGATGACTGACAGACTTTGGGAGGGGCCAGGGCTGGTTGATGCAACCCCAGGGGTATAAAAGACTGAGCATCCATCTTGAACTGGCCACGTGGTATCCACAAGGATGAATTTTTCCTTATGTAGTCCTTTTGTTGTATTTTGTTAAGGTTTAATAAACCTTTTTAAGTTTTTTAAGTGAGCAGTTGTTTCTCACAAGAGTGAATAACGTACAGCAGAAGAGATATTTAAAGGAGATACACTTGCAGGGGTAGGGACTGTTTGGAGATCCTGCATAACATAACCACTCTCTTAGTTGAAGGTAAAAATTTATTTAGAAGAGAAAATGTTCATGGTCTCATACACATGGCTTTGAAGAGCGTACCCTGCTGTCTCCTACATTGGGCCAAGTGTGGTCTTAATGGGAAGGGGGAGCAGGGCTGCAGAACAATGGAATGCATGCAGAACCTACCTTCCATGTTCTTCCTCGAGTGTGAGGGTCAGGAGTGCCTTGTGAAAATTTTGTAATACAAATTGCACTGAGTTTAAGCCTCTTCAGTATCAAAGATCTAAAAGCAAAATGTCTTTGTTGGCTTCCTTGAGAAGAAAAATACTGACTCATGGAAGGAGATCGCAATCTGGTTGTATTCTGCAATAAATGTGTTAACTTTGTGCTCATATAAATATGATAAATATATTCATACTTAGGGAAATATATATCGAATCACGCTTTAGAATATGTTACAGAAAGCACCCAGGTTTTAGAAACCTTACACAAGGGTTGGGAAATTGGTTACCTCACTAGATTGCAGCACACACAGCTGTTCACTGAATAAGAGTCCAAATTAGCAAGTGAAGGGAGTAGCTCCTATGGAAATTCTGAGCGAGTCTCAGAGCGCTCAAGCCATCATCGGCCAGTAAGGACCGAGGACAGCTCTGGACTAGCGTGTGAATGCTCGGTTCCCATAACTCAAACTTTACATGTATTGGTTCCCAGATGTGGCATTGTTTGTCCCAAGGCAGCTTTGTCCGAGCAGGAGACGGGATTCCTCCAACACCTGACGGAGGACAGAGCACTACGTGAATATTCGAATCCCTCCCCGGACACTGTTCTGTCTACTCAGAGTTCTTCCAACAGCGGACAGGATGGGGACCGCATGAATATTCAGAGAAAGAGAAAGAAACAAAAGAAACCTAGCTCCGGGCAAGAAAAACAGTATATAACCACGGCTCACCATACGAACTTTGTGAACTCCACAGATCTGATGTGAGAGGGGGTCAGAACTGTGTTCACCCAGTGCCGAGTCCCGGGCTCAACGCTGTCCCTTTGACTGTGGCTCGCAGAGATTGTATTTTGATTCGCGAAATAAAATCTATTTCCTTTTTATTTTAAGCTGGCTTTCTCAAATTATTGATTGGCCTGATCTGGTTGTTGCCTATAACAATTCTATGAAAATATATAGTTAATGTGTATGTACAAATACATTAAGTTTATGTATACTTTAAATATACAGTTCAATCAGCAGTTTCACTGTATATCAATTAAAGTATTCTGTGAATAATTTGCAAACTGTAATATATCAAATGAAAAATATCTGCTTAAATAAAAAATACTTCCTTACAGACAAAACAGAGGACTTCCAAAATACTTATCTTTGGTGTTTTGTATTCAGCCTTTAGTAACTTGACAGTGAAAAATTATCTTTCAGAATTACATTTGTGGTTTTGTGGTTTTTTGTTTTGGTTTTTTTTTTTTTGTTTTGTTTTGTTTTGGTTGTTTTTTTTTTTCCACTAAGGTGATTGGGTAGGTCTCAATGTTGTATACCTGGTCATCTCTATATCCTATGGGAAGAGTAGGGAAATAGTATGTTTATACATATTTTTAAGGAGCAGTTAAGAAAACTTGCTCACAAAGCATTATCCTTCGAAGTCACGTAAGAATGCAAGGGAGGAAAAGTGTATCTTAGAAGATCGATTTTGTGTATCATGGCAAATCCAGAAATTATTTTGGAGAAAATTCTTTCTCCAACAACCAAATGCAGTGAAAGGTCAAGTGTGAGACTGTCAGGGAAAGGGAATTGTGGAAGAGCAGGTGGTGGGGGATTGATCCTGTGTTATCTTGCTCCTTAAATCTTCTGCTGCGGTGTTGGCTCTTGCCAGACAGTGTGTAAATCTCTCCAGATAACACACTTAACTCACCTGCCAGCACCATAAAACCAAGGTGCTGGCCCTCTGTGTCAGGGGTAGCTCTCAGGTGCTACGGTAGAGTGAATGGATGAATTTTTCGGGACTCTGATGTGCATCAGCTGAGGGAGCTGGGCGTGTTTGGTCTGGAGCAGCCTGAGAGGGGACCTGTCAATGTCCATCAGCATCTGAAGGGAGGGAGGCAACAGGATGGAGCCAGGCTCTGCTCAGTGGAGCCCAGCAACAGGACCAGAGGCCATGGGCAGAAACTGATTCCCAGGAGGCTCCAGCTGAACACGAGAAAGAGCTTTCTTCCCGTGCAGAACAGGGCACTAGAGCAGATTGCACGCACGGGGTGGCATACTGGCGGCACACCAGCCCCGTCAGAATGCCATTCTGTGCCGTGTGCCCCGAGCTGTCCCTGCTGGAGCAGGGCGGTGGGAGCAGAGCCCCGCCGTACGCCGCACCTGACCCAGCCCGCCGAGATTCCATGGACGCCGCAATCCCTGCCCACCAACCCCGCCGGGGCGCGCGGCCGGGGGCGGGGCCGGGGCAGCGGCCAATGGTGAGCCGCCGTGCCCCGTGAGGTCACCCCGGTTACATAAGGGCGGCGGTGCCAGCGCCGCTCCGGCCCTGCGGGCCTGGCCCCGCCGCCTGCCAGCCGAGAAGGAGCGCCGGCGGGGCGGCGCCGTGGGGGCCATGGCCGATGGCAACGCCGACTGGATGGGCTCGCTACCGCCCTCACTGCGCTCCCTGCCGCTCTCCAACCTCGCCATCCCGGGTAGGGCGGGACGGGGTGTGCGGGGCCGGGGCTGCCCGGGCGGTGGTGGGGGAGTCGCCTCGGCCGCGGCGTCGCGTCCCCCGTAATGAGGTGCTGGGGCTGAAAGGAGCCCTGTCCATCGCAGCAGAGAATGGCGGGCTTATCTCCCGTAAATACTGCTGTGAGACGCTGACCACTGACCCGCTGCTTTCACTGCCTGTAGAAAAGGCAGCTGTGACCTGAGCGTTTGCAGATGCTTTAAGTAAGAGTGAAGTCGGATGGGGAGAATGGCTTGGCTGCGTTCACCCAGCACCTGGAGGTTTATCAAATCAAATCTGGAGGTTTATGTGCTGAGGTGGGGCTCTGAGCAACCTGCTCTCGTGAGGAGTGTTCCTGCTCGTGTCAAAGGGCTTGGAACTATGTGATCTTCAGGCTCCCTCCCAACCCAGACCATTATATGGCATCTTTAAGGGTGTAAGAGTTCTTTTTCAAAATTTTTGAAGTAAAGATGTTTGTATTGTAGGTCAAACTTGATGTATCTAAGGCTGATTTGAAAGGTAAGGTAGCTTTTGCCATCAGAAGCCAGTTTTTCAACCACTGATACACCTAGAGCCAAATGTCACACTCAGCAGAGTGTTCTGCTGCTCGCAATGTGCAGGCTGCCTTTCCATGGAGAGGTGGGACAGCTCTCCACCTGTGGCTTCTGGTGGTGTACAGGGCCTCTTGTGTCATCTTCTAGTGATCCCAGCTGGTGTGTTCTTGCTTCCTCAGAAAGCATGTGGATGGCTGGCCAGAATCTTATTTCTAAGTCGTGCAGAGCATTTGGAATGTGGAGCCATTTCTGTCAGCATCGGGTTGGACAATGGCTGAGGAGTTTCCTGTGGGATGCTGGGTTGTAGGTAGCCAGAGCTGACATAAAAAATGGGATTTACAGTCCCAGAAACATTTTTTTTTTTTAACGGAGAAAATCATATGGACCTGAATATGGCCAGAACAAGAGCATACTGGAGACTCAAAACAGTTGGTTAAGTGTCTTCAACTTGACTGTTCACTGATCCCCAAGGAGAGATGTATCCTTGCACTTCTGAAATAGTAAATCTTTGCTGCTCCAAACTATAGCATAGTCAAGCTGCCTAATTCCCCCTATGACACACACACTCTCTTGTAATATAATAACTTTCCATAGTTTGTTCATGGCAGTGTCAGTATGACTAGCCCAAAACTTGCCACATCACAGTGTGCTGCTGTTTCTGCCCTTCTCTGAGAAGTTCATCCCAAGAGTCTCAGTAAGAAGCTTCCTGATTTTGATTAAATGATCAAAGTACTATGAAATCATCATCCCTGGAAAACAAAGCTTTAGAAATACAGCTGGTAGGCAGCCTTAACAAGGAGCAGCCCTGCTGGCCAAGCCCGTGGTTCAGCTTAAAGGGGAGACGGAAGGCATGGAGTGTTGTTTCCTGTGTTGATAACCTGCTGTAAGTGACTGAGTTGGTGCAGTAGTGTGACTGTCCTCATGTGCCAGGTTCCAGCACTTGGAGGTGATGAGGCCCTGAGCATCTTCTGGATAGGATGCCATCTTCCCATCCACCAACTGGCCAACTCTGCTCTCCTGACAGCGTAGCTGCTCCGTAAGAGCCCTGTGAGCTGCTTGACTTGGAGTTGGCTAAGCAGAGCCAAAATGGTTCTGAAAAGAAGAACCAGCAAGTGCTGTCCAGTTGAGAGCTGGCCACTAGGCTCTGACTGGATTGGGTGTTTCTTCTTTGTCTGCCTGACCTTGAGGTGAGCTGCTGAACTTGCTAATGCTATGATTTTCTTGTTTATTTGTTTATGGGCTGGTGTGGGCTGTGGACGTGTGTGCTGAGGAGTGGTGGAGACCTTGAGGCTGCATCCTCCTCCCAAACGGTATTCCTTTGGAGTTCTCATTAAAAGGATCATTGAATCATCTGAACTGGCCATGTGTTGGGCTGAAGCTCAAAGGGAAAAAATATAAGATGTATGTTCTGTTTCACCAAGCTTTATTTTCCCTCTCAATTTAGTTCACATCTACCAATGAATCAGGTGGTAACCACCAGAATAAAGTATCTGGATAAGTATAATGATGTTGAGTATGATTTGTAAATGCTGAATTTTCTGAAGAGACAAGTTATTTTATTACCTTGTTAGGCTATTTGATTGTAACAGCAACTCTCAAATATTTTTAGAGAGGCTGTTCAACTATCCAGACTGTTAGACTGGTGAGAACATTTGATGGAAGTTGTTCCACTATTCTTAAGTAACCAAGTATTCTTTTTGTATGTCTCTCTGTGAGGAACTGGTCTGGCAGACACTGGGTCTGTACAGGAGTTCCCCTGAAAAGCCAGTCTTAAGGGTTCTCTTTTTAAAGAACTTCTGTCATCTGTTTAGCCAAAACCAAATTACTCTTGAAATGCTACAAATTTTTCTTCAGACAGTATGTGAAGGTCCTAATTAATCTGGGTTTTTTTTTTTCTGGAAAAAATTTCTTCCTGTGACTTATTAAAATCTGTACCCTTGAGAGGGACTTAAGTGTGTCTGGTAAATGAGTCTGGTAAAATGTCTTCAACTTGACTTTTCACTGATCTCCAAGGAGAGATGTGAACGATAAATGAGTGCAGAACATGCCAAAGTTTTACTTCCAATGGAGAAAACTAGTCATAATGTTGATATAAATGGTTGTTGCTCTCTTTCCATGTTGTGAAAGTTTGCCTGCTTTTCCAGCAAAGATGCTAAAAGAGGGGAAAGTAACTAGAATGTAATAAAAATTTCTCTATAGCTTTCTCAGAAGAGAATGAACCCTTGGTCCACTCAGTTCTGAGTGGTCAAAAAAGAGGAGTTTAGGACTCTAAGCTGAAGGGTTTTTTCCTAGAAAGAGGGAAAAGTACTAGAATGTAATAAAGAATGTAATAAAAATTTCTCTATAGCTTTCTCAGAAGAGAATGAACCCTTGGTCCACTCAGTTCTGAGTGGTCAAAAAAGAGGAGTTTAGGACTCTAAGCTGAAGGGTTTTTTCCTTTTTGAGCATGTGGATCCAGTCAGGCTTTGAGATGGTAGAGACATGCTGTGTCTTTCTTGCATTCCCATTGCAGACAGCTGAGAATGTTGATAAATGAGAAATCATTGCTAAGTGACCTTAACCTTCAATGGCAATAAGTCCAGCCAGTGCCCAAAGGATTTCTTCTGTCTGGAAAGAAATGCAAACTACTCTGACATTGTGTCTGACATTTTTAGGTTGTCTTTAAGCTCTTGCATCCCATTGCACTGCCTGAAAGGGGCAGTGGGGGAAATCAGGGTAGCTCTTGTACAGAGAGAGGGAGTTTTCCTAAGAGGATTTGGTCTGTACTAGGATTTGTCTTTCTTAATGGGACTGCATTAAGAATATCTAAAGGATTCTTGTAGGTTTCTTAAAATATACTCATCTCTATAGTTGTAGATAATTGATTATCAATAGGATGTTTCTTATTTCTGTGTCATCTCCTTTTGCTGGACAAGTTAGTATGAACTATGTGCTTTTCATTAGTGATGAACTTTTAAGATGTTAATCTTCTAATAAGAAAATCTGGATTGTTAATGACCTGAATTCTGAGGACTTCTAGACTTTGAGAGGCACTTTTTCTTATCCTGTTTTTCCCTCAGTTTTGGCACACACAGGACATCTGATTTAAAAGAACATCAGTGGGATAGCCTTGAGTCGCTAGCACTTACATCCTGTGTTTTTGGAGCTTGGTTGCTGTTCTTCTGCCCATCTTGGCTGTGTAATGCCTGCTGTGCTGTGTCATGTGCAGTGGTTTGTAACGTGTGGGGAATGTACTTTGTCTAGTTAGCAAAGCTTGTGCTAAGAAGTTAAGCGTCACTACAGCTCAGGTGATTCTTTGGTCATAAGTGACCCTGTAATGCTTTTAAAGAAACAGGTGTGTTCTTTTGACCTTGCTTCTTCACTTCATGCTATGTTAAACATTTGTGTCTTGCAATATTCAACCTGTTATGTATTAATGTAAAGATCAATCCAGCTTATTCAGATCTATTTAAGCTTACTCACATCACCCTTGTCTGCCCTTGTGCTTTAATTTGTTGCTTCTTGGTTGGCCAGATGTTTGCAGAAAGTGTCATGAGCTGCTGCTTCTGACTAGTCCACAGCCTTGGAACCAGGGAGGCTTGCAGTATGCTGAGATGTTTGTATCCAAAATACCCCATGAGTTTCATCTTGTTTTTGAGTGATAGACAATGAACAGTTAATCTTCTATGTTGGAAGATCTCTGCACTTTACATGCTGTATAATCATATTTTTAATATTCCATGAAGGTAAATTTACAAGGGGTTGGTGACATGATGCTAATCCCTATGCCTCCGCAGTATTTGCAGGAAGTATTACGTGAATTCAAAAGATGTTACCAAATGCTACAGAATCATAGAATATGCTGAGCTGGAAGGGACCCACCGGATCATCAAGTCCAACTGGGCCCTGCACAGGACACCCCCAAGAGTCACACCCTGTGCCAAACACTGCTTGAACTTGGACAGGCTTGGTGCTGTGACCACTTCTCTGTTCCACTGTTCAGCCACCATATGGGTGAAGAACCTTTTCCCAAGATCCAGTGTAAGCCTCCCGACTCAGCTTTGTGCTGTTTCCTGAGTTCTGTCACTGGTCTTGAGAGTGAACAGCTATAGCTGGTATTTGTTGACATTGGAGGCTTGATAACATTCTGTTGATCAGTGTCATTTGTTTCAGCTCCACCATGGGTTACTTTGACTATCTGTGAGTAAGTAGCATGACAATAAATGCACTGGGAAGTTAGATTTTACTGCAAATGTGATGATAAAAGTCTGCTGTCTAACAGTCAGCACAAGGGCTTCAACAAGAAGTCATCCTGAACAGTGAAATACAATCTATTTAACATATAAATTGAACTGAAAAGTGAGCTGTTTAACATAAAATTAACTTGAGGAATTAGTATAAGCAAAAAAAAAGACGTTTAAAGGTATGAATGAAATTTAATCCACAGTTGCAATTACTGGGATAAAATTAAGAGGTCTAATAATTTTAAGTCTGGCATCTGGAAGATACCTATATAATATTATTCTAACTATAACACAGCTTTTGATAGTTAAATATCTGAGCATTTGATGGCGTGTGACTTCTTTCCTTGAAGCTGCCAGTCTTTGTCAGATGAAAGCAATGAAACAGAAATAAAGCTGACAGCTGATTAGCAGTCCCCTAATTTGTCTTTGAATGTGCAATCTCTTTCATGATTAAATTTAATGCTTGCTGCTTGGTGCTGCACATCTTCACCCAGTTAGAAGCAATTGGCAAATCGTGATCTCTTCATTGTATTGCCTGTGCCTGACTCGGTTTTGGGATGGGCTGAGCACCAGTCTGATGCCATGTCACTGGAGCAGCTCAGTAAGGTTTGCTGTCTGAATGCTAATCCGGTCTTGTGTACAGCGATTCCATGTCCTGAACATGTAGGAACATGCTTTTGAGGCAGTTCAGGCTGGACTTCTGGCCTCTCCTTACCTAAAGGACAATTAAGATAAATTTTCTTGGCTCATCTCTGCCTTTTGACTTCTCAGTGGGTGAGGTGGAGGTTATAAATACCTAGTTTTGTTAGTTGCTTTGTCCATAATCAATAGGTTTAAGGA
This sequence comes from Pyrgilauda ruficollis, assembly GCF_017590135.1. NCBI lineage: Eukaryota > Metazoa > Chordata > Aves > Passeriformes > Passeridae > Pyrgilauda > Pyrgilauda ruficollis. The sequence continues at coordinate 3,915,996 of NW_024515875.1, forward strand.
ATAGCTTTACTGAAGAGTGTGCTATTTATATTTAAGTTGTTAATAATCGTGTGAAATGTCTTGCTTCAATAATTCTTGAGGATGCTTTTTTTCCCCAAGAAAAGTACTCAGCATAATTTGCGGCAATGCCCATCATTTGTGTGGTGGGGAACAACAGATGGTGAGGGATTTTTTACACATGGAAAAGACTTTACAGTGTGTGTTGCTGTGAGAGTTTTGTGGTTCTTGCTCTGTCCAGGAACTGCCAGCCTTGCTGCTGTCGCTGGGCAATGTCCAAGCACCTTCACACATCCTTGTGTCAGACATGAATTGAGAATCTGCTTAGGCAGCTCTTACACTGAGCTCCTGACAAAATGGGGCTGGTCTGCTCCATTCTTGCCATGTAGGCTCTGCCTTTTGCCTTTGCAGTTTTACAGATTTGGGTTGGTTTAGGTTATGCTTTTTCAAAAAGAAGCCATGCTGTATCACATGTATCAGCAAGCAGCTTTGCTCCTGCCATAGCAACAGAATGGCAAGACTCTTTATGAGTTTAGGGATAGAGCAAAGGAGACCAGGGATTATTCTGACATCTTGATGCAATCAGCTTAGCACGTACTTAACATCACAGCTAAGCTATGTTAAAAGGCAGTGCCTGAGCTGGTAGTATATCACAGTGATCTTAAAGAATGGTCTGGTGGATGGTGTGGGTCTTCGCCTTGCTTTTTCTCCACAGCCCCACAAGTATCCAGTGCTGTTGCTGCAGGGTTTCAGTTTTTTGACAGAGTCAAAACATTGTGGGTCCAGGTTTGGCCTAGATATTGGTGACTGGCCTTTTTAAATGACCACTGAAGACCCAACTGGACTTGGGCTGTCTTTCCAGCCTCAGTATTGATCATAGAATGATTGACAACATTGGTGATGCTCCTCTGTCCTCCTTAGAAGGTGATGTGATACCAACAGTGAAAAGGAGGATATGTTTTGCAAATGCAATTAGTGTTCCTCTTGGTTATATCTAGGTATACAAATTGACTTCAGTGTAGGAGCAAAGCTCCATTTCCTAGGCTTTTGGGAAAAAATGGGGCAGGAGTTCATAGGATCTTCTCTAACTATAGAAGCATGTCACACATAGTTCAGTTTCCTGTTAAGGAGTGCAGTTTTTAAAGTATGTGTTGAAAAAGTTGCAATGTGGTGACTTGTTTGGGTTTTTTGTGGATTTTTTTTCTTTTTTGATACTGCTTTCTGGTGCTAGGCTATAAATAGAATTTGGTTTGTGGTAGTGCAGGGAGAAAATTTGCTCTTTGTATCCTTAAAAGTGCCTTGTAATTGTGAAACTATAAAGACTTTTGTAGCTGCAAAGTGAATTATCAGAATTAGGAGAATTAGTTGTTCTTTGGTTCAGATTTACTTAGACAACTCTGAGGTGACAACAGTATATTAGTGGCAAGATAAAATTCTTATTCCTTTGTAAGTCAGATTTATCAGTGTGAGGGAGCATAATGGTTCGAGTGACTCCTGTAGGTCTCAAGGATGCTGCACTGTCGTAGTTAATATGAAAATATTTCTTATGTCATTATGCTACAATGTTAAACCATCTTCTACAATGACCTAAACAGAAGAAAACAATAAAAATTTATAGAATTAAGAACTAGGAAAAAAAACTAACAAAAACCACAACCAAGTGAAAGGTTTCTTTGTGCAGAGCTACTAATTCCAAGGCGGAAGGCAAGTCCCTTGTGATTAAAGTCTACTTTCCAAATATTGTAGAAGCTTGAATGACTCATTCTGCTGTACAGGGAGGTAGATAAAACCCAAATATCTGTAAACTACAGTTTGTAGCATCATATGGCTTCTGAAATGTTTTCACTAGATGTTTGCTCCTGGATTTTGTTTGGGGTTGCATATATGGAGATGGGGGAAAAAATCTAGGTGTTGCTTCCAGCCACTTCGTGATGTAGTTTACTGGGACAGGTACTAAAAAGTTGCTTTAGATGGCATCTTTGGCACTTCTCCCTTCTGTCTAGAAGACTGAATGGCATGCCCTAACAGAGACCCACTTATACAAATGTTGTGAAGAATTCATGGAGAATTGGTCAGAATTAGTTTTAGTGTTCATTTGTAAAGCTTGAAAACTAATCTTCACACTACCTGTTCACTGGTTTTGAACTAGTTGAAATCCATGGAAACAGAGTGCATTCAAGGTTATTGAGAAGAGATGTTTAGTTTATGCACAGGCTGTTCTTTCATCTGGATTAAAAATGCCGACAAGATAATCCAATTAAGATCATAATCTTGTTGTAGCTCTGATCTTGCATCACAAAAAATGCATCAGTGTTCAAATGAGCACTGGTACAGGAATAAAAGCTTTGGATAAAGGAGTCTGTGAATGCCTCAAATGTTATTTTGAGATTGGACATGACAGATTGGGATTTCAAAGAGCTGCAGACTGAGGTAGAGGAGGAAACCTGAGAAAAGCATAGTCCTAGAAGCAGGGGCAAGCATGCAGGAATGTAAAACACAGGTGCTGGGTCACTGTACCCTGGGGCAGCTGGAAAATGCGCTCCTTGAGTGAAGACGCTTTCTCTACACTTCAGCACAGATAGCAGGTGGGGTTTGGCTTAATGGACAAACTCTCTCTCCTGTCTTGAAGACAAAGGGTAGCAAGGGCTGTTAGAGCTCCTAATAGTGTTTTTGCTGGCTGGAGCTTCACAAGGAAGGTGAGCCTGGAGCAGCTACAGCTTCTTGGCTAGATTGCTGGTACCTGGTGCAAATGATCACAAATCCTTGGTAAACCCCGGTCTGTGGTTGATCAGCTTCTGCCAGTCTTTGCTTTATGTTGTTCTGGTATGGTGCAGACCAAAATACACTGCCTTTTTACTCTTTGTTCTGTTGCTGACTTGGTTATGGTAGGGGTATTTCATTCACTCTGAAACTTTTATTTTGGAGCTTTGTTACTTCTCAGGTTTTTTTTCCTATTTACTACTGAATTTTCAATGGGAGGTTTTTCTAATAAGCAAAAATTTTATATTGGAGATAGTTTCTCTGCGAAGGTTGTGTTACAGGAGCTTTTTTGGATGTGCATTATTTTCCCAATATGCAGTTGGGACTGATGATTTTGATTGTTGGTTATACTTTTTTGATTAATTTTCTGTTCACCATGCCTTTGGTCACTCAAAAGCATGCCAGGTAAAAGACATGTTCATGAATTTGTTTGACATGAACTTGGTATCCATCCACACTGTGACTGGTGGTGTGTTCAATTGTTCCACGTCTGAGTCCAGCCAGTCATTGCCCACTGTTGGAACTACTACTCATTTATCTGCCATCTCGGGGCTGAAGTGAGATGTGCTGGTAAGGCATGTGCAGGTGCAGATGCCTCAGTCCATTAAGTGACTAAAGACACCTGTTCCAAGATGTTTGGCGTGTAAGGTTACAGTTGGATATACCTGGTGGAAATAAAAACTCCGATTTCTAAAATTATTCTGGAGTCTCATCCTAGATCAGTCATGTACCAGGCTCTGGGAAAGCTTTGGGGGTTGATTTGTAGTTTGTGAAGGAAGGTTAGTAGGAGGTTTCCCTTCACCACAAATGTTTGTTTTCTGGTGTTCAGAGAGCATTGAAATTGGGAGTGTATGAAAGAAAGCAGTTCAAATTGAAGACCTTATGCTTAAGTCTTGTTATACTGTCCGGGAAAAGTAAGGTGTAAAGGATAGTCTGAAAGACTCAGACATGAGCATAATGCTTCTGCACCCCTGTCACACTTGTAGGACTTTGTTCAGTTTTTGGGGCCCATGGGTACATGTGTTACGGGATAGTCACTTTTTCTGAAATCAATTTTTCTCGGCTTTTTTCTAGGATCACATGATTCTTTCAGCTACTGGGTTGATGACAAATCTCCAGTGGGACCAGACCAAGCAACAGCCATCAAACGTTTGGCCAGAATTTCCTTGGTTAGAAAGATCATGAAGAAATGGTCAGTGACTCAAAATTTGACTTTCAAAGAGCAGTTGGAAGGCGGGATCCGCTACTTTGATCTTCGTGTATCTTCCAAACCTGGGGAAATAGGACAAGAGATTTACTTCATACATGGCTTGTTTGGCATCAAAGTATGGGATGGGCTGAAGGAGATGAATAGTTTTCTTGAGCAGCACCCCAAGGAAGTAATCTTCTTGGATTTCAATCATTTCTATGCCATGGATGACAGCCATCACCACTTCTTGATCAACAGGATCCACTCAGCATTTGAATCCAAACTTTGTTGTGTTGAATGTGTAGAATATGTGACGCTACTGTACATGTGGGAGAAGAAACACCAGGTAAGGAATGGATGTTTGATGTTTTTTTCAGACGCAAAATGTTAAGATTTTAAAGAGACAAGCCAGGTATAGCTCCCACTCTCAGATATAGGACCAAGGATGCTGCTGATGGTCAAGTTAAAGCCCACTAGGGCCTCCTCTATGTAGTGTGCATGTTTTCCTTCATTTACATGCCGCTGTGTATCCCCTCATCTGTGGTGTGGCCAGTCTGTCCTGCTCCGAAGCACATTTGTTAAATAATCAAACTAAAGTGTCCTTGGAGCCTTGTGCTCCTTACAGAGGGTTTTCTGGAAGGGCACGTAATGCAGACTTGTGTTGCTGAGGATTTTATTAACTGTTGTCTTTCTAGCCAGTGTGAAGCATATAAGCTTTAGCATGACTAAGGTATGGACTGAATTTCTTACCTCCTTTGCAGCCATCCAGATCTGCAGAAGTGAGGTTAATGCCTCTTCTCTGTGGCAGCTGCTCCCATAGGTTTACAAAATCTGAGAACAGAAAAGGGTTTCAGCAGCAGCACATAATTCTTGAACTGGAAATGAGGCCTTGAGGAATTGTTCTGAACTGGTGCTATCAATGTTGGGCTTCAAGAATAATCTTCTGTGAGTGTGGGTGCTTGTAGAAAATGTTCCCTCTTTGTGCTGTAGAGAAGCACCTTACAAGGTAAAAAATACTAACTTTGGATTTCACGGTTTTGCTGACAGCAGGACTGGCTTTGGTTTCTCATGCAGCAAGTGTGAGCATGATGGCAGTATGTTTGTCATGTGTCAATCAGCCCAGCAAGCTTTGCCCTCTTAGAAGGAGGTATTCAGAAGATGGCAAGGCTGCTAAAATGTACCTTCAAGTACAGATATAGTATTTTCTGGCATTAAGAAGTTGCAATGCTTTTAAGGTGAGCTCTTTAAATGACAGAGGCAACTTTGTCATTTTAAGCTGATGACCCATAAAGCCTAAAGCAATCCTATCCTCAAAGCTGAACAAAATGATCTCAATCTCCTTTGGCTATAGTGCAACAAATAAACTGACACTCATGACTCAAGAGCAACCTTTTTGCTTGGTCCTCTTCGCTGCTATGCTAGGTGCAACAGTACTGTATGAACAGAAACCAATGCAGCAGCCTGTGTAAATAAAAACATAATACTTGTGACTTGTTTTGGTTTTGTTTTGTTTTTTTTTTCTTTTTTTTTTTTTGTTCTCTTAGGTTCTCATATTTTACCACCACCCTTTGTATCAGGAATATCCCTTCCTGTGGCCAGGTAATAAAATGCCAGCACCATGGGCTAATACAACTAATGTGCACAAACTGCTCCAGTTCCTGGAGACCACTCTTGGGGAACGAAGTCGTTATGGGACTTTCCATGTATCTCAAGCAATTCTCACACCTCAAGTGAAAACGATTGCACGGCATCTGATTCGTGGTCTGAAGAACACACTTGTTCATAGGTAAGGACTTGTCTTGATTGTCTCAGTTCTTTACCTAACATGTCTCGTGTTGAAAGAGGCACCGAGCAAGAGAGAAACTAGGAAGTGTTTGCTTAGGCTTGCTGAAAGCATTCCATTTTGCTCAGTACTGTTGTTCATGAGAGATATTTACAGTTATTGAAAATACTTAGTGCAGGTAATAAAGGAACAGGATATATGTGTTTCCTGGTAATCTGAACTTTTGGAATGTGATATGATTTTGTAAAATGTAGTATGGATGTGTGGCTTCAAACCAGTAATTCATTTCAAACTGGCTGAAGTTGTATTTAAGCAGGGGTGGAAAAAGCTTGTGCCACAGAGGAAAATTGCTTCTGGACTTAGTTTTGCATTTGTCCATACAAATGTCTCAGTAATTTCACTAACGGCCAGAGATGTATGACCTAGGGCAGTATTTCACCTTGTTTTTTAAGGGGGCTGGGGGGAGGTTTTTCAAAAATTAGGTTGACCATTTGACTTTTTTAAATACCACTGACCATTGTACAATTAGTTTCCCTGTGAGTAAGGTCACTGTAAGAGGGTTTTGCTTTGATTAGCACAGAGTGCCAGTGATTTTTAATAGCATTAACAGCATGACCAGGATAGTTTTTATGGAATTACCACCTTGTAGCCTGTTTGCTAAAAATTACCAGAACTGTAAAAGTCCTCTTGGATATTAGGAAGAAATCTTTACTCTGAGGGTGGTGGGGCCCTGGTACAGGTTGCCTGGAGAATTTGTGGATGCTCCATTCCCTGGAAGTGTTCAAGGCCGCGTTGGGTCAGGCTCTGAGCAGCCTGGTCTCGTGGAAGGCGTCCCTGCAAACCGTTTGCACGGGCTGTTGGAATGCGACGATATTTAAGGTCCTTTACAACCCAGGCCACTCAGTGATTCTGTGAATAAGAAAATGGCAGGTTAGGTATAAATCTCGGCATTTTCAGTGCCGTTCGTGTTCAGAGGCGTGAGTCCGGCCCGGGCCCCGTGGGCTCGGTGTCGGGGCCGCGGCCGTGCCGGCCCGCTCGGCAGCAGGCGGCGCTGAGAGCCTGCGAGCGCCGCGGCCGGCGGGGCCCCCGCGCCAGCGCCGGGCGGAATTCCTGCGCCAAAGCTGCCAGAGGATCGTTGCATTTCCTGGAATGGGCGAGCAACTCTGTTTCGAGGGACTCCTGGCACACATCTGTGCTCTCAGCCACTGTTAGCGGGAAGCCTGCCTTCAGTCCAGCCCTTTGCCTCATCCTCACCACTTGTTTACCACTAAACAGAAAGTTGCAGAAAGGTGCTGCTGTTTGCATAGGTGTGATTGCTTGTGTGCATTTGCACAACCTAGCTGATATGCAAATCTGTCCTTGCAGTTTTATGTAGATGACTGCCTTATTGTATGGAAATTTTGCCCTGGAATTGAATATTTAAATGTTCTCAGCTCTTGCTAAAGGAGACTTGCAACAAGTCACACTTAGCTGCCTGAAGTCTGGTGTCTCCCTTGGCAGTAGTTATGCCTTCACTCATAGTTCTTGATACGTTTTTTTTATTGTCCTGATTCATCAGGAGTGAGGTGGCTTTAAGTTTTTTGGGTTTGCTTTTTTCTCTTCATCATCCTGTTAGCTAATTTGCTGGCCTACCATCTTCTCAAATAATATATATATGTTACAGCACTAACCTAAAAATGCTAACATATTTAGCCATTTTTGTCTAACTACTGAAAAGCATGGTGTTTCATGTTAGAGTGCAAGAAAGCTGATGCAGACTCCTGACTTGCACTGTTGTCCAAGAAATACTTGAAATTTCTCCCCATGGTAGAATTTCTAACAATGTTTAACTCAGTTCCTGACACTCCTCTCCTTTTTGCAGTTACAGTGATGTATAGCAGTATGTTCAGCCCCAATGGAGCTGGCAGCTTCATTCTAGGTTTGGTTTCCTTGACCCCATTCCTCTGCGTGTGTCTGGAGGCTGGAGAGAGTTTGGGAGAAATGCAGTTCTGCTGCCTCCAACAACTTTTTTCCTGCCTGCTCTGAGGGCAGAGGGGGGAAGGGAGCATCTTGGGCCAGGTCTGCTGTGAAACTGAGCATTTGACTTAACGTGTACTTGGGTGTAAACAATCCACGGTGGAGAAAATTGTAGTGTAGTGTTAAATCCTGAAGCACAGACTACCTAGTGAATATAGAGGGGTTTTGTATGCCTGCTAGTTGGGATTGATGACTGACCAATATCTCTGTTTGATAGCTAATGATCATGTGCTGTGTCAAGCACTCATCAGCCAATTGCGTTTAGGGTGACAGCCCTGTCACAAATATGACATAATATATTTTGTAAACAGCGTGTTGTGTTTGAAATGAGTGGAGTATGTATAGAAAAGTGCCTCTTTTAAAATGTTTAATTTTCTTTATTTCAATTTCTTTAGGAACCTGCCCATGATTTTGAATTGGGTGAAAGCACAGAAGCCTGGTGTTATGGGTGTTAACATAATTACATCAGACTTTGTGGAGCTGGTTGATTTTGCTGCTACAGTTATTGCATTGAATGACCTTCTTTTGGAAGAGGACGAATCTGCAACTTAAATCCTGATTGCTGTGTTCCACATGTGCTCCTCAGTGGACATCTTTGAACTATGCTTAATGTTTTACTTGTCAAGTGAAACCTATTGTAATCTCTCTTTATGAAAAAAAGTTTCCTAGAGGAAACGTGGTTAAACGTCACGTACAGCCAGGTCCTTGAGTTGTGTGGACCTGAGTGAGCCGAGTGCTGTGTGCGTGCTGCTGTGTCCGTGTGTCTGTGCGTGCGTGCTCTGTTTGGCTGAGCTGTGCACACATCTGCTGCTGGCAGGGGCTGGCCTCTGGAGCAGATGTACCCCATTGTGGCATGCATCTCCTTGGTGACTGTACTCCCAGCGCCCCTGTGTGTGCATCCTGCCTGCTTCCCATGGCCAGGGCTCACTCCAGGCATCACTGCTGATCCCATGACAGTGTGACCAGGCTGGCCAGGTGACATTGTTCTTGGGCCACCTCTGGCATAACTGGGCTCAGCTGGAGGCTGCTGCTCTGTTCATTATGCTGTTTAAGACACTACCTCTGACTTACTTGAAGAGACAATACTGCTGTTGTTCAGGAGGAAGGTGTTAACACTGTGTTAAAATATCCAAACTGTCCTTTGGGCCTGAGAGGTGAAGGCTTGGCACAGTCTTTCTTCTCGACCTCTTTATTTTACTTTATTCAATAAATTAGTTGCAACTGTGCTTAAGTGTATTTCTTTTGGCATTAATTTGAAGAATATTTCAGTCTTCAAATTTTGAGGATTATGACTCAAGTCTGAATTCCTGTTTCCTGTGACATATAGGGAACATTCATTTTGCTGAATTCCTGGGACATTTAGGAAACTACAGCATAACCTTTCTCTTTTACCTGTTGGTCACTTGGGGTTTTTTAATCCATCAAATTTCCTTTGGGGAAAGTCTGTCACCCAGGCAGCCCTTCTCTGCAAGGAGGTGGGCCAGGTAGGGGCTTGCTTGATATTCAGAGAACTGGAGCTGACTTGGACTGCTCAAAGCCCAAATATTGGATCACTGTGATTTGTGATAGGACAGTGAATTCTGCAGTCAGACCTGAAAACTGTGCTTTTAGAGAGCCACACCTATTCAGGGAGAAATTTCTCCAGTCTTCACCTGCTTGTGACAAAGCAATAGTCACACAAGCACAGGCAGGTGTTAGTACTGCTTCTTTCTTTAGTCACACTTTTGTGCTGGTTCACAATGAAATGTGACCATGTACGTTTGGGCCAATGCAATCGTATGTTGGTACTTATCAGCAGCTAATTTACTAGCTGGTAGTATCCTATGGTCTGATTTATCATCACTGTTTTTTTAAAAAGCACAACAGGGACTGATAGCAGATACTTCTCTGCTCAGTCGTCTTCCTGAAGAAACTATTGTGCACTGATTATTCACTGATAATGAATTTGCATTTATCTCTAAGCTTATTTATTATAGAATGGATTGTCTATATTCATATTTAATTCAAAGGAAAAATTCATCTCCAGATGTATTATTTCTTTCATTGTTTTATCCTGTATCTGCCATCGTAGTCTGACAGCTATGAAAAATCCCAGCTTTCTTTGCTTGTCGTAACTCAGGAGAAATGTAAAGGTTTGCAAACCTTCCATGTGAACCTTGGCCGAGTTCAGAGCAGACTGTAATTTGATTTATCTGTTGTTTGCATGGCTTTCATTAGAGTTCCTTGAATTTTTTAACTGAATTGTTTCTCAGAGGGAGTTGGGGTTGGGGGAAGTGCTCACTCACTGTCTCTCTCTTTTCCACTTGTGTCTCAGTGATAGGGGACAAGTCATAAAAATCAGGGTTTGGGAACTATGTTCAAATTTCTAGTTTAATACTTCATTTTAAAACCATAGCAGAAGGTTTTTATTTGGTTTGGTAATTTTTTTCTTGTTGGTGAAACCATCAGAACCTGTTTTGAACAGTTCTGTTCAGTCTGAAAGTTTGTTTAAAATACCTGGATTTTCCTTATCTGAATTTTATGTTTACTTTACAACTGCTTTACACATGGCCCCAGCTGAAACTCCATGTGGATTTGGTTTCATTGGTTTTCTTCTGCAAATTGTCTTGGTGCTCAGAGCTCAGCTGGATGTTAACACCAAGGCTGCGGCTTGGTCCCTGTATGGGCCATTCATTTAAGAGCTGGATTCATGACCCTTACAGATTCCTTCCAACCCAGAATATTCTGTGATTCTCTAACTTGGCTTGAATGCCAGTGAGGCAGAAATAATACCTTTGCAGGGTTCCCCTGCAGAACCAGAAGACAAAGCAAAGTGAAGTAAGATGTTTGTGTTTGACCCTTAATATATTTTGTACTGTATATATATATATCTGCCTCAAAAGGGGCTGCAGAACCGGAAGACAAAGCAAACTGAAGTGTGTAAGATGTTTGTGTTTGACCCTTAATATATTTTGTACTGTATATATATATATCTGCCTCAAAAGGGATTTTTTTGGCTTAACCAATATTTGTATTGTGTGTGCACAGTAATAACTGTTATTAGTCCTTCTGCTGTATTTATTTGAGTAGAGATGGGATGGGCTCAGAGCTTTGGTTAGACATTTTTAAGTGCAAACACAGAAGTTTCTCTAATGTATTGGCTGTTAGTTCTTGCCTCTTGAAACATGCTGGGTTTTAAGAGTGTTAGCAGAGGGAAAAGAAATGGAAAATAGATTTAGTATTAATGGTTTAAGTATGTGGGGGGGACAACATTTCTGTAAGTTTGGCCTGTCAGAAGAGACTTGTGTGTCATTTCAGAGTTTGGTGGTGTACTTCCAGAGTGAGGAGCCTGACAGTCTTAAATGGTGAGTTGGGCAGTTGGCAGGTAACATTTGTCTGTGGCATTGTCGGGATCTCTGGTCGAGATGACCCCGAGAGTGTTAGAAAGTCTCTTTTTCCCAGCTTGGTGCTTGAAGGAGGAGTTGAAATTCCTTGGCTCTGGTTTTCAAGATTGTTTATTTTCTCTTATCTCTTACATTCTTTTCCTGACCCACAGAGGTCTGCCTAGCAGGTTGGTTTGTGGCACACTGCCCGCCCTTGGGCTGGTGTCAACATTTTATACTAAGAACTACGTGTACTTTATTTACAATTATTTTCCAATACCTATCACCTATGTTAGACAGTCTGTCTCTACTCTAAACCAATCTAAAAGTGCCAGCATCACACAGAAGATGGAGGCTAGGAAGAAGAAAGAAGGACAGGGAACCAAATCCCTCCATCTTGCCTCCTGAACCCCTATTCTAAAACCTTAAAATTCTACCTTTTCACCCTGTGACAACGAATTATTATTCTACTTAAACTCTCGTGACTTGTAATTCTTCATACAAAGCTGGTAATTTGCTCCATGGTCAAAATCGAAGTCACAGGTGTCTTCGGCTTCATGCCAGGGTCTCTGAGCCCCCTGCCAGGGGCTCGAGCCATCCAGGATAGCCAGAGGGATGTCCTGGGTTCTGACATGACATGACACCTCCCTTGGCTACTCTGGGCAGCATTCATGCTGGTGTTTAGAATTGGTCCTAGGGTTGTCCGAAACCATCCCAAGCAACATGAACTACCTTTCATCTATTCTGTTACACAGGGAAAAGCTATCCATATAATGGGCTTATCTTGCTTACTCAACACCAAAACATACCCAGACTTCCTCATGCTTTGCAAAATTGAGCTCATCTAGGTTTGGACTTTGGCCTGTGGACTCTATTTTCCAGCATTACAAAATGAAAAGGTGTGCTGGGCAGGAAGGGTGGATCAAGGAAGTAGGGCAGTAGTTTGCATCCAGTGCCCACATGGAAGGTGTGGCAGTGCTTAGCCCAGTTCTGGGCAGCAGAGTGGAGCAGGTCTGGCAGGTGAGCAACAGCACTGCAGCTCACACTGAGGCACTTGGACAAGTCTGACACCTGAGCAGTCTGCAAATAACAGCCTGCAAGGTCAGGATGTGTGAGCTTGAGGAGAATAAAGATGGGTATGAGCACAGGAGGAGGTGGGGTTCTTACTGTTGGTGTAGATGCACATCTGGTGAACAGAGTAGTTTTAGTCTTCCTTGTATATCCCTAAAGCAGTAGAGTTCACTTTTAAACAGGCTGGGAAGAAAACCTCCCCAGAAGAATTGTTCTGACCCCTTGACAATTTGGTAGGTGCTGGGAGAGGAGAACCCAGAAAACAAGAAGCTGCTTGAGGCAAAGTACTTAAACTGTGTATTCTTGAATAATTACACATATGGTTTGTTATTAAAGGTTCAGGTTAGTTATATACTGTTTTATGACTGGTGTTTCTCTTTCGGGTGTGCAGTCTCTGAATGCCAAGCACACTGGTGGCATTCCTCTTTTCACACTGATTGCTGTCATGTGCAATTTAGTGATCTTTCAGGTACAGTAGACCTCTGTGTGTATCCCTGATAGGAAGTAGTCAATGCCTGATATGGAGCATCTATGAGTTTGAGTTTTTACCCTCTTACTGTGTCTCATAGGTGACAAAAAAAGGAGCTAGTGCTAGATTTTGCAGACTGACAATCTGTTGGCTTTTACTTGGGGACACCTGTCATAATATATTGAACTGCATAGGGAAATGGTGGAGTCACTGTCTCTGGAAGTGTTCAAAATGTGTGGATATGGCACTTGAGGATATACCGTAGTAATGAAGACAGCAGTGATGGACGTGATGGTCTTGGAGGTCTTGTCCAGCCTTAAAAATTCTGTGATTCAGAGTAGATATGCTGACTGCAGAAATGCTTGTATTCTATTAAACAGCCTCTTTGGAGGAAAGAATAATAGGGAAATGGTTTCTTTGCTCCTAACGTATGCTGGGCTTTGCTGTTGTTACTACTGACTTAACTGAATGTTGGAGTTTAAAAGCACCTTGACTGTAAGGTTGAAAAACACTTTTGAGCAGGGATTTTGGCTCAAAGAGGAGTAGGGCTTCTGCCAACATGCTCATCTAGTCTCATCTGGCTAAGCCTTTGGAAATAATTTATTTGTGTACCTGTCTCAGATGTCAGAGTTCATTGATGCGTCATTTAGCGCAGACCAAGATTTAGGACTTAGAAGGATAAAGAGATAGAGCATGGATATTTTGATTTAGAATTGGGTTGCCTGTGGAAGTCTTACTGAGCATGTATGACATGAGGTTTACTTGAATGTGCACTATTTAATATGACATCCATGTGCTGTTTTCATAAGACTTTCATCTTGACTTGAACACATAGTTACCAAACCCTAATAAGCAAATTTTTTTGGTCAGAGGACCACTGTTTGGGACAAAACTTCAGGCAACTTTTCAATGCTTGTTAAAGCACAGAGAAATTGTCTAATGTGGGGAACAGAACTGACTCAAAAAATTATTTGAAGTATTGATTAGGTCTAAATGAAGTTCTTTTGGCAGTGAAAAATATTTTTTTTCTACTTCTTTGACTAATTCTTATTCCAGCTTTGGTTTTTTTAGCTCAACAGGTGGGTAGAAGAGCCAGAGCATATGGTGAGAAGCAAATAAATTTTATGCTAAGGACATGTATGTAAGACTAACTGTGGTAAGAGTATGGTGATTTACTTAATGATACCTTTAATGGTAATCCTATTAGCTCTTTGGTTTAGGCTGTTAAATCAGCCTCTTTTGCATTAAAAAGAATCAGTCCCACTAATTCAATACATCTGTTCTTGTTGAAGTGTGCTTATTTCTATATGCATATTTATTTCTCTAAAAGGCTTACCAAGTAAACTGTTAGTTGTAGGGACTGCAATAGGAATGTCAACTTTAGAACTGTATGCTGAATCAGCTTATATTTTATATCCATGAATATTTATGCATTGTGTGTTGTCCAGTACTTCTCTTATCCTTTGTTAGACCTGTCATACCATCTAATTGAACTGCAGTGTATTCTTAATTTCGAAAGAAATGTTGATCAGCACATCCTATATAAAAATAATTTAGATGGTTCTTTGATTTTTCTCAATGTCAAATGTATTTTCCAGATGGATTTTTTTTTATTTATTTATACTGTGAAAGGGTGCAGAAGGGACCAAGTGAAGAGGAGTTACCAATTATCAGTATTTTGTGCAGTTTGTCTTCTTATGGCAATTTGTGCTTTACCCACCTTTCTGATTCAGTTTTGTGCAACCAGGATACCTCATCTGAACTGCAGATAATTTTGGGGTTTACATCTGTTTCTTCTGCTTTATGTCATTGGGAGTTTTAATCCTGAAAATAAAAAGTGCAACTTGAGCTAATCATGTTTGCTGTGTGTTCTGTACTGCTGACCGTTTTGATCCATGATGATTACGTTGTAAGTCAACTAACATCAGCTGGGCTGAGTAACTTCTCTGATGCAGAATGGTGTCATGGAGGGTTGGTTTGGGATTTTTTTTGAGGTGCTACATCTGGCTGTACTTGTGTCCTCTGAGTAGGCAGACCCAGACAACATCCTTACTTCTACGATATGCTGACAGCTTCTCAGTGGAAGTAGTAGTGGAAAGTGATTCGAAATCAGTGTGTGCTTGCACTTGTGTGTACATACAGCTAACATCTTTGCCTGATTGCACCGGGACAAAAGCATGCTAATCATGGATCCAGTTCTGTCCTGGAAGGCAAGTACAACTTCTGTGCAGCCTCTCCTGATGTAGCACAGGTGCTGAAGCTCCATTGTAATACTTGATCAGGAAACAAAGCATTGATAATGATTCCTGGATCCTGGGCTAATGTCTGATCCTGTGAGATTGGACACACCCTTCTTTTGGGTTGCTTTCAGCATGCCTGTCTTGAAGATGTGGGAATACTGGGGAGGGATGGTCCTGATTCCCTCATGTTTTCAGACAGTTGTGACTGAAGGGGAGCTATCTGTAGATTTTTTTTTTTAATCCCAAAGTTAGAGCTGGAAATTCTGAGCTTAATCACAACCTGTTGTCTCAGACCTCAGAGGAGGTGACCCAACCAGCCTTCATTAGCAGTGACTCACACAAAGCTAACCATTGGTGTCAGTAATGTCTGCAATGTGCTGTAGGCAGAGAGTGTGCCACTAGTTTTTTCAGAATATACCTATGAACATGAATCTAAAGTGACTGGTATATGCTGCCACTGTGTCAAAAGTTAGCTTGGAGTGGCACTGTGGCTTCAACCCACCCCCCACCCCCCCAATATACTGTTTCCCCAGGCCATGAAAATTATGTACCTTAGAGGGGACTTCAGGTGCAAGGGTGAGCATGATTTCATCATATTACTTCCCCGGGGGATTCAATGGATTTTTTTTTTTTTTTAAGTCTGTGTGTCTTTAACAATGTTCAATGCTGGACAAGGTCACCCATGTATATGCATGCACATATATGCAAGGAATAAATTGTTATTTTGAAGCTTGCAATGAGACAGCAAAAACTAGAAGCATGTTCTGTGACAAATTTATGCACGCCCTTTATACTGAGTTTCACTGTTGCCACAAACCTGTTATTAGCTGTTCAAACAAAATCATTCCTGAATTGCATTTGTCTTACTATTTACCTCTTAGGAGATGCTGTCTGAAGGACAGCCAGCTTGGAACCTGGTGTATGCTCCCAGCAGCTCTCGTTCCACATCTAGCTGGAAGGTGAGCAAAATGCTGGTAGGCTCTGGAGCTGAGTAATGGTAATGTCACTGATTCTTCTCATCAGTTAGGTGACACACCAGGCACGTGCGTTAGACTAGAAGAGCATTTGACCAAAAGCCTCTCTCCAATTTAAATGTACTAGGTGGGGTCAGTTGGTCATGCTCTTGGGTGAGCAGATGCTGGAAAAAGAAACCAAGTGAATTTTGAACTACTGCTTGTTAGTGAGCCCAGCTGCTCTTCTTGGGGATCAGGGTTTGATCCACTCAGCTGATTGTGCCACCACCTGCAGTCAAGACAAAGCAGATTCTTCTGGAAAAGATGGTGAGTGTAACCAGGATCATTAACAGGTAACTTGCTGTATGGATAAGCTGTTAATGCAATCACACTGTAAATCAACTTTCTCTCAGTTTAGGGATTTGTTTAAATTAAAAGCAAAAAATTGCTTAGAGTAGAAAATGGCTTGTTGTTTTTGTTCTTTCTTGTATATTCTTTATCTGCAGTAGAAATAAAAATACCTTGGGGGAAGTACTCTGGGATGGTGCAGAGTCTGTTCAGGGGAGAAGCTACTGTTGTACACATAACTTTGTACAGGTTTATATCTGCAAGTTCCACAAAAATTTGGCCTCAGAGTTACTACTGTTCCTTTCAGCAACCAGTGAGAATGCGTGCCCATGGGAGAACTGCTTACATGGCCAAATTTGTGGATTCAAGTTTCCAGAATAATCTATGGGCTGAAATTGCACATGTCTGTAAATTGGGTAGTACTTCAGAGAGATGAATTCTTCTCATGTCTGCTTTGAGATTATTTTTTGTTCTCTATAGTTTAAAACAACACTATTTGTTGCAAGATATGTTTTCTTAGCCTGGCTTCTAATCTAAAATTGGTGCAAGGATAATTTGCTGCTGCCTTATCTGTAGTGGGCAGTTTCTTGGTGGAAGAAAGGAAGCGACTGGCAGTACCTTAGGCACTAGAGCATCAAGGGAGCTTAGCTGCTAGATGCATAAAGTGGGAAATGTATGGTACAATGCCAGCACAGACTGTCCCTTTATGAGGCAGATGGATGAACCTTTAAAAGGGTTCTGGTGGCTCAGGAGATGCTGGACAATGTGTTGGTCTTCATGCAAAGACTTGCAGGTTTCAGTGAAATGGCGTAAAAGCTTGACTGGTGTGTGCAAAGCCCAGATGGTATCTCATGCTTGGGTTTGAAAGGGTATTTCCTGTTTGACCAGAGTTGCAGGTGCCATTGTTGTTTCATCTCTGATACAATCATGATGAAGTTTTGATACAGTTTGTGGAGATGCTGTTTGGGTGGCTCAGCAGAGAGACAGACAAATGGCTGGCCCAGCCATGTCCCCCCAGTCCCTCACTTTATACTGTGGGACAGCACCTTGCCACTTCAGGCATGTTTGCAACTGTAATACCAAATTCCTCTTGGACTGGACATTTGTGAATGCCAAATACAGAAGAAATTGAGAGTCAAGTTATTTCTATCATGTTGCTTCTTGCAAATGCTCTCTAAGAAAGGGAAAACAAAACACTGCCTAGGAGGTGTTTCTCCCTGCCTAAAAGTCATCCTTTGGCAGATCAGGTGGAGAAGAACATGTTGTTTATTTGGTGAGGTCCGTGTAAATGAGAATTAAAGGTGGCAAAAATATTTTTCTTTAATATTTTTACTGAGTATTCACTCTTCATTTTGTTCATAGCAACTGAGCAAAGGGTTGGGTGTTGGTATTCTTGGGTTTTCTTCCAGCTTGAAATCACAAAACTTAAAATCATGAATGCAAGAAAGAAACAAAAATCATCCAGAGAGGCTGGAGCAGTGGAAAGGGAGGAGGAAAGGTATGCAGCAGTGATAGTGCTGTAACTTGCCCTTTGGAACAGAAAATAAAGCTCTTGGTTTGGAATGCTTTTTTTGAGACAGAACAAATTATTACACCAAGTTCAATCTTTGAACCACATCCAGTACAAAGTTCATTTGATACATTAAATGCAGTCCCACATTTGCAAATATGCTGAATTTGATTTGATTGCATCTTTTGGAAGGCTATACTGGCAGCAAATAAAATATATGCCAGGCATTTCTCCTGAGAAAAATAACAATTGCTAGTATTTCAGCCTAAGTATCTCAAATGCCAATAGTTTTTGTTCTTTTTCTTTATTTCTGCTTTTCTTGAAGAATCATAACTTGAACTCCGAAGCAATAGAAGCAGCCAGCTTATCCTGTGTGACAGTGGATAGTGCTGGAAAATGTGCTTTTGGTCATTGCCAAAACAAAAAATAAAGTGTATGTTGCAAAGATAATCGCCCTCTGGCCTTCCATCAATGTCTTGAAAATTGCCCTTAGTAACAGGGTTGTCTGAGGATCACTGACGCAGGCTCTCTCACCGGGCTGACTCCTTTGCTGCGCACCACAACCACGTGCAGGCAGTGATGAACTGGTGTTTGTCAAGGCTGGTTTTCCCCCATCTGCTGGGTATGGTCACTGTGCAGGCATGCACAATGCTGGCAAAAACACTTGAAGACAAACATATCCTTCCAGGCATTAAGATCCAGAATGAATTTGAAACTCAGTGTAGGTTTCCTGAAATGTCCACAAAGGAAGAGCAAGGCTGCTGCAAGAATATTTTACACTACCAGAGTTTATGTAATTTGGAGGATCCTAGAAATTCCTATCAAGTAATTGCTTGTTTACACAGTACTAGTTCAGGAAAAAGTTATGGTGGTGCCAGATTGGGAGACAGAATTGGGGTTGTTCAACCTGGAAACCAGAAGGCTTGGGGTGACCTAATTGTGACCTTCCAGTACTATAAGGGAATCTATGAGAAAGATGGAGAGGGACTTTCTACAAGAACATGTGGTGACAGGACAAGGGGGGAATGACTTGAAACTGCCAGTAGGTTTACATTAGATGCTAGGGAGAAATTCTTTACTGTGAGGGTGGTGAGGCTCTGGCCCCCCAGAGAAGCTGTGGCTGCCCCATCCCTGGAAGTGTTCAAGGCTAGGTTCAATGAGGCTTTGAGCAACCTGGTCTAGTGGAAGGTGTCCCTGCCTGTGGCAGAAGGACTTGGAACTAAATGTGCTTTACGGTCACTTCTACCCCAAGCCATTCTATTGTTGAGTTGCATTTTATTTAAATGGTATGCTCTGTCTGACCCCCCCAAAATGTATGCTGTATTCCAAGCCTGTGGTCCTGCCCTGAAGTCTCATGTATCTGTAATTCCACTGGCCCAAGTGTTATTCTGCGCCCACTTTGAATTTCCCTCTTAAACTGTGCGAGGGAGACCAGACCCTCTCTTGGCTCTTCTCTCCCCTAGGCTCTCCCTCTCCCCCTCCCTCCCCCTTCTCCCTCAGTAACCATGCTGTTCCCGGGGGTGGGACCCCCAATAAACCCTCATCAATCAGCACCCTCAGAAGCCGTGTGGAGTCTCCTTGCCTGCCCGCTGCTGCCAGCCAGCTCACAGCCTAGGGGGCCCTCCCGCAAATGAACTACATCATTCTATGATCTTCATATCACCTGGATTTTGTGCACAAAAGAGATTGCTTTCTCAGATAGTTATTTGACTGTCATGTCCTGGAAAGATTTACTAAAAACTAAGCTACAAAAAAATTGTTTGTTTAGGGCAATAAACTAGATAATTGCAATCTTGTCTTTTTGCATTTATTGCCAAGAACAAGAGCTCTTAAGTAGTTTAATTTCCCTTCCACGTGTTCCTTCCTCCTGTCTTGAGGTTAAGTTTGCCTCATTCCAAGGCTGAAGGATAATGTAGGCAGCATTAATAAATGTACCAGCAACTGGCTTCTCAACATCAGGATTATAGTGCAATTCTGTTTACCCAAAACTAAAATGAGAGACTTGGCCAGTGATTTTTGTCACTGCTCTGTTATGATCCTGTGACTCTTGGAGCAGAAGAGGCTGTTAGAGCAAGGTTTTTAGCAGAGACTGAGGAAAACAGGCTTCTGGAGAACATTGGAGTACCCACTAAATCTGTGTGCTTTTGTAGATGGCTGACAAGTAATCAGCTTGAAATCCTTCTTTTTGTGCCCCACTCTCTGTGACTGGTTGGTTAGAGCACTTTAGAAAAGATGAGAAGAAAAATCCTTCTTGTTGTCCTTATACCTACTGAAATGCAATATTTAGTGGGCAGGTCTGTGCTGCTGTCCCCTTTGCTTCTTGGGGGACATGGGCTGGCAGATGCCCAGGCTCAGTGTGTCCCAGGTGCCTGCCATGTGTTCTGTTGTTGTTGATATGCAGTTGCCCCATCCTGTTCCTGGGACCTCGCTTTGGAGGCCGGTATGGCTTTAGTTGTTGTCACACACCCTTTGTGCCTGTGAAATGGATAGGCAGGATTCCTTTCATGGGTCTCAAACCTTGCCAAAACTACAAGAAGTTTTGAAGTGGCAAACTGAAAAACCTGTGTTATTATGTTTGCTTAGAAGAAAACACTGCCTTCTCATATGCTGCACATAGCAGTGGTGATCATTATACCTGTGCAATGACAGAGGTGTTGCACTACCTTCATTAAAGCCTGAGGAACACTTGCTCCAGTGCTGAGGACTGCAACCCATAGCCTGACACAGGCACTAGTCTGAGCAGATGAAACCAAACTCCCAGAACATCCTCTGTGAAATGCTGGGGTGCTCTCTCACCTGGCTCTTCCTGTGACACACCTCCCTGGGGAATCCAGACCTCCAGGGTCAAACTTAGGCTCAAGCACACGTTTTGAGATACCATCTCTAACACTTAAGGGCACCACACCTTATTCTTCTCTTCTTTAAGAGTCCTGGATGTAGTAGGACAGGAGAAGAATGAGCAGACACTACCTGCTGGCCTATCTCAAGCTCATGCTTAGACCTCTGTCTCATTTCTGTCTATCAGAGTCAATCTGCTCTCTCCAGCAAGTCTCTCATTAATGCTGGTGCAGTTCCTTCCCTAACTCAAAGGTAGCTGGCATGTGTAACTGTGTCCCGCAAGAGTTTAATGAGATATGGGTTTCTGGCTCCAAGCTGAGTCAGTATTCCAGCTGATTGGGTTTTTTTCCAGATCTGATTGGTCTAGGAATATAGTTGAAAGATGCTTTTTAGTTTCAAAACACTTAACTATGCTACTAAATTATTAGCATTGGTAAGATGCCACCATGTGGGACAGAGTCCAGTTCCAGCAAGGTGGTAGAACTGCTCTCTTACTTGGGTGTTTTTTATTGAACAACCACAAAAGACCACCATCCAAATTTTTCCTTCTGATCTGATGGGAACAGGATGTATAAATAGCATTGAGTCTAAGGGAAATGTGAGCTCTTCTCTCCCATGCCTTTCTCTTTTGTGTGTGCCAAGCTAAGGAAGAGGAGAATTCAGAAAATGCAAAGAATTCTCTTTTCACTTTTCTCCTTGCTTGTTTTAAAGTGCCAGAGTGAGAAGCCGGTACCTTAACATGTCTTCTAGTTATTACCCTAGACACACTTCTTTGTGATTTTGATACCTGGAGTGGGAACATCCTCCCCCAGGGGTATTTTGGACTCCTGTTATTGTATTTGCTGATGTTTGTAAAACTCCATTTGCTGCCCTGTCTTTTCGTTGTTCTGTTTCAACACACCTTTAGCTGACCTATGCTCCAGAGAACTGTTAAACATTGCAGGCATGCTTGAGGAAGGAAACTAATCTTTCTCTCAACTTGGAGTGCAGCACTTAGATTCACTGGTGTGGCAGAAGGAGCAGTAGATGTGCTGTGGGTGGTGCTAAACTGGTTTGAAGAGAGCTGGGAACAGCATGGAGAGTGGAATAAAAAACTTTATGCTGTGATGGGATGGATAAGTTAGCATCTGTGAGCTGGCAGACTTTGTTGTGTGGAGGTGTTAGAGCCTTAAAAGCATTGTGGGCTATAGAAGGAGCACTTTGGAAAGTCTTTGAGCCCCGGCTATGCCTTTGCCTTGGAGAAAGCAAAGGAGAAGGTCACCAGAGATGGTTAATAAAGCTTTAGCTGCTGACCTCACTAAACATTCTTCCAGTTCAATGGCCTATGCAGAATGATGTGTTTAGTCAATGTTTAATTCCTAAGCAACAAATGGTGATTGTCATACTAGAAGGCACTTGTGGTGTTGACTGAAGCAATGGAGGCCAAGGATTAAAAAGGTCATGCAGGGAGATCACTTTGGCAGCCTCAAAGCTCTCACCTCTAGGTCAGGTCCCTTCTCAGCAGGAGAAAACAAGGAGAAGTTCATGCTGCCTTAAGGCCAGAAAAGGTTTTCCAATAAGAAAATAAACTAGCTATTTTTTAAAAAAATAATTGGCTGTAGGAAACAAAACAAAGGGAAATGTGAACTGTGGATAGCTGAAGGAAGGCAGGGGAAAGCAGGAAATGAAGAGGCATTTACTCTTTCCCTGGTGATGGGAGAGAAGGAGTGGAGCATGTAGCTGGTCAGCAGAGGCAGTCTGTGACTGACAGCAGGAGGAGAAATTGGCAGCAGCTGTTGAGGAGGTTGAGGGCTGCTTAAATAGATCTGGAGAAGAGATGAGAGGACTGCAAACAATGCCTTCGTGGAGCAGGAGAAGACCTAGTTGGGATGTCAGGCAGAAAAGTCAAGAAACTTTCTTGTGGAATGAGTCAGAAATGAGAAGAGCCCTCTCAGCTGAGAGCGTCTAACCCTGTGTCACCTTCAGCCTTCTCCAAGATTTCATTGTCAAGGCCTGGACCCTGGGCTCTGAGCAGCCACCAGGGCTGCTTATCTCCAAGCCTGGCCTGGTTTTGTCTGAAGCTGCTTTATCCAAGGATTCGATTAACTCAAGTTTAAAGGGGGTGGGGGGGGCATAGGCATGTGACATTCCTGCCTCCTCTGAAACTAACTCAAAGCATGTGAAGTTTACAAGTCTTTATAAAGTTTGGCCCAGGCCAGCGGGACTGGCTTAGTCCTTTCTTACAAATAGCAGTTCATGTCTGTATTAGTGCTAGGAGGATTGGGATGATTTGTCCTTTATTGTTCTTTATTTTCTATGTTTTACACCTCAACATGCATAATAGCAATTATTTTGTGCTTTTCCAACTCTGCTGGGTAAAGTACATGGAGATTTTGTGATATAGGCAGACAAAGAGTTAAGTGCTGTTCAAACCACTGCACTTTCCAGGTTGTGACTCAGTCTTCAGGATTGCTTTGTCTTAAAGACAGATAGAGCTATAAAGCTAAAATAAATTTTCTTTTCTTTTTTTTTTCTTTTTTCTTTTTTTTTTTTTTTTGTTAGGCTGTTACTGAGCCTGGACATGTGCAATGCAGACCAGAGTTCTGCTTCAGTTTTAGAAGATTAAGGCAAGACTGAGTAGGTTTTCTTTGATCTACCAAGACCTCCATGCTGATCTACTAAGAGAGGGCAAGATTGCAAGCTATAATAGGGCTTACTTGTGGCCAGGACACACTACTTCTCCCAAGTTGGGTAGTGGCTCCAGTACTTATTTACGGGGCACCAGGAGTACGTTTTCACCCATGCAATTTCCAGCTGCAAAATGGGCTTAGTTCTAAATTACTGATCTGTGATGATTTCAGTCATGGCAACGATTAATTTTGCTGATGAGTTGATGGTTTTGTAAACATGTAGAGCATCTCTGCAGAAGTCATTGTTTATGAGGTATTTGCTGCTTTTTCTTTTCAAATTCCATGCTGTTTACCTTGAGAATGAAGAATGAATGCTGTATGAAAAAATGCTGTATAAAAGTCGCATGTCCTATGAGCCAGCTTTGCTCAGTGTTAGCAGGGCTGAGCTGTTCCTGCAGTAAGGGTGCACATTCCAAAGCAATTAGAGCAGTTTCACAAGTAAATACTGCTCAGTAGCTGATAAAATGCCTTTCAGATGTCTTCCTAAAATAGCTTCAGGTGACCAGTAAAGAACTACTTTCTTTAATCTTTGCAGTCAAATGAGAAAAATACTTATTTTGATTCTTAGCAGCTTTTTCTTTTAAAAATTGCTGTGAATTTAAAGTAGTTAATTTGTCTTATTGAAATAGCCTGCAAGTGAGTCACAGGGAAAAGAACAATGTGACAATCATGGATTCCCCACCCTATGTGCTTTGTCAGGGTCTCTACCCTCTCTGAGCGTAACCACACATTGAAATAATTTCATGCTTGGTTTACTGTGAGTATAAAAATCTTCTAGGGAGGAGGAAGAACAAGTGGGAGGGTGGAAACAAAAAAAAAAAAGAATTTCCTCTGCCTATAAACTGATGTTCAAAATTGCAATTCATCTCTGCAAACTGAAGCATACGTGTTTTCTGCTTAGAATGACTATGGCTTCAAGCTGCAGCACTGATTTCCAAACTTCTTGGACCAGCTTTTACTCATATTATCCCTTATCACAGAGCTTTGAATTCCCAACCTCAGAACAGGGGTGTGGTCTCCAGGCCCCTTTGCAGGCCCACCTCACAGCTATCTGTATTTCCAGCTGTGAGAACGCCTGCCCTCGGGCACTCTTTGGGTAAGTGCATAGGATGTTGGCCATTATGTACGCCAAGACCAAAGCTGAAGATCTTTTTCCAGAAGCTTTCTTTCAGAAACTAAACAAAACAGTATTTTAGATGTAAGTTTGCTGTTCTCTTTCATTCCCCCTGTTTTCCTGATTTTCATTCTCTACAGGCCATGTGGTATCCACAAGGACGAATTTTTCCTTATGTAGTCCTTTTGTTGTATTTTGTTAAGGTTTAATAAACCTTTTTAAATTTTCAAAGTGAGCAGTTATTTCTCACAGTGAGTACGAGGAAGAAATAATCAGCTTTGGCAGTCCAAGTCCCAAGCCTGTCATATAAGCACACCCTGAACTTTAAACCTATGTGTAGCCCTTTTTCCAGTACAGCATTTGAAAATGTGTCCTTGCTCCAATGCTTCACCCTGATGAAGAAAACAGAATTTATAAAGAAATTTTTAAGCATAAAGTTGCCTTTTGTTCTGTATTGTACTGGAGCACGCAGGTAGTAATCACACACAAAGGTCTGTTTAATTTCATTTACTCCAGTTAGCAGAAGCAGAGCTAGCATTGGCTTGGGTTCTTTTTTTGGTTGTTTGGTTTTGAGTTTTTTTGGTTTGTTTTTTTTTTTCTCGTGTGTGTGTGTGTGTGTGTTTTTGTGTTGGTCTTGTTCTGTTTTGATGTGGTTTTCCTGGGGTTGGTTGTATGTGATGTGGTAGCACGAGAATTGTCAGTCAAAGAACTGGCTTGGCAATTTTCTGTGGATATCCAGGAAGTTGTTAATGGCATGTATCTGGCAAGGTTCCAGATGCAATCAACTATCAGGAGATATTCCTCCCCTTGCTAACCCCCTCAAGCTTTCTTCCAGAACAGCACCTCATATTTATACTTGGTAAATCCCATTTCTGCTGGAAAACTTAGCCAGCTCTGTAGAGTACCTGATGTGATATCCAGGTAAGTCAAATCCACTTTTCATCTTCCTGCCTCCCAAGTCTAAATATAAAAATCTGTGTTTCCATGTGGTGTTTCTTTTACAATCCCAAGCTAAACTAAATAGAGAATCCTGTTGATTATGCTGTGCGGTTGTATTTATGGCATGATTGTCTTCCTCAGCTAGACACAGCTTTTTTAAAATAAAAAACAACAAACCAAGTATTTCCAGAATGAGGCAACTAACTTTCCAACACCTCTGGGACCTTCAGTTCACAAGAAGTGTCCTGATTCTGGTTTGCTGTTAGTTAAAACCTAAACAAAATCTTTAGGTCAACCTTACTTCCACCACTGATCTCCACTACATTAGAGACAAAGTACATTAGAGTACAAATTTTACCTGGATTATTTACCTGGAAGAGCTTTAAAGGACCTTCCTCAGTTTGGAAACCTTGTGGAAAAAGTAAAAGTTTCTATAATTTTACGTCTAGTTTCAATCTGGAGTCAGAGCCTTCATGGTATTTTCTGGTTTTGGTTTGGAAAGGGAGATGCTTTTGCTATCGGCCAGCTGGCACGGGGTAGCTTTCAGCCTTCCCCACGGAGCCCTGCTCTCTGCAGGTCAGCAGCTGAGCCACAGAGTCTGGCCACAGGCAGGAGAGTTGGGTCCTGGCCAACTTGGAATGCTACAGCTCTGCTGGATAAGGATGCAGCTGGCCAAGAACTGAGCCTCTAGGAATCAGGAAAAGGACCTGTAAGGAGCCCACCCCTGCTTCCCTTGGGAGGGTGCTGCTGCTTCACACCAGCACTGGTGTGGCAGGAAGGAGGTGTCTTACGTCATTCAGGACTGGATGGGAGGATTTTTATGTCTCTGTTTCTTAATCCCACACTGGGTGGAACAGGGTTGAAATCTGCAGCAAAATTAGCTCTGAGTCCTACAACCCTGAGTGATATTCAGACTGTTAAAAATTTTTTTTAAAGTCCTGTCATGGGTCTTAAAATCCATGTGTTCTTACCTACTTCAAAGCTCTTGTGTTGGCATGACCAGCAGCAGTCCTATATGTGGTCCTATGTGATGAGCAATGTGATTCGTCTGCAGGGGAGGAACCTCCAAAGTCCTCCTCTGTTACAGAAACAGAATCATAGAATGGTTCATCTGGAAGGGACCTTAAAGATAATTTAGTTTCAACACCTGTGCTACGGGCAGGGATACCACCCACTAGACTTTTTGCTCATGACCCCATCCAAGGTGGCCTTGAACACTTCAGTAGATGGGACAACTTCCCTAGAGAGCCTGTTCCAGAACCTCGTCACTCGCACAGGAAACAATTCCTTCTTAATGTCTAATCTAAACCTTCCCTGTTTCACTTTAAACCATTGCCCCTTGTCCTGTCAGTCTGCCCATATATAAAAACTCCTTCTCCCTCCTTTTTATGAGCCTCCTATAAGGTACCGGAAGGCTGCAATGAGGTGTCCTTTGAGGCCTTCTCTTCTCCAGGCTAAACAGCCCTAGCTCTCTCCGCCTGTCTTTGTAGAGGAGGTGCTCCATCCCACTGAGCACCTTCGTGACCCTCCTCTGGATTTGCTCCAACAAGCTGATGCCATTCCTGTGCTGGGGACGCCAGAGCTGGATGCTCCCACCCCAGGTGGGTTCTCGAAAGGGGAGAATCCTCTTCCTCGACCTGCTGGCTAGGCTGCTTTGGATGCAGCCCAGGATGTGTTTGGCTTTCTGGGCTGCAAGAGCACATTGCCAGGTCATGTCCAGTTTTTTGTCCATGAGAACTCCCAGGTCCTTCTCCACAGGGCTGCTCTCAATGATTGCTTCTTCCAGTGAAGATTGCTTTTGTCCGGGATTGCCCAATACTCCATCACTTGAAACCTGGATGGTCCTGGTGGATCAGTGTTGCTGTTTTGTTCTTTGCTGTGGGCCACAGACCTGAGGTACAAAAGTGTGTGGTGAGATCTGCAGCTTTGGAAGTCTCAATGTGGTCACCTGGGCTAAACCTGGCCTGTGTTCCTTGTGCCTTGAATGCAAAGGTAAATCTTTCTCATATTTAAATTTGTTGGTTTTCCACTTTGGTATGTTTCTGTTTGAATTGTGTCCTGGGAATGAGAATGTTAAAAGCTGCTCTTTCACCTTTAAATTGGTAAAGTAGGCTGAGTGCTGCTGATATGCAATGCTTAAAGGGATTAGTTCACACATTAACAGTTTCAGTTGCTAATCTCCTGTAGAACACAGAGGTTTGGAAGGGAATGACTGCTTCTCCCTAGTGACTTTCAATTGCTTGTTCTGCATGGAGACAGGTATTTCCTCAGTCTCTGCAGAGGACTAGCAAGCAGTGTGCTGAGGTAACAAATGTTGTGATGCTTCCACAAAAATTGGTAGTTGGCTGAGGTGCTGAGTTAGTGTTAAAATCATCCTATGGAAGACCACTGGTCATGGTCGAAAATATAAAATGCTTTGGGGCATGACAATGTCTTCACTTCTCAGGGAAGCCAAGAGCATCTTCTCAGTCACACAAGGCCCATCATGCCTAATCACTTCTCATGACCAAGTTAGAACAAATAGCAAAAATCAATTTCTTCTGAGTTGCTGCTTTCACTTCCAGCTGGTTGAAAAGTCTGTGCTTGCCACACCCCCTTGAATTTGGTCCATGCATGCATGAGCTACATGGTGTTACTTTGCATTTGCTCTGTGTAAAGCTACATAACTTCTGCATGCACATTTTTCAGCTGGGATGGTAGAAAACTGCTCTCTTTTCTCCATGTGTTTTTAGTTTCGATGCACAATGATAATGGGGATCTTGAATCTCTGGGTTCCTG
Organism: Pyrgilauda ruficollis; assembly: GCF_017590135.1. Lineage (NCBI taxonomy): Eukaryota > Metazoa > Chordata > Aves > Passeriformes > Passeridae > Pyrgilauda > Pyrgilauda ruficollis. The sequence continues at coordinate 3,944,032 of NW_024515875.1, forward strand.
TGGAACAGCTGCCTGCTGCTCAGATGTGGTAGGTCATGAAGCACAGTGCTGGAGGGCAGGATACATATGTGGTGGAAGATGGACAGAGAAAAATGAAGTCAAAGTTCCCTCCTTAAGGAAGTCTTTACATGGTGTTTACACGTAGACACAAATTATTCACCCTATCTCTTCTGCCTTAAATGTATAATATTTTTTTTCCATTAGAGAAACAGACATCTCTGGCTACTCCTTCAGAAGGAAGGTATTGAAGTTCAGTGGGAAGCCAGAATTAAAATCCTCTTGAGAAGTACAGTGTGTTATATAACATACTGCATTCCCTCTCATGTGCATTTCAGAAGAGTCTTTGCCTGTAATCCAGAGAATGTCCAATCAGTATCTCCCAGTGAATTGCACCATTTTTATTTTGAGTAAAGCTTTAACACTGTTTTCTCCAGTATTGTTTCCTGCTCTCAGACATGGTCTCCTACTACATCGCCTTAAAGCTCACTTGTGTTCCAAAATACTTAATTGGAAATTAAATATTCATGAAAAAGTGATGAAATTAAGGCCTTGAAGCACCTTCTGATGTTTAACAAAAAGTTAACACATGCAAAAATGGCTCCTGAAAGCTTCAGGCAATCTCAGGCCAGGTTTGCATTTTTCAAATTCTTGCTTTACCTTATTTGGCCATGCAGAATGGGATCCAGCGGTCCCCAGGGATTTGGCTGTGCAGAGATTGGTCTTTGTTAAGAAGAAAGTATGTGTTTTTTCCTTGGGAGACGCATGGCTAAATATGGGCTGTGTTAATAACAAATGAGTCTGTTTGCTGGCAGAGTGACAGATTACCAGTGTCCTCCAAGTTAAAAAGGCAGGCACACAGGAGTCCTCTAGCATCAAGCTTTTTGACTTTGACTGCAACTGAATTGAAAGGTAGGGGGAGTGGAGGGATGTGCCAACATCAACTGCCATGGATCTTGGGAAATAGTTTGGGAACAAGACAGCTATATTTGTCTAAAACAACTTGAAATGAAACCAAACAGAGAATCAGAGTTGAGTGATTTTTGTGAGCTGAGACTATATGTCTTCTTTTCTTCTTTTTTGCAAAATTTTTCTCTTTCCTGTGAACAATTCATCAGAAAAATACAAGTAGATTAAACAAGCTTGCCAAATAATATGCATAGTTTTAGGGAATAAATATTGACTTAGTATCTGATATTGGTCAAGTGATATGTTTGAGGTGTGCCCTATAAAATGTAGCTCTTGGGACAGGAGTGGTATCCGATCAAGAGCTCTGCTGACTGCAGGGTTTATTTACCTGTTCACAAGGGAGAATTTGTTAGGCATGAAACCTGTTGATGCCTGGGCTGAGGTGAAGAGTGTAAGGTGGACAGCAATGGAGAAGTATTTATTAAAGTATCTGTTGCATAAAGCAGTAACTACATAGCCACGTTTTCAAAATCTAACAAAAGGTTGAAGAACTCTTGCAAGAACAACAGGGAAAGTCACAGGCAGTCAGGGAGCTATCAGGACCAAGATATTAGGAAAAATGTGTAAATAGTTAAACAGCTCCTACTGCTTACTTGGACACTGCTGATGGAACAATTTGCTTTGGACTGTTCTTGCTATCTCTGTTCAAAATGTTTTCTGTGAAAAGAGGATTTTTAAGTTAAGGAACCTTGCTTTCAGACTTCCTGTGAATATTTGTACATTGTGGTGGGATGGAGAGGAATATTGGTTCCCATAAGTGTTGTGTGGATTAAAGACTTGGCAGAACTATGAACAAGTGAAGCATTACAAAACTTCTTTTATTTTTGATGTGAATGACATTCTCAGTTATCATGCAAATGGTTTTGAAAGGCAGAAAGCAAAGAGCTCAAAAAAAATCAAATGTATTTGCATATCCAAGGGAAACATAACTGCTGACCACTGATTTGTTTGTTTGTTTGTTTGTTTTTTGGTGCTCAGGTTTGTACCTGAATATTTGTAAGAGTGAATTATTTTGGTTGGAGTCGAAGGTGGTTCAGGATTATCTCAAGTTATGCTGAGGCATCTCAGGCTCCACACCTGCATTAGGGATGTTGCCCTGGAAATTTTGCTGCAATTTTTCCTCATAGCTGGTGCTGGGTTTTTACATCACTGTTGCATGATAGTGAGCTGATATTTGGAGAAGATGACTGTGTCTGCTGAGGACTGGTTTCACTTGGCTGTATGACTGTTATAATTTGGAAATGTGTGACCAGTTCAGGAGTCTGCTCTGGTTTAGGTCCTGAGATAGCTGGAGAAAGGGTGAATGAAGGACTGAGCTGAAGAGAGTCAAAGTCCCCTTAAACAGTGGCTTGTTTTAGTCCCTGTGGCCTGTACCCAAGGCTAACAAATTTGACTATTTCTTCTGCATCCTTTCTATGGAGAAGGTATAGGATTTTGATAAGCTTAATCTTCTCATGCCCTTGGAGACTGTCAAGGAGCCAAGTACCTGTGCAAAAGTAGGGATGCAGCAGGCTTGTGGCTTTTCACAAGAGCCAGTTTATTCCTCTAGCTCAGGCAAAATGTGCTACAGGAATGAAACCACTCCTGCAGCCCCTGTGGGCTTTTTAATAAGATTCAGCCAGGCAGTTATCAGATTTCTGTAATACTGATGTTATCGCTGTTCGGCTGCCTCTGTTTTGATTCCTAGCACCACCCACGTTCTCAGACATGGTTTGTGAGGCTTTCACCACCAGCTGCCGGCGCCCACATTCTGGGGTACATTGGGACAAGGATGGGATTCGTGCCTGAAATGCCTGGTGCATACCAACAAACCCACTCCCACTGCCTGTCTGTTTGGAGGAGGCACTGGCAGACCAAAGGGCTCTCGTAAGCTAATTACTGGTGGCTTAAATGTTTATGGGGTGGAATGTGCCTCCCATTCAGCATCTGACCTGTGCTGAGAAGCTGCCTTTGACATGTTGTTTCATGGGTGAATGGTTTAAAGTGTCTGTGCAAAGTTGAAAGTTGTTTGAATGATGTGTTATCAGTGCTCCTTTATAACACCAAAGCTTCTTTGCTTTCTGATTTAAAATATGAATAAGCCAAATACATTGGAGCTGGGGATGTAAGCTCATCTGGCACAAGGGTTTCTCTGAAGCAGTTGTGTAGCCCCTTCAAACCCAGAATTTTTTGTGTGGTTGCTAATTACAAGGTAGCCATTGTTTATATCCTCATCTACCCTTCTGGCTTCCTGTTGGAAGAACAGGCACAGTTCCAATCTCCCTGAGGCAACTGGAGGCTGATGGTGGTTGGTGGCACCAGCCAAAGCATGACACTTGTGAGAGGAATGTCTGAGTTGGGACCCAGCAGTTGCCTCCAGATCATCCTACCCCAGAGCAGGACACAGAAGAATAGCCCCTCGTGGGGAAGGGGAGGCTTCCAGGGTAAGCTTAGGGAATGAGATCTTGTGCAATGTACAAAACCCCCCTTATTCTGCAGTAAAGTAGAATATGAATGCCATCAGAACAGTTAATTTGAGATAACTCTGTGGATAATTGACTTGAATTCTTGAATCAGGGAGTGGTTTTGATTTTAGTTTTTCTAAAAAAATAAAATTGTTTTTAAGGAAATGAGAAGAAAGAAGGGAAGCATGCTTTTCCTTTGGAAACAATAATGAGGTATTTGGATAATCAAATAGCAGCTGTGTGATGCAGACACAATAGCTGTCTGTCAAAAGCATGCAGACAGCTTACAGATGAAACTGCTGTGCTTCCAGCTTCCAGCAAACACTGGTATCCATTGTGGAAAAAACTGATGATGCCATGGATGAGGCACTTCCTTAGTAGGTTTTTCCAGCATTATAGCTTAACATGCTGGAAAAATTTTTGATGAAAAGATTTTCTGTAGAATAGAGAATGCAGTTTCATCAAAACTAAAATACCTTATATGAAACTGTGGATCCTGGAAAAAAATTATTTAGAAAAAAAAAAAAAAGAAGAGTGATTTGTTTTCTCTGTTTGGTGAAAGTGAAATGTCTATACCTAATCAATTGTCTTTTGAGAAAGCAGTATGTTTCATTTTGTTTGTTGGAGAGTAAACTCAACCCCAACTGCATTGGGTATCTTCAGGTGGATTTGAAAGTGAAGAAAGAATGTTTGCCACTAGGTTTTGCTTGACTGAAATCAGAAATGTGAATCTGAAAGACTTTTATTAGTCTTAGAATTGGGAATTTTTCAGTCTTTTTTGCTTATTAAGACTGAATTACTCTTGAACGTCACAATGATTTTCAAGAACAAAACCTGATTCTTGACTGACTTATCCACCATAAAGCATTTCATTCAAGTAGCTATCTAACTGCTAAACAGCCTTCAGGACATTTGTGTTTTAATTATTTCATTTAGGCTGCTAACCTCTTCACTTGAAATAACACCCCCTCTCCAGTCACAGTGTTTTGTCAGGAGCTTTTTGTACCACATGGAACAGGTAGAGAAGACAAAGGCAGCCCAACATCACACCTGAGCTTGACTTGCTTCAGATTCTTGGAAGAAAAAGCCCAAATGGTGCTGCCCTGGCAAGCTGTACAAGATCAAACCCCCCACCTGTGCTAGTGTGAATAGAACTCCCTTTTAGTAGCATCCTGAAACACAAGGGAACTTAAAAATCATCACATTTGTGGGCACCTCTTTGTATACTTGATATGCTCATTGTCCTCAGACACACAGGGAAGACAACATGGATGCAGGTCTTCTGTTGTGCTGCACTGGTCCTAGAGGATGCAACAGTCAGATGGAAAAGCCATGAGAAAAAAAGATTAAAAGTATGTTTGTGAAATGAAGTGTAAGAGACAAAGCAGGACAGGAAAGAAGTCCCTGACCAGCTTTTGAAGAAGTCAGTAGAGACTCCCTGGCAGCAGAACCACTGGCTTCCAGCAGATTGGAAAATGATTATGGGCTGAGCAAAACATAGGGCCTGGGAAAGGACATATTCTTCAGTAGGGTTTGGGACAGTTATTTCCCTCTGTCTATTCCTGTCTTGCAAAAATACTTTAAACTGGCACCAGTCTGTAGCCAGTTGCAGCCAATGTTGCATGTTTCTCATGTACCACATTTTGAAAATGTGACTCAGAACTGCCTTGATCTGAAATGTAAGTTTAATTTTAAAACTGAAGGAATGGCTTATAAGGCTTTGTGTAAAAGGAAATGTTTTAGGACACTTATTTTTAAACTTGTTATGGCATTGCAAAGTAGTGTGAATCTAGTGCTGATTGTCATGTTGTGCCTAGAAATAGGAAAGTATGTATTGAAGAGTCATATAACACTGAAATTTAAAAGGTTAAACTAGGAGCAGAAAGGGGGTTAATGCAGGTAAAAAAATAACATGATTTCTAAGGATGCAGAGCTGTTTAATCAGACCTGGTATTGTATCTGCATGTCTTTTTCTGCCTGAAAACTCTTTTTATCTATTGTCCAACTTTAGGTGTGATAGTGGGAGGAAGGTATTCAAATTGATTAATTTTTGTCAATGAAATGCAGTAAAAGGGTGAAGATACTGCTGTTCCCCAGAGAGAACTTAGAGGTGATTACAATCTTGCATAGACCCCAGAGATTCCATGCAGAGGAGGCCTTGTGGCAGGGAAAGCCCTCTTGGGAGGTTGCAGAGGTTCCACCTTTGTAGTGGGTTAGGCTCTACTCTTTTAGCATTTTTATGGAAATAGTTTTAGTAGGATAGTCACACCATGATGTGCTCAGCAAAGTCCTGTTTGTTGGAGAATGGAGGTGGCAGAGTGTAGCAATGGTGATGGGCACTGACATTTGCATGCCAGCCCAAAGGTATTACAAACCCAAAGTACTATAAACACAGAGCTGAGGTTGGTCAGTTGTCTGAGCAATGAGCAGCATGGCATGGGGGGAAGAATTGTGCCTCTAGCAACAAATGTGAAGTCAAGATGTGCAAATTCCCAACCTGGGAATTGTTTTAGAGTATGGAATGACTATTAAATGGCAGAGATTAAAGGTTACCTCTGTGTTTAAAAGTTGTGTAAATATGTAAAAAAAAAAAAATGAAAAAGATGGTGCAAAAGAGTGTGTGATGTTTATAAGGCTCCATTTCACAGACGCAAAATGTAACACTTTTTTTTTCAGGTTTTTCCTAGTACTGCTTTCTGTTACTAGATGGTGGAGCTGTTTACTGGACCTGCTAAAGAGAGGTGCAGTTTAAATGTCCTGCCCAAGTTGATTCTCAAGCATCACATTGCAGGGCTCAGTTTCAGAGCACTGAATTCTTCTTGCCATGGGGATTGGCCATGGCTGCTTTCAGGTGCCATGTGTGACAGCAGTGTGGAGTGCTGGGTGGTGAGCATGGTGTTGATACTGAGCCTTCCTTACAGCTGTTCTGAGTCTCATCTTTGTGCCCACAGGGAAGAAACCTGCTCCAAAGTATTCTATAGACTGTGTGAAGGCAGGATGTGACAGTGCTGGGACAATGCTCAACAAGACAGAACTTCAGGTATTCCACACTGTGGTGGCCAATATTGAAATGGCATAAAGCCTGTTCTTTAGCGAACAGAGCTCGCCTGTTCCTGTTGGTGGCCAGAATCGGAATATTGAGCAATGGCAGGAAATCCTGCTGAAGCAATGGTACAATGTAAATGGCAGTTTTGCTGCTGACACTTCTCATTGTGGAAAAGCTGTGCTCTCTCTTTAAAGATTCTCAAACAGACCAAGTTACTACTTTATTGTCTATTTCCTACACTGTGGAAGTGATGTGCTCGCCATATTATTTTATGAAGTAATACGTAACAGAATTTAAATCGGCTTTAGCAGAATTGTAAGATTTATGAAACACTGAAATTTACAAGTGAAAGGAAAAATCTCAGGGTAGTAGGCAGTAGGCAGTTTTTAAATCTCTCTGGACCTGTAAGGTTCTAGAAGTTTTCGTTATGACTAAGTGTCTCAAGATTTCCAACTTTAAATGACTTTTGCAGTCAAAGATAATTGTTTTCTCATGCAAATCAATGAGGACCATGCTTACTTTGGTCCTCAAAGTGAAAGATCTACCGACTAGTTTTTATGAAGAATGATGCTATTAGAGTCAACAAAGAACAGTTTCTGTAATGCCGTGCTTGACTGTGGAAGAGAATAGTACAACTGTGAACACTAAAACAGAAAATTGCTGCAAAAGAGTTTAACTTAGCAGTTCTGGAAATCTGGAGATTTTGAGTTTCTGTGGGACTCAGGTGATGGAATGTTTTGGGTGCATCAAATAATACTTTCAGATCCAGACCTCTTAGAACTCTGTTTTTATGGTGCTATTATATTTCCCTTGGAATTAAATGGGAAATAAAACCAAGCATGTGCAGACCATGTTGATCATGGACACTATCAGCTGATGTTTTTCAATTTGAGCTGCACTGTATTTTTGGTACTGTTCCTTTCTTATTCTTTTTATGTTCTTTTTGGATCCTGGCTTTGTTGAAACTGGTCAGACCTTAAGCCTTTACACTTGTGAATGCAATTCTTACACTCTGCCTTTTGCAGGGTGCAGCAAGCAAAAATGTTTTTGTTCCACCTAGCACAAAAACCAGACATGGCCTGGCTGTGCACGTGGGAAGGGGAGCAGGATCTTGTATGCCAAGGAGCAGTGACTGCCTGCAAGGAGGGCTTGGTCCTTGTGAGCACTTCTTGCTCTGAAGTTACTGTGGGCTGGGCTGTGAGCCAAAATTCCTTAAACTGGAGTGATAAAAGAAGTTTTGTATGATGCACTACAAGCAGCAAATCAAACCTCTGTGGTCCTCTTGAAGAATGACCATTATGATGAGGGTGGTGAGGTTCCCCCAAGATTGTGGATGCCTCATCATTGACAGGGTTCAAGGCCAGATTGGATGGGGGTTTGAGCAACCTTGCTTAGTGAAAGGTGTCCCTGCTGATGGCAGGGGAGCTGGAACTAGATTATCTTTAAAAATTATTTTCAATTGAATCCATTCTATGATCCTATGAAGAGCATCTTGGGACCTGTCTTTCAAGGCATTGGTGGAAGTAGATGAGCAGCAGCTAACCCCATTTGCTGCAGAGAAGCCTCAGGAGGAGATGTTAGGAGATCAGCTTTTGGAAGAGAGGCCAAAAGGTGGCTGTGTCTTCTGAGAGGGAGCATGGGATACTTTTCACTTCCTTTTCTGCTTGGTAAATTCATGCTTGCTGAAGTTCTTTTAATCTGCAAGTTTTCTGTCAGAATTCTGCAGGAAAAAGGGCTTTGATTGTCCCTTTTCAACATCACAGTAGTTTGCATCAGCCTTTAAAAGATGATACAGCCAAATGTGGATGTGTCCTTTGTTAATCAAACGTTCTATCTAAATGTTGGTGTTGTCTTGCTTGATCTAATGAAACAACAGATTAGAGAAGTGCTCTTCAAGTACTAGCTGGGATCATCATCCAAATGAAAACATTCATCAGAGAGGTCTGAAGTCAGTATTTTCCCTAAAGATTTGGATGATGGAACAGTGATTCATGATTAAATATGTTTGATAAAGTAATATTTGGGCTGGAAATGGGGCTCAGGATTTCTAGGCAATGAGTTTCTGGTTCAAAATAACTGAAAGAAATTTTAAAAATTATTTGAAAACAGATTATGTAGGCCAGGGAAGACAGATGTGAATTTATTCACTGTAACAAACAATAATTGGTCAGTTGGTCACAAGGCGGGAAACAAATTAATAGATTGCAGTTCTGCAGAAAAATAGTATTTTTTCTCAGTAATATATTTATATTTATCAGTAATATATATTGTCAGTTATTCCACAAGGTTAAACTGACAGAGGTGATAATACATGCGAAGGGATCCTGCTCCCTCTAAAACCCAGCTGAAGAGGCTTGAAAGGAATAAGAAGAAAGACTGGGGCCCTACACAGGGAAGAGAAAGACATGGGTTGTGGAATTTAAGGAAAGCAAGGCCGAAAGAAACCAAATGAGTTGTTTGCAAAGACAAAAGCAATGCTCTTTTCTCTGGTCCATGGTGGCCAAAATGCATTAAGATGGCTTTGCTGAAAGTAACAGTGGCTGGAATAGGCAAGTTGCAGATTCTTTGTTCAAACCATGTAGGTGACATCCATCAGGGGTGGTGTATAGTCAGCTGGTTCTGCCTGGGAACGTGACTGTGTGGTGTGAATTCAAGGTCCTGCCTGGTCTTGTGCTTCTGATCATGCTGGGAGGCGGTGGGGGAGGGAGGAACCCTTAACCTGTGGTGGTCTAACTTTTTGGCCAGTGTTTGCTTCTGCCTGTCTTCAATCTCATGCTTCTAATTCCTGAACTCGGACTCTGCTCTGCCTGCTTGTTGACATAAACTATGCAGCCAGTCCTTTCAGGCAGGGGCTGTGTTTACCTGCCTATTTATCTGGCATCAGCGGGGCTGCAGTGTTGATTGGTGCTCCAAGCATAAACAATAACCATTGTCAGAGTAGATTATTCAGAGCAGAGCAATCTGAAGTCATTTGGTTATGAAAAGCTCCCCAGAGCATTACTGCTTGCTGTGACCCAGAAATATTGGCACAAAATTTGATTACATGGTAGGATTTATGTGGCAAACTTGTGGCTCTTCCTAGTGCAGAAAGCACATGGTGTCATGGAGATGGCACCTATTGTGTGAAATGTGTGTGCAGCCTTCCTAAAGGGAGCAAACTCCAGCCATGGGAAAGACGGCTGAAAGAGCCCATTTGTTTGGAAAGGGGGTGATGAAAAGAAAGTCTTAGGATTTTCCAAAGTGAGATGATATGAACAATAGTTGCTGGGGAGGGAGTGAGATATAGGGGCTGCAGATGCAGCGTATGAAGCCAAGTGACTCCCGTTGGACATGGTCTCTGAAGGAATGGCAGCTCTGTTGCTTGAGAGCTGATTACAAAAAGCACTGAAGAATCCAAAGCTATTTGAAATGGGCCAAAAGCCTTTTCTCTTTTTCCATTTCTCTGCCCTCCTGCTTTCTGCCTCTGATGAACGCTCCTGCCATATGCTGCTTGGTTTTTGGTTGGTGGGGAAAAACTGGAAAAAGTTACTCCTATCACCTGCCCTGTTTCAGAGAGCTTTGCTGCTGGAGGTACAACATGTCTTATATGGAGATTCAGGCCCTTGAAACTGCTGTTATATTCCCCACTAAAATTGTGGAAACTGCTAAGGTCCTCAGCTGTTTTGCCCTGTGGGTTTCTCAGAGCTGTAAAGGACAGTCACCTGGACAGGCAGACTGTAGGTGCACTAACCAAAAAATAAAAAAAATTCTTTATAAAGTTTTGATTTCCCTAAAATAGCTTTCAAATGCAAAATCTGTGCCTTTTGTGCCAACCAAAACCCTCCAAAATCAAAACACCCCAAAATGACTAAAGGTCTTTATGGATACTATGCTAAATCTTAATCTGAAATGATAAATCCGTGGACTGAATCCATCTGAAGATGATCAAAGCCATTCTTCCAGTGCATTCTAACTGGCAGAGCAAGGGAATTTCCTAGCAAGTCATTATTGCTATGTGAAAGTGCTATGTGTTGAATATCTAAAAGGTATGCTCAGCTCGGAGCAAGGAAGCTTGCCTTAATTTCTGCTCTGGACAAGTTTCAGAAACACAGAGACACAGAGCTAGAAAAGTAAAGCAGCAAGAAGATATACATGTCCAGCATCCACATCTCCCTCTGGGGCAAATACCCAATTTGTGAGCCTACAGCAAACAAACCACTTTCAGAGCTATGAACATGTGTGATCATTTCATATGCAGTGAGACACAGTTTCTCTCCTAATCCATATGATGATCAGTTTAAACCATGCAGTGTGAAATGTGATTACCCTTGTCCAGAGCCTGAATTAGGGGGCTGCAAGGAAAGACTCATTGCTTCGGATTGCATGAAGAAGGAGAGAACAGGCACAGAGATGGAGCTGCTTCTACATGTTTCTGTGAGGCAGGGCAGAAATATTCCTCTTCCATTTATTTTTTGAGATTCATGGATGGTGAAATAGATAACATTCCCTCAGCAGGGCTTTAATACAGATCTGCCATGCAGATGCAATGCACTGACTTGGAGCCCTTTCTCCTACCCTCTCCTGGAAGTTTTTCTAATAGAAAAGCTAGTGTGCTTTGCTGTTGATCTAACATTGGTACTTTTCACACTACAAAGCTGAGAAATTCACTTTAGGGTTGCATAAGCTTTCTTTTGAATCTGTGCTGCCATTGGAGCTGTCAGCTCTGTAGAGAAATCCCACTATACTGTATGTAAATCTAGAATGTGTAAATGAGAACAGCTGAAAACCAGTGGTGTTTTTATTGAAACACCTAGCGTAATTTTCGGTTGCTTCTTTCCTTGCTTCGTTCTTGTAGACTGAATTTCCGTGTTTCTTTAACCAGTTATGGTAACCTTCTAGAACCAGAAGAGTCACTGCCCTGCTCTGGAAGCAGCTGTGTGAAATGCTTTGGTTTTGAGTGTGGTTTCATCTCAGTGCACTGGCATCCCATGATTGCATTTAGAGAGACAAATCCCATCACAGCTCTGCACTGTCATTTCCTGCTTGCAAATGCTTGACTCTGCAGTTGCTTGGACTTGGACATGTTATAATGTTCATGAGATATTGATGGTATGTATCAAAGGAAAATAATTCATTCTGCTAGCCAAGTCTGGACGCTAAACTTAACGAAATCCACACTGTACAAAAATCTCAGCTTTAGTTTGGTGGGCTGTGAATACATGATTGGTTTATCTGAGAACAGAATTTTTCACCTGCCTATAAAATGCCACACAGCAAATACATTAGAGCAGTAAAGTAGTCTTTATGCTTATTCTCTCTTAGAGGCTTTCTACTGGCCTTTGACAACAAACTTCTTTTCAACATTTCAGTATTCACTCCATGCAAGCTATTGTGTAGACTACTGGCAAGCTACTCACAAAGAAATTCCAGTCTGCCTGTTGCCTTTTCATATTGTTGATGTATTAATATCTTTCCAAGCATAAGTCTGTGCACTGAGATTTTTTTCATTCAGGGCATTTTTTCCCAAGACTGCTGTGTCCTTGAGGAAATTCTGGAGGGATGCTGGAGAACTGTTGTCATGCTGGGTGAGTCTCATTGCTGAGCACAGGGATTTTTGCTCATAAGATGGAGCCTCAGACCTGCCTCCTTGATCCAGTTCCGTGACTTTGCTGCTCAATAAGAAAAGATGTTGGGAGAAACAGAGTGGCTTTGGGCTGGGATCCAGGAAAGGTGGGAAGATCCCTGTGTTTGGCCTGCTGGGGATTTGGCTGGGGTTTTGGGATGTCTTTTAGTGAGCCTCCCTATTCAGCAACAACAGTGTTTCCTCCATTCATTCTCTGTCCTAGGCTTGAATGGCCAGCATGTGGCCCAGGCTATGGATCCCGTGCTAATTAGAATATAAAAGGTCCATTGTTTATTGCAAAATAAGCAAGTACAGATAGGGATGTTACAGCTTGAGCTATGAATCCATCTGACTCACCTAAAGGTTACAAGTCCAATTCTCCTTTCATCTGTATCAAGTGCTGTTCTGCTATTGGTGCTAATACATGCAAAAACAGGCGTTAGTACAAGAAAGTATTTAATGTGAGGTATTCATCTTATCTTGTTTCAGACTAGGTATTTCCACTGTGTCATCACTTGTATTTAACAGCTGTCAAAATAGTTGAATATGGCAGAGGGGTTATTTCTCATCAGCAGACTTTGCAGCCTGCCTGACTTCAGATAATAAATACCTTCATAGCATAAAATATTTTCCTATGGAGAAACCAGTTATTAACTTTTGCCTTTCTCAAAGTTTTAATAATATGCTGCATAAGGGAGATATCTGTGGTTTGGATAGAATAGAGATGAGAAGAAATATAGCAATTTATTTTTACATATTAGGCAATATATCTGGATGATGGGGGATGTGAGAGAATTAATTATGTAGAGCTGCAGTGACAGCTAAAAAATGGAGCATACAAATATGGGTGTATCTTTTGACTGTTGCTATTCTAGCCACCACAAATAATAGTGAATATAAAGTTGGCCCTGCTTGGTTTGTTCATTATTTCCAATTAGCTCTAATTTCTTCCAGATGTATGTGGCATTAGTCATTTTTGTATGGTGTGTATATATGGTTTGCTTAATTTTTTTTTTCAGATAATTTGCTATTTGTACTCTGGGTTTGGTTTAGTAATCCCGATTAGGCTATTTCTATTTCCTTACTATATGACCAAAACACACTGGCAGAAGAGCATTAAAGAAAAGAAAGGCATTTAGACATCCTAAAATTCATAATCTCGTTAATATTGATCACTGTTTTAGGAGCCATGAATAGTTTTACAAATACTTGGTAATCTCCAAACATTTTCAAGCCTTTAATATTCTGGTCTGGTAAATGAACACAAATTAAGCTACAGGTTTAATTTCTTTTTAAAGCTGTATTTTATTTTAAGCTTTCTTTCCCCATGCTACTGTATTTGATGAAATTGCTGCTAGGCACAGGCGTTTGTGTTTGTCACAGGCTATCATTTTCCACAGGAAGCCAGGGCCTTTGGGTTCCTGAGGCTGGGAGCTCTCTTGCTGCTTTGCTGTGCTTTGTTCCCAGGGTCTCTGCCGTGCACATGGCCACACTCACCACTGCTGCCCTGGCTGCTTTTCTCTTTCTTTCTTGCAGCAGCAACTCGACTGTGTTGGGTTTGCATAGCAAGGGTTTGGTAGCAGGGGCTCTGCAGGTGGGGCTTCTCTGAGAAGCTGCCAGAAGCCTCCCCCACATCTGATGGACCCAAAGCCACACGGCCACAGGATGGACCTGCCGTGGATCAATGCTGAGCCCACTGATGCCTTGTGAAGGCTGACCTAGAACAGAGACTAGATGGAGCTAAAGAATAAAGTAGGTATTTATTAGGAGACCTCAACAGATCCACCTTGGGCAACAGAAGAGCCCAGCCAGGGCTACAGCCCGGGTGAGCCCAAAATGGTCAAAAAATGGACGACCGGTCATGGGGTCTCACACTTTTATAAGTTCTGATCTATTAGCATATTGGAGCTAATTGTCCAATTACAGCTCAAGCCCATGAAGTCCCATCTTTCTTGTTTTTCTCTCTTCAGTCCACTGTTGTTTGTGCTCTTGGGCTTGAACTTTGGATCAGTTGTCCTTGGGTCCCCGGCTAGAGAAGGAATTGTTTTGTCTAGACGAAACTCAGAACTATACACTAAAGCAGTACAGAATCTGAAAAATATAAAAACTAAAACCTGAGGCATCACCATCAGTGGTAATAGTAATATCTCTGTTACAACGTGTGTAAGAAAGGGAAAAAATTATTGTGCAGAAGCAAATTGCAACCAGAGAAAAACAGAGTGAGAACATGTGACAGAAACATCTCTGCAGACACCAAGGTCACTGCAGAAGGAAGGGCAGGAGGTGCTCCAGGCATCAAAGCAGAGGTTTCCCTGCAGACCATGGCAAGGCAGGTTGTGCCCCTGCAGCCCATGGAGGTCCGTGATGGAGCAGCTATTCACCTGCAGCCCATGGAGGTCCGTGATGGAGCAGCTATTCACCTGCAGCCCATGGAGCAGGCCATGCCAGAATGGGTGCATGCCCAAAGCAGGCAAACACTGTGGCAAGCCTGTACCTTGTGCTGTATTTTGTCTCTCCTGCCCAGCTGAGGAGGGGAGTGATTGAGCAGCTTTAATGGGCACCTGGTGTCCATGCAAGATTCAACCCACCACATCAACTTAGTTCAAGAAATACATTTTTTGGCACTGGCAGTCGCTCTTATGGTCCTTGTGCCAACTGGCTGGTGCACAAAGCACAGAAAGCTCCTGACCTGTGCCTCCAGGCAGCTCTCATGATTGCTATCAGCAAGTACCACCTTCCCACAAAAAATCCATATCTCCTTCTTCCCTCCAGCATCTCCTAAATGTTTGCTGATACATCTTCATTTAGAAGTATGGTTCTGAAAATTAATTTACACCACTATTGAGGCTGGTAACAGCAGGAGCTTTGGACTCTGTGCTTTGTGCATGAACAGTAAGAGATAGTTGTTGTTCAGACAGAGCTTCTGTAACATCTGACATGCAGCTTATCTAGAAAACCCTAATGAAGACCATTGTACATCTACAGCTGGATGTAGAAATGAGGAGATGTCATGGACTTACCTAGAGCCTCAACTGTGAGCCTCTTATTTTTGGTACCAGACTTCCATTTTCTGCTTTTCTTGAATTCATGAAAGAAAGTTAAGAAACAACTGATATGTGTCTTGCACATCACATGTGAGTAGTGGATCTAATGACTACCAAAGGAGACCTTGAGTGGAACAGGCAATAGAGAGGCACAGGCTCAAAACTTTGCAAAGATTTTAACTGTCTAGCTCTTTGGGATGTCAGATTTATTTGTGTGGCTCCTAAATTTTAGGGTTAATTGTTTTAAATACAAACTAAGCAAGACACATAATTATGTAAGTCCCTTAGCATCCTTTGGAAATAAAAATCATTTTGCTGCTAGATCCCATAAACTTCAAGAGGAAAATACAGCTTTATAATATTAGGCAATAAAATTAAACTTTACCCTGTAAGAGATCTCTTTGGTTATTTCTACAGCGTTGCATGATGTCTTAGAAATGTCTGATGTATGCAAGCGCAATAAACCTCCTGCAGTGTCTCAGCTGTAGGCAAATTGCTCCATCTCTGAATGGTCCATGCAAGTGGCTTTCTATATTGAAGGGTAAATTGTATGATTGGGCAATTAATAGTAAAACTTTTGCTCTTCTCCAATGGAGTGCAGCAATATTCAGCTGAATGTATTGCTCATTTGTTCCGTGTTGTTATTTTTCCTTCTTAAACAGTCAGCACTGTTTGAATAATAATTTTTTCATATGAGAAAAACAGCTCTGATTGCAGAGTCCCCCCTTTCTGTAGTCCCATAAAACATGTCTCCAAAACATGTCACATTTGTTTCTCCTTTTGAACCTACCTGTAGAGGAGCCATCAATGCCAAGTATTACAATTACTTCTTCTTGCTCAGAGAAGGCAATTAAGCATGTGATTCTTCATCTTGTAAAGTGATGCTTTGTCTTAGTGGGCCATTTTTCAAACAAATTCTGATGATCCATGGAACACAGAGGTTCACATGCTGCAGTCTCATGCTAATACTGCCACAGCCATAGATGATATATAGGGCAAAGGGATATATGGGCAGTAGCAGTCTTTCCATAAGGGCATATGTTGTTGCTGAGGGAGAAAATATTAGCACTGAAGAAAAAAAAGCAGTCTTCCATTCCTCACTGAGTCACTGATATCCTGAAGTAAATAATTCCCTGTCCCAGTCTTTCTAGTGTCATCACTTCTGGTAATATGGGCCTGTCTGTAAGAAGCAGAAGAACTTGCCTAAACAGACTCAGCTTTTGGTATGCCATTTCTTCTCCTTAGAAAGGATTATGTGTATTTGCTGACTTATTTGGCATAGGTACTTGATTATTTTACCTTGTTAGGTAGTATTTACTGATGGTTTTTTGAGACTATTTGGCTTGTAAGTTTAAACATTTCTTTCACTGGTGAAGGGAATAAATAATCTGGAGGAGGATATTTAATCTGTCATCATTCTTCATTAACAGAGCAAAATCTAAAGAAAAGAGTGAGGATGGACCTTAGTATGGCTGCATTTGTTCTGGTCCTGTGATGTATTGCCTGCTTAGGCTATATAGCTTGGGTTTCTCTTGCAAGCAGAACCCCTGCCTAGTGCCTCCCAGCCTCTAGAGATGGCTGCTTCTGATCAATTAAAAAATATGTTTTAGTCATTATTGAACAGTCAGTCAGAAAACCAGTCTTTTCAATTTTAAAATGGAGATACATCTGCATAAAACCTGCAGGCAACTTAGGGTTTGAATCTATAGGAACATTCCTTAGGCTATTTCTGTTGATAGATGATTTTTGTATAGGAACTTCTTAACTTGTAGAAGATTTCAGTTTTTCAGTTGATTTTCTTTCTTAGGTTTTCAGTTTTGAATATATATATATATATATTTTAGCCAGCCTTAAACACTGACACTTCTGACAGATTTATCTTCTTAATATGAGTCTTCTCACTCCACCTCCTTTACTCTGCACTTCTAGAAGATATTCCAACAGGTCTGACTATATTATTTGGACTCATTAATGATGTCAGTGAACATGGGCAGCTCTGGTATATGGGGGAAGTAGAAAAGGAGGTGGTTGAACACCCCTTTCACAGGAGTTTAGAGGAGAGGGATGGCCAGAAACTGGGAGAAGGCAGCACATGTATGTGCACACCCATCGCTTTTCCTGGGCTCTCTACAGTACCTCTGTCACTTTTAGGGACATGAGCATGCAAGAGTTGGATGTGAGGACAGAAAGGCAGAACAGACATGAGGGGTGGTGGGAGAAGCTGAGGCATGTTCTAGCCCCCAGTGCAGTTTGAATGCTGTCAAGGTCAGTGACTACCCTCCTGAAGGTGAATGTCAGCTGCCAAAAAATTCCAGGGCTCAGGCTGGATGTCTGCAGATGTTTTGTATCTCCCCAGTAAGTGCCAAGGGCACTTGGTCCACTTAAATAGTGGGGCCAGGCTGAGAAAGCCTCACTCAGGCAGGCAGCTTGGAGCAGGAGCATTGCCACAGAGAAGCACTTGGCCATTCCTTACATCCAAGATGTCAGGAGTCATCAGTGGGTGCTGTACAGTACAGCAGGGCTTTGTTTGCCATGGCAGCCCCATGGTGCTCACATATAGGGCTCAGGCCACTGCTGTCCCAACCAACCTGTGCCAGGAAGGATCTACAGAAGCAATTATTTCATGCTGTCACTTCCCCCAGGGAATTAAAATCCCCCTTGGACCAAACTTATTCCATGGTATGGGAGGGGTATCTGGCAGTTCACAAAGGAAACAAAAAGGGATTCTCCTGACAGAGCTCCTGCATACTGTATTGTCTCTTCTTCAAAGATGTATTAGTGACACTGTTCCCTAATATATCCTGGATAGAAAGATCAAAGGCGAAAGGGGGTTGCATGAGGAGACTGGTCCTGTAATGCAGCCTAGACAGTGAAATTACCCTATCCTTCCCTTGGCAATGAAAATAGCTGTTTACAATTTACTTTAAGTATTGTGACTGAAAACTGCACGTGGATTATGTGTAATCCACAATGAAGTCACTGCTGCAATGAAGTCACAGGCTAAAATTGCATAGTGTAATTTTCTGAAGTGACAGTGGTGTCTACTTAAAATACACTGTAGGATCTGGGTTTTCAGAGGGAAAGTCTTCAATGCTAACTGAAAAACAAAATCATCTGAACAGTTCTGTGCGTTGCATTTGGCAAATCAGAGATCGAAACTCAGAGGTACTTTAGAAAATATGGACTAAAATATAAGAAAATTTATTCTTCATCAATTTATTTCCAGGGTTAATTCTCCTGAGATCACCACTGACATGGATGCTGTCAGTCTTTCAATTTCATTCTTGTTGCTGTAGGTACCTAAGCAATGGGAGTGTTGTAAGACTTCAAATTCTTGTAGTGCAAAGAAAATCTCAGCCTTTTTAATAAGGTTTCTTTGTTCTGACTGAATGCAGAGAAAAATCATAGTCTTTGGTTTAAAAGTTTGGTTACATGGTGACTTTTGGCAGTCTTTTTCAGAGAATCAGTCACAGAACCATTTAGGTGGGAAAACACCTCTGAGAAAGAGTCCAACCTTTGGCTAAGCACCGCCATGTGAACTAGATCATGGCACTAAATTTTTGTAGATTTTTCTTTTTTTTCTTTTTTCAAATCTAGATTTTCTTGTATATCACAAACCAAAACCTAAGTGAAGTGTAGCAAGACTTCAAAAATATTAATTTTTCCATATGTGACACGTGAGCAAAAGATGTTCAAAGAAAAAACCCTTGGCTTTCTACCAAAATGTCAATACATTTGTGATGAATTAAAATAAATTTTGTTAGCTGACAAAAATTAAATGGGAAAAAGCAAGCATTTGCAGCTATAGCAAATTATTCTGACTCCTTTCCTTTACACTGGATGATAAGGTCTAAAATCCCTACTCTGACTGATGCAGACCTATAATAATTCTTCCAAAATCAATACATAGCTCAAATTTACATATTTACAGGCAAGCGAATGAAATATTGCCCAGGTAACTTCTGCAACTTTAATAAAGATTCCAGTTTTCTCAAATGAATCACCTCAGATTAAACTTCTAAAATGTTTACATAGGTCTTAAAATGTATATTTACGTTGTCATTATTTCAAACTGAAAGTACAGAGCATTCTGATTGTGGAAAATAAAGCCATGGTTTAATTGATACTGGTTGCACCCTGTTAAAATATTTTCTGAAACATAATATTAAGTGGAACTATATACTTAAGGAAAAGCTGCTTATTTAGAGTTAAATGGATGTATAATATACTGTGAGTTCAATTTTAACAGCCTGGTTGCAGGAATTGAGCATTAGGAGTTGTAACCAACAAGTAGGCAGACCTTAAAATGGCAATAGTGAAATTTCATTTTGCATTAATCCCTGAAAGGGCAACCTGCTAGTTAAAAACAGAATAATGAATGTCTGTCCCCATAGAATCCTTACAATGGTTCCTAGAAAATGTGAGTTATTTGCTTTAAATACCCATATTAATACTTTACCAAGCTTCCCAGGCCCAGCAGGATACACCTTGAGCTCACCTGCTGAGATAGAAGATAACATTTGAAATTCCCCTACACCATGTCACTCGGCCAAACTGTTGGTTCTGGGCCATGGCAGTGTTTCCCTGGGGCCATCCTTCCTGGCAGAATCCCTGCAGATGCCTTGCCTTTTGGCACAGCTGCCTGGGTGCCACGTGACAATGTGACAATGCTCCTGTCCCAAGGGTTCCTGCTCAGAGATAACAAAAATCACAGAGGTTGGCTGCTGGAGATACTGATTGAGAACTCCATCCTTCTGAAACGCGACAGTAACAGGCTCTGAACGAGATGGGCAGTAAAAATCTCAGTGGTTTGATTTTTTTTTTTCCAACAAGAATGCATTTGCTGTTCACCAAGAGGAGCACACAAATCTAACTTGTTAGCCCTTGTGCTCTTGTCTATTTGGCCTAAAATGGTTAAATTTGATCTGAATTTGTACTTTTGGTTTGAGTAAATTTCTCACTATATTGTGCTAATACTTCTTCTCTTGCTAATACTGAATAAGAAAATTTTATTTATACATCAAATTTCATTAAACAAGAGCGTAGAGCATGCTCTTGGATTAAATTATTAAATATAATGTGTAATATAAGTGACAAAACTAGCAGAGTGTATATATATATATATATATATATATATTTAAATATAGTATTTATTGTATACTAAACAAGAAGAAAACCCCTTCAGCCACTGTTAATAGAGAGAATAAAATCAGAAAGCAGAGAAAGAGGGACAAAAAGGCTAGGTTTTTAAATATTAGTTTAAGTTAATGATTAAACACCCAAACATCTGTAGGATAGGTTATGGTGGGAGAAGAAACCAAGTGATGACAAATCAGTGGCTGATGTAGTCTTAAGACTTAGAATCTGTGGCTCCTGGCTCCCAAAACTCTTCTGTGGAATGAACAAGTTTGGCCCTTCAGTGAAGCTGTGCTGGTTTCACAGGGTCCTACTGGCATGGGGCTTTCTGGAAATGTTTCCTGCTTTGGCGTCATTTGGGTGTCTGTTACTCTTAATTGGGTTTTCACACCACTTTGGTGTTTTGCAGAAATTTGAGAATAAAAAATAAATACCTCATATTTTGGTTTTTCTCCACTTGATTATTTTAAATAGAAACCAAAAGAGCCTGCTTTTCAGTTTTAGCTATGGAAGAAACTGGACTTCTCTGAGGGAAAAAACAGGATAGCATGAGAAATGGCATGTTTTAGTATTTGTGTGTTTTACACTAGATGAAGACGACAGATATCACCTGTTTTCATTTAGAAGCTTCTTTTAGTTAGAGCTGCCCTTCTTTCAGCGTGGGCTTTACCCTTAGGCAGTAATTAACTGAGTAAAATTAATTAATTTTAAAGGTATTATTTGTATTAAGGCCACAGAGGACAGTTTTTCATCTGTATCTTCAAAGAGTCTTTGACCTGAGCAATCTGTCTCTTTCTTCTCCTTATATTCAATCCAGTGTCCATTCCATTTGCCTCACTGCCTCATTCAGATACTGAAACACACACTATTCTTGTTTACCTTGGGCTGTAATTTCTGTACCTCTGTGGGGTTTTTTCCGCCACCCAGCCAGGAAACAAAAGACTTTTAAAGGCAGGAAAGTAGCTTTAAATATCCTGATGGAAGAGCTGTGAGGTTTATTTATTTATTTATTTATTAAAAGGTATCATTTTCTTGAAGACTTTCCAAATTTGTGCCTTTGTGAAACATTTATTTTAGAGTCCCTTTCTGAGTCTAGAAGTGAAGCTTCTAACAACATAAGCAGGACTTCCTTTTCTTGTCTCATCCCCCTGCCTTCCTGAGGCCTTAAAAAGGGCATTTTTCCTGTAGAATAAATAACTTAACAAAAATACAAATAGATATAAAAACCCTCTGTGGAACTCAGTCTGTTTATAGCTGAAACTCAACTGTTATTTTGCAGCTGGTCTCTGTAGTTTATGTTGAAGCGCACAAAAAGTTGTCTTCTCTGAGATCTTTGTATTACATGTCAGTTCCTTTAAAATGAGAAATCAACCTTCCTCCTGACCTAAGTGCTGCAAGCACTAGGTAGAGGGAGGCTCAATACTTTGTGAATACTTACAAAGTGTATATGTACACTTTCCTAGTTGGAAGTTGCACCAGAGGCAGGCGCTGGTGTCAGGGCTGGACGCAGCTCTGGCAGCCTCCAAGGTAATGATGCAGAGGAAGGTGGCCAGTGTGACTGTGTGCAAAAATAATACAGACAAAGAAAAAGCTCTATATAATTATCATTATTCCTGCTCTACTAAGATATGCTCCTTTGCTTTTTTGCATTTTTGAGGTGGGGGAAGATAGATAGAGACAAGATTTACAAATTAATCTGTGCATGACCTTTTGTGGGTGAGTTCAGGACAGAGCCAGCATTTTCGTTTTGTAACAGACTGTAGTTTCTAAGCTGGAGGTCATGGTCATAAAAGTTTCATGATCCTGGAGGTGATGTTATGTGCCTAGAAGCATGAATAAGAAATGTATTTACAGAGCAAAATTTTTTGGAAGCAGCCCTCTCTTTTTTCCAGAGCTGCTTTTAGGTTCCTGACCACAAGAAAGCAAAGAGTGCAAACAACTGGAAAATTATGTTGCTGTTCCAGTTCAGGTGGTGTTGTCAGAATATACAAGACCTAACAAGATTACAGTAGTTTTGCCCTTTAATTTGAACAGATGCAAGTTGAAGTTATTAGTAGATCTGCATCATCACTCTGGTTCAACCCTGAGTCATAGGATTATTTCATTCTGCTATACTCATTTTTGATGAACCACTTTGCTCCCTATTTTTTTGTTTTGTTTTGTTTTGTGAAGGTGGGTTAAACAAATGCTAATTTCTCAGTGAAATATTTCTCCCCTGTTGGAACTTGAATGGGATATTACAGAGTGCAAGATCAGAAACCACCCTTTACACAATAGCTGTGCCAGAAATGGCTCACCAGGAAAGCAGATTGCCAAGGGGTGGGTAATGTGAATGAGAGGGGCAAGGGGGGGCTTTTCAAGGAGTACCTATGTTTTGATGTTTCATGTCTTGTGATATTAATCTAATTTTTTTTGCACTGAATCAAGTTGGATGTCACATATTTCTTTAATCCAAGTTGTTAAAATTCCCAGCTCTTGCTCAAGCATGCTGTCATTTCTGCTTTTCATTTGACTATTTCATGCCATGGAAGAAGAGGTTATTCACATCACAGCTTTCCTGGTTGTGAGGAGCAGATGGGACCTCTGGCAGTATCTCCCTGATGGCTAGAGCAGCTCCAGGACCCCACATGTTCAGGTGCCTACAAGGCCAAACAGGTAGAAGAGCAGAAGCACAGCACCCACTTCACCCCACTGAGGAGGAGGCTCAGGGCTCTGTCAAAGTGTGAGTCACCTGTGCAATTCCAGAGTGCAGCTGCTGCAGCACCATAGGAAAGCACTATACTGAAGCTTGAAAACTAGGGAAGGGACAAACTCAGTGTAGAAATAAGCTGTAAGTTAGTTGAAGGGGTGCCAAGAGGATTTTAATAGAGATTTCTACGATTTTCTTGCGACTTCTACCCTTTAATGAAGAGAAGCATTTTTCCCAGGATAGGGAACAAGATGCAGCTATGTGTATAGTCAAAGTAGGCTTGACTGTGGTTGCTAATGCAAATGGAGAATGCATTTTTTTAAAGGTGCTATATTTAAAGCAGAGTTTAAAGTATGAAGAAAAATACCATTCTTGCCCAGTGCTGATCTTCCCTTTGTATTTTACCTATGTTTAAATCTATTTTGCTTTCTCTCCTAGAAATCCAAGTCTCTCCAAAGCAGACTATGTATTTATAAGACTTGCACTACTTGTGGAAAAATCTGCATACCTTTGTGCTTACATTCCCCTGCTTTTGCATTTGAGCCGAGCCCCTGACAACTGAAAATATTTAAAGAAGAAAAACTAAACCCTAATGAATGTGAAAGGCATCTGCACAAAAACACAAGCCTTCTTTCTTCTATCTCAATTGTATAGGCTATAAAAGTAAACATGGCTACTCATTCCCTCTATGCTGTTTTGCACCAGTTTTGAAGGTCTTTGAAACCGTTTTTGTGTCCTTATTCTTTACCTAATAAAGCTCCTTAAGTAAAATTTCTGTCTGTGTCTAAGCTCACCAGCTATGTGGTCATGTCTCTCTGTATCATTTTTCCTGTGCACTTTCCCTTCCTTCTCCTTTACTTGGAATAAAATCAAGCATTCTGTTAATGGCCAGAAGCCTGCACCAGGAGGGCCATACTACGGCTCATCTGGGCCTGTGGATGCAGTAGGTGAAATGCTATCAGTCTCCTGGAATGGTGATGAATATCTGTAAAGTCATTTTCCTATAATAGAAACTTAGTTTAAGAGCAGGAAAAGCACTGGTCTCCTTCATGGCTTCTCAAGACATGTTTTTGCCACATAAAGTCAAAGCTGAAAGCTGTGGACCAAGCTTGGCTTCAAAGTGTGCCAATTTTGAAGTTGGTTCTTCAAAATTGGTTCTTCATTCACAAACTAAATGCTCTAGAGAGCTGCCAAACTGGGGAGATTATTTTGTCTCATTTTCTGGCAAGCAGCAGCTGCGTGTACCACTTCATTTATATGGTAATTGAGGCCAAGCCTCCACATAGGCTCCATACAATATCAGTGTGACTTGGCTCTGACTGTACGGTTATTCTGCCTACAGCAGCCTCAGTGTGTGTGCTCTGAGCTGGACAGGGTTTAATATGTCTTCATCAATGAAGTCCTGGGTCCTAACCCCAGCTTTTGGAGAGTGACAGCTTAACTTGAGGAGTCATTCACACTGAGGATTACCACACCTCTGTGAAGGTGAGTTCGTACCACTTCTTGACCGGGACTCTACACTTTTCAGGTCCGAGGAGATGTTGATGTTTCTTAGGTCAGCTGGTGTAATAAGAGGTTGCAGAGGGCACAGCTAATTATGGGGACAACGTGTTGACAAGCCAGCTAAGTTGAACAGCTGGTTTTGTTGTCTCCTCTTGAGCACTGCAAAAGCTCACTCTCTCCCACACTGCCCATTATAGAAGTAAGCATCCATGATCTGTCAGCCATCCCTTGAGGAGCGCAGTATTGTTACAGAAAGAGCAGATACAAATACGTGCATTCAAGGATACTTTAAAAATATATACATTAAGGGCTCCATTTGACTGCTTTAGATGTTATGAATTCCAAATGTCAAGCATGGACCATTCAGTAAGTGGAAACATGCTCATGCTGAATATGATAGAATGAATATCACTGAAGGTCTCTCAGCTTAGGTTAGGAAATGTACATACCTTTTCAGAGACTAATATTAGTACCTCATGCTTCAAGGCAGAGATGTGGCACGTACTTTGCCATTAACCCCGGAGATCAGGGATTCACACTAAGTTCTGAAATTTCTATGTGATATAATTTCCACACTTTTTTAAACCTTCTTTTAGAAACATATCGAGGTGTGTTTTTAGAACCTCATTAAAAGAGAACTGAGTGCTTGAAAGTTAGAAAATTCCCAGCTTTCAGTCACCTGTGTGATTCCTCTGTGGGTCTACTCTGCAGCACATGCCGTTTTGGAGAACAGCAGAATGGGAACATGGAGTTGCAACATGTCTAACTTTTAAAAGCTGAGGGCTTGGGCTGCATTTCCAAGTCCTGGTCCAAGTGTCCAAAATGGGGCTACTAGCCATAGCCTAATAAAGAGAGCAAACAGCCCAGGAATGGGGCTGTTGACAAGAACAAAAATGTGCAAAAAATTCCTGTGCTCTCCCAAGTTGATTGCCTGCTCACAACTTTGAAATGAGGGATTATCTGAAATCAAGATTCATAGCCTGGGCTCAGGCACTTGCATTGTCACTTGGGGGATTTGCTGTTCTCTTTGGAGTTGTGTGCCCATCTCTCATCCACTAAGCAGGAGAATCAGCTCAGCATGAGGTTCCTCCCCTTCCTGAGGAAACTCCCTGTGCAGGATAATTGGCTTTTCCTGTTAAAGAATTGACACGGAGATGCTCTTCACCTCACCTGTGGATGTGAAGTAATGATTTCGCCAGAAAAAGGAGATTCATCAAAACACAGAGCAAAAAGCTAGAGGTAGCATGACTGCTCTGCCTAGTGATGAGGCAATTTCCTGGGAGGGAGCAGTTATGGGATTGGGTACTTCCCAGAAGTATCTAAGTGGTTTTGCAATCTCCTTGTAATTCATCAGGTAAAACTTCCATGGGATTTCCAAAGCCTGCCCATGCATTCACTTTTCTTTGTTCATATGAACAGCTCATTCGCAGCAGCATGTTGCCTCTAGGTTATGACCTGTTGGTCGACAACAGTAGGTGCTAGGTGAGGCTCCTGCCAGGGCATGACTGCCAGGCTGAAGAATTCCAAGGAGGTGGCTCATTTATTTCCATGACACTGTGCTCCTTAGTGTGGTCTATGGAGCAGGTCCTGGCAAGCAGCACTGAAGTCTCTGTTTAAAGTGGAAAAGCTCCAAAGCTGATAAATTTCCTCTGTCGAATGGGTCAGAGAAAGGACATCCCTGCTCTAGGCCAGGCTGGTGTCATTAGGTAAACGAGGGTTGTTCCTCAGCCTTGGAAGCGGTCCAACACAGAGCCGAGTATCTGGAAGCTGTGCTAATGCGGATGATTGCAGAGGGCAGGGTCAGGGTGGAGGATCTGCAGCAGCGCAGGGAGGAGAGCTTGCTGCTGCCCTCAGAGCACCATCCTGTGCTTTGTGAAGCTCTGCAAGGGGCAGCAGTCTGTTCCATTAGGTGCCAGCTTTTGCCCAGGAAGCGAAGGCAGTAAAGAAACCTGGACAAGTTGGGAAGAGACAAGTTGGCACAATTTGGCTTCTAAGAGACTCATATCTGAAGAACCATGCAAAAGTCTGAAACACCCTGTGAACAGTGGAATCTTAAAGGTTTCTGCCCAAACCCCATTGCTACCAGTGCTGCAGTTCTGTTACTGCTGAAGTGCAATGCTTGCTCCTCAGCAGTACTGGAAGTTTGAAATTTGTTTATTCAATGCCTCATTTGTTTGTTTGAAATCTGTTTATTCAATGCCAAAAACTCATTCAATGGAGTGAAAAGAGAACTGTTTGAAATGTTCTTTTTTACATATATGTTTTTCTTGTTAACTCAGTTGCACTAATGTTTGCTTTTGGATGCTAATGGGATGTTTTAATTCCTGAATATTTGTTTTGCGGTATCAGGCACTGACCTGATATAGTATCCCACTTAAAAGTTCTGCCCAAGTTGGATCAGTGGTTTTTAATGCAGACCCACTAAGATAAACAAAGCAGGAACTTGAATGTGGGTGTCCCAATGTCAAGAGCTTTCCAGAGAATGAAGCCAGCTTCTACTCATTGCCATAAAAGACAGTTTTGACAGAAAGGTAAAAATCTCTTTACTCTGGCCCTGCTGTATCTTACCACATTAAGGCTAGCTGACAATACAGGTTAATTTTGAAATGTGTAGAGTCGCGTTTCACAAAGTTATGAATCTACAGTTAAGGCAAAATCCAGATCTTTCAGCAAAGAGAACAGCCTGTTGGCATACTTAACTGGAAAATAGATTTAGCCAGGGATAGGAAAATTATTTATAGAGCAAGAGGTAGACTGGAACAGGTCATTTTCCCAAAGCACTCAGAGTCTAGTTTTGTCAAAAAAAAAAGGGAGCCACTGCATTTAAATACAAGGTATTCATTACTGTAGGAATGTAGAGGAAGATTGTCTGCAGCTCTAGAAGTTCCCTGGGAAGATATCTGTGTATATGAGCAAACTTGTAAACCATGGTTAGTGTCCTGCTGAGTAGTTCTGAGGGACATAAACACAGTGGCTTGCCTGGATACTAAAAATGCATATCTTGTGATGCTGGCACTTGCTGAAGATAGTGGGTGTAACAACCACCGTTCATTTGAATCAACTGCAGAGTGCAATTAGGCTTTAAGGAATAGATAGCTGAAACAATAGGAGCCACCACCCCAAAAATGAGGCTCTGTACAAAGCTGTTTAAGAAAGTGTTGTGTAGGTGGAGGGTTTGACAACAGGCTGAATTAACATGCAGGTGGCTGAATACTGTTCATGTGGAAGAGAAACCAGAAAGACAACAGGGCAGCATGCAGAGAAGGCATAAAGTGACAGCCAAATAAATACTTTCTCTCTGACTGAATAAAAGCTGATTTCAGAAGTCAGGCACCTGGAGCTTCAGGAAAGCAAGGTGTTATCTGCTCTGAAGTTCTCACTGATATGTGAGAACTTGTGTTTAATGAGTTACTCCAAAATCACAAGGCTTTCTATAAAAAAAATGCAATACCAGATTCCAACTCTTGTCCACGTGAAAAGAGGTTATGCAAAAGTTATGCAAAGTATTAAAAAAAAAAGTTATGCAAAAGTATTGACCCGTTACAACATGGCAATGCTCTGATAGATCTCATTATTGCTGTGGCAAAGAAGCAGGTGTCTCAGCTTTTAACTGTAGTTAAGCAAGTGAACCTTTTATTTGGAATGTAACTTCAGATTCCAGTGTGGAAAATATAAATTAGCATTAATTAGAAAGAAAAGGACAGGTAAGAATAGAACACAAACCAGACCCACCTAGCCTAAATCAATTCTACTGGAGCTTTCTGTATAGCAATATTTACTTGTTAGAGTTGAAATGGCAAAGTGAGAGCTGCACTTGGAGGTTTTGGGTTTTTTCCTTTACTGTACAGTCAGCATGATCACAGTTCAGTTTTACTCTTTGATTACTAGAGTGTCCAGCACGGTCTCTCCCTTGAACGAGCTTTCCTTGGTTATTCACCCACCTCACTGCCTAGAAGGTTTTTTGCACAATGTTTGTTTTGTTGACTATATTTAGCATGTGAATGGGTTGTCTGCTGTGACAGAAAAGTTGTCCCGTGTGTCTTTATTTGAAAAAACAAGGCTTTTGACAGTCTATTTATATGCCTGACCTTAAGAGATTTCTAACATTAAGTTTGTGTGACAAAGTTCAAGACTCTCTGAACTGTGCCTTTCACAGATAGTTCCTCTAGTCTGAAAGTCTGCAAGCTCCACAAAATTTCCCCTGCAACTCAGTCTGACTTTTATTAAAGCACTGTCTGCATCTGCCTTTCATTAGTCCCAAGAATGATCACAGTGTAGATTTAGATTCTTCTTACACTGACATTGAAGAAAATGAAAAGCAAATGGGTTCAAGGTAAGACTGACGCAAGGCTGCACATGCTTCTGCTGCATTCTTCTGAACCGCAGCTAGCTCTCTGGTGGTGCACCAGCAGGAGTACTGGCTTTTCTGAGCTTTCCAGAATGCATTACCCACAGTTCAACATCTAGACATTTTTTCATGTGCATTAAAGAAGTTTATAGTCAATTTTCAAAGTGAGAATACAACAAAGGCAATTATTTATTTCTGTTAAAATAGTGAGCAGTGTAACATGTACACTGTACATGGATTAAGCCACCATGGTCATCCAACCAATGCCTCACAAGCACAGGGGTCAGACCCAGAAGGTGTACAAATCACCCATTCTGCATACACCACAAGCCACAAAACCCTCCCCAATGCTCTGTAACTGCGTCAAATTGTACAGCACAGCCATTCAAAGACACAGATTGCTGTTTGCCACAGTTGCAATCACGGCAATCCAGCAGCTCTTATCACATACCACAAGAGGATAGCAAAGAAATCTAAGGCATTTTCAACAACCTATACACCAAACACCCTGAAGACCTCTAAATGAAAATGCACTAAGCAATACATCCTACTCCACTCCTTAGCCCTACTTTTGCACTCTGTTGGTATGACACATGCTCACTATAGGACTTGTACCTTGCACTTGAGCATGCACATAAACGTAATCCCCAGGAAGCTTCCAAAAACTACTTTTCTGTCTTCACAGCGCAATTGTGGTATGTCTTCTTGCCTCTCCAGAGGCAGAGAAGAGAGGTGGCACCTCTCTTCCCAAGCACTTCCAAAGCCTGTCAGCCAGTCACCCAAGGCTCAGCAGCCTTGGACATGGTCCAGCCCAGAGGCTAAAGGCTTTTTGGTCTCTCTGATCACTGGAAAAAACAAAAAGCTGTGTTTGAGGGGAAGAAAGTTTTGGGTCTCAACCATCTGAGCAGACACATCTTTCAGTAACAGCTGTGTGTGTTTAAAACCTGGATGCTTCTACTACTGGAGTCACTGTGTCCTGCTCTCTGTATATGTGCAGAAGAAATGCAGAGCACCCCCACTTGCTTTTCTCCCCCTCTCAAAGCAAAACATCAAATACAGTAACCAAAACATATGTGATATGCAGGACCCTACAGAAAGTATGTATGTACATGTGTTTTCAAACTGATGTTTGGTTTGAATTTTGAGATTTAATCCAATTTAGGTCTTCACATACCCAAAACAGATGCATCCACCTTAATTTAAAAAAATGGAAATAGCAGCTCTGCTAGTGACCAGAAAATTGGTTATATAAAGCTCGTTCCAAATAAAATGGTTCAGGAAAAAAAATAATCTGAGAGTAGCACTCTTCTGGTAGCAGGTAGATGAGAGCTTTGCTTCACATGGAGGATAGGCTTGAACTATAGGCATCCAAACAGATCAGCAACATGACATTTGTTTCTCACAGGAAAATCCTTTCCCTAGGGTACAGACAGGAAATCCAAAATGAGAGGAGGTAAATACCAAAGGATCACTGAGGAAAGGGGAGGAGAAAGAACAAAAAGCACAGTGTTCACTTGTGTCCACTAAAGAAAGGCTCAGGAAAGAAAACTGCATGAGAAATAAGTGCTTATTTTGATATTAAATGAAGTGCTGTGATTGCAGGATGAACCACTTCCGTACTGCAAAGCTGTAGTTCAGATCACTGCACAGCCCAGTGAAGTCTTTATTTACTGTGTTGTTTCCCCAAAAATCATTGAATTCCCTTGGGGAAAAAAAAAAAAATCAAAATTCACCTTATTCAACTAAAGGGATGAGACCCTTAATCAACATGAGAGAGACCCTTAAGTTTGTTCACAGCATTTGTTTTTCTGAGTGCTGCCCACTGTGAACCAGCAACTTTTGTGAAGCTCTTGACCTTTTTGTGATAGAAATTTTGGTGCAAACTTAGTGATCCAGTAGTGGGTGAGGATTACAGCAGCACATGTGTATTTAGCTCGGGGACCTTTTGCTGACCCTACTGCGTCTAGGCTCACACGGCCTCTCAAGCTGCTTCCCTCTGAGTACAGGATGCTCTGTTTCAGATGTAATGAGTGCTGGGAGGCACAGGAGCTGTGCCTCATTACACCCACTGAGCCTTCCAGTCGCTCCTTGAACCCAGTGATGGGAGCTTTGTTTTGGACTGATGCTGTCGCATCAGCCTCCCCCAGAGCTCAGCGCACGAACGCCAGGCAGCAACAGGTGGGGAACAAGAGCTCAGCGCTGAAACACAAGGAACAGAGCAAGGATAATTCACTTAGGAAGGAAGGGCAATGCAAGGCTTTTCTGTGTGGAGCTGCTGAGA
Organism: Pyrgilauda ruficollis; assembly: GCF_017590135.1. Classification (NCBI taxonomy): domain Eukaryota; kingdom Metazoa; phylum Chordata; class Aves; order Passeriformes; family Passeridae; genus Pyrgilauda; species Pyrgilauda ruficollis. The sequence continues at coordinate 3,975,091 of NW_024515875.1, forward strand.
TGCTCCGTGACAGGGATCCTGTGAAACGAGGGCTCTGAAAATGACATTCTTCACACTGGAATTGCTGACTTGAGGTTTTTGTCAGCTGGATCTTTGGGCTTCTTGCCAGCCCAGAAAAAGCTAACAAAGGCCATTTCTGCTGTTGTATATGATCAGGGAAGAAGAAAAAAAGGAAGAAAATAAATGAGGGACTGTAGTACTTCTAAAAGAGAAACATTTTTTTCAGAGATGTAAAAAATGGAAAGTCAGGACAGCTTTGAAACTGAAGCTACAATTCTACTGTGGTAAAAACTTGGAAAAGATTAAGACTCAGATGGAATTGTTTGAACTGGATTTGTTAATCAAAGGCAAATTTATTTTGAAGCGTTATTTTCACTTACTCAACATTTTTTCATTCAGTTTCCTATGTTCTTTGGAGGGTTCATACTGTCTTCATGTTTATCAGAATTGCATGATTTCTGTGCCTTCCAATAAAGAAAGAGGATACTCATACATCCCTATTTTTCAAACTTCCCTTTCAGTTTCTTAGCCATTTAAAAGCTGTCCAACTGAGATCAAGGATTTCATGCTGTTCATAGCCCCTGGTCACGGCATATTTAACAAAAGTTGAGCTCTAAGATAACCTTTCCCAAACAAATTCCAGTACAGCTACATTTTGACATTCTCTTCCTGAGCTTTGACCAGATAAAAGTGGCACCATTTCATTGCCAAATTCTATCCAGCTTTTACAAAAAAAATGGAGAGGTGAAAACAACATTTTTAACAGGGAAGTATAACTAACTGTTCCTGTCCTTTCTCTGTATAAACTGTTATCAAGACTTTGAAGTTCTGCCAGCTTGTTTCCATTACAAGGAAAACCTGATACCAGCTGGAATTTTTGGAGTACAGAGAGAGCAATGGCAATAGTCCTGTTGACTTAAAAACTATGCATAACGTCCTGGGGCTTAGGAACACAAAATAAAGAAACTAGAAACAATTTTCTTTTTAGAGGTCTCTGCTTTTTCAACACCCTAAGCATCTTCATCTGTTAAAACTTCTTTCTAATGTGATATCCACAGGAACTTTTCTCATTCTCTCCTTTTCCAGGCTTTCATTCCTCGTCTCTCCTGCCCATCAGTACTTCAGACTATCAAATGTTCCAGCCCTGTGCTTATCTGCCCCTCGAGAAGCCTCACTGCTCACACAGCATAACTTCCTGTTTTGGGTATTAGCTTCTGGGATTTCTCAGGCATTGCTGCTCCTGAGAGTCCTCCAGTTTGCCTAATGCAAGCCTGGGACTGATGAAAAGGATGACTTAACACTTGCAGCCTAACAGCTGGCTGCAGCTAGGGACATAAAAACCAGCTGCCCTGTTCTGCTCATTGCACGCACCAGCGTGCAGGTAAAGCTTTATAATCAATATAATCTGTGGTAAAGGTCCTTCCTTGTATACACACACAAGCTGTAGCCCTGCTTCATCTGCAAAACAGAATTTAGTTTCAGCATGTGTACTGTATTAGGCTTTCTTTGCATCAATGTAAAAATAATCTTCTGCAATATGTCATGATTGGAGCCATATGGTGTGTAAGAAACAGGTGGAGCAACAAGCATTGAAAGAAGAAAACAGACATTCTTTTAAATAGTCAAGATAAAGGATTACGTTCGTGGCCATCACTCTCCAAACAATTATTAACAGAACAGTCAAGCCTGAGAGGTGTGCTGCTAACAGTTCTGTGCTGTATGTTGTCTATGGCCAGGACTGCTACAGGACAGTTTTCTCTCATATTTGAGTGTTCTCATGTTTTGAGTGTTTGTTATGATTTTTTCATCTCCATCAAGGAGACTTATTTAAATGTCTCTATTGTGTGATTCTCAAATTCACTAATGTCCTTTTCAAAGTGGTCGTTGGAGCACTTCCCAAGTAAATATTTGTTGAAATGCTTATTAGCAAGACAATTTTCTTGGATATTTTTCTCTTTCCATGAATATTCATATTAGAAATGTTAACAGAAATAAGAGACAATTTCAAAATTTGTTGATATTTCTAGAGTAGTGGAAAAAGATGCTTTAATTGGGGCATTTACAGATGCAAGCCTCCTTTTTATTTTGCCTTTTGCTTGACATCTGTTTTGTTTTTATAACCAAAAAACCCCTATGCAGTTGTACGTTCCTATGGCAAGTAAAAGCCAAAGCAGTCATCCAGCTGTTAAAATTAGTGTTAGATCGGAATTTTCTATGGATTTCCCACTGCATGGCAGGAAATCAGCTTTCATTGCAGCTTCCCCCTCCTCCCCATCCAGCCTCCTATTAGATTAATACCAGAAGCATGAAGTAATGTTTAACAGAAAGTTGTTGCTTTTAGCTCTGGGAAAACTTGGCAGCCTCTCCAAAAAATGAAGGGGGAGGGAGAACCTGGAGCCTCCATTAACTAAAGAGGAGATTGGAGGCATGAATAAACATTTTTCTCCCATTAAAATTCTGCAGTTTAAAAAAATACACTAATGACAAACTGTTTCTAAGTCTAATGAGGATCTACTGTCATTCCTCCTCTCTCTTTGTGCATTAATTGCCTGGCTCCTATGGGCTACTTTTGTGTCACCATTTCATATTGCTTAGTAATTTATGTCCTGTTAGCAAAGTGTATCACTGAAATAGTGCATTTCTCTTTTTGTTTAGAATGTGTTTCTAGTTTACAGGATGGTCTGAGGAGCTTGCAACTAAAAAGAAGGTTGTTGCTCACCAACACTGAGATGCCGCCCCTTGAGTGCTTTAAGGTTTCAGTAGTACAAATAAGAAAAAAAAGGGAACATGTAAACAAGGCATTGTGACAAAGAAGTCAGACTACCCCCAGCTTCCTATCTCAGATTTTACAGTGGTCTTTAAACTACAGTACAAAATTAGAATTTATTAAAACAATGTGCTAAATATTGTCATATGTTAATTTCCTGTGATACTGTGGGATCAGCAAGCATATTTTATTGCTTCCTGTGGGCCTAATCCTACATCAGTCAGTGGGAATTTCATGGGAAACATGTGGTGTCATGGCCACAGCAGTGCAACCCAGAGCAAAGAGCATATATGGGGCTCTGTGCAAAAGGGGTGCCCAAGCTCCAGGAGCAGCGTGGCAGGACAGGGACAGGTGCTCTGTGGGGACCAGCGTAGACAAGGACATGTGCATAAGACAGCAGACTTTTCATGGCTCAGCTCCTGTAAAACAGCATTTTCAAACTACTCATATTCCCAAAATATCTGTGTTTATTTGCTTTTCAGTTTACCTTATACCATTAGCTGGTGTGCTGCCGTGTAAAACTTTGGCTTCTGGTTCAAGAGCAGAGTTCCCACTGACCACCGGCTGGGCAGATGGAAAGATGCAGAGCTCTGAATCTGAAGTACCCAAGTGCTTTACTTTCTTTACACTAAGCTCAGGTACCAAAAACTGTTCCAGCAGTTTTCAGCCTGCACAAAGAGCAAGGTGACCCAGAGCCCTCCCACAGTTTCATCCCCTGCCCAGCCTGCCAGAGCCCAGTCCTGTTACTGGCCTGTGACAGACCCTGTGAAGCAGGCTGCACATCCAACAGCAAGCACAGGGAACAGTGTTACCTGTAGGATGGCTGGGCATGGTCCCCCACTATTCCCCAGGGTAACCCAAACTGGGGATGACGCAAGGAGGAAAGGGAAGAACAGAATACAGATTAATCTGGCACAGGGTAAATATATCCTGGTCTCAGGAGCCAGGCTTGTACAGCACCCATCTGTTAAAAACCTGTGGGGAAGTGCTGGACCATCTTCCCCTTTCCCTTGCACATTCTGTTTGGAGATGAACGTATTGCATTCTGTGACATTCTCCACTATCCTGATATACTCTTAGGGTTGAAGGGGGGTGCAAGTGCAGTGGGAAAGCCACGTGGTGGTGGGTTGTTGTTTGACTTCTATTTTGGTTTAGGCTGATTTTACCTTGGGTATTAGCGCATCTTCAGGATGTCTGTCTTTGGGTTTAGTATATTTTGTCTAAGCAAAAAAATTTAAGGCAATCTGAAGTAAGGGCTGTGCAGGGAGAGAATTGTTATAATTTACATTTTTCAGATGCTTTTAATCCTGCCTCTGTTAGGAGAAAAAAGTCCAGAAATCTGAGGCTAAAAATCCATCTCTGCATCTTATTCTGCCCCTACTACTATGAGAAAGTAGTAGCAATATTGTATCATCCTTTGTGCTGCTAATGGGACACAATTCCACATTTGGGAGACATCTGCTGAAAAGAAGACCTCTACAACCCTTCTGAATGTACATTTGTCAGCAAAAACAGCTTAATGAATAAGTTGTGAGAATATATTTTATCTAAACTTCATTAGACAAAGCTTTTTCCTTTACAAAAGCCCAAATGACTCCAAATAGAATGAAAGAAGTTTTGGCAACCATATTTCTTTTTGGTACAAATACATTGTTTTACCTCTTATGACTCCATATTAATTAATTTAATTTCACTTGAAGGGAAAGAATACTTTTTTGCAGGAGGAAGAAAACAAATGAGAATTTATTTCAGCACAGAGAGATCCAACTTTACACAGATTAACTGTGAAATTAAAGTAGTAACTTTGGTTCTTCTGTTCCATACCATGCCCCCACTGAGATTTCTTGTGTAACCTTGGGCAAATAGCTTAAATTGCTTTAGATTTCATCTCACTTCCTACTAAATGAAATGCTGTCTTACTGACACGACCCACAGTACTGTTATATATGCATCCAGATTTGATAAACAGAGACCAAAGGAGAATAGAAAACTTTCCTGGCTCGGAATCAGAAGGAAATCATAAGGTCCCACACTTCGGTGCATGTTAGGACTTATGAATCAGCTTATTGCTTGGTGGGTAAAATATAAGACTAGAAGAGGAATGAAGGCAACTATGGAATGAAGGTACCCATGTATCCAACCACTACTAGTACTCATAGTACAAAACTATTAGCTGTCCTAATGTGTGACTATAATTGTAAACCAGTGCAGCTACAGAATTTGCACCATGTCTTGTGCCAGCTGCTTTCCTACTGCTTTGGCATCTATGAGCACTGACCAAGGTTTTGCTAGCAGTTTTGCTTGTCGTTTTCAACGTGTTTTCTCACAGATCATATATCAAAAATGTACTTGTGTACAGGAAAAAAACACTTTACTAGCACTGTAGAGATCTTAGCAGCAGTAGCAGAGCTGGCTGATGAAGCCTGAAGTCACCCCCACTGACCAGTGCACACACTGATTCTAGGAAAGGGAAGCAATTAATCAGCTGCGAAGACAGAGAACCATACACAAGCTAATAGGGGAGTGCTCTTGTGGTTTGAAGCAATGTCCATACTGTGGTGGCAAAAATTCTTTTGATTACTATAATACCCTATTTAATGAAGAAATAGTGTGCTCTTCTGTTGTATTAAATGGTCCAGTTGCTTAATAAAACTGGTTACCTCTCTGACAAATCTTGTCTTGTTTATATCTTTAGGCTATTAGGGATACAACACTGCTGCTACTTAGAGTCATTATGAGTTGTGCAATTATAGACAGAGGGATTTTTTTAAGGTAAGTACTGATTATTAAGAGAAAAGCAACTGTCTAAATTAGTCTTCCTTTCATGGTAGTTCTGCAACAGAGTTATACTGTGGACTGGGCAGTCAGCATAAAAGAAGAGCAAATCTCCCAAATGTACTGTAAATCTAGGCAAAAACTCACAGAAGTGCAACAAAATCCACCTACCAGACCTGCCCCTTAAGCTCTGAATTCAACTGCAAAAGCAGTTAGTGCCTGATGATTCAGAAACCATGCAAAATACAATCGCTTTTTTTGCCTTGCAATTACAGCCTAGTTAATTGTGTTCAACTGTGCAAAGGAAGAGAGTAAGGAAATTCCTTTCTTGAGCCTTCCACCAATTGACTTGTGCCCTGAAGCATGAGATTTGATTACTCATGTAACTTATTTTCCCCAGGCAGTTTCTTCTGGATAGCTCTTGTGTGACAGTTCAAGAAAGTTTCAGGATGAGTCACAAGAACACTCCACAGGTTGCACCCCAACTTCTTTTATTACTGATATTTCTATTGAGTGCTACATTAAGAGCTTTCTAGATTTTTAATTAGGATGACCAGTGTAACTACAGGGTGTGATTTTTTTTTTTTCACCAGAATGGTACTGATGAATGCAGTCATCCTCCACATTGCCTTTTGATTTTGCAGATTCCCAATGAGCCTTAAAAATCAAGATTCTTTCATAACCTAGAATCCAGCCTACTATGTTGCCTCAAAATGTCTTTGAGGAAGTTACAGCATAGGAATCACTGCTTACTTTGAAGTTTCACTCAAAGTTCTGGTTTTCAAGCTATAGACAGGTGGTTCAAAATGCTCTGGTTACATCCTGGAAAGCACTGAATCCTTATGACTTCAATTGTTGCAACAGGTTTGTTCAAAAAGTGTGCAACTTAATAATCTATTGGCGTGTTGGTGATGCTGGTTCAAGAAACAAAGGTTCAGTCTCAAGCACAGCTGCTCAGATCTGGCTGTTTCTCTTCTAATTAATCACTCCAATGCAAGTAATTTTTGGACCGTTTTCAGATGACTTAGAGGTGTTGGGAAGGAGGAGCTTTCACCTGGATCATTTTCTTGATCTGGTTTTCATAAATAATTGCATCACCCCACCAAAGAATGTAACAAATCATAGACTATGAATCCAAATGAGTAGTTAAGGCACAAAATGGAAGACACCAGACCAGTTTTGCCACCAAAGAAAAGGCTGGGTGTAACAGCACCCAGCCATCAATGGGAAGCTTTATTTCAACCGACTTTGTCAGGCTGGGAATGGCCTCTTCTCCTGCAGGTAACAAAAGGCTGAACCAACTCCCAGCTGTGGGCTCTGGCTCTTTGACAGAAATGCAGTCTTGTCCACACCTAATGTGGATAAAATCTGTGAAGGTAAGGGGCCAGCTAATGCAGAGATTGTGACTGTGGGTGCCTGCTCAGAGATTACTTCAGTTCTGAAGAAGCTGAAGTGATCTCACCTATCTTACAGAAGCATGGCATTGAAGTATGGTAACAAAATGGCATTTTGTTACCATTTGCAATGCTCCTGAATAAAGTATGCTTTTTGTAAACATTCCCACATTTGATTTCTACTTATATGAATTACCATGGAAACCAAACTTTTATTGGGCATGCTTGCATACTGAAGGGTGGAGAATTTTAAAAGCCTCTGCGATATGCAGTACTGTTGACGGTGAAGTACAATTGCCACGAAAACTGCTAATGCTAGCTAGATGGATTGTTGAACCCATCTATGACTCGTAGCTCTCGTGCAAGTTTCCATACACTTTTTCCTGACATTTTTTAAAATAGTAGCATTGCTTCTTTTGCTCCAACAAGAGTTTTCAGCTCTTTAGTTTATGGAGGTTCTCTTGTTTCCTAATTTTTAAGTATTTCCTATTCATAAAATGTAAGATGGGGGTTTTGTTTTATATTGCCAGACTCTTGCCTGTTAAACACTACACCTTACCAAGTTATTTTAGAACTTCAGCTATGGCTGAGTACTTATTACTATTTTGAATACTTATTATTATATATATTATTATATATATATTATTATATATATTATATATATATATAATATATTATATATATTATATATATTATACTTATACTTAGAAATAAATCCTATTCTGTATTTTTATTTCTTTTGCTAAAAATAAACAGATGACACTGATTCAGACAAAGTTTTCACAGCATACAGGTAGCAGGGGAAACATATGGTCTGCCTTACCCAGCTTTGCTGCCTCCTCACCTACTGGGTAGGAGCTAAGTGAAGGAACATTTCAGCTGACATATCACAAGTCCTTCAGAGCAACAGTTTGACCACAAGAGCAAAGTTGCAGCTTTCCATATTCCTAGGCTTCACATTCCCTAGGGAGATTTTTGCAGACTATTACTTACAGTTTTTTCCCACTTAAAAGGAAAAGGAAAATCATGTGAAATGATGGGAAGGCTGGCTGCTTTTGGTTCTGCTGTGGCAGGATTAGAAGTAATTCTCAGTTCTACCAACTGTGAGCATGCCCTTAACTCTGCATTTATTACACACATATGCCTTTATTTTTTAAGTGCCTTGCTTGCTCAGTGAACAAAACAGAAGAGCCAGGTTCAATGCTAGTGGAAAATGAAACACTGGTATGTTTGTGGAGGCATCACAGAAGACACCATCTAGGTTCTGGCATTTTAGAGTAATTAGTCTCAACGCTTGTCTTTTTATAGTAAACCAGAGTATACACTAAGACAGTCAAGGGCATCTTTTTTAAAATATTCTCTAGTATTGTGGGTATCACTGTACACATTGCAGGTACTAATGAGTTATAGCAAAGTTTATATTGTAGGAAAGTTATGGTTCTAGCCAAGTAAAATATCCCTTGGAATATGTAAGGCAGGAAGTGTATCATAGCAAACTCCATTTGCTTGTGGCGCACGGGAACAGGCAGCAGCCACGGCAGTGGCTTACCTGGCAGAGTGCTGGATGAGCTTTGACCCATCCCACAGGACCCCTGCACAGCAGGTAAATGCATCTATTTCCGAATTCCCTCTTCGGGAAACAAATGGGGAAAGGTAAAGTGACGAGTCCACACAGCATGAAACAAGATCTCTATGCAGGATACTCTGGCTCGCTGCCCTGAGTCCCCCAGACTGGCTCGCATCTCTCACCGCCAGGGTTTCCTTACCAAGCCTGACACTGCACAGGTGCTCGGAAAGCAAAGCTTGGTTATACGCCCTGGGCTGCCAGCGCCCAGTGATCCCGGGCGAGGGACGACCCCTCCCCGGAAGCTTTATCCCCTTTTCTTTCCCCCTTGTAACAGCTCCAAGGCCGCCGGTGGCCTCGCTGCCTCTGTCACTGAGCAGCCTCCTGGACCGCTGGAGGTCAGGGCTGGCACCTCCAGCCGCTTGCCAAACACGGGACGGGCCAGACGCGCTGCTCTGGCAAACACGCTTTGCCGAGCTGGTGCTGGTTTGTAGGATTGCTCAGGTGTGAAAATCCCTCCAGCAAGGGCCGGCCGGTCTCACCAGCCCGTTCCCTGCTTTGGGAACAGCAAAGAGCTGGTGGTGGCAGCTACATTCTTCGGTGGTGCATGGGGACTGGACGGGGGTCTTTTGGGAGCCCCGTGTGTGTATACACACGAGGGTGTCTATGTATTACACACATACTTTCATGGGTGTATTTTTCTCAGGTAAGAGAAAATCTTGAATTTCAGGACACCTCAGGCAGAGGCAACAGCAGGGCGTGACCTCCGGGCTGGCTGAGTGGCAGGGGCGCCCCAACCAGGGAGGCAACCAGGCTCCGCTCTGCGATCGGGAGGGCGGAGGGCAGCCCCCTCTGAGACGTGGCTTCCCCGGGGATGATGAGGAAGATGAGGAGCAGGGCGGGCGCAGGTAAAGCGCGCCCCAGGCACGGAAAACGGGGCCCGCGCCCTGCCAGCGCCGCCCTGTTTGCTCAGCTAATCTCGCGGGCAGGAAATTGCCTGGCGACTCATATTTACGGATCGTGAAGAGCTCCACGGCGGCCCCTTCGGGGACACCCCTGTGCCCGTTTCTCGTTCTCGGTCCAACCCCTGCTCCGCCTCCTCCCCCCCATCCCGGCTGCTCTTTGCCCGCCCCGTTCCCGCGACCCCGGCCTGAGGGGAGCGAACCATTGAGCCCGCGAGGGTGCCCCGGCCCCGCCGGGGGGCGGGCGCTGCGGTGGGAGGCGGCTCCCGCGGGCGGCGGCGCTCCTGCGGCCGGGCGGGTGGCGGGGACCGGGATGCGCGGGAGCGGCGGCGGGAGGCGGCGGTGAGTGCGGGGGAAGCGCTGTCCCGCGGGGTGGGCGAAGCCCTCGCGGGCCGCCAGGATGAAAAGAGGCGGCGGGGCCCCGCGGGGATGGGGAGAGGGTCCCTCTCGGGCACGCAGAGCCTGGGCTCACGCCGGCTCAGCTGCTTGCAGCCGTCCCCGTTTTTTGGGCTACTTTTAAGGGAGTTTGTGCCACCATAACCCCCATCCACTCCCCCGCCTCTGGTCCCTTCGCACGTCTGACGGGTGGGGGCGGTGGAGTCCCCCCTTGCCGCCCGGCTCGGCAGGGTCCCCGCAGTTGATAGAGACGGGGCTCCCTTCTTCCCTATCCCTTTCGTCGCCAGACGCTTCTCCCTCTTTGTCCGGGTGTTCCCCCCGCTTCTGCCGCGTCCCCGCTGGCGAACAAAACCTCTGCCCCGGGGGCGCCGGGGACATCCGTCCGAGGTCCGAGGAAGCAAGGGAGGAACGGCGGGGCTTGGCTTTGCTTGGTTTGGTTTTCCATCGTAAATAATCTACCTGGTGGAGGGGAAGACGTGGGACAAGGCTCTTTGTCCGCGATCCTTTGTTCGTCTGGTGGCTTATAAAGGCTCCTGCGGCTGTGCGAGGGCTGCCGTGCCCGGCGGGGGTGGGTTCCCGGCGCTGAGCCGGAGATGGATGCCGTCTCGGCATCGCTGGAGTTTAGCGGCAGGAACACCGCGTTACGGCGGATCGGCTTGCGGACGGAAATCGGGGGTTTGGGCTCCATCTCTCCTGACAGATTCAGAGCTCCTAAGTTCCCCCCGTGTAGCCCTGTCAGGTGAGTTCAGCTTGGAGATCAGAGCTTTTATTGGGAAGATACCACGAGCAGTGGGAGCAGCGGACTGGAAACTATGGTCCCCGCTCCTTTTCCTGCCCCAAGGATGCCTGAGGAATTTACCCATGTGCAGAAGTGTAGACTGTCTGTGCTTACATAAAGACTCAAGAGATGGGTTTTCTGCTCCTGCCATGGAGTGCTTGCTTGATCTCACACACATGGCTTTTGTCACCATTTCCTTTTCCCCCCAAATGCTCATCTTGTCAACCTGTCATCGTGTCTCTGTGCCTTGACTCTGCACATGCCCGAATCCTCTGTGTCTGCATCTTCAGGGTATCTGGGTGAACATGTTGTCAGTCAGAACATGGTGAATATTTCATTTTTGTGCCACACCTTCACTCTCTTTTGGAGGAAGAGGGACACAAGAGCAACCTTTTTTGCAGATTTTCATGTTTACTGAACTTTCTGGTTTTTGCATGCTCCATAGTCTTGGGGATAAAGTCCTCAAAAATAAGTTATTAACATGGGAAAGGATCAGAGATGGGAAAAAGTAAGGCATGATAGAATGGAATTGCTAAGGGTGAGGATGGGCTTGCTTTCCTGCAGCAGAAGGAAGCAGTGTAGGAAAGAAAGGAGATTAAGTGATGAGAAGATGGGAGAGTGCCTACCTTTGTTGTCATGGGGAGGGGTGATCTGAACTAAGCGGGTTACAGAAAAATATATATTTAAGGCTGTCAAGTAGTAACATACTATCCTTTCTATATAGTTCAGTTTACACAGTTCCTTTAACACACCAGTAATTTATTCTGCTTCCATTTTGACAAATTCTAAATTGACTTGTTAGTGTGTCTCTTTTTACTGAGGAAATTGAAATCTTTGCCATCAGCCAGGGCAGGAAGAGTGGTCATTTTTTTCCATATCAGTTACTGTCTATGCTTTTCAGATACAATTATCAATCATGTCCTTGGAAGTAGTCAAAGGCATTAGCTGACTATTGTTGAGAAGCAACAAAACCCATCATGAAAAATTTAAAGTATTTTGGATTTAGATAGGAAGTGGAGATTGGGTGAGCTAAAGGTAGCAGATCCATCTTGAGGCTGGAGTTGGACGAGAAGGAGTGAAGATGTTTAAATGGGAAGATCTTTTTTGTCTTTTCTACTTGAAGATCCAGAGAAAAGCTGAAATAATCAAAGTAGGTGTGGGCAAGTGCTGGTGATTGTTAATGAAGAGATTAATGCTGTGTTCTCTGCACATGTAGTGTATTATTTACATTTTAATTTGTTAAAATGAATGGTTAAATCTGGTGTGTAGTAACTGCCAGCAAGACAAACAGTGTTTCCCACTGAATTAAACAAGTAGCTGTAAAATGATGTTCTGGGTGTTTTGAGCAGGTGCTGTTCATTTAGGGTTTGTTTTAGACTGGTGGAGCACATCCAAGATGTTCTGGGTGTTTTGAGCAGGTGCTGTTCATTTAGGGTTTGTTTTAGACTGGTGGAGTACATCCAAGATGCCATAGAAATCCAAGGGGATTTTTCCCCCATAGAAAGAAGGTCCTCCAGAGACTAGAGTGAACTGTGTAAATATGACCAAGATTGGGTTTTTTTCTTGCTTGGGTCTCATGCAGGTGGAGTCAGTTTTTAAGTGAACCACTTCATTTAACTTCCTTTATTATAGTAAATAGTGTAACTCTGTTCCTCACCTGAGGGAACACAGTCCTGGGACCTGCTGATAAATGCTGCCCCGTGTAGGTGCAGGCAGACCTGTGGCTTGGCAGCACAGCAGCCACGGCGGGTGCCACTCGAGCTGTCACTGCTGTGGTGGTGTTTGCCAAGCATGTGTGAGGAGAAGCATTTAGTCTGGAGGCCTGCTTGCTGCCCTGAGAGAGCTGGGAAATGAAGAAGTGTTGAAGAGCTAGAGGGAACATTTGGAAATATGCGGCAAGCATCCCAGGAAGGAGACAAATTGAGGAGAAATGGATGAGTGAAACAGGAGAGACAGAAGCTGTCAGAGTAAGTGGACACTAGAGAGAAGTGATTAATGGAAGGAAGTGACAGGCACAAAGTAGCAGTGAAGGAAATCAGCACAGAGGAAAGCAGATCATGAGCAAAGGTTGCCTGAGAGTGGGAAAATGCAATAGATGGGAGAAAAATGGTAAGGACATGCAAGAAAAAAAATAATAAGAGTGGATGAAGCTGGTTTTTTATTAGTTTTTCTATCTGCTTAGATTTTCTGGGCCTTACCTACCTGTTCTCATTGGATTTGTCAGGAGTGCCCTGGGGGCAAGTTTGTCATGCCAAGTAGGGTGGGAACAGAGAAACTTCTCTTTAAGGTCTTTCTGCTCTTGTACAGACAGAATTTTTGCTCCTGTATGATATGAATTTGGATACATAATTGTTTTGCACTCAATACCCTGCCTGAAATTTTAGATGAAGAAAGTCTGTATTTATTTGGCTTCAGGAGTGAGAATTATATTGGTCTGGAGTATTTAAGTGTATTTATTTGTACACAAGCTATGTTGTTTGGTTTGGGTTTCCTTAATCTGCACAGTAAGCAGTCACAGCCCACCAGCAGAGCTTTCTATTTGCCATCTCTGTGAAACTTTAAAGTTTCAGTTTGCAAATCTTTTGAGCATACTCAACTTTCCAATAGAAAAGGAGTTAATGAAATAGCATCAGAATGATACCAGGGAGCTTGTCACTACTGTCATGAGATGATGCAGTCATTGGGTCAGATAACTGACTCTGGAACTTAACTACCAGAAAGGTACCAAAATAGAAAAGATGAGTATGTCTGGAGTTTGGCTTGTCCTCTGTCAACCCTGTCTTTCTGCATGACGAAAGGAGTTCATTGTTTTAACAGAAATCTCCTCTAGTATCTTTCTACCTGTCTGGGGCTTTTGTTCGAGCAGAAAAGAATTAACCCTCCTTCTTCCTTCAGTTTATCTCAGTGAGGTACTTCAGATGAAAAAGTGGTTAGTGTGACTCTAAGGTAAGGAGGGACAGTGATGTCTACTAAAGTGATGCTGTTTGAGTAGGTGGTCTAATATCTTGTTTTACCAAATGCATAGGAATTAGTTTAGATTCGTTGAAATCAGTGCTTTAACAGTTTCAGTTTCAGGTAAGAGTAGCTATGTTATGGCACAAAAGTTAGAATGCTTCAGCATTTTCACCAGCATTTTTATGTGTCTCATATGTCAATGGCTTGACTCTGTTTGTAGTCACCCAACCGTAGTGTTTAAATGGTAATTAATGTTTTAATTTTTGATGCACATTTAAAATTGTCAGTTGTTGTGACCTGATTAAAATGATTATGTCCATCTATTGGAAAGAGCAATTGATGTGGCAATGCCTGCAACATCAATCCTTATCAAATAGTAGAGAATCATGTTATAACAGTAAGACAGAGTAATGAAAAATGTCATATTTAAGTGCAATTTTTGGAGTAGTCAGGTGGGTTGTTACAGTAAAATATATGTGGTTTATGAGTGGCATAATGTTACTCAGGGTGTTTTCTGTTGCACTGTTTTATTTCTTCTTCTTCTCCAGTATCCAATGTGATAATTTCTCAGAGAAAGAGATAAGCCATAAGAGCGACTTCCTCTGCCACTCCCTCTTCCACATCGGAAACCTGCAGGGTTGCAAGGGAGTGACTTAGTCAAATATGATTCACAGATATTTGATTTTTAATTTATTTAGTGTTGCTGAAGGTGCCAAGCTCAGTTTTAGGAACTAAAACAATCTGCCTGTAAGCAGACCTTATGCTCACTTGCATGCAAAGACCTATGTGTTGCAGGATTTATATCTTGAAAAGACAGGGACTGAACAGATTTCAGAGCTATGCTGGCAAGAAATTAGGTGTAGTTTGGGGTCTAGTTGTGGGGTAGGAGGAGGAGGAAATGAAGAAGGATGTTTAAGGCAACCTTTAGATCACAGCCTTGCTGTCCAGTTTTTGGCAGAGATGACTGCTGTCTCATAAAGATGTGTCCATTCATGGGTACAGAATCTCCACCAAATTATGCAGGTGCCTTTCTGTGAATATATTGTTTTCATATGACAGTGGGCTTGGGGAAAGGTGGATTTCCACCTAAGTGTTTCGGAGGTAAACAGTAGATTCCAGTGAGTTTTACTTTGCTATCAGATTGAGCCTATCAAGAATTTTGTTTGTAAATAAGCAGAGTAAATCAGGAATAAGAACAGGTTTGATTTAATCAGGAGTAAGTTCTTGGATTATGCAGGGAAAAGGTAAATGAGCTTGGTGATGGAACAGTCTGTTTATGCACATAGGTGTGCTATACTGTGGGAAATTAAATCTCCAGATGCTGAAGTCATCAGTACTCATTCACCAAATTTTGTTCAGAGTGTGAAAATCCAAGAGGCTTTCTTGTTTCCAAAACAGTGTGTCTTTTATTGGAATAGTTGAAACAGACCCTAATAATTTGAAGATCTTGTGGCAGAACAAATGAAACTCTAATGATGTGCAGGCGGTGCCAGTGATGGGCTTTTGTCCTCACCCTCCATCAGCTGGGGTTTTATCTGTTTTCCAAGAGTGGCAATACAGTGCTGTAGGAGTTTCTGAACAGAAATGTCAGAGACAGTAGAGGTGCCAAGAGCTGTAGGGAGCCACTGTTAATGTTCAGCGAGAAACTGAAAATTAAAAAACAATGAAGAGCAAAAAAGCCTTAAAAGATAGATGGCCAAGTATGAGAGCTTTGTTTAAAACTGTTTATTATCAGTCAGAGAAGGGCTTTGGTGATGCCTGAGGCACTGCAACCCTATTGATTGATAACATAAGAGCGAAGTGGGTGCTAGAGCAGACTCTGCTAAAGTGTGTATCAGCCCAGGCAGAAGTAAAGAATATGTGAGAAGCTTATGTGCTGGGAAAACTTCTCCCTAAATCTATGGATGAAATGCTGGGAAGTGCTGTGTACACACGTAGTGTACTTGTGGCTTGGCTGAGCTGCATCTTTTGGCTCCTACACTAAAGTGTCCTGGTTTTGGCTGGGGTACAGTTAATTTCTTCCTGCTAGCTGCTACAGCATTGTGTTTTGGATTTAGTATGAGAATAATGTTGATAACTCACTGATGTTTTCAGTTGTTGCTATGTAGTGTTTCTGTTGAGTTGAGGACTGTTCACCTTCTTATGTCACAGCAGTGAGGAGGCTGAGGGGGCACCAGAAGTTCGAAGGGGACGTAGCTGGGACAGCTGGCCCAAGGGATAGCCCACATCCTGTGGCATCATAATCAGCATATAAAGCTGGGAGAAGAAGGGTTTCCTAGGGTTTAGTTATTTATTTTGCTTTGCTTTTTACATGACTTTTGCTTTATCTATCAAACTCATTAATTTAATAATTTAATTTAATTTAATGTTTTCCCTCTTTTATGATTCTCTCCCCCATCCTGGGTGGGGATTAGCAAGTGACTGCAGGGCCTGAGTTGCCAGCTGGGGTTAAATCACTGCACAAGGGAAAGGAGTTCTTACTGTAAAGCCAGCCAGTGTCATAATATCTTATGATTGGAATCCTTTGTTTGACTCTCTGCTTGAGTTGTGAATCACTGTTTCTTCTGGTTGTTAGTGAAACAAAACTTAATTTGGCCTGGGCACTGTAGAGATGAAACATGATTGGTAATGCTGTATACATTCACTTCAGATGACTTTATAAATCCCAGATGAAATAATTTTGCTTCATTCCAGACACAGCACAGTGTGGCATGTGCTCTGTAACGAGAGTCAGCCTTGCTGGAGGCTCTGCATAACCTCATCTGAAAGAATATGATTTCGTGAGAGCAGATATACTGTGGATTTTGAGCTCTTTGTTACATTAGTTCATTAATTCATTGATTGTTTCTTGGTTTTGTTCACAGTGGAAAGTTTTTTAAAAAGTTCTTTTTCCCTTCAAATCCAGTTATTACTAAGTGATGACTTCTCTGATCTCTCATCCTCTAGGAAAGGAGATGTGTAATGAGTTCTCAAACCTGAAATGAAACCATATAAATATTTAACCTTAAAAAAGGTTATTAGAAAACCCAAGTATTCACCAAACTGAATAAAAGATTGAATTTTTAGTTGCATAGAAACCCTTCCCTTTCAGCTGTGCTCTCCTTAATGTTTATCACATTGATTAAGTGGTAGCTGTCACCTCACGAGATAGGAAGGATGAGGTTTTTGGTGATCTTTACCATAAATCAGTAATATTAGAGACATGGGAAATGCAATTAATCTTCCTGTTTTTTTAACCAACCCTTTGTTCTGTCTTCTAATTTCAAGTTGTCCCTGTTTTGTTTTTCTCTTCAGTGATACAGTGACATCTTTGTTGCAGATATCTGTGAAATGTTGAGTGTCACTAGTTTTCTGTGTTAAGTTGAACATGGCCCGAAAAATTAAATTTCTGGTTCTTTTCTGGGGACCTCTGGGCATAAAATGCAGTATTTTAAATAGAGGTAACACAAGCAATATGCCAAGGTGTCATCATAGTGGCAGTATTAAGTGGATTTATGTCCTGATCCTTCAGTGTTTGGTCTGCAGACAAGTGGGAGAGCCGCTGTCACCTCTTGCTGGGGTCAGCTGCCTGTGGCTGTGGCTGTGCTGAGGGTCCAGGGGCAGTCCCAGCCCCGCTCCAGCAAAGCTGGGTGCCTGGGATGCTGTGCAGCCTTTGAGTTTGGAGGATCTGAAGCAAGCTGGAAGGAGCTAGGGAAGGGGTCTGTCAATAGGCTGGAAGACAAATGAGGTAAAAAGGATGGTAAATTGTAGCAGGCCCAGGGCCTGCAAGGCCTCCTTGGCGGTCAGAAGCCTGAGCTAGGAAATGCCAAGTCACGATGACTGGGCCTTAGAAGCCCCTCTTGTCTGCCTTCGGACCCTGCTTGTCTCTCTGTAAGCCTATAGGTCACTTTCCCCTGACCCTTGCTATTGGACAGTTTCCAAAACCTCTGTAGGGTATAAAAACCCCTGATTCTGCCTGGTTCGGCAGAAGAGCTGTCACTGAGAACCTTTGTGGAAGACCCTAATAAAGAATCCTGCAGAACCTTATACAGCGCTTCTCCTCTCTCTCCCTGCGTCTGCTGCCCGCAGCCACAAGCAAGCCAAAAGATAATCACACAGAGCTGATAACAACTAAGAGCTGAAATCACTTGAGCTTGCTTGGCTGCCTGCAGCTAGGAGTGGCTTGGGAGATCAGACCAAGTCTGAGCCTCCACTGAGACTATCCTGGCCTCGGCAGTCCACCGGGCGCAGCCCGGCTGGAGCCTACCGGGATAGTAAGTGTCTCATGTTAATAAAATAACCTTTTGAGGATGAAAATTGGGTTGAAAAGCTCTCTGCTGCCCAGGTTCTTCCCCGTCAGCTGCTCTCAAGGGTTTCAGTCCTGTTGTGCTGGAGAGCGTGGACATGTGGGTGACTCCCTTCAGGAGCTGCAGCCCTCTGCGGGGGCTCCTGTTCTCTGGCTCCTTGGAAAGTAGTGCCATTTTCGGGGAACAGCGGATTGTGTGATCTTAAAGGAACCTGCATTTTGCTGGGAGGGGCAGAATATGCACAGTGGGGTTAAAACTTTCCTTAGGACTGAGAAATGACCTCTGCAGAGAAAGAAAAAGCATTGCAAAGTGAGGCCAGCACAGGGGGATTCCTGGGTGAGCAGAGAGAAAGGTCTGGCCTCCCTTGGGAGAGCAGCTTGCGGGGAGCAGGAGAGGCAAAAGCCAGAGGTCAGAGAGAAGGAGCCTCCGTCCGCAAGGATCAACAGCTAGCTCCCTTCTCCCAGGCCTGTCCTCCCAGGAGAATGACATGAAAAAGCATGGCCCAGAAAGTCTGTGCAGCACAGACCTGCAACCTTGGGGCTGTGATGACTGCAGTTAATTAAATAGGTGGCTTGTCTCTAGACAGTCCAGACATCTGTCTCCATTCTTTACTTGTTTTTTTGACACGTTTCTATTTGCTTGTCCAGAGCTAAGCCCAGAGGACCTGCAGATGGTCATCATTAATTCTGTCACTTGATGCAATTAAAATTTTTTTTTTCTCAACCTTTTAAAAACAGATGTGTATAAAAAATAAATAAATTTGTTAATAAAGCAACTCACTAGAGGTCTTCTATTTGGATTTAGATTTAATTTTCATTTTTTAGTGGCTTTTCTTTTAAACCAAATCTCTCTTGTAGCCATATCAATTTTTAAATTTGATCTTAAATAAACTTTCAAGTTTCCCTTTGCATTCCTAGTCTGGCTTCTTTGGAAACTCAGAAATCATTGCATGCCAAAACATTTTCTTTGTTTTGGATCACATACCTGGTTTTGCATAGGTTTATTTGTGATTGCAGGACGCTGGTGTTGCATGGGCTGAACATGGGCTATGAGCTTTCCAAATAAAGTCTTCAGCAGCAAAGTGCAACCTTGTTAGTGATTTCTTGAGGAAGCCGCAGGATTGCAGACAAAACTCTGGAGCTGTGACTATCTATGATCCTGTACAGAGTCAGGATCATAGATAATGGCTTGTTATGAAAACGAATTATTTATACTTTTAAAAGGATAAACCAGCTGCAAACAGGTTTGGCACTTTTTTTTTTCACAGTCACCATATTAAACATGGAGTGTCCTTTCCAAATATTTTTTAACATATTTCTCTTTGAGTTGTCTCTAGAAATTTTACATAAGAAAATCTAATTGTGTTGTATATTTTGCACTTGAAAAATGTTCCCAGGATACACTTCTTAACACAATGTTGGTTTTTTTTTTTTTCCTTTTTTTACTTTACTTGCAGGTCAACATTTATCTGGTTCACTCAAGTTAGTGGCATTTTAATCATCCAATAGAAGAGAAATATGATGCCAAACAGAAGTAACCTCTCCTCCTCCCAGAATGTTGGATCAGGTAATCAATTAAAATGAAGTTTATTTGTAATGCACTGAGATCTTTCAGAATTTCTTATTGACTTTGGCCCTTTAATTCTCCTGACACATGGATAAGATCAGTGCTTTGTTCTTATTCCATGTCTAACTCCATTTACCAGGCAGAACAAGGCACAGCTGGATATGCTGCAGACAGCCAACCCTCCCCCATCACTTTAATGTCTGTCTGGAATAGACATCAGTGACCCCCAGCTAAACAACTCAGGAAAGGAAGAAAAGGAATGAGGGAGAGAAAATAAAAAATTTTTTAAAAAAGGAAGAATTTCCTTCTGTAGCTCCAGGCAGCAAATACTTTGCTAAACAGAGGACCCTTGTGCTGAGCATGAAAGCTGGGTCTGACCTAGATGCAGGATGGGTTCAGGGCACGTCACGAGCTGAAGCTCCTATCCTCAGTCTCTAGATGCATGCAAAAACAGTATCAGCCAGGATGTTTAACACATCCTGGCATATTCATCAAGTTTCTACTCAAACATTGCCCTAAAAATGAACAAAATAAACAAGATCTGGTTGGTGGGAAACAGCTATGTTTACTTAAATGTGTGCTGTCCTCTATTTGGGATTTAACTGTATGACTGTGGGCACTGTGGCACTGGAAGCAAAAACACAGAAGGACTGGCATAAGGGATAGTAGAGAAAAGCTGAACTGGAGTGGCTACATGAAGGTGTCATGACCTTTTCTTACTGTACTTGCTTGGATTTTAAGTACAATGAACCCTTCACTGCTGTGGTGAACAGGCATGAAAGTTTCCATGAGCTAACTTGTTTTTTGGCTAAAGCATCCAGTCTTTGAAGGATTAAATGTATCCTACTGCTGTTGCAAGGGAGTAATGAACAATTATTAAAGTCCCATTAATATGTCTGCCAAACTATTTATAGAGGAGCCAGTGAAATTTATGCAAAAATATTTGAACTTAGCTGTGTTAGTTAAGGTTTGGACAGTACAATTTTCATACAAAATTAGATTTCAGTTTTAAGAGAGATTTAGAAGAGGTGAGGAAAAAGAGAGACTGAGATGGAAATTAGGGTCAGTTCCACAATGAAAGGTTAAGTATAAAAGGCATATACATTGTGCTTTACATCTGGGCTCTTAAATAAATTCTGCATCTTATTCTTTTTCCATAAAACACCACTAATATCATGAGTACTTGATTTATCGAGACGACGTTTTCTTGTCCTGACAAGAGTTCTTTTGAATTTGGGTCACATTTATCCTTTTGTTCTTTTGAACTTCATCATTGCTGTTACCTAAATTTATGAAAATAGCTAAAAAATGTCAAGTAAAATATCACAATATAAGAAACTGCAGTTTCACTGCTCAAAGTGGTGATGGTGTGATGGAGAACTCTGTGAGCTCACTGGTTCAAAGGCGGCTTAGATGTATCATCATAATGAGTGTGTTAAAATTATGAATATAATATAAGTCCCATAATTACAGCCAGCATAAAAATATTGAATTCTGTGTAGTGATAGACTTGAGATTTAGTTTTGAAGGTGCAAGTTAATGCTTTTGGCCACTACCAGAGCTTGTAATTAACAATGATTTAACCAGGTCCACTGTGGTCAAGAAGGTGTTGTATTTTACTTTGATTTTTGTGTTTGTGTTCCCTAATGCTGGCTCCTTTTATCTTCTGCCTATCCAATTCCATTAGTAGTGATGATTACCTTTGTTCTCAAACTTATGGCTTTTTTCCTTAATAACCGAGGAGAAGCTGTTGTTTCGTGCCTGGGTGGTGCAGGGGAAGCCTGGGTGGCAGAGCACTGCTGATGCCCTGGACAGTGGTGAATTTCGTGGCATTGTGCCTTATCAGCAAGGAAGGTCCCAGAAACCCCTGTGAAGAATGCATTGTCACCTTCCACAAGATCTGAACCTAGTGATTCTCAATGAAACCAGGTCATGTGAGTTCTGGTGGCAGACAGGAGTCCCAAATTCTGTCTCTTAGTCCATCTAATTGCCTGAAGCAGTACTTGGGCTAAAGTATTACCTCTGAGGACATTAAGGGCATTTTACACATTAGATTTTCCCACCGAGGTAGGCTGAAATTCAGTTTCTCATGAAGAAGCTGAAGTCACAGGTCAAGTGTGACTGAGCCAAGAGTAAATCCCAGAACTGACCCTTATTTTCAGAAACGCTTGTTGGCACTGCAGTAACTGACACTCAGGAGTGCTTTATGAGTTCAAAGTGTAGACTAGCACAAACCAGGAGCTGCTGTAAATATTAATGGTGTCATTTTTACATCAGCTGAGGGCTAAGTGTAAACCTGCTGGGGGTCCTGTTTATCTCCTGCAGTAACTGGCACTGTCAGGAGCTGAATTCCTTTCTTGCTTTTGGTAAAGTGGAGCTCAGAACTGTATGCTAGAGCTTGATACATTGTTGAACAATAACATCCATCAGAGCAAAGGCTTTTTTGGTCTGTGCTCTCTTCTTGAGTATAAATTAGATTTTTGCAAAATCATTAGGATCTGTAACCTTTCCCCCAGCAGCATTTTTAATAGTTACGTGGTTTTGTTGTTTTGAATGAAGTCATGCAACCTAGCATTCTGCTTCCTTAAGGTTATCTTTTAACCAAAGTGCTCTTTGCAGATGTAGTTGCAGCCTTGTATTTTTAAAGCAATAAGCTGAAACGCCTTGAAAAATGTGCCTTGGTTTTGTACTTTCCCATTAAGCTTTGCTGGACCATCCACTAAGCAAAAAGGTGACAAACTTCTACTGAGCTTTAAATTGAGCTCACTAGTGTGTCAGGGCTCAGATGCACTAGCTGCACAGATTGAAGGGAGAGGTGATCCACAGCAGTGCCTTATGTCTTTGGGAGACCTGAGTTGGGTTCTTTACTCTGCTGTCTGTGTTGCATATTCTCCCTGTGCCTCAGTTCCTCAGCTGTAAAACATCAGGGCAATAATTCTTCCTTACTTAATGGATATCTCAAGAGGCTCAGTTATATAAAGCTAAGCCACAGGCTCCTGCAAAGGATAGGACAGAAAAGAAAAAGTCTAGTTTCTCTCCAGTTGTGTTGCTGATTTTGGTATGGTTTTGTGTCTCTACCCCTTCTTTTTCAGTTTCCCATCTTTTGCAGAAACAGATGGGAAAACTGTGCATCTCCTCCTTTGCTTAGTGATCTGAGATGCATTTACTACAAGCACAGTAATTATTGCAAAAAGTGTTCACATTATTTTGCAAGCATGCACATGCAAGAGGCTATTTACTTGCTAAATTTTTTTTCTTGTTTGGTCTTCTTTACAGATTCCAGTAAGATTATGGCAGACTATAGCCACTCACAAAACCAGATGGAATTACAAAATGCTAGTTTGGGAAAGGGTTCTGTGGTGAATTCCCTTGAAAATGGTCTCCAGGATATTATGGAAAACCTCAACACGAAGAAATATTCATCAACTCTTAAATTTAAAACAAATGGGGACTATGCTGGCTCTTATTTAACCCTTTCACAACCTATGCCAATTAAACCTAATCCTTCCACCAATTTTAAAAATACACACTCTATTAACAAAATTCAAGGAGGGAAGCAGTTCCCCTGTGAAAGCCCATATCTTCCAGATAAAAGTATCTCTGTAAAGCATTTGGGTTCCATATCAGGCATGTCTCCATCCCTCAGCGGGTATAGTTCTGGAAGGACAGATTTTGACATTTATGCCAGCAGAGAAAATGAAAAATCCCTTGGACACGTGGAAAAGTTTCACTACTCAAAGTACAGTCAGAGAAATAAATCCTATGACAACATCTACTTCCCAGGAATGCTGGAATCAAAGAAAATCTCAGGCTCTCTTCTGACTATGTGGAATGGAAGCTCGGGGAACGAGCTGATGCTTTCACCTGGTAGCAATTCTGGGGCAGCCAGCATGCCTTCCAGCCCAAAGCAAGGCAGGAGGATGAATACTGAAAACAGTCTGGCCCTTCACATAAAGCCCGTGAAGTACAAGGATGGGATGATGGAAACTTTGGGTCTACGGCCTAGGAAATACTCTGGTGGATCTCTAAGTCATATGGGAATGTACAGTCGTTCCCTACCCAGACTTTATAAATCAACAGAAAACCAGTTGGTGCCATTAAGTTTGCCCCCCAGAAGCTCTCTGGGTAACAGTAAAAGGAAAAAACTTGGAGAAAAAGATCTACCTCAGAATGCTTGCGATGCGGATAATTACCTGAATTTTTCTTCTTGTAGCTCAGGGCTTTCATCACATCCAAACTCTGTCTCCAGGAGTAATCCCTATGTCAGTTCAACCCTTAGTGTTCCTGCAAGCCCTCGTATTGCTAAAAAAATGCTTTTAGCACCTTCTTCCCCATATCTCCCTGATGATTTTGACAGACTTGGACTCTCAGGAACAAGTCCCAGTAGTTCTTTCTCCCCAGTGGATTTTGACAGGTCGTTCTCTATCCGAAGAAACCTTTCCACCAGTTCCATGGAACTTGATGACCCAGATCTGGAAAGTTACAGACAGACGCCAAATTCTCTGCAAACGTCCATGCGGGAGCGGAAGAACAGCATTAGCTCGATTTCAGGAAGGGAAGACCTCATGGACTATCACAGGAGGCAGAGGGAAGAGCGACTTCGGGAGCAGGAGATGGAACGGCTGGTAATTTTTTCTCTTCCTCTTCGTTATCTGTGATATTTAGCATTTGCAAAACACCCATCCCTAGTCTAGCCATCAGGAAGGTACAGCAAAAATTAAGCTGCTCTGTTTTGAAATTCAAATGCTGCCTGCTCCAGAGACCTTGTTTATTATCACAGTCCATGAAGCTGACGCTTACAGAGCATGCTGCTTGCTTGGATAGACAGTACCATTCAGCCACCCTGGAAAAATGTTGGAACCCATGTAAATTGTGTTCAATTATCCTGCAGGCTGTGTTAAAATGTCTGCGTACATAAACCCCATAAATTATACTGCAGGGATCCTGCAGGACTTTTTGTTTTAGATGATGGCACTGTTTTGTGATAAGTGGGCAAAGAAAAAGAGCTTCTGCTCAGCCTTGTGTGCTGCAGAGTCAGGTATACATTGGTGTGGGCTAAACAGCCATTAGCAGAGTTTTTTCTGCTTAGTTTTCATTTTTTCTGAACATGTTCATTAAAATAGGGGCCTCCTTGCTTCTCCCTCTCCCAAGATGGAGAGTAGCAGAGGGGGGCAGTTTCTCTCTTTGTCTCAGTCAGTGTAAAGTGCATACTGCCTCAGCTTGGGATTATCTGGATAGTAAAATGTAATTTATGTATCCTGAAACAACTTGTGTGTAGGAGAACCCACAAAGGAGTTTGAAACAGTTTTGTACTGAAACTATCTCTGGAAGAACACAACAGTTCTTCCAAAGGGTTTTCAAAGTGGCTTTGGGACTCTCTGACCCTATTAACATGCATTCATATTTTATCATCCACATAGAAACAGAGGTCATTAGATGGGCCAGTTGGTATTCCTGAGTCTTAAATTTGAGACACTAATTTTACATTTGTGTGCCTTAGTTCACATCTTATGAATTTGAGCAAAGTGGCAATAGGATACTCTTGAACCTGTCTTGTTTGCATACAGACAGCAAGCCTGCAGGAAAATTCACTTTCTGGGCAGGCTGGAGGTGAAAAGCCATGGGGAAGATGGATGCAGGGTAGTGGGAATGTGGGAGAAGGGGATGCCTGTCAATGACCACTAGCAACAACTTGGTGCCTGTGCAGGGCCACAGTTCCCATCTTGAGCCACACGAGTGAGCAGGTCAGGTTCAGCTGAAGAACTGTAACCCAGTGAGACGTCTCCCCCTTCCCCATCTCACCTATGTCCTTGATGCAAGCTGGTGGGAAGCCTGTTACGCAGACAGGAGTCTGCCTTCCCCCCCACTCCGTTCCACTGATCATTGCAGTTTATAAGATACAGTGTTGTTTGCAATATGTGAAAAGGTCTTTGCCTGCTCAAAGGCTGTAGCGCTGAGCTGCAGGTGTGAGAGGCGGACAGGCACTGCCCCCTCCCCACTCCATGAGTGTCAGGGCAAGTCCACCCCTGCCCTGCTTTGCTCCCTAAAACCTCTGCTGGCTCCCCTTGAAGCGCAGCTTCTCGGGAGCAGAGTTCCCCAGGGCAAGAATGGCTAGCTGTGAGTGAAATGGCTGGGTGGCTTAGGGCAAAGGTTTTGGGAAACATGTTTCTCCCTCTTCTTACTGCCTTTGTCCTGCCATTCCTCTGCTCTTTCAGTAATCTCCCATCCTGGTGTGTTGTGTGTGCAGTGGTGATTGCTTCTTTGCTTCTTATCAGAAGGTTTTGCAGGTAGTCATGCTGTAAAACCTGAGATAATCAGTCTTAAAAACAACGTACTTGTATTTCAAAGAGAGCAGTCCCTTTTTTTTATCAGTTTTTTTTTGGTTTTTTTGTTTTTTTTTTTTTTTTAATTATTATTTGTAATGAGGGATGAAATATAGTGGGTTGTTTCAGTATTCAGTGAGCTGATAATCGCTCTGGTTTTATATTTGGATGAAATGGCTACATTCCCACCGCTCAGTATTTCCTCTTGCTCAACAATACTTCCATCAAGTCCCAATTCTTCAAAAAGAGAATTTGCTTCCTGTTTTTTCAAAGCTTTTGAAAACAAGATGATGTTTTGTGTGTTTCGTATTTGAACATGAAGGATTTCCCTCCTGCTTGAGTTCATCTTATACTCAAGATACCGCTCCATATCTGCTCCATTCTCCATTTATCAGAGCTATCTGATAGAAGAGTGAAATATCAGGACAGTGCCTCCTTCCAATTGTTTGAGAGTCTGAAAAATGTCATAAGCAGGTATCTAAATCTCTGAGAAGCAGAAAGATATATATTTAAAAATCCACACATCAGTTCTTTGTGTATTAGGGTCTGTCCTATTCTGGTGTTATTTTACTTTGTCCTTCTTTCTGTATGGATCCCTGTCCCAAGATAGTCGAGGATCTGTCCAAATAGGGTCTCGATATATCCAGCCAGAACTTCCAAAGAACAATTTTGTTTGCCCTTGTATACTGACATGGGCACAGGATCTATGTCTGCTCAGGTCTCTTTTTTTATGGGGTTGAAGAAGGTGTGAATAAAAAACCCCAACTAAAGAAGCTCTCATGGATATCAAAACTCTGTGCTCTGAGCTTTCAGTACTGTGTAAAATTCCAGGCTGAGCAGCTGGTAGGTGAATGGCAGGGGAAAGGTAGTCTCTGCATAAGTGTTAGGATTTTTCCTACTGTGTTTTTGAAGCACAGTAGGGAGAAAAACAGTGTAGGAATACTCAAATAAGTTCATAAAAAAAAATAACACCCTTTTTTAGAGGACTAGACTGCTCTGTGGCCCAGATAAGAAGTGGAGAGTGTCTTTCTTTGCATCAGCACTGCCCCTGTAGCTATTCTGCTGGCACAGAGTGGCTCGAAAGCGTTCTAATTGATAGCTGATATTTATTTCTGGATTTTTTTTGGTAGTAAAATCCCTGCACTTGTTGCAATTTGACCTAGTATCTGCCCTTGAACTCTTCTGTTTACTTTCACTTGTTTACTTTTTCTTTTCCATATAAATTATTCTATGAGTTTTACTTGTGTTTAGTTTGCTTTCAAGTGTCAGAGGCTCCTCTGGAAGTTTGCGTTTAGAGCCGCTGCTGCAGCCTGCATATGAAAACAAATGATCTGCCATCATTGCCCAAAGAAATAACCAGAGATTGAAAAAAAAAAAAAAAAAAGTACAAACAGTAAAAATATGCAGGTTGTTTTTCTTTTTTAAAAAAAAAGTCCAAGTTTTAATTTGTTCCTGTGTACCAAATACAAAAGACACATAAGTACTTGTGTAAGATTTGGTGGTTTTCCATATCTGTTTCTTTAGATCTGCTGTCTGTGGCTGGATTCACATAAATTAGCTGAAGACTTGTGCCACTTCTGCTTTGCCAGCCTGATCCTTTGTGACTTGAAGAGCAGGGGGAGCTGGCATTCTGATTCCTGCCGTCTCCCTGGTGCTGGTGCTGGGGGCTGATGGGCTGTGGGAGCAGGTGGGGCAGCCACGGCTGCTCCTGGTGCAGGCAGCAGGGTCACGACCTGCTTCTGCTTCCTCTCCAGCCCAGCTGACCGGACATCACATCCTGGCATGGGATGTTTATATGAGCCGTACAAAAGTAGAAGTTGGAGTAGCTATTGCTGACACTAGCCCAGGAGCCTTATAAACAAGGGAGAAAGTTACTGCTGTGATCTAATAATGTTCCATGTGATTCAGTTAGCTTTTTTTTTTTTTTTCTTTTTTAAAAATTATTATTTAAATAGGAAGTCTCACTCTTTTTTTCCCCCTGAGATGAAAGCCCAATTGTAGCTGCTGGAACTAAAAGAGACTCTTTTTTCTTCAGCTGACAGGGTGGTTGGGAGTGGAACTGCACAGGCAACATAGTTTAGTAGATGTTAAGGGAGATCTGTTTTCTTTGATAGCTACTTGTTTAAATAGCACTAAAGTTTTCAGTGCTGGTTTTTAGGCAGTACAGTGTATTTCCTCTAGATGGTGGTAGTTACCTAAAAAGTAGATGTGCAGTAGGTTCATGATGCCTTCCATTGCCCAGTTTTCTGTAGGGATCTGTGAACATACATAAACATTGTTAATAAAGTTTTAGTAGATCAGGATTTGTACTGGAAGACGTTTCAAGTGCCTGAATGAGCAGTAATAAAATTCAAGGGGCTTGTTCCATAGTCCACTTCGTCACAGTCAGAAGAGCACTGATTTTCATTAGTTTAGTCAGAAGTAGGGAGTAATACGGAATATCACTGTGCCTGGTTTGCAATGATGCCTTGCAATTTACTAAGATGTGCTTATGCAAAGGGAAAATGAAATAAAGCTATTTTGGAGTTTTTAAGATGGTACTACTTTAAAATCATGGTTAATGGAGCTTATGTAAATCTTCATACGGTTTGTGGAAAACCTCATATCCATGTTTTATAAATCTATTTTGGCACTGTGTCTTTCTGTAGACCCTTTAAGCATAAAGTACCCAAGCTGTATGTAAAACTGTAATGATTAGCTCTTAGAGGAGCCCCAACCAAGTAGACAAAGGGTAGCTTCAATGTAATTTTTCCCACCACTAGTATTTGACAGTCTCTGTAGTTTTACAGAATAGCTATTTAATATAATTTAGTTTTGTAATTGAACAAGTGCTGTATAATAGGATAAAAGCCCCTGCGGAATATAACTAATATTGATGACTCCATAACTTTCCAGGAACATTCAGTTTCGATTGTCTTGTGAAACATTTCTGTGGGGTCTTTAATAAGCCAAAATCTGGATTACATAAGCTTAATTTTTGCAGCTATATGTATTATGCAAATTAATGCCATGGTCCAGGAAGAAATCAATTACAGGAGACCTGTTCTCATTTACAGAACTTAAGTACTGCTCTGCAACTCCGGTCTTCAGGCTCCTGCCCTGAGTGTGGCTCGAAAAGGAGCATCTGCATAGGTACCATAGTGACAAAAGGGCTGAATAGTGCTGTTATTTTGGCAGCCAGTGGCATTCCCTCCCGAGCAGAACACATGCCTCGCTCGGGTACAGGAGCTAATTCTCGGAAAGTCATCTGCTCAGCTCCTCCCTGCAGGCTGTCGCTGCTCTGTGCCACTGTTCTCTCCTGCTTTTACCAGTCCGTTTCTCCTGTGCCTGCTCTGGGAAGGAAAGGGTGTGGCACACCGGCTCCTCTGCTGTGACCTGGGTCTCTCCACACTGCTTCTCTGTGCAGTGTCTCTGCTGTCGCAGCTGCCTCTGAGAGTGGGACATGAAATACAGGTGCTGCTTCTGAAAGCTGTGCTGCTGCTGGTAACTTCGGAGCTGAAGCACTAGCTATAGCAAAACAAGGACTGGCAGTGAGAAAACAAACTAGTATGGAGTGAGAAACTGGTGCGAACTGGAAGGAAGGGAAAGAACACTTGGCGAGCTGTTCTCAGTCCCAGTTCAAGTTTATCATTGAAATAAGCTCCTCAGAAATGTAGCACAGAAAGAGAAAGCTTTCTCCAGCCTCTTCTTCATGAGGTAGTGAATCTACATGTAAGAAATGTTTTAGGGGTTTTCTGCAGCTCTCTTCTCCAGTCTCTCTGCCTCTCTCCCCACCATCCTTTTTGACTAGCTGCTGTTCCCGGCTTTTGCTGAGAAGGTGGTGGTTTGTCTGTCTGAGCAGCAGTAGGAAACGTTGTTCTTTGGCAGCTGAAAAATGCAACAGCTTCTTCAGGCAAAGGGAACCTGGCTGCATGGACTAGCCATACTTCATGTTAGTCTTTGTCACAACGGGTAGACTGCATATGTATTTTTAACAGAATTTGAGGTTATCCATTCCTAGTGGCACTTACCTGAAAAGCTTCCTGTTTGCCACAGCTGATTAACCAAGGCTTGCCTTGATATCCAGATATCAGTCACTTCTACACATTTGTAAAATTCATAAATGTGATATGTAGCAGATGAACAAATCTAGGAATCACCACATGGTTTGCTGTTAAACAAGTGGGATATTTATCTCTGCTATTTTAGAAATTTTTTTACGAGGTACCAGGGATGTCTCTTAATGTCATTGATAATCAATAACAGAAGAAGGTTATTATCTCCGTATCCCATCCTTGTCCTTCAGCACTTAAATTTGCAGCCAACTATAGGTGATATGTATCTTTCTCAAAGCCAAGAGTAGTGAAACTGCTCAGGCAGAAAGTGCACTAGACTTGTTACCCCTTTTTGTAGTGGGGAAGAGAATTACAGGAAATACACAGAGATGTTTAAATCAGTTAGAAAGGACATTTTATGGGGAAACACACTGACCAGCTTACAAGGCTTGATTCAACATCCCCCCCATCCCACCAGAGCCAATTTTAAATCCATTTCCTGCTTTGATGTACTTTTTTTTTCCCCCTCTGCTGTGTTCAGTGTCACAAATAACTTGTGTGGTATCTCTTGCAAAATTATTGACTGGATTTTCCATGTGCTACTCATTCTGTGTTCTTCATTGCAAGGGTGCTTTCCTACCTTGCTTCTTCACTGAGAAATTCATTCTGGAAACAGTTACGTGAAGGTGTGCGGGAACTGGAACAAGCTGGCTGAGATGAAATGATGAGAATAGAGTGTATAAAATAACCACAGAGCTTCCTGTCCATAAGCCTCTCAGCACATGTCAAAATAGAAGTGAGAAATATCAGTATTTCTGCAATGTGTCTGAAACCTCATCAGGAATTTTTTGAAGACTGGTTTTCATGCAATTTTTAAGCTTCTTCTGAGCAACTGAGACTTGATGGGGGAAAAAAATAATCCCTTTTTTTCCTGACTGCTTGGCAAAGGGCCGGTTTGCTGCCAGAGCCCCTCACCTGAGCACTTAGGCTGGAATGAGCAGTGGCCTGCTTTGAAATTTGCTGTTTCCTATTATTGCCCAAGGGATGGAAGCTTGGCGTGGGGTAACCCGATACAGCCTGTTATTGCAGGAGGGGTGAGACCTCCCTCGTGTCCTGATGTCCATGTTTCCCATCTATAATCATTACGACAGGCCCGATGCCGTCAGAACAGGGAGAGCTGCATAATTACCGGCTGTCCCAGCCAGCACTTGCACAGGGCTTTAGGAATTAGGTTGCCTGGCCAAAACTTTTAGTAAGAGGGAGGACAGTGGTGTTGGAAGGGTAAGGGAAGAAGCTTATAAGGTCTGGCAGTAGTTGCCTGGAGGGAAGAAGGCTTTGGAGAGTTGTAATTATGTTGACCATTTGGGGTTGAAGGATGTATGAGAAACTGCTGGACCTATTCCGTGGAAAATAGAAGTTTTCAGTTGCTGCCCCAGGCTCCGTTATTTCAGTGGCTCATCTTGATACAGGAGGATTCCGAGGAAAGCTGCAGTGGGAACCTGGGAATAAGCCACCCAAAGGCAAAAGCGCTCTCTTGTTTGGGTAGTGCTTGGAAAGGGGTGGGTTCAGACGGGTTCTCCAGCTCAGAGGTCTGAATTGCAGGTGATGTGCACGTGCGGTGTACACAGCCAGGTAATCTCTCAGTAGCCCTATAAAACTCTGGGTGCATGTAACCAGTGTTGAGTTTTCATACAATGCAATGGCTTGCTGCATGGAGAGCTGAGGCAGTGCATTGCCTGCCCTGCTTTGCTTGATCCTCGTTATCACTTGCTGCTGGGCATAGGAAGTGTTGGGGCTGGCAGAAGTAGCTGCTGTGCAAATCTTCCTTGCAAATATAATGCCAGGTAGAGCTGGGAAAGAAGTCTGTCTGTGGTGGTTCCTGGGGAGGGAGGCTGAGGACGTTGGTTTTTTGGCTTTCTTTTAAAATGCTACTGTAGAAGGAATTCCTAGAAATCAGAAATTAGATCATTAGTGCAGATACTAATGCCAAGCATGGAGCACTCACAGTGGTCTTTTTTCCAGCAAAATTTTCAATAGACTTATGGTAAGCAATTTTTCTTTTTTTCTTTAAGAAAAATAACATGAAATAACATAAATGTTATTAACCTCTTAAAAATGAAAAGGTATAAAAAAAATCCATCTGAAATGGAAGTTACCAGAAGCTATGCATACAGTAAGATAAAACCAATATAACTTGCTAACAGTTGATAAAAGGTGTCATAGAGATCTAGAAATCCTTCAGAAATTAAATGTTTATCAAAACCTGAAGCATATAAAGTCAAAATGGCACAGCTACTCTGAATCTCAAGTTTGAAATGTTGGTGTGAATCCATAGAGAATTTGAGTAAACTGATAAATAAAGATTTCTTCCACTTCTGTGCATTTGACAGATTCTGTATTTTAGATGTGATGCCTCATTTTTTTCTGTTAATGCTCCTAAAACTGTGTTTTTCAAAATGTGGACTAATTCTCTCAAAAGGAGGAATCACAGTTAACAAAATGGAAAAGCTAGAAAAGTCAGGAATGCGTGAGTTCATGGAAAATCTATGCAATATTTTGCAGCTTGGTAGGAATATAGCATAAGTGTGAAGTGGAACAGTTAGTCATTTATGTAGTGAGATCACTGGACATGTGTACATACAAATGGGGTGTAGACACAGAAACCTCAATAAAAAATTTCAAAGTACATTTCGCAGAAATTAATAGCTAGTTAAATAAGATGTCCTAACACTTATTTATTTTTCCAATGTAGAAAGTTTGAATATTCTTAAAATCTTCTTTGACATTAATTTTGATTCTGTATCTTGCACTGTAATTTATTTATTGCAGTTTATTATCTCTAAGTGGTAGATGGACTTCAATCCTTCACTCTAAAACAAAAAAAACCAAACCCAAAGCACCAAACAAACAAAATCCTAACCCAAACAAAACAAAAACGCCTGGAAAACTTTTTTTAACTTCATCTTTATTTTAGCTCACCTGTGACACTCAGTACTATTATCTTTTTCTGAACCAGGAACGACAGCGGCTCGAGACAATCCTCAATCTGTGTGCAGAATACTCCAAATCTGACAGCGATCCTACTGCAGCTACTACAGTTGCTGATGTTCAGAAAATTAACAAAGAACTTGAAAAGCTTCAACTCTCTGATGAGGATTCCGTGTTTGAAGACTCCCAGGTGAATCTGGAAGCGAGGTTCAGACCCCACTTGAAATCATCTGTGAGCGACTCGGATTTCTCGGAGCTGAGCAGCCAGAGCCATGGCACTGCTGCTTACCTGCCCTCGCGGGGGCTGAGGGCTGAGGAGCACTTCAGTGAGAGCACCAAGCCTCCACCTTTTGCTGCTCACAGCTTCCTGAAGGATGCCACCGAGTCATCCTACCTAAGCATCACACCAAAGGTAATGCTCTGTAGGAGGGGACAGTGTAATCCAGGCTTGAAATCCTCCTCTAGGAGTTGCCTGTCCTATCAAGGGCCACAATTAGGCTGGCTTAGGTATGAGAATTAATCTCAGAACTCATACATCTTTATAAGCCATCAAATGTAGGAGATAATAGCCAGCAAAACGTAGCAGCCAGCAAATAATTATTCCATATCTTGTGGAAGCTAATGGTACTGGAAGTTGGTTTGGTTTTTTTAGTGGGATGTACTGTTCAGGAAGAGTTTTAAGATCTTCCAAGAGAGAAAGATTTGCTTGAACAATTATAGCTACTTAAAAAAAGGTTTCCAGAACACTGCTTTTCATCCTGCTGAGAGGTAGGAGGGAAGAGATGCTCTGCTGATTTTTCCCAACCTGATGCTCTTGTAAGAAGAATATATTTTATCACACTCACCTGGGAGATGAAGAGGAGTTGCCTGAGCCGAATTTACTGTCCTGTCTCTTTCCTGGGGTTGGACCTGAGATGCTTACCAGATCAGCTGTTATCTTTTGGGGATGATGCAGTAGCAGCAAACCTTCTGCCCCTCCAACCCAACTGCTCGCTTTAATAAGCTGCACCTCCTTTCCTGTGTGCTTCTCATTGCTGTTTCATTACCTAAAGGAAGCTTTCCTTTAATAAAGGAGCTAACAGCATTCCTAACCCTTTCCATGCCAGTGCAGCAGCAGCCTCCTCCTGGATGTGCCAGAGCAGCAGTGTAGCAAATACCAGTGGCAGGCAGTGTGTTAAATAACTGTTCTAAAGAGCTGGAGTCAGGATTGAAATGAGACCAAGCAAAGCCATAAAAGCAGGTTTCTGTTTAACAAGTTCACACCTTCAAAATACTTTGTCTCTTCTATTTACTGTTATTTACACACTGTATGATCTTAAGCATGGTTATATGCCTCAGGTGAATTGTATTTAACTCTGCTACACTCACAACTTGAGAGTAGTGTGTGTGTGTAGAAGAAGAGAGAGGTGTGATAGTAACACATTTTCATTTCCAAAGGGTGATCTCTCTGGAAATCTGTCTGCCGAGTCTTCTGGTGTGAAATTGTGTTGAGCAGGAACATGCTGTTATGGTTTGACTTGCTCTTTCCACGTTGAAAACATGGTAACACATTTCACTTACAAGTTGTTGTGGTCTTGCATTTCTTTCCCGTTTGTTGCTTTCTTCATGCAAGTCAGAGATCCTATTTAAAGTCCTTATTAGGAAGTTGAAATCAAAGATGTTATGTCAGCATTATCCAAACAGGAGACAGGACAAAAAGAGGCTTTGCTGCTAGGACTACTATTACTAAATCAAGGAATACCATTCATTCATTCATTCATTGTAAAGGGAGTTCTGTTAAGCCCTGAGAAAAGCACCAGCAAGCAACTGCGTTATTGAAGTGCAGCTCGTTTTGAAATACTGAGCTCACATTTGTTCAGAATAAAATGCCTGCTCTCAGAGTAGCAATTCAGTAGCTGAACTGAGCCTCTCTTGAGCAAGGCTGTGTGGCCCAGAGGTGACTGCGCAGCCCTGCATGCAGCCCACCTCTAATCCTGGCTGGGGATAATGCGCCAGCAGCCTTCCCAGAGGAAGTGGATTGCAAACCCCTGGGCTCAGGTGAACGTGAAGAATTCAAACTCAGTACTTGGATCAAACACTCAGTGTTTGATCTAGTGTTGGATGGTGTAAGATCCCAGGTATTTTCTTCCTAATCTTGTTTAATTCTTGACACAGGTATCTAGTAAGGAAATAGCAATGAAAAAAAGGATCATTAAAGGTGCTTCTTCCTCAGTGCTACCTGGGGAGATAGGACCAACTTTTGTCCTTATTTTACAGAAGCCACCCATCTTAAACGCTGGTTACAAAAATGTCCTATCCTGCCTCCTGGCCTGTATTAAATGAACAGCTGAAATTTGCATAAAAAGTGTCTTCATCTGTCTGTGTTATTTTTATAAGGGAAAAATTGGATTTTCACAACCTAAATAGCACAGCATGTAAAGTATTCTCAAAGGTTAAGTTTTAGTAATTCCTTTAGAATGAATGGTATTTACTTTTAAGTATAGTATTTACTTCCAATGCCTGGAAGTAAAGTATCGTGTTTGTTTCTCTTGTACACCTCCTAAATATAGAAATAGCAATATAGTAGATAGGAAATATGTAATGGGTTCAAAACCAACAGTGCCATACTTGTCTAAAATGAAAACCATATGAAAGGGGGACAGAAAAGGCAGCATTTGCCTCTTTTTCTAATGAACCTCTTGTGATGTGCAACTGCAGATACCAGAATGCACCAGTGAAGAGCAGAGAAGGCAGGAGCTTGGTCGACTGGAGGAGGAACGCATAATAATACTGAATAACTTGGAAGAACTTGAGCAGAAGATCAAAGATTTAAATGACCAGATGGATGAATCCTCAAGAGAGGTATGAAAACATGTTTTTGGTTTTCCATGTCTTGGCTGTTGCGTGTGCCTACATAGCAGAAGTCTGGTGGGTTCAGCAAGTACAACATGCAGGAACTTGTGGATGTGTGTAGTCTTCATATTCTGTGCTTTTTCACCAGAATAATAAACCTGGCAGGCTCCTGCTATGAAGGGTATTTTTCTCCAGCTGGGGGATGCTTATGATGCTTGGATTAGCCTTTCCCAGCTGTAACCATTACACTCTGAAGTGGAATTGGAACAATCTTGCTTGTTTAATGGTCACTCAGTTAATCCAAATACCTTGTGTCACTTGGGAGTTTTATGGTGGTATCTCCTGTGACTGTTTAAAGAGAAAGGAAGTGAGACAACTTCCTTTCAGTCCTCCTTGGCTTTACAGTGGCAAGGGTAGGTTGGCACCCTGTTGACTTCTGGAATGTCACAGTTGCAAACTAAGCTGGCCAGGCATTTGGGTTGTGCGTGCTCCAATTATCAGCAGCAGGAAAGAAACAGCTGTTCCAGAAGGGTTTCCTATGGAGCCTGGGCACAGAGACAGGAGGAAGCACAGAGAAGAGTTGGAAAACAAAAAGTTTTGGAAGAAAGAATCTTCAAGCTAAAGTTGGTTTGGGCTTTATTTTGCACTATTTTATGCTGCAATTTCACTTTTTCTCAAATTTGTGACCTCTTTTTAACTTTTGTGGCAGAAAAACTTATGGGATGATTTTTTCCCCTCCCCTTTTTAAAAAATATTTTTCTCTTGTGAACCAACTCATTCCCCTCCCCCCTGAAAATAATGTGTATCAAGATTTCTTCTGATTCTGGACTGCTTCTGAAAAATGTTTTGTGTTCCTAGTTGGATATGGAATGTGCCCTTTTGGATGGGGAACAGAAATCTGAAACAACAGAGCTGCTGAAAGAAAAGGAAATATTGGATCATCTAAACAGAAAAATAGCTGAACTGGAGAGAAATATTATTGGTGAAAAGACAAAGGTAATTCAGTTGTTGTTGCCTGATGTGTTCTCTGTTCCCCTTGATTTTTAAAGTATTTTTTATTATTAATATTAATGGAGCTTATTTGATTAAATACTGCCTGTAAGTAAATTTGCTTGATAAATATGGAAGAAAAAATTATTGTTTCACTATCATTTCCCTTTCACAGTATTGTTTTCCAAGGTATGATTGACAAGCAAAATATAGTAAGCTAAAATAGAAAGACCTGACCTACTGTGAAGATACTTTTAATAATAAAAACACTTCATATAGGACTTGTTCTTGGGTTATCTGTTGTTTAAAAGAACATTATTAATTGATTAATATCTGTTCCAGTACCCTCCTTTATATAATTTGGAGGAAAAAAAAAGAAATTATTTTCTCAGCAAAGGAGCAAAATGAAAAAGGGTGCAGTTTTTATCTAATATCATATAGAATATATAATATAAGACATCCATCAAGTATGTAATTTTAAAGTCATTATATTGTTTTGTTTGCTGACTGACAATTTAAGTACTGAAGAATATTCCCTCTGTAATTAAGTCTCAGAAATTAATTAGTTTTGATATACAGTCACCTACTTAATTTTTCTCAACTATACAAGAAATAGATAGGCATATACTTCTAAAATAAGATAGCAGTATAAGAAGATTTTAAGTGCAGAAATGGAAAGGGCCTGCAAGATGAAGTTGCATCACACACGTCAGGGAGTGCTGGTTCCCTCCAATGGGCTCTTTGCTGGCCTCTTCAGGCATGCTGTTCCCTTCTCCACAGGGGATCTACCATGGCCAATAATACCTCAAGGTCAGGAAGTTTTTCCAGGGATTTCAGCCAATGTTGTTTCCTTTTAAAATTTCATTCTCTACCTCATAATTTAGACCTGTCACTTGTGGAATTGCTCTAGCTAGTCTCTCTTCTTTTCTTAAGCTTTCCAGAAATATCTGGAAGTCTTCTGCATTTTTTGCTTAGAAAAGCTGCATGTTTTTAGCACGTTCACAGTTCCAATTCAATTCACATTTTACAGCTTGCATTGTTTTATTTCTGAGCTTTCTGTCCTTGATTTCTGCCTGCCCTGTCAGGAGCCTGGTTGCTGTTTTGTCGCTCTGCTTATCAAGCTTGTGTCTGAAAAGGAGAATGGTGCTCCCACATCTCCGCTTTGTGGGCAGAGAGTGCACATCCAGTTTGAGTTTGAACCTCCCTGAACTTCTCTGTCTGCATTTTTCCTTGTGCTTGTGTACCCCTCACTGATCCTTCAGCTTTCAGTGTTGCCTGTGGTCACATTTTAAGTTGCCTATGGGACACGTTTCATACTTGCTTTTTAGCAGAAAGATGAGTTTAAACTGGGTATCAGCAGATAGGGTGTGCAACCACATGCTGTTCAAAAGAATGCTGCTGGAAGTTTTGGTTGGTAAGTGGTAATAAATAACATGTTCAGAAATTCAAGAGATCTTTTGTATTGCCTTTCCAGTAGCCTGAAAGTTCAGTTAAAGTAGTGGGAGTTATTGTAAAATCTGCATGAAATTTAAATTTCCTTGCAGCCACCTGTTAGTGTATAGGTCTAGTTTAAATTTTCAGGTGAAATGAAACATGGAAAGCAGCCTATAAAAAACACTTTTTGTTTAAAAGGCAAGTTCACTAAAAACATTTTTTTCAGTATGAGGCATGGCACTAGTCAGATCAGCTATAAAATTTTAGTTGTGTTTTCTTTTGTGTTCCTCTTTGTTTTAAACAAAGAAAGCCAGCTGTGAGTGTGTGCTCTAGTAGCTGAGCCATGACTCAGTTAATACTGAAATTGTCTTTGCAGGAATACACTCACAGTTGGGGTTTTTTTTGGGAATATGTCTGAAAGCATTGCATAAAAGTGAAAGTTGAAAATAGAAATGTGAGATGGGCTTCTACAAAGGGAGTAAAATTTAAAGTGACAGCTGAAGTGTTCTAGGGAAAGTGGTGTCAGCCAGCAAAACAGATGGCACTGATCCTGCCAACAAATAACAGTTCCGGCTGGCTTGAAACGGTAGCATTTTTTAAAGCTTGCTTATTGTATCTGTGTTGAAGTTCAAGCCATGCAGAGCTGCGTCAAGATACATCTTGGCTCTGGAGTAATACAGGATCAACCCCCACCCACAAAAAGTGGGCTCAGGTGGAGGTAATAGGTGGTCCCTTTTGCTGGAATAATTTGAAACTTAGGACAGAATTAAGGCTTGGGTTTTCACCAGGAGTTTCTACTCTACTGATGGTACTTTTTGTGTTATGTCTTGCTAAAACAAGTGTCCCAGTGTCTACAAGTTGGCCACAGTTTCTATTAGTTACCTGAATGTTTCACCCCTACTGATAGCTGGGGTCTTGGTTTTGGTGGGGCTTCAAGGCAAGAAGCTGTTGGAGTCCCATATCTTGAACAGTGGTTACATTTCTGCCAGGGTAAGGGAGTGATATCTGAATATACCACACGGTGTTCGTGGTCTGGAGGTGAGAGGGAGAGTTCATTCGATGGTGGGGGCATTACTGCTGTATATGATGGCACTTGTCTCTGGAGCAGCTTGAGCATCTCATGGAATTTGCCACTGAACTTGGCACCTGTTTGACAGGAAACTCCTGCCTGCTTGAGTCTCATCCTTAACTGTATGCTTGTTTGAAAAACCTGTGAAATTCTTAAAAAGAGAGATAATAAACTACAATCTAATTTTTGGGCATGTTATGTACTTGAAATGAACTGTTTGTCGAAGCTTTTGCACTACCTTCTACCTAACTATTTGGGGATTTTTAAATTATTTTTTAAATGCCCTGTGCACATTTCATTTAGGTGATGACACAAAGTTTTGCCAACTTTTTCAGAGTATTAAAGCCACAATTTTTAGTCCTTGCAAGGCAAAAGAATTGACTGGAAAACATACTGGAAGTCAGAAGGCAGGAGTAAGTTCAGGTTTGGGCTGTCGGTGTGCTTTTTGCTGTGGTGCAATATCTCTGTGTCCCATTTTGTGAGTGGGTTTGTACGTTATATTTTAAGCTGCATGCTGGTCTCATCCGAGTCCAGTGCTTAACCCTCTCAGATCATGAGGCAGGACTAACGGGGGGAGAGGACGAGTGAACCAGTGGGGAAGACGATGTAGTGCACACCCTCAGGGGTGTTGAAAGCATTTCCCTTGCCTTTGCGGTTCTGCCGCCACACACATTGGAAGCAACTTGTATTGGTTTACTTGGGTTTTGAAAATCAGAGCTATGGGTGATTGCCATTTCAGAAAGATGACAGAAACTTTCAGCAACCCTGCTGGAGTTGGCATAGTTTTGGTGTGGTACCTGGCTTGTCTATGAGCTACAAGTGCTGTCAGGACTCAGTTGTCCTGGCTGGAGTAGCTACTTCCAGAGCTGTTTCACATGGCCTGTACTTTCAGCTATGCTGGAAACCATGCTAGGATATGGAGAAAAGCCCAACTTTTGCCTCCTTATCTGGCCTTCTTGAGAACAGCTTCCTTTCTTCTTCCTTTCTTCTTCCATTCTTCTCTACAGAAAAAGATGATGACCTACATATGTGAATATCAGTTATTAAGCTATTAATCACACGTTCCATTTATGCAGAGAGAGCCCTGATAAGTCCTTTGTAACACAATTTGACAGATACAGCTTGAAGCTCTCTGGGAAAGAGCTTAGTTATGGATCTTGACAAAATTACTTTGAGTGCAGCTTGCTCTAGAGGGAGCTGAGCTGGGCAGTAGCCGAAACAAGCAAGCAGGTGAAGCTTTTCTCTTTTCCCTGCCACCAGGGCGTAGCTCCCTGTAGTTACCATGGCAATTCTGCTAGCGTACAATAATGATGTGGTTGTTCCCTGTGGAACAGCACCTCAGGCCCAGGGTGCTGTTTGTGTTTGCGACGTCTCTCTGATGAACCTTCGCTCGTGAGATCAGGATTGATATTTGTCCATAAGGAAATTGGAGAAAATTGTATTTGCGTGGATGTCATCCAGCACTGCAATGTACTTTGTTTTCACACAGTGGTTCAATAATCTGTGCCATCTTAAAACATGCAGCCCAGCATATGTGGAGAAGGATGGTTAATGATTCCCTGCACCTTGTGTCTCCAAGTAAAGCATGAGGCTGAAAGTAACGGCATAGCCAGGGAAAGAAAAACTAGATCAGTAAGCATGAATAAACAAGAATAACTGAAAATTAGTAGTGAATTCAGCAGATGTGCTGTGGGAAGTAATCACAGCTAAATGGGAGTTTTGGGAGACCGCTTCAAAATCAGTATTTATGCAAAAGTTGAGAGTCTTAAAAAAGAGAGGGAGATTATTCCTTTTCTTCTAGAGGACCTTTGCCTTATGTCATGGAGAAATATGTACTATGGAACTCCTTTATCAGCCTGGGTTTCCTGTCCCTTTTCAGGATCAGCTGGCAGGGGATAACTCATCTTTTTTGGAATACGTTTAATTTTGTCCACATGCCTTTGTGGAAATATTTTTTCAGTCATTAACAGAATATATCAGACCTGCCAAAACATTTGAAGCTCAGCTTCTGCTGAATTTGTACTGCAAAGACTTGCAAGAATAGAGTAAAGGAAAGAGCAGCTGTCTGATGAGCCATCAGCAATCAAAGTTAAATATACTGGTTGCCCCTCTCCTCAATCCTTCCTCTTCTGGATGCAAATTCCCACTGCTGGATTTTATCCTGAAGAATGTGACAAATTTATGTCTTACAGCATAGCCTCTTAAATATTTACTGGTCAGATTCCAGTTCAACAAGATGTAAGCAAGTATTTTAAAAGGATGAGCTACCATGTCCATAACATTACCTGCCTCCTTAAGACACAATGAACAAGATTAGATGTTTAGAGGAATACTTGTATCTGCTGGATATATCCACATAAGGATATCCTGTAGAGAGAACACTAATGACCACGAAGAGGATTACAAAGACTCAATGAGAAAAACCTGAATTCACGAGCTTTCTTTTAAAACATTCATGAGAGAAGTATCAGAATGAGTTATATCCCTAATGGGAATTCCTCTTACTGTCATCTAGATATTGAAGACTATAAGAATTTGAATTTTCTAACTTGAATGGTTTTTTCTTGTGGTTTGGATGATTGTTTCCTCTTTTATACTCATGAAGGAACAGTGCTATAGAATCACAGGCTTTCTTTTGTCCCTCCATGTGTTCACTGGGACAACACATTGCAATGGTCAGAGAATGAGCTTAGAAATTCCAAAATACTGGAGTAGTCTTAGGAGCAGGTTAATGTGTGCACCTATTGGGATTTATTTACTTGAAGCAGAGGGATTGCTTACTCTGATTTAAAATGCCTATTAGTAGATTAATAGACACATCTGAAACAAAACTATTGAGATCTTTTGTATAGATGCCATCACTGAATACAAACTGTTATGTAATAAATTAGTTACCACTCACACAGGAAAAAAAAACTACTATGAACAACCTTCTTCTGTCTTACTATGTTCCTTTTCATATGCCTGTTATTTTCTTAATAGCTTTTGTCATGAAACTGACTGGGATTTAGTGACAAAGAAGAAAATTGTGACAAGTTTCATGCATCTGTCCTTAAAGAGATAGAGGAATGCAAGAAAGAATAGTCAGAAAATACAGAAAAGGAGCATGTGCAGTTTGCACAGGAGACTTTTATTTCAGTGGGGTTTTCTGGTCAGTTATATGCAATTACATTTCTCAGAAACCTGTGAGACTTGTGAGACTAGCTGATTCCATACAGAGAGGGACTGACTGTGCATGTCTGAAGTCTAATGTGGTTTATGAGATGTTGCTACCTTAAAACGTGATGATTTATAAGTGAGTTGGTCTGAGGAAGATCCTGGAGTATTTCAGACTAGGTCATGAAAAGTATTAGAAGTGAATCATTAACTTGTTGGGATTTTTCTTTCATTTGCCTTGTAGGCTTATTTACAATTTCTCTC
Organism: Pyrgilauda ruficollis; assembly: GCF_017590135.1. Classification (NCBI taxonomy): domain Eukaryota; kingdom Metazoa; phylum Chordata; class Aves; order Passeriformes; family Passeridae; genus Pyrgilauda; species Pyrgilauda ruficollis. The sequence continues at coordinate 4,017,624 of NW_024515875.1, forward strand.
TGAAACTAACACGTACCTTGGCATTTGGAGAGGGTTTTTTTATTTGTTTGGGGAGTCTTGTGGGTTTTTTGTGTTGTTTTGGAGGACAGGGAGATTTGGAACATTGGTGAGTAAGCCCAAATCACCTAGCCATACAATGCATTTCACAGTGAGCTGAAAAAATGATAGTGTTCTTACTTGTTTAGGGAGTTTTTGTCCAGTTTTTAGCTGGATTTTCAAGAAGTTTTCTCTATTCCATCCAATTTACTCTTAATTTCTTCAGAGTTTTGATGAGTTTATGAAGAAAGGTTGGTTCACAGAGCATATGTCCATGCAGCCACATGTTGGTCTACAGTTTTAGCCAGCCAGCCTACATGCAATAGAAGACTGGGATGAAAGACAAACTGAAAAGCAGCAGCTCTCTGCAGAAAGGGTGTGGAAAACCACTAAGGCTTAAAGTGGCAGTATTGATCAGGCATAGGGCATTTCAACCACTGGAGACAGCACTGAGCAATTTTGTTTCTCCTTCTTCCTGTTTCCATTCCTGTAGGGGCTATGATTTGCCTTTAACACCATCCTTTTCTCTCCTCTCTGTCATGATCATCTATGAGATGTGTTGTGTATATATAGTCTTTTTTTTCTCTTTCATTGCCCTCAAATCAATTTTACCAGATCTAAAGGTTGGTTTCCTTTTCTGACTCATGGTGGTAACTTAGGGTTGGTATTCATACTGTGTATTCTCTGCTGACATCCCATCTCTGCCTTTGGGGACAGTGTCACATGTCAATTCTTTTTACTGCTGTCCTCCGCAATTCCCAGAAGTCCTCCAAAACTGATCCAAGCATTGCCCCAAGCATGATCAAACCCCAAGTCAGTCCTGCTTTGTATTCGGGCTGACCCCCACATTCGTTCATAACATTCATGTAGAGGCAGACCATAGACCAAGTTGGGCAGTAGGCTAAGACCAGATCAACATCTTGTTTTCTCTGGAAATAGGATGTTAAAAATTCAGCCAGACTGCAGCTGATGTGCCTCTAGCTTTCTGTAGAGACATATTAACCACGTCCCAGCTCCTGAGGTTAAATGAGGATGAGCAGCGGGAGCATGGGTTCTGTTCTCAGCCGTTGCTGCCAGTTGCTCTGGAGCAAACAGATATGGAGTCATCCACAGGCCTGCCACAGCTGCATCTTGCACAGGCTTGCAAGGTCACAAATCTTCTAGAAGAACTTGTCTTGATTCATTTATAGAAAACACTGTATGAAAAATTTCTCATTCAAATACTTTTTGTGAATTAAATGGACTTCACCAGTGCACAGCCTGAGACATCAGTGAACTTAACTCCACAGCTGCAAAACACGTAATGCCTCTCATTGCTGAAAGTGATATTTCCTGTTAAGACTGCACATTTTGAAGGGAGCCAATTTGGCGGGCTATTAGCACTTCCTATGCTATAAATAGACCAGATGAGTATCGCTTTCAATCTCAAAGGAATACATTTCTAATTTCTTGAGGCATGTAACAGTATCTCTGGCAGGATTCTCAGGGAGTTTTATCCTTGTTGGTGATGTCTCCTCACACTCAAGGTTCAACTTGCTTCTTGATGAATGAGCATGCTAATAGCAGTGCGTAGACATTTAGAGAGCTATTTATAGCTTCAGAGGCACTGCACCTAAGGTGAGAGAAGTCCATGCTGCTTTGGATGGCTAGGTGGACAGAAAAGGCAAGTGTGAAACAAGGTGGTAGACTGTGGGCTGAGTGTTAAATGGACAACAGAGTTTCTGAGGAGGGGAGCTACCTGTTTATTCATAGCTTTCTTTCTGTATTGGAAGTAAGGATGATTCAGCAAATGGGGCTTCTTGGGAACAGTGGTCTGGAGGTGACATCGCAGGAGTTGCATGCTTCTCCCTCATTGTGCAGCTCCCTTGTGCTACAGTCTCTGTATTTCTGATGCCTGCTGCTGCTGTTGTAAGACAGAGGCTAGTACAGGAAGTTCAGGTCATAGAATATGCTGGCTCAGTTGCTCATTTTCACAAGCTTAATAAAATGTATTTGTGTTCAGCATAATGTTCATCTGATTGTATGAACTGAGGAGCTGCACGTGTAAATGAACATAATGGAGCTGGGACTCTGGTTGATGTTGAACTTCAATAAAAATTCTTCCTGTTGTTTTTAAATACTGGGAAAACTGAATCCCAGCTCATGGTCCCACTCAGAGATAAAACCATAAAGAAAGCAGGCAGCTAGCACATGTTCATTACTATGCCTCTGCCATGCATTACGGTTTGAGAAACATGTCAGGCATAGCAAAAATTAAGTTCTCCCACAGTTTGAAATGGCAAGTACCGTGTAGTGAAAGACATTCCTTCTCTATGGCAAAGGGTGATGCAATGTCCGATCATACAGTACCTGCTGTACCACACATTTGATTTCAAAATTAAATAGTAGTTGGGACTGGAAAAAGTGGAAATGAGTAGATGCTGTGACAGAACTCAACTGTTTTTGGAGTATCAGAATACTGCTAATTCTTGAGTATTAAGGAGAGCTAGAGACCATCTGGAAGGAAATGCATTACCACAGAACAAGTAGGAGAAGAGAGCTCTACAGGTGTAATGCTAGAAGATAGCAGAGAGCCTGGCTTCAGGGACTTACTTGATTATTTATGCCTGGCATATCAGGCATAAATTGTTTTTTCCAGTTATTAATTGCTGAATTGGAGAAAATGCATCTGCCATGTCGGCTAGTGAAAGACATTGAAAAAATGGTCTGTGCTCTGATTTATTGGTTCCCAAACTTTGGTCTATAGATAAATAACAGTCTACAGCCAAGCTTTAAGTGATGTGCAGCCAGTCTTTGGAATAGTATTGCAGAGTAAATCATGTAGTATTTGATTACAAAGATTAAAAGGCCAAAGGCTTGGGAGGGTGAGAAGCAGTGTTCTGAGTACTGCTGCTTGAGTGGAACAAAAGGAAAGCTGAACTAGTTGAAGGAGGCCAGGAAAGCTGTCCCCTGTGATCCCCATGGACATGTTGCAGTTCCTATATCCTGAAGCAAATTTGCTGGATCACTTGGTGTTTCTGCTGCAACAGGATTTCCTGGTCAAGAGTTATTTCTTTATAATGCTCTGTCTCATTCTGGCTTTTCACTGCTTCCTAAATGTCCTTATCTGTACAGAGCCACACAGGCATGAAATTGATTCTCCTAGGAAGGTCCATTTCTCTCTCACTGCAAAACTGCAGTAATTTTCCATCTACTTTGCTTCCTAAAAGCTACTTTTTCTCTCTCAGCTTCATCAGTTACCTCACTGACATGGCTACAGTTCCCTTATTTATTTATTTTTTTACATTAGGTGAGACAAGTGTTTGGGTGTGGGTCTTTAACAGCATTGTCCAGGCACAGGTCCAAAGCACAGTGATGAGGGAGAGAATTAATCACCCACTAAAATGATGAATGTTTTGTTTTGTTTCTTTTGCATCCCACCACTGCGTTTCAACTAACGAGTTTTCTGTCTCTGACCTGCGTGCTTCAACTGTTTAGTAAGGTTTTGCCACACACTGTCATAATCACTAACAACTGCTTGGGTTTGAAGGTAATTGTCTTTATTTTCTGGTTCATGCTTCAGGAAAAATTAAAACTTGATGCTGAGAGGGAAAAACTAGAGAGGCTTCAGGAGCTTTACTCCGAGCAGAAGACGCAGCTTGATAATTGCCCTGAGTCCATGAGGGAACAGTTACAGCAGCAGCTGAAGAGGGTCAGTAGCAAGTTTCAAGATTGCACTAATTTTTTTTATTTTGTTAATTTTTAATTTCCTTTTTTTTTTTTTTTTTCCTTGTAGCTAAGTGTAACATTTTCTCTTTCAAGTATCCAGTGTGTGAACATATTTGCAACTTAGAATTGTAATAGTCATGGGAGTTATGGCTTGGGGTGTTTTTGTGGAATGCTTGTAAGAGATTATGTGCATGATTGCAAACAAGTAACGTGCAAATGTGTGGATTAGAAATCATTTGGTGTTGAATGTTTCTGAAGCTGTCCGTCACTTGCCTGTAATTAGCCCTTTAGGCCTGCTGGGTGATGTGGAAGCTGTTGTGATGTTTAGATGGATGGTAGAACATAATTCTTTACCTGTGTGAGCAAAGACAGGAATTGGCCTGTAAATTACCCTCTCGGTGAAGCTATGGATTACTTCTTTTTTTCAATATATAACTTAGCTGTTAGCCTGAACTGTAGTTTGAAAAATTAATTTTGAAGATTTTACCACTTTCTAAAATAGCTTTATTTTGTTCTATATTTTCAACAGTGTCACACTGGTATAAATAAACTTTTCATAAAGTCTGATTGCAACTTGATTTTAGTTTGTATTATTTGTAAGCAAAAAAATTAGAATATTGTCAGTGAAAGCACCCTTAGTTTCTGTGAAAAAATCTTAGTATTCATTAGCCTTAAGTACATTATACAGCACATATAGTTAGCTTTAGTTGGTGGGGGAAATAATTTTAAAAGCATCAGTATGGGAAGCTCAAGAGGCCATCTAAAAGTTAAATCTTTTTTTCTGTCTTGGGTGTTTGTGTCAGGAATAAAGGCTGTAATAGCAATAATGAAAAAAAAAGGCTCTTTTGCTTTATAGGAAATACTCTTTAGATGTTGTTTTATTTGTAGAATTCTATTTTGTTTTTTCAAAGAGCAAAAATAAATAGCCGAGCTTTGGAAGCAACAATGTTAAATTCTCAGTTGCTACAGAAAGTTTGCTTGTTTTGAGACACTTAAAACTTTTGTGTGTTACCTTAAAAAAAAAGGGGGAGTATTATGTAATGTCTCATACATATTAAAAGGAAAGGAAGCTTTTCCTCTGCAGTCACATGCTTGAATGTATTAATTCATGAGATGCTGCAGTCTTGTTGCTGTGGGATGGTAGTAAATCTCTTTTCACTATTGACCACCAAGATTCTTCTAAAAATCTGTTTGGTTAATTTTTTTAATTTGTATTTTTTAAATTATTTTTGTTCCTTGCAAGTTGTCTTAACAATTAATTTGGATTTGAAAGTGGGACAAAACTTGAAATGTGGGGGTATGGTTAAGTGTCCAGTTCTATTGCACATTGTTCCAGGCCAGTTGTAATGGGAGTTTGCTGTGGCTGCTGTGGTCCATGCAGTAGAAATTATTACTGAACTAGTGCCTGGTAGCTCTCAAACTGATCTCAAAAGGTGAGAGCAGTCATGAAATAAATTAAGTATTGTACCCAAAATAGAGAAAATATCTTCCCCAAAAATAACTGGGATTCCCAAAAACAGAAGGACATGGACCTGTGTGAGTTCAGAGGAGGCCAGAAAGATGACCAGAGGGCTGGAGCACTGCTCTTGTGAGGAATGGCTGACAGAGCTGCGTTCAGCCTGGAAAAGAGAAGGCTCCAGGGAGCCCATACAGCTCCTTCCAGTACCTAGAGGGGTCTTCTGCAAAATTGGAGAGGCACCTTTTAAAAGAGCAGGTAGTGATAACACAATTACTTTAAATTGAAAGAGGGGAGGCTCGTATCAGATGTTTGGCAGAAATTTTTTACTCGGATGTCGGTAAGGCTCTAGAACAGGTGGCCCAGAAAACTTGTAGATTCCTCATCCATGACAGTGTTAAAAGCCAGGTTGGATGGAACTTTGAGCAACTTGGTCTAATGTAAGGTACCGTGCCCGTGGCAGGGATTTGGAATGAGGTCATCCTTAAGGTCCCTTCCAACCCAAACCATCCTGTGAAATACCTGAGTCTGCAACATGTTCTGTTGTGCTACTTTACTGACAATGAGGAGGGCATGAAGGAGACAAATTCCCAGTAGTTTCCTGGGGCTTCAGTAATTTTTGCCCAGGGGAGTGGGCTGCCAATTTCATTGTAGCAGCTGGCTGCAGGGTGGGTCTGGAGTTTGAGTTGGAGTGGGCAGATGACAAATTCTTGCTTTCCTGTGCCTGAAACACATATATACCCTCCCTGTTGGGCAGGAAGTGTATTTTAAATGCCTCCAGTTGGCTTTTTCATCATCAGTTGCCTTCTCTGAAGTCTGTTCTACTGTCTCAGTAGCAATTACTGTTGTGTACAATAGGCTGCATTCACTGACTTTCATGGCCCAGGCAAAGCCTTTTTGGTTTTTTTAGGGATGCTGAAGATGTCTGGCTAGTTCTGTATTGTAGGTAACTGCTTTCCTGTAAATTTTAGCCCACATCTTTGCTTTTGATCTCTTCACTATCTCCTGCAAGTGAAGAGCACATCTTTGGAGAGTTAGGGGAAGATGTTTGTATTCCATGTAGGAACTTGGATTCTTCAGTTTCTGCATCCTGTGTCTTTCTCTGGTACACTGGAACCTGCATTTGAATTCCTTTTGTAGAGACCTATGTTAGTAGTAGCTTGGCCACTAACCTTTGCCTTAGGCTGAAATAAGAAAAGGAACAAGTTTGCATTCTTCCAGGATGTAGGTTTTCTTGTGTAGCAAGTCATGTGCTTGTTTTAAAGAGCCTTACCATTTACTAATGCTGCAGTTATTGAATACACCCTTTTCTTCAGCACTCTGAAACTTGTAAACAGGAATTCATATTATAAATGCACAGATGTTGCAGGAGGGAAGAGTAGCATTCATTTCTTGTGCTGAAAAGCACCATGAGTTTTATCTCATCATCCCTAAGTGGAAGGCAGATGTGTTCTTTTTCTTGGTTCATTTCTGCAGCATTCAACTTCTTCTTTTTCTGACAAAACATGGTATCAATTCAGGGGAATGCATAAAAAGTGGGCTGATACCTTTTCCTGAATTACTGTCTGTACCTATTGGCTAGGGTGGATGACTAGAGTCCTTAATTGACAGAGAGCAATTTTCAGCAGTTAATTCCATGTGCAGTTTTCCGGGGTACTGGTGCAATACTTCGTCCTTTTTGGTTGGAAAGCAGATGTCCTCTGAGTTTGGCATGTGACAACCTCACCAGGTGGGTTCAGGCTTTGGTGGTGTCCCAGCCAGGCTACAGCAGAGCCCAGCCAGCTTGGGAGGCTGCACTTGCTCTGAGTGCTGCAAAACAGCTCCCTCACAGTACAGGTGCTTCTTAGCAAGAGGCACAGTAGGGGTGATGGAGAAAGCAACATCAAAATAATAATTAGCCCCGTTTACTCTCTTATTGTGCAAGAAGGTCATTAAAAGTATTGAGATCCTAGTGAGACATGTTGTAGGAAATATATAATTTTAGGTCAATTTTTGTGTTTGTTTGTAAGTAGCTCTACTGTGGTGTCAGCAAAAGCATTATTGTGCTTTTTTATATTACTTTTTTCTTTTTTTCCTTAAGGATGCTGATATTCTGGACATAGAAAGCAAACACTTTGAAGATTTAGAATTTCAGCAGCTTGAACATGAAAGCAGGTTAGATGAAGAGAAGGAAAATCTGACAAAACAGCTCCTGCATGAAGTAGCTGAATATCAGCGCAGCATTGTCAGTAGAAAGGTAACAGCACCGACACTCAATTAATTTGTTCTTTGTTGTTGAGCATAAGGGCAAGGAAATGGATGTACAACCTGCCCATCTGCAGGAAATAATGTAAAACGTTCCTCCTTGAAAGAGTTTTTGAAGCAGAGCAAAGACAATGGCCCAGTGACATCCCACACAGATCAAATAATGCACTTATCCAACAAGAAAGAAATTAATAACATTTCATGCCCTGTTTGCATATTTCATGTGAAAATCAAACCCTTTAATTTGCTCAAAAAAAGTACCAAAGTTGGATTTTTTTTTCCTCTTTAAGAAAGGAGATTTGTACTCTCAGGACAAAACTGCAGTTATTTTAGGCTTGATATTGATTTTGCTGTTAAATGGTTTTGTTAAAATAATAGTAGAACACCAAATTAAGAAAATACAGTAATTAAAAAAATTGTTTGAAAGGTCTTATCTCAATCAATTAATACCACTTTTTTCAGAAATCAGAGGTTGGATCTCTAAGCCAGTTCTGTTCAGTATATAGATGCTTGTCACTATATTATCAAAGAAAACGTGCAATTATTCTTTTGTCTCTTGAATAAGTTTTCACTTCACTGTCTAATTCTTACTTAATTATTTCCTTCAGAGGAATGAGCTGTATTGTACAAACTTATTTTCCTGCTGCTTAGTCATGCATATGAATAAGTGAACTTTCATGAACAGGATCTTTGCTGCAGGTTGTCTTGAGATTTGAAAATAAATCACGTAAATTGTGGTTTTCTTATATTAGGAAAAGATTTCTGCTCTCAAAAAACAAGCCAATCATATTGTCCAACAAGCACAAAGAGAACAAGATCATTTTGTAAAAGAGAAAAACAACTTAATAATGATGCTGCAAAGGGTAAGTATTTTTTGTCTTTCAAACATTTTTAGCAATAAAAGAGCATTTCATGGAATAAAAAAATGTAGAGCAGAAGAAGAGTATCAGTTGTGCAGAAGATAGCAAGTTGGTAATAATGTGACAGACATTCACCTTTTAAAAAAAAGGAAATCTTTTGCAGTCAGTCAGCAGATATTCTTAAGAGAAAACACTACTGGCATTTGATAATCAAGAGCATTTTAGAGGTGCCCTCTTCCCCAAGGATTCAAGCAGAGGCACCCACCCATGTGCTAAAGCTGGAAGCCTGTGTTCCTCGTGTGGCTAGTGGGACTCTGTACAGAGTGCTCAGATTTTTGGCTTGTAATAGCTCCTGCGAGGCCATGGGATGAGCTACTCCCCATCAGCTAACATCTGGTTAATAAGAAGCTGGCATGAACCCTTCATGTCCATTTTATGTTCTGCTTTTAATCATGAGAGAAACCATGTTTAGCTCACCAAACAGAATCATCATTTTCAAAACGCTGAAGGAGCACTTACTTGGTTTGGCTATGGTTGTTAAATAAAGCATTTCATTTGTTTTTTGTTCTGTACATCCAATTTTGTTCCGTTCTGTTCTAAAAGGATGAAGCTGAAGCTCTGCTGTGTAGTTTCAGTATTGTATCCCATTGTGTTTCTTCACATAGTTAAGGAAATGGCTAACATTTATTTTCATTACGTGACTGTTGGTATTTAATATAAAATGTCTGGTTTTAACAGGAAAAAGAAAATCTCTGTAATCTGGAAAAGAAATATTCCACACTTTCTGGAGGAAAGGGATTTCCTGTCAGTCTCAATAGTCTGAAAGAGGTAAAGAGTTTCTCTGCTTTTGACATTACCATAACTAACTTCTAATAATGCTTCATACAGAAGCACTTCAGTATGTAGTATTGAGTGAAGTCCTAGTCATCAAATCTTTACAAAGTAATTTCATACAATTTTTTTTAACTTATTCACAGAAGGCTAGATTCATTAATGAGCAAAAATGAGCTTCTCTTAACATTCTTCCAAATGTAACTGGTATCACTTTAATCTCTTGCTGTGGAGAAATTATTGGTTTTATGTGTGCAGAGTGTGTGTGTATGTGTAATTTTCTCAAAGTAGACAATTAAACCTCATTGAAGAAGAATGAGATCTGGGAATAACTGTTCAAGTAAAAATACAGCTGGTCTTATTTTTGCCCTGTAGATTTTATTATTGCCTCCCCTCCCTCATTCTAAGGCTCTTTACTAAAGCATGACAAGTGTCCATTTTGTTCTTTTTAAAAAGCATTGATTTGAAGACTTCAAGCTATTGTGGTTTCTAAGATACATATTGAGCTATTTATTTCACTTTTTTTAACAGTTAGAAGAAGCAGAAAATTTAACATTTAAAATACACTGACAGGCATCTATGGCTGCTTCATTAACTTCTGCTTAAGAGTTTTGACTGAACTTGCTGGATGTGCTTGTATTGCAGGGCTGACCAAGGTCTGCCACATATAATGATGTAGGTGCTACTCTGGGAAGTTGGGCTCTCGAAGTCTAAAGCAACCACAACCTTTCAGCACCTGGGAACTGGTGTCTTACTTATCTGATCTCTGAGTTGCAAGTGTGCAGTTTCACACTTGTCTGTGGGATTGAGCACCCTTCCTTGCTTGCTTAGACTTTTAGTGTCCTAGGCTGTGTTCTTACCTGGACATCTGACCTCCCACCAGGACATCTGGCAAGTCTAAGCTTAATTTTTCTCCTTTTGAGATGGATCTGCCCATTCTCTCACTAGAGAAAGGGTGCTATCTGGTTTTTTTTTTTCACATACACTTCATGGCTTGTTTATTCACATACTTCAAAATGCAACTGCATTATGTGAGGCTACACTCTTTTTAATGAAATGGATTATTCAGTGGCGTCAGTGTGATCACCGCAGTGCAGTCAGGACTTACTCCAGGGCAAATAAGAGAAGAAACAGCACAGGTTATCTGTTTCATCCTCAGTGTTTCCATAGGCTCTATCCTACAAAAGAAATACCTTTGCCAGATGTCATGTTTGCCTTGGTCCAGTTTAGTTCTTCTCTGACTGTCCTGGTACTTTTGAAAATCAGGCACCAAAGACAGGCTTACAGAGACTGCTGGCACAGCAGTTCATTTCACCATAGGGTTGCTATGCATCAGCCGAGTCTGTGGTCTAATGTTTGCCAGTCCTCTTCATCAAAGCGCACATTTGTAACCCTCTGCCATCCATTGTGAGCTGACTCACAGCCTGCACAGCAAGAGAGAGAGTAACACTGCCTCACATAAAGAAGCTGGATGCTTATCCCAGTACTTAAATAAGCAAGGAAAATCAATGCTGTTTAAAAGTTCAGCGCTGAAAAAATTAACTTGGATGACTAATCTGACTGGAAACCATTTATTTAATTAAATGTAACAGGGGTCTGAGCTAGTGCACAGCACAGTCATTTGTTCCTTACTTAATTTTTTATTCTCCTTCTAAATCCTCACTGGCATTGTGAGTCGGAACTGAATATTCTTCATATAAAGGTGAAAGTGTTTATATCTTTGATATTAACATAATATTGCATTGCAGAATTGCTGAGTTTTGGTTACTGATAAACTGCCACTATAAGACAGTTAAGCAAGTTTCATGTTAATTCATTCTGGATTCTATTTTACTGCACTGTAGTCATATGCTTTGAAAGATAAACTTTAGTATCTTAGCCAGTTTCCTCAATTAATGGCTCATCAAATAATATGAGAATTAAGATTTGCCTCCTATTTGTAGAGTGCTTTGTTCACTGTATGATACATAATTTTACAGGATTGTCTTCTATGCTTGAACCAACTGATATCATACATTGAAAATTATGCTAATAGATAGTAATGTTAGTGTTTCTTTTCAAGTTGTCTTCTATGATCATTGGTAAATTTAGGCATTTCTAAAAAGAAGAAATAGTATAGCAGTCTGTGGCTTCTCTTACAGAATTGCTGAAGCATATGTTGGTGCAGTAATAGAAACACAGCCCTTACCACACACTGTCAGTGTGAAAGCAGCTTTACATCTTGATTTAAAAATAATCATATTTCTAGCTCTTCCTTATGGCATTGCTTCAACAGTGATTTACTCTTACTTTTGTACAGCCTTGTTTTCTATGGATAAGAAATTGGGACTTTTGACTTTTTACAGCCTGGTATCCTATGCACAATGGATTAGAATCCATATTTTACTTTTTAAAAATATTTGTGCAGTTAACACTGAAATACATGAAATAATCACGTTTTGCCCTCAAATCTGCTTGCATAAATCTCAGCAGGCAGCAGCACACTGATGTTCGTGCCATCCCTCAGTCCATCACTTTCTGTATGACTTCTTAATTTAAAAAAAAAAAAAAAAGCAAATTGTAATGGCTGCAGGCTAACACTAGCAGCATCTTACCTGGTTCTTCTGGTAACAAATAAAACTTGGAAGTGTCTTCCAGGCGATGCAAATGGAAGATATGTTAGTGTAATTTATGAGAGCGGCTTGTCCTTATAGAAGTTCTTTCCAGTTCTGTTAGTAATTTGCTTTACTCAAATTAGCCTCATATTTAGGCAGGAAACAAATCAGGTTATTTAATCAGGGACAAAAAAAAAGTAAAAAGATCTCAGAATAAGATTTATTCTTCCATTTCACCCAGTCTGCTTTCCTGAGAAAGAGCTACATAATTTCCAAAGGGTATTTGCATTTTAGTAAAATCTTTTGGACGCTTAATGTGCATTTGCATTTTGATTACACAAACGTTTCTGGAATTAAATTAAGAACAATTTTCAGAATCCAAGTATTTAACATTTGAAAATCTTGATGCTAATTTTATTTTATTTTATTTATTATTAAGTATTTCATTTATAACAAATATTTGGCTGAATCACTCTAAACTAACTTTCATTGTACTGGATACATTAATACTCTTGCATGTCTTTTTTGGCTTTTGCTCCTTTTAACTTCTGAATTCCTCCTTTTAGGGCTATATCAGTGTAAGTGAAATTAGTGAGCTGTATGGCAATTCCACGAATATATCCCCTTCCACTCAGACCCCCTCAGATGTTGAAGCAGTTGCCACTGAGCCTTCCACGGCTGTGCTGACGAGCCAGCCACAAAATAAAGAGGTTTGTTTGAGAGACATTTCCCTTTGTTTGCATTGTTCTTTCATGGCTGTCTTTTTTATTTTCTTTATTTTTTTATTTTTTGGTAATTCAACATGTAACAAACTGACCCTAAAGCAAACTGCCTCTGCCAGTTACCAAGTCAGATGACAGGTTAATAGTAAAGCTGAAGGACTGCTCCAACTGTAAAGTGTCTTTGATGAAGTAGATGGGACTCTGAAGGCCAAAAAATGTGAATTCTTATGACCCAAGCAGCACGAAGCGACAAACTTTGCCTGCCCAACCCTATAATGTAATGCACCTTTGGGAAACCGTCTGTGGACAAGCTTATGACAACTTGATTAGTGGTGTTCAAGTGTTCATTTTGTTTTGTAGCTTCTTTTTCTTCTCCCCCTGTAAGGTGGTAGAAGTATATCTTGAATAGTTGTGGGATATTAATAGCTTCTACCCATCTTAGCTATTCCATGGAGTCTGTCCAGTCTGTTTTCTAGCTTACTTTCTCTTCCTCATTCTTTGTGAAATTTTGAATAAATCCCCTTTTAAACGAATGGAATAACCTTATAATTGTAAATCGACGTACTTTGACATTGCAATAAGTCAGAAACTGGTTTAGAATTCGTCATTTGTGTGCTGCTTCTGGTAGCTCAATATGCCTTGAGAGTTGCAGTAGAGTACACCTCCTTTCCTGCTAAACATTCCAACAAACAGTGCTAAAACTGCAGCTTTTATGTGCCGTATCTTTTGAGAAATTCCAAAAAGAAAACTCTGTGTGTAATTTCTCTTTTTTCTATAAAGCTAAGATCACCTCTCTGTTCTGGATTTGTGTTTCCTCACTCTCTTTCTCCTCGCTCTATTGCTCAACTTCCATCAGTCCATTGGCCTGAGGTCATGGCTACTCATGTAGATCCTATTCCTTTATCTGATACACCTCCACCTCTGCCAGCTAAGAAACACCGCAGACAACAACAGGTAACAGATTCAAAGCTGATAAATTGGGATTATTTTGTTTTGTTTGCTTTTGATATGATGGCCACAAAGTTGATTTATACATGAGGACTTTAGTGTGATACACTGTAAGTTGATTCTGCTTGCAGAGTGTTGTACTTAAAGGCACTGCTCATTTAAAAATCAACATGACGTATTATAGAATGTTTCTGAACAAAAATTCACCTTAGAATGCAGAGGCAAATATTAATATTCAGGACCCATTGTAACTTTCAGAGGACTTGCAGTTAATGTATTTGTGAAATCCTAAATTAATTTTTCATATACATTTGAACAATGCCTTTCAAAAGCTGTATTGGTTTTAAGCCACCAATTAATTAAAATAACTTCCAAGGAAAAGTTTTCCTTTATAACTGGGTTCTACTTCTATGCTAGACTTAAATATTTAACACAAAAGAAAAGGTACAGGGACATTATAATAAAATGTGCACATGAATTTAATGCATTTTTAATTCAGTATGGTTTTTTTGTGAAGCAGGAGGTGCTCTGTATGTTAGATTTTGTTTTTTCCAGACTATTGGTATTTTCCATATAGAGTATAACTGAGCAAGTGCATCAATTCATTTTGTCAAAACTGTAACAAATTCCCTGTGAAGCATTTCAGAAGCCTGGAGGAGCGCAAGAAGCAGCACAGGGAGGGCACGTACCTCAGCGATACCCTGCCCCGCAAGAAAACAACCCTGTCTGTGTCTCCCCACTTCAACAGTGCCACGCTGGGACGCAACATTGCAAACAAAGTACGTGCCTGCTGCTATTTACAGCCTTCCGGCCTCTGCAGGAAATCCTGCACTGGGTTACAGGGAAGGCTGGGTAGCACCCTAAGCATTATGTAACCCCCCAAATTCACACATGAAGTTGACTATGAAATGACTTGAGGGTTATTAACAAATGGGAATGTATGTGAAACCTTCTGTACTTCAGCCATTCTTCTGACCTCTGGAAACGCTGTGCTGTAGAACATTAATCACAAATACACAATTTGTGTATCAAGGATTGTATTTTTGGGCTGGTTTAAATTGATTCTAGAGACACAACTTGTTGCTTTCTTTCCTACTGAAGGCCTCTAAATGGTAAAGATAAAGTTTATATATAAAGTGAAAATGCTCTTTATTTGTGATGTGGTAAATCACCAAACAGCAGGAAGGTGAAGGTACTGCTTTGAAAACATTTTGGCCTAATAGACACTGTACACAGCTGGCTGATTGATATGACGTGAAACTAATATCCATGACAAAGCACATTATTTTGCCATTGCTGATAAAAAAAAGTCTTGAAATACAGTTTTAAGCATGTATTTACAAAATTTCCTGCAGGGACATTTACCATTAGGACAGAGCAACAGCTGTGGCAGCGTACTTCCTCACTGCTTGGCAACCATGACCAAAGAGTCAGAGTCGAGAAGGATGCACAAAGGTAAGACCTTTTAATTGTTGCATTTCTTTTTAAAATCAGTGTTCAGTTTTTCAAAAATAAGCCTGAAACTGGTGTTGCTATGATCAACAGGTCTGCAAAATAAAAGTTTACTTCTTGGTGACAAAAGCAAGCTCTAAATGTAACTGATTTTTTGGATATTGGCAAAGTAAGAGGTTAATATTATGATGTAGGTACATGTGTAGTTTTTAAGTACATGGTCACCAAATATAATCCCGTAAACAAGAAAAGTATATTGAAAATACACATTATGTTAACTGGGTAATTTCTGTGAGTGATTTTGAAGCAATTTAATATATTACATGTTCTTTCTTTTTCTTCCCTTTTTTTAATGTTGGTATCTTAAAAATTGTATTTCACAGGCACATATTTTTGCCTGGATAAAATCCCCAGAGAGAGATAACTTTGAGAAGCTGTGACTTGGTATTATAAGTGGTCTTAAATATTTGGGCTACAAAACAGGAAGGGAGAGAGCTGTTCTATTGTTGATTGATGGCTGGGTTTGTTAATATGGACACAGCAATTCTGGATCCAAAAAAAACTATACCTCTGGAACATAATTTTCTAGTCTATGGGATTCTGTGTCTGCTGTATGCTTACTTGAGTTGATACATATATTTTTTTGCTTTAGTGAAACGTATTATTAATAAGTAACCCATCTTCAAAAAGAGGCACTCCTCAGTGCCATCTGTCAGTTTATTTTCTTTCCAGCATCTGCATCACTATGGTTGATGCTTTGTGTGAGGAGACGCGAATCTTGACTCCGTGTTCAGAAAGCTGATTGATTATATTATGATATATATTACAATAAAATGCTATATTAAAACTATACTAAAAGTATAGAGAGAAAAGGATTCATCAGAAGGCTAGAAAGAACAGGAATGGAATGAATAACAAAGGCTCGTGGCTCTCAGAGAGTCCAAGCCAGCTGACTGTGATTGGCCATTAATTAGAAACAACCAACATGCACCAATCTCAGATGCACCTGTTGCATTCCACAGCCATCAGATAGTTAATTGTTTACATTTCTTACCTGAGGCTCCTCAGCTTCCCAGGAGAGAAAAATCCTAGCAAAGGATTTTTCATAAAATATCACGGCTACAGCATCACCATTATGGATACCAGTGCAAGAGGTCCTCGTGTAGAACTGCACTAAGTGAGCCTGAGCTGAGCTAGATCCATCCCATTGTTACAGGACTTGTCACAGCTTGCAGCTCTTAAAGGTCACAGCAGTGACTGAGGTCAGTCATATGCACCAAGATGATTCAACACAGGGATGGAACAAGCAAGCTGGAAAAGGATCATGACGTGCTCCCTTCCAGAGCTGATCCTGTTGTGATTTGTTGGTTTTGAGCTTTAGCTATGCAGCAGGCCTTACACAAACCTGCAGTGTTGTGGTTAACTTATCTTTACATATTTCAGGTATAATACAAAAGGAGCTTCATGCTCAGCTTGGAAAGTGCCTTTGATGTAATGTGTGTGTAAAGGTGGAATAGCTGGAAATTATGTTCAGAGTCATCATTGTGATGTTATTTCAGTCTGAAAATCAAGAGGGATGTTTTGGCTAAACTCTAACAAGAGATCAAGTATTTAAAATTGGAAATATTTCTGTAAAATCATAGCAAAGAGTGTTAGTGTGTGCCCTAAAGCACATTTTTAAAGTGTTATCAAACCTAACACAGGCAAGGGTTTTAAAAAGAAATCACTTCTAATGTTTAATTTTTTGTCACTGTGCAATTAAGACAATCTAAGAGTAGGGTCAGATTTCTTAAGAGTGGGAAAGAGAGAAACCTCACAAATCAAAATCTAATTATGGCCTGACAAAAATGAGAGGCAGGGGAGAAGGAGAGAGATGTATTCATTGAGGCAGGTGGCGTAGCACTTTTCACATGCTGTTGAGGAATCAGGTGCTATACTGCTTGTCATACTAGTTGGCTGCTATTTTTTGAAAGATCCAGCAGTTTGAATAGAAATAGAAAATTATGAAGAGAGCCTTAAGGGATTAATTTGTACTGGGAAAGAGAACAGTTCTAGATGTCCTTTTCTGAAACATCAGCTTTGCAGAAAGGAAACAGTGCTGCTGACAGTTGCTTTATTTGAGCTGTCACAGGATTTTCAAAGGATTGTTAACAGGAAATATATAGGAACACAAGGATCATTTGTGGCCTCTCTTAGTAGTTACTAAAGTGTTCATTCCCTTTTTGTTCAACCTCAAGCCCCTTGAATTTATTGGTATTGGAGGAACTTGAAGAGTGTAACTGCTTTGGCACTGCAGTGCCACATTTCTAGGCTGGGGAAAGCTCCTTTGTCTGGGTAACACATCACAAAGGTATTTGCAGGGCTCTTTGTGCACTGCAGTGCAGAACTCAGCGAGGACAGGAATATCCAAGTCAGGAGGATGGGGTCAGATCCCAGAGTATTTCTATCCAGCTATACAGAAGGGCCAGAGAAACAATCTTTAAGCACCTTTCATTCAGCCTTACAGGTAAAGCCTTAATAGAAGTTTCTTTGTGGTTTGAGGAGGGAAGGGACTGGGTTTATCTTGGTGGGATTTCTGGTTTCCCCTCATACTTCACACCAATACTAAGCACATGGAAGGAAAACAAACTTTCTTCAAAGTCAAAGGGAAAGAAAGTGCATTTCTGTGGAACAAAGAGATTTGGGTAATGTTCTGAACATATTGTACTGCTTCAACGCACCACACAGGACTACTGAAATGGAATATCATTGTCCATTAAAATTATGAAATCTTACTTGTCTTGCACTAAAGTCAACAGGACTAGAGTCTGAGTAACTATGATTAATTTCATCAGGCATCTTTAAATACATATTTGAAAACCAAGTCAGATGGTATGTCAGTGGTCCTGTGGATCAGGTTTGCCTTTTCAGAATAAGTGAATACTTTTCAGAAGATTTACTGAGAAATCAGTGGGACTTTGTAAGTGTATAGAGACTAATTATACTGATAAATACGAGCTCTCTAATCTTCCTGCTCCAAAAGTTAGTTGTTCACCTAAAAAAAGGTGATGAATAGATAAAAAATGTTCTCTGCCTGTCATGTGTAGTGAGTCAGCACTTGCTTTCCTTGCATTTCTTTCCCCACTTGACAGGTTTTTCACCATGTCAGTTTTTACTCTGTCAGTTTTCCAAGGTGATCTATTGCAAATGACGTGGGCGTCTTGGCTTCCTGATACCTTGGGCATAGAGCTGCACCCAGCGCACTGGAACTGGGTTCAGTGGGGAGACAGGGTCTCACGTGATAAATGCCACTTCATCCACTCAGTCTGGAGCCCTGGCTATCAAGCAGTGACCCACACACTGCTATCCAAAGAGGATAATGTGCTCCAGATGTGGTGTTAGTACCTTCCTGTGCTCCTTAGAGCTTGACAGCACTGAGCAAAGTTCTAGACCAGATGTTCTGGTATATGCATGTGGATCTGAAAACAAGTATATTCAAGGCTGGCTGGAGGCAGTAGCAGCTCAGCTGGTTTAAAGATATTATCTGAGTATTATCATTAAACTAGTCATGGTCTGAAGTGAGTTTTCTCTAATGTGCTTTCTCCCGTTTTTCTTATTTCAGTCCAAGAAGATAACTGTAAAAGTCTGAGCTGAAAAAAAAGGAAAGTTAAAAGTGAAATCAGGAAATTAAGAACAGCCTCTTGGGTTTTAATATGGAGGTCATTCTCATTTTCTTTATGCAGGAACAAGCAATATCTATGAATACATTTTAGGCTGGATGCAGTAATAAATATTTTCATGGATTTTTAAGTAATAAATAATCCTTATTCTAGGACTACCAAACCATGTTCAGTCAGTCATAGGAGCTCAAGAATTGTTACTGAAAGAAACAGTCACAATCAGTAATCTTCGCCTGAATTAAGGGCAACTTAAATGTTTTAGAGGACACATCTTTGTTGTAAATCATTAATGGAAAAAGGTATTTCTTAGCAGCCATTCATGAGGTATTTTTGACAGACTGTATTTATAAACTGACCTTCTATGTACATGCCTTTGTAACCAAACCATATGCAAAAACAACAGAGTGGAGAAGCCACTGTTTGGTACCATCTCGAGACCTCACCCTGCACAGGTGGATGCCTGGAGCTCCCAGGGAGTGCTGGGTGCCAGAAGCTTGCACAAGGAGGGAGGGTTAGCCAATGCAGTCCCACTGACTGTAGGATGGACTCTGGAAGGGAAGAAGGAATGGTTAGCTTGGAATTAAGGTTCAAGATCAGACACAGTGCTGGGAACAAAGCTATTGGGACAGAGAATTAGGTACCAATGAAAGATTATTTGTGTCCTTTCTAGGCTCTGTACAAAAAAACCAATATACTGCAAGCAAGGGATATTTGTACAAACAATCTAGAAACTTTTCAAAGGAGTCAGCCTTTTTTGTTTGTTTTTCACTCTTTTTCTTGTTAAACTCAGGAAAAACCAGAAAAGGTATGAAAATATCCCCTTCCCTGGCTGTATTTCTCATGTGATGTTTTTGCAAAAGTACCAGTTGCATCAGCACTGTCCTAGACTCCTGAAAATCTTTTAAATAATTGTTAAATAATGACAGAATTTCAAAAATTCTTTTTTTCCTGCTGTCAAATAACCTGTCACAACAAAACTTTTGACTCATGCTAATATCTGCAGAGCTATGGCTTTGCACAGGCCTAATTTTTTGCTTCTTTGCTCACAGTCACTCAAATAGAGCAGAAAATTTTGAAATCATTGCATCTCTGTGAGTGACAATGACAAGGCAGACAGACTTGGGCTTCCTATTTAGGCATGTTTCCACACAACAAATGTATCTTGACATGTTAATGTCAGTCTTTACAAAGGGGAAAAAAATATAAAGAAGAAAAAATACAAATAAAAGAAAAATAAAAGACAAATGTAATGGGATCATTTTCATAAAATACTAGTGGGTTTTTTACATACTTGACAGTGCCACTTTTAATAACAGCTTTCACCTTTAGTTCTACCCTCACTATAATTCTGTGGTGGTATGCCTGGATTTTGTGATTCTGCAGTAACTCCTTTGGAATATTTTTCTTTGATGAAATGGCTTTACGGGTTTTTGCAATATTTTTCTCAACAGTATGGCTGTTAACATTGTTGAATTTACAGGTTTGCTGCAGAGCGGTGGAACTCTGTAGTAAAACCAATGCAACAACAAATATTTTAGCTCTTGTATCAGGTTAGACTTAACTGATAAAATCTTGGCTTGTGGGAAATTTTTATTAAGTGCAGGATCTTACAAGGAGTCTAATATTTTTAAGTGCATGTTGTGTGAATAGGCACCTGAGCAGCTAAAAATTCCTTAAACAACAGGTTGTGCCTGCCCAATATGTAGGTGTGGCTGTAATGGAGGCAGGTTGGCTGTGAAGCCTTGCGGTGTTGGTACACAGCTGATCCTCAGCTTTGAGCTGCGAGCTGTTTACAGCATGAAGATAAAAGGAGAACACTGAATTATGCTTTGTTTCTGTGAACGTATCTCATTTTGCAACCTAAGAAATGTTGATTTCTTCCAGTGTTTAGTTATATTTGCATGATTGCATAAATTTGACTGATAAATGTTTTCTTCAAAAATGGGTTCTTTATCTTAAGGCGTAGAGTGTTTGTAGCACTGCTATGCTGCTCTATGTCTCTTAGATGGGTTTATTTTTCATTGAAATATAAAATATGGAATTAAAGTTTCTGAGTAGGCAAGGATTTGTAGAGGGCTCAACAGAAAAACATGCATTTGGATAAAGTTTTTTCAGTAATTTCTTTTTTTCTCTCTTTCTCTAATGAATCATTGATAACCATTTCACAGGGGCAATTAGTCAATCCAAAGGTTCGAGTATGAAAGGTAATTGCTTATCTGCAATAACAGAAGCATTTGCCAAAATAAGGGGGAAAAAGCAAACCACATATGTGAATCAGTAACACCTGTGTTGTGTGATGCTATTATTTATGACTGCTGAGGTGTATTTCTGTCCCTTTTATCTCTTTTACTAATTGATGCAACTGAATTTTTGATTGAAATTCAGCATTCTTTTAAATGGCAAGTGAGTCCTATTAGTTCCTTAGAAACCAGCTTTAACTATCTCCAAGAAAGCTTTCTATGGTACAGAGGGAAGTGAGGAGAAAACTACCTGGGAAATGCTTGTAGGGCACAGTTTCTTTAATGACATGCTTTAATTATTCAGCCGAAGACACACTTTTCAGATAACTGCAGTTGTTGGCTCTCTGAACTGGGACTCTCCCAGCTCTGGCATGGCAAAAAATACCAGAGAGTAATATCCCTGGTATATCCAGATAGGGAATGAGAATAAAACAGAAAAACACTGCACTTTAAGCATGCTTTCTTAACATCAATGTCTTAATGGTGTCTAGTAAAAATTTCTGTTTGGACCTTGCTGCATTTGTACATTTGTCTGCATTTTTCCCGTGTCTGTTTATCTTAAATACGAGGAATGTCAGTGGCTGCCTTCCTGTAAAAATGTGAGGTTTTCATGTAGTCTGTCAATCCTTCCTAATCTCCAGCTCTGCCAGCAGCTCAGAATTTGGGTCAGAAATGTGCAGAGAATATTACAAACCTAACAATCAGAACTATAAGAAAGTCTCACTTCTTGCATTCACTGAAGGAGAAGATTAGCAGTGCGGTTGCATTTGTAATCACATAGATGGAACAAAAGGGCACTGTAAAATACTTCTGCAGTTAAAATGACAACTCTTCCTCATCAGGCAAGCTCAACAACATCTCTCAAAGTGTGCATTGCTTTCAAAGAGCAACAGAGACATGAGATAAAAATAATTGTGAAGAGACATTTTTAAATGACACATAGCCAAACAAAATTCCATGTGTTCAAGGAGGATGACTTTTCAGAAAAAATGTTTTTGGGGAAAAATAACAAAAGAACCTTTGCATGAACCTTATTTTTCTTCAGAATCATTGAGCTATAAGGATCTGCTTCAATCCCGTAGGGTGAACTGCAATTTCAAAACTCCAGTAAAGTACCTCTACACTAGTAACTATGATTCTATAACAAGCAGCCTGTAATATTTCAGCTGAAACTAAGAGTCCAATTGGAGTTAGCAGAAAGCAAACTTTCCCAAACACACACCCAAAAAAAAAAAAAAATCCATATTCAATAAAGGCAACCAGACAAGTGCTTAAGAATATTGAATATCAGGACTTTATTCTTTTTTGTCTAATTTAGTCAATGTCATTTCTTCTAAATTCCTGAATTTAACTACATTACTTTCCAGATTAGGCCTAATAGTCATTTTAAAATATAAATTTTATTTTTCAAATTAGTTTCAGAATACACATAGAAGAACATATATTGAAAAGTCAGTTGTACTAATGTGTATTGACTTGAATCCATCATAGATTAAACAGGTATTTAAAGCTTTTATTTCAGTGTGTTTAACTTGTAAAATTAACTGTAATATTGTAGTACCTTGGTCACAGTGCAGTGAATTCTGAGGTGATGTTCAAAATGCTTGTGCTGCTAACAAGTTATGCTTCTGTGACATAATTTTTGTGTGAAATCAGTGTTTCCTCTGTATTTTATAGGGTATAACCATCAGCGCATCTGTGAAAACCAAAGGCAGAAGTCTCCAGAATTCTACAGCAGAACAGCATCAGAATCCAATGTATATTTGAACAGTTTCCATTACCCAGATTCTAGTTACAAGGACCATGCCTTTGACACTTTAAGCTTAGACAGCTCTGACAGTATGGAGACGAGCATATCAGCATGCTCACCAGATAACATTTCCAGGTAAATCCTCTTTCCTCCTGATCCTGCAATGGTCATAGGGTCATAATGAAAAAAAGAGAGTATGTACATGTACACTGTGATAATGTGAGTGCTGCTGATTGGTTAAGAAAGTGTAAAATCATTAGACAGGCATCATATTTGTCTAGCTCCTCATAATCGGGTTAATCTACATCTCACCTGTTTATTGAAAGATGAAAATAAAACTTGGAAAACTTAAGTGATAATGCTGAAGTTCACAGAGCAATCAGTGCTTCCTCACCAGATGACTGTAGGGAAGGAATTTCCTCTGATAGGGAATTTTTCAGGGACATGTGCCATTGATGACATATACTTGTTCTACAAGTCCAGCTTGTTAACCAACTAGGTGCTTAAGCTGAAACACTCAGGCTTCCTCCGAAAGTCTTATTGCCCTTTCCTCTCCCTTTTCTGGGTCAGTAAAAATGAAGAAATGACACTGAAAGGCGTGCTTTACTCATCTTCAGAGGCTGTCAGCTCAGACACCATTTCTCAGATGAAGGGAATTTCCATGATCTGTGTTAAAATTCCAGATGAGTCTCAAAATTGTGTGAAAACAATTTTCTCTTGACAGTCTATTTTTTATTTCTGACAATATGGTAGTGCTTTCATTCCTGCTCACAGTCCTGCCCCAGCAGTTTCACAAGCATAACTAGCTAGAGGCTGATGATTAAGTACAGCCTTGTCACAGCACTACAAACATCTTGTGAACACAAGGACAGCTTTTTTGGCTAGCATGTAGTGTTTTACTTAGCATCTCTTTGCTGTGGCAGAGAAGCCCCTGATTTCCCCTTTATTGTCATTATCACTGCAGTGTTAAAAGTTTTAGAAAATACCACTGGCAGTCATTCTGCTGGTTGGTTTGCTTGGGCTTTTTTGCGTTGGTTGATGTTGGTTTTGGTTTTCTTGAAGGAAAAACATTAGGACTTGGGTTTTGAGGATTTCTATTTTAAATGGATAGTCAGCAAGTCACTGATAGCTGGAGACAGGCTGGGAATGAACCCTGTGCATTGAACTAATGTGCCAGTGATATGAAACCTTTCTCTCTCTGACTTCCTGCTCTGACCATATGGAAGGAGGATGGTGTGTGTCTGGTCTTACCATCCTGTAAGTCCAGTCTCCAGCCCAGGACTGGGAAGCCCCAACAGCTCTTGAATTTCACTGGTACTGCTTTTTCTTCTGCTTCCCTCTGACTCTTGCAGTCATTGCCAGAAGGAGAACAAAAGAAAACAACACAAAAAAAGAAATAGCCCAAATCAATACAAAAACTATGGAAGGACCCTTTACAACAGATCTTTCTGTTTCTCACAAGACAAACTTTGGCAAAAGAAGGAAAGAGTGTGAGCTGATTTTGTTGATAAAATCTGGAAGATAGGCAGTTAAATTTCCTTGACAAAATTTCCCTTAAGTAAAATTAATTCAGACTGCTTTAGATGGTGTTTGAGCATATTTTCAAGCCTTATCAGACTTTAAAGGAAAACAATTTATGATGCTTTGTTCTGACCAATTTAAAGTGTATAATGTTTAAGGTGAGAGAAACACTTTTTTTTGTAGAAAAGCATAAAATTTCTGGGTGCTCAAAGTACAGAAGAAACAGAACTGTAGTCATTCATCAACTCACCAAACATACCTCTTTTTTTGTTAGTGGCTACTGCACTGAATTGGATCTGAACACTGTCAACTCCAATCTTAAATTATGTTTGACTGCAAAATATTTCTTTAAATACCAGCTGTTATTTTAAATAAGAAATAATGGGGTTTTTTGCAGTGCTAGCACTTCAAATGTTGCAAGAATAGAGGAGATGGAGAGACTTCTCAAACAAGCACACGCTGAAAAGACTCGGCTGCTTGAGACCAGGGTAAGTGTAATTTTGAGTAACTAAGACTAGGCATGTAAGTTTGGATAATATTCTCCTAATGCAACATAGAAACCTACCCACCTTACTCCTAATAGACACTTAAAAAACACGTCTTCCCCCTTGGCTTCACCTCTCACTATAGCCTTGAGCCCTTATGCAATATCTGCTATCTCAAAGGACAAGCTGATGGCAAAATCCCCAGAAACTTGTTCAGCATTGGTTTGACACCTGCTGGGGGAGCTGCTTAAGAAGAACCTTAATTTATATTTGCAATTCTTACTCCAAATTTCAGCCCAGTGTGCTGGATATATATTTCTTCCTACTTAAGGGACTAAAAGGTATTTAGCCCTAGCTTAAAAATGACATTGCCAACTATAGTTTTGCCTATAATTGAAGTTCTCTGTGTGCTGTGGTATTTAGGAACGGGAGATGGAAGCTAAGAAACGAGCTCTGGAAGAAGAAAAACGCCGCAGGGAGCAACTGGAGAAAAGATTGGAGGAAGAAACGAGCCAGAGGCAAAAATTAATTGAAAAAGAAGTCAAAATACGTGAGAAACAAAGAGCACAGGTCAGACATGGGGATGTGAAATGGTTTTGAAGTGCAAGACTTCCCCTTCATATACAGAAGAGGACTAAGTGAATTTCTGCCAATGGTACACAGAACTGCTTTCAGCTGAACAGATAGATTTAGTATTTCTGAGGTGCAATTTTTTTTCTAAAAGTATGTTTGAGCTCTTGGAGCCAAATATTCATTTAAAGTTAGATAATGGCGTAGGTATCTAGTTAGCATTTTATATATAAAGTATAAATATTAATCCTATAAAGTTTGTTATTGAATATAGGCACAGCAGAATTTTTTGGCCAGAACAACAGAAATTTCTGAGTGTGTTAATTTTATAAACCGTTGGTGTGGAGTTGGTGGGGTTTTTGTTTTGTTTTGCTTTTTTTTTTATACATAAAATGCCTTGAAATGTGAATTATTGCTTCCAAATATTTGACAGAAAAGAAAAAGACAAATAAGGAAGTTTTCTCAGCTCCACATCTACAATACAGAGTAAATATTACTTTTTCTAAAGCTAATGGGACTGTACAACATGAGAAACATTACTTAATTGAAAAAGTGTTACCTCCTACATATTTTTGCTTCTTCTTTGGGCTTAGAGGTACCTTGAGTTTTCTTTAGGCTTAGTGTCTTACCTGTTTGTTCATTCTTCCAAAACCAATAATATCTATAAGGTACAGCAAGTAACTAGGCAGTCATTGCTAGTATACCAGAGCAGACAATGTCTCCATCTTAATAGATGGTTTTGAGTGCAGACGATTCCATCTCATATTGGAATATCTTTCTGGTTTTATCTGTGCTACCTTTGCTGATGTTTTACCAGCTGTTTCTACTTAAATATATTCATTCGTTTTTATAAAAAATGTAATCAGGAATGCTAAATTTTACTTGCTTGCCTTCTTTTCTTCTAAGAAATTTGTTGACAAGTCAAGTATGACATAAAAACAATGCAATGCTGATAGTTTTATCCCAAACTAGAGCATGCATGTGTTGTAATAGAACATCCTGTCAGTTACTGCTAATTGTCAGACTTGGCAGAGAGAAGAAGACTGAATTGGCAGGAAGACAAAAACTTAACTGTCAAAAATGACTGATTTTTTTTTTCTTTTTAATTTCCTTTGTACAGTGAGACCAATTTTTTCCCCAGCAACTTTTGACACTTAGAAATGTAAAGGAGAGGAAGGAACCCCATCTTTGCACTTGCCAGAGCTGGTGCCAGCTCGTATCATAGCGGACTGCATAATTTTAGAAGGGTACTAAGAGTTCTTGTGAGCAGCTCCTATTGCACCAAGAGGCTCGTAAGAATGCAATGAAGGAAAGTCCCTTTGATTTGAGACTCACAGTGGGATTTAACAGGCTAACTTGAGGATTGCAGCAAGGGCAGATTAGTTTCTCCAGGTCACTGATTTCTCTGGAGTACAGGGGGAGAGAGACAGGGAGATGGTCCTTTCACAGATCCTTGAAAGCATCTAAAATTAGCTTCTGTTTCAAAGTAGCCTCCGCCTCAACTGCAGCAAGGGCCTTCTCTGGGAGACCTGTCTTCTGTGCTTAAAATGACAGGGTGATGATTGTGCATAGACCCTTCAGGCACAGAAAACAAGAATGTTCCCTCAGTTGGCAGAGGTTCCAAACCATTATGTCCTCCTGCTTGTTCTCCCAACTGACACTATCCAGGCTTGCTGCAGGGTCTTGAACTGCAGTCAAGAAGAAGGCAACATCTCCTGCACTGCTTTGCTGTCTTTTGCAGAGGGATGTGAAGTAGTTATCACAGTTAATTTGTTCAGCAGAAAATAATTCTGTTTTGTTTACTGCAATCTGTGTGAAATTAACTGGCGATTCCAGTTCATTCCCATTATTAATGTTTCCTGCAACAGCACGTTCTTATTATGTATATATTATACTCTGCATAAAAATGCCTGTAGCAGTAAATTAAAATTAAAGAGTGACATGTGTGCAGTGAGTATTTAGAGAAATAAAGGGATTGCTTAATATCCTACATATTAAATTCTTGGACTTCATCTAAGGCAGCAACACACCCTTACATTTAATGCATGTCTTAATTCTATGACAGCTTTTCTGTGCTGTGGCTTCTGTTTTACCAGCTTATCAGCTGTTGATTTCAAGAAACTTGTATGCTCTATCTGGCTTTTACAAAGTTGTCCAACACTGTAAAGTTAAAAGTTTAAAGGATTTTTCTTTTCAAGAAAACTAGAGCTGCAGTAAAAGCTCTTTATTTTTCTTAAATTTATTCTTAGACTCTGTGAGCAGTTTTCAGTTATGTCCTCGCAGCACAAAGAGTAGGAGATGATAAGGCTTCTCTTAAAAATAATATTATTTTCTTTTCTTTCCTGTAGGCCCGTCCCTTGACTCGCTATTTGCCCGTTAGAAAGGAAGACTTCGACCTACGAAGTCACATTGAAACAGCTGGGCACAACATAGAGACCTGTTACCACATTTCTCTCACTGAGAAGACCTGCCGAGGCTTTCTGATTAAAATGGGAGGGAAAATTAAAACATGGAAAAAACGGTGGTTTGTTTTTGACAGAAACAAGAGAACTTTTACTTATTATGCAGGTAAGTTGCAGGCTTGCTACTAGGGTACATCTATTCTTCTATTTTTTTTATCAAACTCAGCTGAGTTATGAACAAGTAGGGAATCCAGATAAAACCTAGATTTCCATTTCATCCATTCCCTTAGATGGCATGTGAACCCTTCCCTATAGCCTTCAATCCTCATGCCAGGTAAGGCAGAATTGAGCATACAAAACAAAACAAAGGAGAAGATGCAGATGGCCAAGAGAAAAAATGGAAGATGATCAGGTTACAAGTACACAGAATAATGGTTCCACATATTTTATTTTTAAATATTATATACTTCCCTCAATGACTGAGTGATTTCTTGTACCCTTCATACAATAATATAATTTATTATACTTACCGTGAAAATTGAAGTGAATGCTTCCACAGTCCTGTGCTTAATGTGAAGAAAAGGTTTTCAGGAAATTAAACATACAAGGATAGACTTTTTTGAGTTTGTCTTACTTTGAAAGTGTAAGGAATTTCAGATGAAGAATATGCTATAGTCCAAAAGTGTTTCTCTTCATGAAGTTGTGTTACACAATATCTGAAGCCATTATTAGCATGACATTACTTTGTTATCTTAGGTTAAACCCAGAAATGGGGAATTTAAGAACATACTTATTTCTCCAAATGCTGTGCAAATATACATGTGGTTTGACATTGAAGTCTCCATTCTGAGGAAGCCACAAAATTAACATTGTGCTCTGAATATTTGTTGTTCAGAGAGGCCAGAAAGAGGCATATGCAGGACAGCCATTGCTAAGACGCAGAAGAAAACACAGAGTACAAACAGTTTCATTTACTTTACTGACATAACTCCTTTCCAGCAACTTCTGAGGAACTTGAAATTGAATTCATTACATTCATTCATTACATACCCACTGAATATTTCTTACTAGTTTGCAGTAATACAATGAGGAATGTGACAAACATTTTTTATTTTGTTCTAAACATCTGGTTTATTGGTTAGGAAGGCTTGTAACCTACAGTAGTGTTCCCATCTGGTACTGATCTTCTTTTGTCTTTTTTTAGTAGCTATGTTAACAATCAATGGTTTCACTTTTGAGTGCGGTACAGTTGCAATAATGGAATCTCAATTACCAAAGAAAACTTTTGCTAATATCTCAAGGACTCCAGCATATGCTCCAACAATCATAGTTTTATGAGGAGTCTTAGCCACACTAAAATGCTGCTGCTTGTATGAGTGAGGATCTTTAAATCTTTAGATCTTTAAAGACATCGTAGATTTCCAAAATAAATACCAGTGCTGCAAATTCAGAGTAATTGAACTCTAAGTGAATGTCCTGAGATAATGCTTTAGTTCTGTCAGTGCACTGAACCAAGAACTTATCCTGAAGTCTGACAGCTTAGTGTGGTGACTGAAGCATCTGCACTTTCTGAATTGAAGCATTCAGGGAACTCTACCAACACACTTTCGATGGGAACTTGTGGGTACCTGAAATAGTCTGGTAACCAAGGCCCCAGGTGGGGTTTGAAAAGAGAGTGGATCCCCTGCTTACTAGTAGTGCACAGACAGCACACTTTGTGTAGTGCTATGTTTGTCTCAGTATAATGTGTGCTGTGATCTCATAATCCTGTATCTCAGTGCTTCAGCACTGCTTCTCTGGGGGCTGGCAGGAAGATTCCCAAAGCTGCATTGTTTTCTCTGGAATTTCATTTTGCCATCATATGAAGTTTTAGGAATTGCTTGCAGCTACACATAGGATGTAAGCTGAGTTCCCCTAGTGTTTAAATTACAGCAGAATCCCTCATGGGACTGATAAAGATGTTATGCATGACTGTTCAGTGTTGAGATGACACTATGACTTGGGGGCAGAAAACATTATATTCCCCTAATACAAAAGTGCTGGGAGTGAAAGGAAGTTTGCCTTTCAGTGTCCACATGCAATTGGGATACTTCTTAACAATTTCTCTCTCCACTACAGGAAAATGCGAAGAAGCATTTTTTTAAAAAAGTACATGCACAAACTATGTTCCAATATAAAGATTTTGCTGTCAGATTGTATTAAAAATTTGATTATCATTGCAGTTTTCTCTTGAAGGCAAACTGGAGGTCTTAGCCTGTGAACTGTGTGAAGTCTGGCTGGTTTTCATGGAATTGGAAGAGTGGATATATCTGAGAGACATCTGTCCTTCTGTGGGCTAATACCCTCCATAACATTTAGACAACTCAGTGAAGGGAGTGACTTGCAAATAGATGAGGAAATTACAAAAGCTTTTATCCTTGGAAACTAGGTGAAGAAGAAGACATATTAAAGTCAAAAATGCATCTCTCAATAAAACCAACCAACTAGTAAGAAAATTTGAAGGTATCCATGGGATTTCAGAAGCAGAACTGTTAAGTCAATTACTTATCAGCTGAATATATATGGAAATGCAAATTACGCTTTTGCTTCTTACTGTTCTGAAGTCATTCTCTCTTTTCTGTTTTAGACAAACACGAAACTAAATTAAAAGGTGTAATATATTTTCAAGCTATTGAAGAAGTCTATTATGATCATCTAAAGAATGCATATAAGGTAAACTTTGTTATTGCTGTTTTAACCATGTATCACATAGAGTACCCAAAGTATGGCAGCTGCTGCAAAATTAAAGGGAGAAGTAACATTATTGGAGGGGAAAAGAACCCAAACAAATACTTAAAAACAAACCCTGGAGTGGAGGAAAAGGAAGAGGAAGCTAATCAGTGATTAGCACTGACAGCATTTTTTACACTGATGGAATCAGAGATAAGTGTCTACCTGCAAAGTAGTTTTGCTGCAAGGAGTTCCTTAGGGGCAAGACCACTGAAATCAGTGGCTGCGCGAGTCAAGGGCTGGCTGCACACCTCAGTCCCAGGGAGGGAGTTAACTGTGCCAGCAGCTCATGGCACACCCTGCCTCTCATTTGTAATTTAAATGAGCTGTGAACAATTTGTGGAAGTCACTGGACAGACTGGGGGATGCAGTATTGCGTTTTATTTAAATGGTATGCTCTGTCTCACCCCTCCAAAATGTATGGTCTATCCCAAGCCTGTGGTCCTGCCCTGAACCATCCTGTATCCGTAATGCCATTGGCCCGAGTCTGATTCCGTGCCCATTTTCATTCTCCCTCTTAATCCGTGCGAGCGAGACCAGTAGCTCTCTTAGCCTTTCTCCCCTCTTAGCCCCTTTTTCTCCCCTCTTGTCCCTCCCCTAGGCTCTCCCTCTCCCCCTCCCATCCCTTTCCCCCTTCTCCCTCAGTAGCCATGCTGTTCC
This sequence comes from Pyrgilauda ruficollis, assembly GCF_017590135.1. NCBI lineage: Eukaryota > Metazoa > Chordata > Aves > Passeriformes > Passeridae > Pyrgilauda > Pyrgilauda ruficollis. The sequence continues at coordinate 4,048,531 of NW_024515875.1, forward strand.
CGGGGATGGGACCCCCAATAATCCCTCATCAATCAGCACCCTCAGAAGCCATGTGGAGTCTCCTTGCCTGCCTGCTGCTGCCAGCCAGCTCACAGCCTAGGGGCCCTCTGGGGACAGCCCGGGGTGCCCCCCCCCCAAAAGAAACGAACGGCAACAGGGGGGAGTTACTTATTTGGGCATGAAACAACAGCTTGGAACCCTGTAGTAGTGTATAGTAGTCTGCTGGAAAAATGCTGTAAAAGGTGCTTATGGTGGCTACAAACACTTTAAATGCATCTCGGCTGCAATATAAGATGCAGTGGCACAGCATTTTATCTTTCTTCTTAACCCTATTCATAAATATCCCTGTAAGCAAATCCACTTCTGATGCCAATAAATGGCTTTGGTTTCACTCTTCTGATATCTTCTTTGTGTTTTATTCAAGAGTCCCAACCCGCTGCTGACCTTCAGTGTTAAGACCCACGACCGCATCTACTACATGGTTGCTCCTTCTCCAGAAGCCATGAGGATATGGATGGATGTCATTGTTACAGGCGCAGAAGGCTACACCCACTTCATGTTATAATAAAAGGGAGCAATAGGGCATCCTGCAATAACATAACTAATGAAGTTAGCCATAGCTAGTGACAGCTGAAAAGCCAGTGAATACCCTGAAATGTCCTCCTTATGATGTGCACCCAAAACCTCAGATTGAGAGGGGGTTACAAATGCATTGAAAAGGGGGGGTTTTTGCCTGTTGTAGTTGATCTTTATAGGAATGAACAGGCTAAAGCTGTTGAGAGAATCATAGTGCTCCAAAATGGATAATCAGGCAATTTTAATTACAGCATCTTGGTTTGTACAAATAAGTTTCTACAAATTCTCTTATACAGAGAATGTCTTCATAAATTTATACTGAACAGTTTACAAGTGTGTGTGTTCTCATTGGTATGCAAAAATTCTAGTAGTGAAACAAAATGGTGTAATAAGCATATATTTTAATATGCAACATTTGACATTTATAGATTATTAAGTGACTTTTTAAAACCTTTAGTCAAGTATTTTATAGAAATACAAACAAAAAGAAGCCCTAAGTTACACACAGTTCTTGCCTTAGTAGTTAAGTGTTACAACAGAACCAAAGAGTTACATTATTCCCTTATGTTTTCATATTGTTACTTGTACCTAACTTTATGTAAGGGGACAGTGCCAAAACTCTTAATGAATTTTAATGTAATTAAATTGTTATATTCTGTGTGTTCAAACACTTTGTGACAACAACTCTATGTTTAAAGTTCACATCTATGGAGCTCAACAAGAAAAAAACAAAAAAACCCTGAGAAGGATAGCTTTAAAAAGATGCTTTTTTTTTTTTTTTCCCCCCCACAAGGATGAGAAATGGAAACACATGTATTAACTTCCTAATAAAGAGGGATTTTTTTAATCCTCCCTATTAAACAGAATAAGCCGATTCTGGACTCTACAGCAATTTTCTTTTATATCATAAGGTCCCAGTGTGGTTCAAATCTTACTTTGTGCCAAGTGAGTGCTCTATTGAAATCTCTCAAATATTGCCTGCCATGAAGCCAGCACCAAAATCTCTACCTGTCTGAATTCTTTGGACCCAAGCTTTCAGTCCCAGAGAATTGTTGTTTAATGTATATCTGCAAAGAATAATTCTGTCAAATAGAATAAAAAGGGAGGTGAGTTCTAAGAGTTTACACTAAGCAGTGTATGAATAAAAAACTCTGAAAGTTTGAAGTAGTAGGGATTGAGATTCCTAAAACAGCAAAAAATGAGGGTGCAGCGGTGTCCCATTTTAAAATCACCTCCAAGTCCTTGAGTAATATTGCAAAAATATAAATTATTTAATTGAAATGAACTTCAAGAAAGTGTCATATTATGACTTTAAAGAGGTTCTATTTGATTATAATTGAAACTTACACGGTCTGTGGTTTGTGTACTAGAAGAAAGCACATTAGCCTTTTTTCTTTTTGATGAAAAGTTAATGGCTTTTAATTGAACAAATAAACTGAAACCAGAATAGAAGTATGCTGGCAGAATATTTTTGTTATACTTTTACTGGTTTGTGGTATGTACAGATGATGTGGTTCTAGCATGACAAACATCAGTTTCTACTTGAATCATAGAAGAGACTGTTGTTGCAAGATAAGTGTTATCATCTGGGCAGAGCACAGCCTGTAATTTATAATTTAAAACACTATCAAATAAATTGCTTTTGTTTATACAGTTATTATTTTTTCCTGATGTATTTTGATTTTATTCCCAAGTATAGTTATAAAGGTTTTCTAATACTGATTTTTGTATCCTGCATGACTCAATGAAGGCATTTCAATAAACACTTTTAAAAATACGCTTGTTTCAAATATTTTCTTGTTGCATTATCATGAGACATTTGTGCTTGTCTTTTAAATAGTTGTATACAGTCATGCAAACAACACCATATTTCTCAGTAACACTGAATTGAACTATTCCATGTGTTTTCCCATAAAAGAGCTATGGAAAATAATCTCTCGCAGGGCAGTGAAATTAGGAGTGCAGTCTCTTTTCTGCATGTACATAATATAATATGTTTTTCATTTTTTATGAACCTGTTTGAAAAATTTATTACCAGCTTTGGATATTGACAACTTTTTTTGTTTAACTGCAAACCAGAAACTGCTTGAGTTTAAGGATTTCAAAGTTTTCCCAATATTTGATTTAGACATGACCTGAATGGGAGTATTAACTCACTGTGGAAATGAAAACAAGTGTGGTTTTATGATTGATTTGTTTTCACTAAGTTTGGCATCATCATCATGAAGTGGGGTGGGTTCTGTAGTGGTGTGTATCAAGACAACATGAGTTGAACGGTGGTGTGAACCCCCTTCCATGATCAGTCTGCACTCATCATAAAAACCCTTCAAGCTTACCTGCCTGGGAGTCAAACACCTGCTTACCCTGAAGGTTCTTGGGCCATTGCAAACCATGGAGTCTGAGTCTTAAAACCTTCTCAGCTGTGTCCCATGACCTACAGGTGCTGGCCTGGTGCTTGGATGGGAAAACACCCTTCCCTTGGCAGGCACTGGCCTTTCCTAGCATTCATTTTCATGTGCCAGGGGAGGTTGGACATCAGGATGGATTGTCAAGCATTGGAATGGGCTACCCAGGGAGGTGGTGGAGGGACATCCCTGGAGGTAGTCAAGAAATGCCTGGACGTGACCACAGGTGATGCTGTGGTCTACCTGATGTGGTATTTGTCAAAGGTTGGACTCAATGATATTTGGGATCTTTTCCAATCTAAATTATTTGGAGATTCTACGATTATTTTCTTTGTGGCTGCCATGGCCTGTGTATAAAAGATGTATGTGCACAAGGATGTCGTTTTGGCTCCTGTGCTCATATACCTAAGGCTGAGAGAAGCCGAGGGGGTGTGAACCCGTTAATGACGTCCCTTCTCAGTCGTCTCTTCTCGAGGCTGAACAGCACCAGGCCTTTCCCTCGGCTTCTCCTCCTAAGAGAGGTGCTTCAATCAGTCTCATAGCCTGCCACTGGACCCGCTCCGAGAGCTCCGTGTCCCTCCTGTACTGAGGAGCCCAGACCTGGACCCGGGACTCCGGAGCTGCCTCACCAGGGCCGAGCACAGGGGCCGAGGCACCTCCCTCGACCTGCCGGCAGCGCTCGTCCCAATGCACAACTTTGGCCTTCTTGGCTACAAGGCACAGCTAGCTCGGGGGAAACACGCACGCTAGGAAATGCACGATCGATGTTTTGGCTTTTTTTATTGAAAAAACTTTCCAGGTTCCCTGGGAGGTTCGGCCCTGACCGCAGACCGCCCCGCCCCCGGCCGTCCCTTCACTGACGGGGGAGGCGGGCGGCGCGTGCGCGGGCGGCAGCCATGGCGGGAGCGCTGGTGCGGGCCGGCCGTGCCTCGGCCCTGCGGGGATCGCTGCCGCCGCTGAGGGCGGCCCGGGCGCTCCTGGGTAAGGGAAAGGCCGCGGGGAGCTCGGAGCATAAGCGTTGCCAGTCGGAGGGGAGAGCGTGTGTGTCGCTGCCGACTGTGACGGCCGCCGTGCGGCTCTCGGGCAGCCGCACCCTTTCCTCCCCTTCAGCGCCGTCGCCATCGGGAAGGGCCGGGGCGCGGCTCTCTGGTGGGAATGGGCACGTTAAACTCGATTCCCTTCGCACGGGGTTCCTGACAGGCTTCTCCTCCCCGCCTGGCCCGCGGGGGGGCTCGGTGGCTGTGCACAGGGCAGGGCAGCTGCTTTCCTACGTGTCTTTGGTTGGCTCTGAGCTCTTGCCCCAGTGGGTTTTGAGGAGCTGGGAATAGTGATCGGGTGTGAAACGTGTCTGCCTGTAAAACTCCGCCAGTCACACGAAAAGCTTCGCTGGCGTCCACGTCTGAGTGAGCTCGGCCTCTGCCCAAACACGCAGTGTCCCTTCTTGGTGTGTCAGACCCCGAGCTTGTCTGAGCTGTTGCGTTTATTCGTTGCCTTTAATTGGACAGGTGAATCTCATCTAAGGTTGCTCAGTGAGTAAAACTTAATTGCCACTACGGATGCACATTTTGTAGCTGATTAAAAGCTTGAATACAGTGAGATTTTGCTGCTGTGTTCTTCACTGTTTCTGTGTGTTTATAACGGTAATATTATCAGAGTATCTGTTTATTTGAGTGTGTCTTTAGGTGCTCTGGGATCAGGCCAAGCTGCAGTTCCTGCTGGAGTGTGGGTGGTTGCATGAAACCAAGTGTGGACAGAGTTGAGTCCATTACCTGTCACAGCAGCATTAATCTGCTGAGAGTGGGGAGATCTCAGTGCAGGAATACTCCCAGAGTAGTTCAGGGAACTTCTTTGGCTTTGATGTGTAATGTAACACTGGTTTCAGTCGCAGTTTTCATAAAAGTTCACAGTGACTCCGATATTAAGAGAATTCCATAGATATCATCAGGCAAGGGTCCTGTGGTCTTCCTGTAGCTATCACCTTCTGTCTGTAACTTGCTTTTATAAACCTAAATTAGTTTTTTATAAACTAATACCTGTCTTGCACCCTTCAGAAATGCTTCCCTGCTTTTACTAAGGTCTTTCCTAAAATCAGGAGGAGAAATTACTGGGTAGCTGCCGATGGTTTTGTCTGTCTGAAGAGAAATCTGAGAGGGTGACTGCGTTGAGCTTTGCTTTTGGGTTGGCTGCAGTGGTTGCTTTAGGGGTTTGCATTATTCAGGTTGGGATTGCTGCTGGTGCTTCCATTAACTTGTTAAATGGAAGACTGGTTTGTGAAATAGCTTAGACAGTGGTCTTGTAGCTGCAGTTGGAACCCTGCCCAGTGTCAAAGTAATTTGAGGATGCCTCCAAGGTGCTACAGCATGGAAGACATGTGGCATCAGAAATGGCTATCAGGGCTTAAGGGGGAGAAAAGTATTCCCATTTATTTTTCTATTAAATTTAGTACTTCTTGGTTCATCTCCTCTTACTGTCACTTGCACTCTACTGGTCCTGAAGAAGCGACTGCTTAGTGAGAGACACACACAAATCAAAAGCCACAGGGTGGTTGCATCTGAATACCTTTACTGTGGAAGTCGTTCACCTTTATAAACAACTCATGCCTCAGCAGGATAAAGAACTACCTCATTGTTTGAGGAGCAATTTAATGCTTTTAATCTGTAGTTCAAATGAGGCCATTTCTGTTGAACGGTAGGAAAGTTCTGAATGCTAGCTGCACCCTGTGTCTGTTATGTATCCACACTTACCCATGCATATCCAAGTTTAACAACAAGCCAACCCCCCAAAACTCCTTGAATGTAATCTCTTTGGTAGTGACAAAACAGAACTCAAGGCTGCAGGACAGTTAAGTGGTGTGATACTGTTGGGGCTTGGGTTTTGCACTATTTTTCTCCCCCTGTCACTTTATTTTGGGTTGCATTGTTTCTGTGCCCTCTGTTGAAGAGCCAGTGGTGTTCTAATCTAAGAATTAAGAGTGTCAAAGTCTTAGAAGACTTGACCAAGCTTTCAGGTTAACAAATTACCTTGCTGAGTTGGATAATAGAGTGGATTAAGTCTCCTTAATAGCTCTCTAGGAATTACTTGTCCTCACCCGCAGCAGAGGTACAACTGACAGCTAAAGTTAGATTAAATCCTGTAGCAGCTGTTGAGATTCAGCAGAATCAGTAATTAGTTAGCATTTCCTCTGTTAATTTCCTTGTTTGATGTTACTTATTTCATTTGGTTTAAACAATGCTATGCTCATCATGATGAAAAATTTAGGCACAAGATTCTTTCCCAGTTCTTGACTATGAACTTGCCCCTATTCTCCACATATTGTGTGGATCCAGGGCTTTAATAAAGGTGCAGTTTTATCCTTCAGTTTTAATTCTAATGAAAAGTTTGTCTCCTCATGTACTTGTAAACTTCCATTGCACAGACTAGTCTCAAAATTACGCGTTTTGAAAATAAAAGTTTAAACTAAGCAGACGTTAAATGGGAAGATTTTTGGTGAAATGAGTAAATGTATTCAAGATGATACAAAATATGAGGACTGATGAAGTCTAGGAAGCCTGAGAGTTTGTTTTCAGTCAACCACTTTGCTAATTGCTGAGTGAACTCTCTACATGATTGGCGTTTAATGATTTGAGAATGAATCAAAATAAACTTTGTCTTTCAGGTTGATCACTACTTGTCAGTCTTTAAAGAATATAGGAGATGCTTTTTTCTTCTCTCTTGAGCCAGAATACCTTATTTCACATAATGTGTCCATATTTGGCAAACCCTGGGTTTATAAGAACTTGTGTTTCTGCCAGTGTTATCATGATGATTGTACTAAATAGCTCCTCTTACTAGTTTGCAGGCTGAAGTCATCGGTCAGCTTTCTCACTCGACCAGATCGACCAAATATTGCTTATCAGAAACTAAAAGGGAGGAATCCAGGGGTTATTTTCCTTCCAGGTTTCAATTCAAATATGAATGGTCAGAAAGCAACTGCCCTTGAAGACTTCTGCAAATCATTAGGTCATGCCTTCATCAGGTACATAGGGGAGTATTGTTCTTGAGAAAATGAAACTAGTCTCATGGGTTGTGGGAAGGGGTTTTAACATAAATAAATAAATTTTGGCATTTGGATTGGGATGCTCCCTGTGCTAAGGGACAAGAAGACTTTCTTCTGCAAGACAAGAAGTCTTTCTTCTGTTTCCAAATGTAGGATTTCTGTCAGTAGAGAGACTGAGATAAATCAGGAGACCGTATTCTGAAAGTAATTCAGATAATTCTTTGAAATTAAAAATTAAGGGCCTGGAGTTCTGTTTTTTAAGTTACCACTATAAGCACTGTCCTTACGTGCCAAGTCCGATTAAGTTACCCTGTGTCTTCTGTAGGTTTAGAACATGCCCCTGCTTGGTGATGCTGTCCTTTGATAGACGAGATTGAATGCTGTCTGTATGAACGTGTCATAAGTCTTTGTGTTTGGGTTCAGTGTTTGAAAGAGTTTGTACATTTTAAAAATACCTTTAAAATTCAAGTGTCTGAGGTTTTTTGGTTTTTTTTGTCGGTAAGGGAAATTTTTTGCCTATTCTCTATCAGATGATAGAGAATGCTGCATAACTTAGTTGTGTTTGTTGTATTTAAACTGTCTTTGTGTGATTTCTGGTCCTAGTGATAAACAGGACCAAGTAAGAAAATACTCACTGTGGTGTCTTGTTCCCTGCTGATTTGATTATTCAGTAGTATTTAGTTAGTGTCTGTGTTGCTGTAGACAGTACTGTGACTTTTGTGTTGATGGTTATTTTTGCAGATTTGACTATACAGGATGTGGAAGTTCAGATGGTAAATTTGAAGAGTGTACAATTGGGAAGTGGAGAAGAGATGTTCTGTCTATACTGGATGAACTTACAGATGGACCACAGGTTATATTTTATTTTTAAATATAGAATGCTGTTTTTCCCTCAGGGTAGAACCTTGATCAAAAATATGCCATAATAGCTTTGATCTGGTCAGCAGTAGCTTTTTGCTGAACAGCTGACACCTGCTCTCTTCCAAGCTGAATCATTTGAGAGGTCATATAGGAGCTCTTTTGCAGGCAGGTAGGTCACAAAATCATGGAAGCATGGGTTGGCAGGACCTCCTGGAGGTTGTTTATTAGAATCTCCTGCTCGGAGCAGGGCTGTTGTCCCAGAGAGTCTGAGAAAGCCTCATGGTGAAGGTGCCACCTGACAGGGGACAGGGAGTTGTTCCTGTGCAGTGTGGCACTGCTAATGAAAATGTGTGTCACTGTCCCATGCTGATGCATCAATTAAAGGATTTGCAGGAAGATTACAAGATACTGCATATGACAAATAGCCTTAAAAAACAGGCAGGAGAAGCAACATTTTATTTCTTCACTTACTTTAGAAATTACTGTGAGAAACCTGGAATCTCCTACAACTTAGAAATACCTAGTATTGTGTTTAAAACAATTTTGTATTATGAATTGCTTTTGTTTACTGCTTTCAATGCACTGAGTCTTTACCATGTGCATTTATCTTGAGAAGGAAACATATAAGTATGCATATGATACTGAATTGTTTCAACTCTCATTTTGTTTACAGTGTTTCAGTCTCAGACAGCAATAACCAGCCATGCCAAACAGAATAATAAATACCAGATCTTGTGGTGCTTACTCAGGCAAAATTTCCACTGGAGGTGACAGCAGTTCTGCCTGGGTAAGGACAGCAGGATTATGCCCAAGGTTTAAATAGTTAAACCAAGTGAAAACTAATGTTTTGTGCAAGAAGAAGAAAATCACTTAGCCATTTCCTGTAAAACACTATATTTTCTTCTCTTTCTTATTTTGTTTTCCAGATTCTGGTGGGCTCCAGCATGGGTGGATGGCTGATGCTTCATGCTGCGATAGCACGTCCAGATAAAGTAGCTGCTCTGGTTGGAGTAGCTGTAGCAGCAGATCACGTTGTAACAACTTTTAAGAGCCTTCCTCTTGAGGTAAATGTTGATGGTTGGCTTTTGTGTAGTCTAAAAATCTTACCAAGAATTTTAGAAATGATGTTATTTAAACCGTACTTTTCCTGCAAATTTTAGCGTGAGTTTTCTGTGTTTGGTTAAGGTAAGCTTACAGTATGAGACTAGTGTGAACACTAGCCAGAGTGTGCTTATATTATTGTGGTTTAGAGGATGTGAAGTCAGATCCCTACTGTTTTCAGTCCATTAGATTTCAGTGTTGAATATCTTATATTTGCATTGGAATTGGATCCTTGTGCTTGGAAGGATGGAGAAGTAGCCACTAAAGTGCTTGAGGTGTCACTGGATGAGATGCATATGACGCAGGTTGTGTGCATAGAAAGGAAATTCTTCAGATTAGTGTGTTTGTAAAGACTGTAAGATTTAGGTAGTGGAAACTGCCCTTTTGAGATGCCTTCTTGATGGTAATAATGTCTAGTCTTCAGAAAAGTAAATGAGGTGTTACATGGCAATAAATAATGTGTGCTTTAGAATAATGAAAATATTCTCCCATTTGTTTGAGTTTTTTCTAAGGTACTTTGTAGTGTCAGTATTACTATTTAGGACTCAGAATCTGAAAATACTTAAGAATCTGGAAATATATTATTTAGAGACACCTCCTGTGGCAAAGACTGATCACTGGACAGTGTCTTTTCCCTAGGATTTCCCCTTGTTTGAGGATCAGTGAACTGACTGAAGCCAAGGAGATTTGCTGTTCATGGTGGCTATGCATCTTTTTCTTTTTCTGATAGATTCTGGCTAGGAAATTAATTTCATTGGTGAATTTTTCATTGGCTTAATTTCCTTGTTGAATTTTAACTAGATTAATTTGCAGGAGAGGTTTGGAGAGCAGCTTTTGTGACATGGTAGGGGATTTGTCCTCAGATGCTGTGAGGAGAAAGGGAATACACCTGTGATAATAAAAATCAACAAGGTGAAATTTTATGCTTGGGGGAGTCTTACTGCTTTTAGAACAGAAATAAGATGAGGTACTCTTAAGTACTCCTGACATGTCTTTTGTCTGTTCTTTGCTCTCTTTTTATATAGGCACAAAAAGAAATAGAAGAAAAGGGTGAATGGAAGTATCAAACAAAGCAAAATGAGGAAGGATATTACTCCTTGACCTATGACTTTATCAGAGAAGCAGAAAATCACTGTGTGCTGAATAGTCCTATTCCTGTGACATGTCCCATACGCCTTATCCACGGCATGAAGGATGGGGATGTCCCGTGGGAGATCTCTATGCAAGTTGCTGACCGTGTTTTGAGCAAGGACGTGGATGTTATCCTCCGCAAAATCGGCCAGCATCGGATGAGTGACAAGGAGGATACAAAGCTCCTTGTCAATACTGTTGATGATCTAATTGACAAGCTGTCAACAGTGTAGCATTAGTGCATGAACTCTACACCTGACTCTTTTCCTTGAGTAATGGAAGCCTTGTTCTTACCCAGATGGTGGCAGGCCTGTGACTGTCACAGTAGGAACTGAGCTTTATCTGCTGTTTCCTTACCTCTATTTCTTAAATACAGGAATTGTATTATTGCTGCATTTGCACACAATCCAGAGTGTGAAGGAATGCTGCTATTGTGTTCAGAACCTCTCCTTCACCACTTTTCCCATTTTTTTCACAAATTCCTACAATTTTGTACTGACACGTTGATTACTTTTTGTTGCTGTTGGCCTGTACAGTAAAACTTTATTTTCACATCTTTGACATCTGTTACTGTCCTTCTGCTGTAACATCATTGTATCTTATGTCTGAAACCATCTGTGCAAGGCAAAATACAACTTGAGTGTTTAGTGAAGTTAGTTATTAGAATAGTGAGTACCATAAAACACAATAAACAGATTTCAGATAAATGGTTATTTTGTTCTGAATTGCTGTTAAAAAGTGAAAGGCACACTCTGATGGTGTGCTTGGGGTACTACATAGGGAAGAATTCGAATTCTAAGAAAGCAGGGCTCAAAGTCTTAAGAGCTCTTTATCTGTGCTTATCAGGAGGGTGTATGTGATCTTCTCCAGGCTGCCATCTGTCGTTCATTTGTGGGCCTACTGTTCAGGAAACGATAAATAATCTTGCTGTAAACTGAAACTGGATCAATAAGATGATTTTAATAGTACCTTCTTCAAAGTGGTGAGTATAGTGCCACAGAGCACCGTTGCCTCTTTCCCATGACTTGAGAGCTGTGGATTGCTGGGCACAGTGTCTCTTCAGCTGCGTGAGTCCAACCCTGGGAAGCTGTAAATGGAACTTGGTAGTTGAATAAGTCTTAAAATATAAATCCATAGAATTTAATAGGAAATGGATTTAATTGCAAATATGAATGTTACCTGGGTTTTGTGCAGAAATACAGTACCCTTTGTACACTTGAGAGAGAGGCTGGAATTAGTTCAGGCTGGCCTTTATGTGTAACATCAGTGAAAAGCATATAATTGTTCCTGGGTTTATTATTTGAAGTAGTAAATGGCATCACTATTATTACCTTAAAAGACTAGAGCTGCTGGGGGTAAGGTATTTCTAGAGAGTTTGTCATTTTCAGTTTTAGCTATGTCAGTAGAAGTATGCTGAACAGGGCTTTGCTGAGGTAGTGGGTTTTAATTAAAAAAAAAAAAACAAAAACAAAAACAAAAGAACACAAACAACTAAAGTTAGAAAAAACCCCAAAAAAACCACCAAAGCAACAACAAAACCAAAATTTTGGATAAGTTCCTGTGAAGTACAGTTCTATTTAGGCTTGCAAAAAACAAGCTGTGATGTGAAAAATCTGAATTTTGATATAAGAGTAAAAAAAGATGGCTCTTGTTTAGATGCAAATTTTCTACTTCGAGTGTACCAATTCCCTAACTCAGTCATAGAATGGTTTGGATTGGAAGGGACCTTAAAGATCATCTGGTGTTCCACTAGACCAGGTTGCTCAGAGCCCCATCCAACCTGGCCTTGAACACTTCCAGAGATGGGCATCCACAACTCCTACAGGCAACTTGTTCTAGTGCCTCACAGTAAAGAATTTTTCCCTAATTGTCTGATTTAAACCTACTCTCAAAGTTTGAACCCATTCTTCCCCTCGTTCTGTCACAACATGCTCTTATAAATAGTGTCTATCCAGCTCAGGATGATCTAGATTGGGATAATTGCTTGAGGAAATTACAACATTTAATGGAATCTTGTTCCCAAGTTTTCTGGCATAGACTGTTCTTCTGTTTGTATCACTATGCAATTCACTTTAGCTTTAAAACCTCTGAAATAATGTTTCTAACTTTTGAGAAAGTTAATGCAAATGGCATTCTTGGAGTTGGAGCTGTGTTCATGTTTATGTACTGTTAAGCAGTTGTCATCATTATATGTGTTTGTATGACTTGCATCTGATAATACCTAAAAACCAGATTTTGTGGATTTTAAAGATGCAGTCAAATCAAAATTATTTCAAAACTTTGTGCCCTAAGCCATGATAGGTTTTTTAAATCCAGTTTTGTCACACCTTAGATTGGTTTGGCTCGTAATGGAAGAAGAGGCTGAAACAAGTGGACTGCAATAATTCCAAAGTAATTAATTTTGATTAATGCCAAGAGCTACCAGTTGTAATAGATATACTTTTTCTTCACATATATTAAAGTTACTTCAGTGACCAAAAAGTTTTGAGCCTTTTTTTAAAAGGGAGTTATACCTGTAAATATTCAATTTAATACTTCAGATAAGGTAAAGGCTTTGTGTGCCTGCATGAACTATAGCTGTGTATTTGTCTTGAAAGAGTTGCATTGTATTTGTGCTTCATGTTAGCCTTTATTAAATAATTGATATTTTACAGGTAAGGTGTCTGTTGCAATGCCTTACAGCAAGACAGGTGAAAGCAAATGGGAAGTGGAACAGTTGTGTAAAGAGTTTTCAGGAGGGTTTTTTTCCTTGTTTGCTGTTGGTGTTTTGTGTTGTTGCCCCCTCCATTCTGCTGTAATAACATGAGGTGGGAGAATTCAGTGTAACAGGGTTGGCACAATTGTTGGGAATACAAAACTGCAGCATTGGTTGCTGAAACCACACCATTACTGAAAAATCCTGTTTTCTTTCTCTGCTGGCTAAATGGAGATCATTTACAGTACAGGTACACGCAAAGTTTGTTACATACGGCCTAAATGCAAAGGCAGAGTAGTGTTTTGAAATTCAGGGAATGCTAGTGCCCTTCTCTCTGTGCCCACTTTTTGTTTTTGTAAATCTGGTTTGCTTAAATATGAAGAGGTAGACCTTGTGCAGATAGACCTTTTTCTCTGACTTTGCTGTAGTAATCCCACTGATATTTGTCTTTGCAAACATAAGCATTTTCCCTGTGTTCATGCTGGAAATTATCAGAGTTTTGACTGTTGGCAACTTTGCACCTTCAGATGCCTGAAAGAAGGGGTAGTGATAACTAGGGAGATTTACATCCTACCTCTGAGCAGCTGTTGACCTACCAGGAAGTTTTGACAATCTCAGATAATGTGGTATTCACATATTATGGTGTCATTCCAAATTGGTAGCGTTTTGTCCTCTGCATTAATGCCTGGGGCATTGCATTTTTCTTTGCCAGTAGATGCCTATATAGTAATTATTTTCAGTATTAGTCATGTTTAAAAACTAGTATTTCATTCCTCTGTAGAGATACTGTATTAAAATAGGATATTACACACTTGGAAAGCTCTGCATTATGCAGATTTTTTAAATCCTTTGTAATTAATTATGTTCTGTTTTGGGTTTTTTTTTTTTAAAGACTGCTGATTTGTTGACAAATGCAAAGCAATTTTGTGAACATATAATGTACATTTCCTCAACAATAAGCTTGATTCGCATGAAATAATCAGTTTCTAAGGCTTACTCAACTTGTTTCCTAATAAACAAGTGCTCTTATTCTGCTTATATTGAGCTGTACTTCCACGATTTTAGATACATGTATTTTTGTCTTGTTAAATATTCTACTTGTTTTGTCTCTCTTCTTGTTTGGCTTTGTATTACACACCACCTGGTTTGGGTTTATTGATTGTGGGTGGGGGGTTTAACTAATTGGTGTTAAGTGTCTCATGTAGTTTCAGTTTAGCTAAGCTGTTTTCTCTTGCATCAACACTAAAAGCAAAACAGGCAGCGTTCACAAAAAAAGCCTGGCTGGATAGGCCTTAGAAGCACCACCTCCTGCTCTTTCATTTTTATGTTAATTTTGGTTACATGCTCTCTTGGACATGTTGTTATTCAATGGAGCTAAAAGATTTATGGTCCATACTTTTCATATCAAATTAAAACGTGCTTAGAGGGGAACATTCAACCAGTGACTTGTCTGCAGCTGCTCAGCTATCTTCGGTGCTCCAGTCATGATACAATACAGAATTGTAACATTTTCTGAACCGGTGCTGTGGTCAGAGTTTCTATATTAGGTTTGTGCTTGTAATTTCTTTCTCCTCTGGCAGGAAAAAAACCCAAACAAGTTGGAGGGAAAATTGTGTCCTGGGGAATAATGAGATTTGAACTTGTTTTCTAAGCTCAGTTGTGCTGTTACAGAGATCTACCTTACCCTTTCACATTTTTTTAGTTTTCTTAAATGGTGAAAAGTTAGGTTACACTAAAGGCTTTCGGGGAAATAGAAGAGGGCTCTGTGTTTGACCTGTCTTTGAGATGAGCAATCTCTCTGCTTTGTGTTGATGGCCATATTCATTAAGATGTGTATGAATGTAAAATTTCACCAAGGCTTGGTGAAAATTCATCAGCTATGTAAGGAATGCAGACAGAAATATCAAACTTCAGTGTGCACTCTCACCATTCTAAGTTTGTTCTCAAGCCCAGCAGGGACAAGAAGGGGAGAGGGAACTCAGCCATTGCATTAAATAGCAGCCAGCTTGCTGAGCATGAGGTTTTTTTAATGCCCCTGTCAATGGCACTTTGCTTCTGGCAGGTATTTTCTAAGGGAAGATTTTACTGTTGGGAAAGAGAGAAAGAGGTGATTTTTCAGAAATGCACTGCTCATAGATTTACTGCTTGTTGGCCAGTTTTTATAGCTCACATTTGCTTTGTGACTGTAGCACCTCATCTCTCTTCAATATGTATTTGCATTGGGCATAAAAACGTTACAGCCTTGGTCATGTAATATGTAAATCTAAATTACAGGACTTACTGCAGTATGGTTGTAGGCTTGACCTTGTATTTCTCTTTCAAGTCCTGCATATGTATGTTATGTGGTCCAGTGCTTCTTTTCCATTAAAGAAATGGGCATTCTCCTTATGATGCAGTAATTGCAGCTCACAGGTAAGACACATTTTCAACCTGCTACAGTCTCTTGATTTGTGTCTGGCAAAGAGCTTCAGCTAGCTCTGCGTTTATATTTGGAAGGAAAAGCAAATGACAATTCCTAAAACTTCCAGTCATTTGGTTCTGAAATTGAAATACATGTTTGAAATCTTTCTAGGCTAGCACGTGAAAGGTTGTGTTCTTTTTGGGCCTTCTGATCCGCACCATGCTGTCTACTTGCCTCCCACTTGGCAACATGAGAAGGTCACTGCTGCCTGCTGGGGTGGAAGCAGGTGTTCGTGTCAGTGGCAAAGGTCTGCTGAACAGTAGCATGCTTAGGGGTTGCAGTGATGCAAGTGGGCTGCCCAGACTGTAGCCTGGGAAAAGCATTCCCTGAATCCTGCCTAGGATCAGATCTCAACCATACAAGAATCCTCAGTTTGGGGTTTAATTGGTTATGGCTTGCTGGCAGAAAGTGTGCCAGAATGTGCTAGTCCTTGGGACAGTGCCTCTTGAAAAAGTTCTTTAGAGCAAAGCTAAATCCCTAACCATAAGAAGCAGCATTTTATGTAGTTAGAGGATTTGATCTTTTAGGGGGTTTTTGTTTGTAAATTCTGCTGTCTGCTTTGACCTATATTTCAGTGAAATAAAGATGCTACTTCCTTTCTGTTCTACTGTGAATGTGCATTGCAATGTATAATTTTCAAACCAAAGTAGTTCTCATGAGGTACGTTTTAGTTGGGGAGAGATAAGCAATTGACATGAAACCTTCTGGGCTTCTTTCAAAGGAGAATGCAGCACAAAACTTAAGAGATCCTGAGAATGCAAATGCACAATTTACCTCCAAGGTCATCTTGAGTACTGGGAATGCTGACAATTATACCCACAAGAATTGGTTTCCAGTGCTAAGTGGTAACTGTTTCTGCTGGCAAGCTGCTTGGAAGGTGGTCAGTTGTAGCCACAGCTCTCTCCATAGAGAGCAGCAGGCATGACTTTCCCAGGCATTTTCCTGGGGAAGGCTGTGAGAAGATCAGAGAAAAGAATGAGAAACAATTCTTATCTCCACTTGCTGCACATATTGTTGTGCACACATGGAATGTGTTATGGAGATTTGTTTACCAAAGGGTGATTTATTAATTGGACACTGGTGATGGTGTTTGGATTGATTGACCAACTGGATCAGTCTGTATCGGACTGTCTGTAAGGGTGATGAGTTTCTTTATAAGAAGTATAGTATAATATAGTAGAATAAAGCGATTGATCAGCCTTCTGCAATCATGGAGTCAATGCTAATTATTACCCAGTTGGAGGCCTGTGACGACACACTGACACTTACAAATTCCAGAAACACTCTTGTTCATGGCAGTCTTAGGAACTGCCTTGTTCTGCAGGCTGGAGTATTGGTGCATTCTCTTTTGTCACATAAATAGGAATGTCCTTCTTTACTGAATCTCTTTTCTTTTAAACCCAAATTTGAGGTGTTCCAAGTACGCTCTTGCTTGGGGCATAACATCTTCAGAGCTGGCAAAGAAACCTTTTTGTGGGTGGACGGGAAGATACTTGCTTCATTTAGCATGTTTTGTCTTCAAGGACATCTAGATTGTAGATTTCAAAGTAATGACGAAGTTAGAATTTCTAAAATGAATGTTGTTCCCTGGTTCTGGTAACTCTGCCACCTGTTTTTGCACAGTTAAAAGGAGGGCAATATTCCAATATTACCTTTTCCCCCTAGTCTGACTAGTTCTCTTGTGTCTCATCTACAGCTATCTTATGACAAAGCAAGGCCATGCATTAAACCAAGGCTCTGCAAAGCACTTTCGTGCCTTGAAGCTCCCAGAAAAAGGCCCTGTATTTGAACTGAGCTTGTACTGGACCTGAGCATCCCCTCTGCAACTCTAGAAAACTTGACATCACACATGGACATTCATGCAGGAAGGATCTTTGAGAGCTCTTCTGAGGTTTCTTTTTGAAGGGAGGTGCTGTAAACTTAAAGTGTTGGAAAACTCCCTCTTTTTTTTTGGTTGTTTTGTTGTTTCTTTTTTTTTTTTTAACTTAATAGTGAAAGGTCCATTATTGTACAGTGGCATACCAGGGAAATGGAGCCTGGGCTTCACAGTTATTCCTATTGCTGGACAGCTTTATGTGATGGGGATTGAACCCACCATACTTTGTAAGATTGTGCTTGGGATAGCTGAAATACCAGGCTCTTTCTAAGGAATGAATTGCCAAACAGTGAATCTGACACTGTGGCAGGATAGGTTTTACATTTTTTAATGTATTCTAGTTGCAATACATTGAAAGCTATTGAGTTACTCTGGATCTACACGTGGGTAGTGAGCTAGTTAATGTCAGTTGTTGGTTTTGGCAGCATTTATTTATAGGCTTACAAAGATATTTTTCAATTTATAGGATAATATTGTGATTATCTGGGAGCATAAGGGGAGTCATGGTATTTACAGGCATGAAATACTTGTTCAATTATTCAAGCTTCAGCCCTAGTTTTTAGTCATAAATTCTAGTCTTGTGTTGCCAAGAAAAATAAGAGGACAAAATCCATTAGAAGCAGTAGGTGAAATGTTCTAATGGTAGTACCTTTGTGTTGTAAACCTCCCCTTTCTTCCACACCACATTTCTAACCATCAGGCTTTAATCTGCCCGTGTCTGACATAAGGAACTTGAGCTGCTTCAGTTTTTCTTTAACTTGTAGGCACATGTTCTTGCCATTTCTTAACTTCTGGTTTTGGTGAGATAAACAGGGAGATGTGATTACTGTAAAAGCTCTAATTTTCATTCCTCCACTTAATGGAATCACTATTTAAATTTACTTTACTCTTCCACTCCTTTTTATGAAGAGTAGTTGTCAGTATTCCCATTGCTGTTGGTGCACCTCCCATGTTTTATTCAGCCAAGCCCTTCAATCATAGTGTCTTACCCAACATCTTCATCGTCCTCTGCATTTTTTTTACATCTGTTTTGTCATAGGACAGAGTGCTGCATTCTTAGAAGTATTTTTTTCAATGATTGCTGGAGTTTGGCTGCAATAAGACACTTTTTGTCTGCTTTCACATAGACTGCTTTCAAAGTTTTTCTTTTTTGCTTACTCACATGTGGAAACCCAGAGCACCAGGAATATTTCTCTGTCTGCTCTGGGGTGTCCTGACCCCCAGGGGAGCACTGACTTTGACCCTCATTCATGGAGAAGTTTCCTAGACTTCAAGATAGACTAGAATCCACAAAAGTGTGAAATAGATTATATAGAGTAGTGTAGGTGTATCACTTGGTGAGAAATTTAGATTTTGGGATTTTTAGTATGTTGTGGATGGAAGCAAGATGGAGGGCACAGGGTGTTGTCCTGGGTTTCTTCTTCATGCTTCTTCTTCCTTCTTCTTCATGGGTTTTGGTGGCATTTTGTAATTGGGCAGAAAAGTTCACATTGTGGGTTTCAAGGGACCAGTTATTGGGTTAAAAGGGAAGATAATTTAGGTGTCCTTTCTTAATTGGATAGTTTAGCCTTAAAAGACCTTGTAACAAGAGATTGTTAGCCATTTTGTCCCTTGCTAATGAGAAAGCTACCAAGCTCACAGTAGTGAGACTGTTTCACTAATAAGAAATAATAAACACTCGAGTCCAAATATGAACTATTGTCTCAAATGCCTTCAATCCAGACCCAGAGAAAGCAATACAGGGCCAGCACATTTTCTCCAGAGGCAGAGGGGACAGCAGGGCAGCAAACACGCTGGGCATGACTGCAATTGTGACCAGCCCACGTGGGGACCGTGGTCACGTTCCCTCAGGCAGGACACGGTGGCAGGTTCATCCCTCAGCAGGGATGTGCTGTGTGCCTGGCAGTGCCAATGCCAGGGAGGCTTTCCCAGGGACACATTCCAGTCTCCTGGGTCACGGCAGCTCCCTGGGATGTTGTTTTGAAAAGGAGATCTATGACAAAGTGCAGCCCAAAAGAGCAAGTGAAAGCCTTGCTCCCTTGAATCCAATGGGGTTTCTGCCTCCCAGTGTCATGGGGTGAGGGTTTCTCCCAGGCTCCCCCATTTATCCCTTGAAGCCAATGGGGTTTCTGCCTCCCAGTGTCCCAGCCTCCCCCATTTCCCCTTGGCTGAGGTGTCAGTGGGCACAGCACAGTGTGTACACAGTAATTTGGGGTGCATGCAGGCCCCACAGAGATGACACTGGATGGAGAAACTGCAAGCAGCCATTCTCCAAATGCCCCCTTCCAGAAACAAGAGGCAATGGCACAATGGCAGAGCTGGGAAATGCCAGGGTGCAGAAAGGCACTGATGGAGGGAAAGTTCCCATGGCCACTGGAGAAGCCAGCTCAGAAGGCCTGGGGGGTCCAGGATGGGGAATCACTGCCTCTCAGGCTGGCCAGCAGCTGCAATTCCCTGTGCTGCTTCCTCCTGCAGACACATCCATGTGCTCCTGGTGCTGGGGATGCTGTGGCCATAGCAGGGGTGGGTGGCTGTGCTGTGTGCCCGTGCTGGCCCCTCCTTGGCTCCTGCAGCAGCTGAGCCCAGCACAGAGCACAGCTCAGCTCTCACAAGGGGATGGGCAGTGGTGTCCCCTCACTGACCTCACTCCAGAGAAAAATAACTCTGCCCAGGACCCTGCTCCCTGCCAGCTCTGTCACGGGTCTGCTCCCCGTGTCACAGCTCTTTGTATCACATGCATTTATATTACAGTGCTGTCTGCACAGCTGAAATGCTCCCCCTATCCTTTCTATACTTTTCCCCAAGGCAGGCAATAATTTCTTTGCCTCATTTCTGGATGGAAAGTCTTCTCCTGATGTATAAGATGAGGTGTAGCTTCCACAAACCCTCCTTTCTTTAGCAGGAAATATCTCCCTGTCTCAAAATCTCCCTAGCTGGATGATCATTTATCTTTGGGTTTCCACTGGGTTCATGTTTCCTGTTTTCTTCTTCCAGATTGTGATCCCTAACTGGAGATATTTTACAGCTCTGCTTTGCTTTCCACATATCACTGCAGAGATAATCTCTGAGCAGACAGTTTCTTTTTTCCTTGGAAGTTATTGGGGAAAAAAAGTAACTGAGCTATCAAAACACGAGTGCATCTTTGAAACCCAAAAAGCTCCTCTCTGACCATGCATCCTCCTGGCCCCAGCACATCACCCAGTAATTGAGATTTCTGCCTTTCCAAGTATTTGCTTTCTGTCTGCTTCTCCTTTAAATTCCCAGGAGCCTTCTGGCAGTGCAGGCAGTGCTGATCCCGTTTTACCAGCAGAGAATGCCTTACACTTGGTTTTGTTGATTCCTTTAATCTAAACTAAGTCATTCACCCAGAAAGTTCAAGGCTCTGGAAAGGTGACGCTTTGGGCCCCGTCCCAGGTGAATGTTCCCATTCCCTGCCAGCTCCCAGACGGGTAAGGACTTCCCAGCTCCACAGGCCCAGCTCTGCTGGAGTCAACTGTTATAAACCTGCCACGGGGGATGAGAGCTCATGAAAGGAAAAGGAGCCTCTTTATTGTCTGTCTGCTTGCCTGCCTTCGGTGCTGCTTCCCGTCAGCACTGTTACCCCAGGACTCCCACACAACATGTCCCAGAAGAGAAATTCACAGAAGAGCACAGAAATGCTCTTCCAGAAGCACAGAAATGCTATTCCAAAAGCAGAGAAATGCACAGAAGAGCACAGAAATGCTCTTCCAGAAGCACAGAAATGCTCTTCCAAAAGCAGAGAAATGCACAGAAGAGCACAGAAATGCTCTTCCAGAAGCACAGAAATGCTCTTCCAAAAGCAGAGAAATGCACAGAAGAGCACAGAAATGCTCTTCCAGAAGCACAGAAATGCTCTTCCAAAAGCAGAGAAATGCACAGAAGAGCACAGAAATGCTCTTCCAGAAGCACAGAAATGCTATTCCAAAAGCAGAGAAATGCACAGAAGAGCACAGAAATGCTCTTCCAGAAGCACAGAAATGCTATTCCAAAAGCAGAGAAATGCACAGAAGAGCACAGAAATGCTCTTCCAGAAGCACAGAAATGCTATTCCAAAAGCAGAGAAATGCACAGAAGAGCACAGAAATGCTCTTCCAGAAGCACAGAAATGCTATTCCAAAAGCAGAGAAATGCACAGAAGAGCACAGAAATGCTCTTCCAGAAGCACAGAAATGCTATTCCAAAAGCAGAGAAATGCACAGAAGAGCACAGAAATGCTCTTCCAGAAGCACAGAAATGCTATTCCAAAAGCAGAGAAATGCACAGAAGAGCACAGAAATGCTCTTCCAGAAGCACAGAAATGCTATTCCAAAAGCAGAGAAATGCACAGAAGAGCACAGAAATGCTCTTCCAGAAGCACAGAAATGCTATTCCAAAAGCAGAGAAATGCACAGAAGAGCACAGAAATGCTCTTCCAGAAGCACAGAAATGCTATTCCAAAAGCAGAGAAATGCACAGAAGAGCACAGAAATGCTCTTCCAGAAGCACAGAAATGCTATTCCAAAAGCAGAGAAATGCACAGAAGAGCACAGAAATGCTCTTCCAGAAGCACAGAAATGCTATTCCAAAAGCAGAGAAATGCACAGAAGAGCACAGAAATGCTCTTCCAGAAGCACAGAAATGCTATTCCAAAAGCAGAGAAATGCACAGAAGAGCACAGAAATGCTCTTCCAGAAGCACAGAAATGCTATTCCAAAAGCAGAGAAATGCACAGAAGAGCACAGAAATGCTCTTCCAGAAGCACAGAAATGCTATTCCAAAAGCAGAGAAATGCACAGAAGAGCACAGAAATGCTCTTCCAGAAGCACAGAAATGCTATTCCAAAAGCAGAGAAATGCACAGAAGAGCACAGAAATGCTCTTCCAGAAGCACAGAAATGCTATTCCAAAAGCAGAGAAATGCACAGAAGAGCACAGAAATGCTCTTCCAGAAGCACAGAAATGCTATTCCAAAAGCAGAGAAATGCACAGAAGAGCACAGAAATGCTCTTCCAGAAGCACAGAAATGCTATTCCAAAAGCAGAGAAATGCACAGAAGAGCACAGAAATGCTCTTCCAGAAGCACAGAAATGCTATTCCAAAAGCAGAGAAATGCACAGAAGAGCACAGAAATGCTCTTCCAGAAGCACAGAAATGCTATTCCAAAAGCAGAGAAATGCACAGAAGAGCACAGAAATGCTCTTCCAGAAGCACAGAAATGCTATTCCAAAAGCAGAGAAATGCACAGAAGAGCACAGAAATGCTCTTCCAGAAGCACAGAAATGCTATTCCAAAAGCAGAGAAATGCACAGAAGAGCACAGAAATGCTCTTCCAGAAGCACAGAAATGCTATTCCAAAAGCAGAGAAATGCACAGAAGAGCACAGAAATGCTCTTCCAGAAGCACAGAAATGCTATTCCAAAAGCAGAGAAATGCACAGAAGAGCACAGAAATGCTCTTCCAGAAGCACAGAAATGCTATTCCAAAAGCAGAGAAATGCACAGAAGAGCACAGAAATGCTCTTCCAGAAGCACAGAAATGCTATTCCAAAAGCAGAGAAATGCACAGAAGAGCACAGAAATGCTCTTCCAGAAGCACAGAAATGCTATTCCAAAAGCAGAGAAATGCACAGAAGAGCACAGAAATGCTCTTCCAGAAGCACAGAAATGCTATTCCAAAAGCAGAGAAATGCACAGAAGAGCACAGAAATGCTCTTCCAGAAGCACAGAAATGCTATTCCAAAAGCAGAGAAATGCACAGAAGAGCACAGAAATGCTCTTCCAGAAGCACAGAAATGCTATTCCAAAAGCAGAGAAATGCACAGAAGAGCACAGAAATGCTCTTCCAGAAGCACAGAAATGCTATTCCAAAAGCAGAGAAATGCACTTTTTAGTATGTTGTGAATGGAAGCAAGATGGAGGGCACAGGGTGTCGTCCTGGGTTTCTTCTTCATGCTTCTTCTTCCTTCTTCTTCATGGGTTTTGGTGGCATTTTGTAATTGGGCAGAAAAGTTCACATTGCGGGCTCTTTGGGATCAGTTATTGGGTTAAAAGGGAAAATAACCTAGATGTCCTTTCTTAATTGGATAGTTTAGTCTTAAAAGACCTTTTAACAAGAGATAGTTAGCCATTTTGTGCCTTCTAATGAAAAGCTGCCGAACTCACAGTTTTCACTGTTTTACTGATAAGAAATAATAAACACCTGAGTCCAAACATGAACTGCTGTCTCAAGTGCCTTCAGTCCAGGCCCAGAGAAACCGACAGCTGGTACCCTCTCACAGTTTTCACTGCTTTACTGATAAGAAATAATAAACACCTGAGTCCAAACATGAACTGCTGTCTCAAGTGCCTTCAGTCCAGGCCCAGAGAAACCAAGAACTGGTACCCCCACACTCACATGAGCTGGGATCTTCTTAGGAGCCCGAGGGGTTTTTGTTGACTTCTAATAACATTAACTAGTTCAGGCCTGAGAACATATTTTTGTACAAACTGAATAAAATATACACCATCATTAATGATTTTTCAGTTACAATCATATTACAGGATTGACTAGTTAGCCAGCTTTATATTAGAATCAACATGTCATGGAGTAGCCAACTCTAATATATTACAGAGCATTTAGTAAATTGCATCAACATTATCACTTGAAAAAAAAAATTATTCTATTGTTTTCCCCAGGATTGATGACACAGAAAGCAGGCTTATGATTTGTTTAGTGGTACCTGCGGTTTCCCAGTTTTTCAAAGCCTTATTAAAAATTTATATTGATGGGCAAGCTTTTCAGCTTTCCCAGTGTGGACTGGTCCCTCGAGAACAGGTTGCACAGCCAACATCTGTGAAGTGGGAGACCTCTGCTCTGCAGCTTCGGAGAGTTAAATTACTCATCCCTGCCTCCAAGTTAGGAAACAGGCAAAGGTAGGTGACTTTCACAAAATCTTGTTGCCAAGGAGCACTGAGCCCCCTGGTCTGACCAGAAACAGCCAGGCACCCTAGGTAGCTCCCTTCTAAACAGAAGAACACAAAAAGATCTGGAAGTGCAAAATAAAGCTTATTGGCTGTGCCACTGGCCAAAGAGTGTGAAGCCCAGCCCTTAACAGCTGCTTGAAGGGAAAGGATGTCAAATTCTGCCTTTTCCTGTTGCAGCTGCAGCCTGTTACTTCTCTGATCTCCAGGCTGGGCTTGCAGCCTCGGTTCCTTCTTAACAGCTGCTTGAAGGGAAGGGATGTCAAATTCTGCCTCTTCCTGTTGCAGCCTGTTACTTCTCTGATCTCCAGGCTGGGCTTGCAGCCTCGGTTCCTGCGCATCCGCTGTGCCTTCAGCCCCGTGCTCACTGAGACAGAAAGTGCTCAAGTGGTGGCCCTGTCACGTAGCATGCTCTGAGTTATGTAATCAAGTGCTTCATAGGGGTTTAGAACTACCAGTGCAGAGAAGAGAAAGCACTAAATGAAATGCCTGTGGAGGACAACAGTGAATTAGGTAATCTATTAAATTTTTCATCTCTTGGGTCTCTTCAAGCCCAGTAGCATCAGAAGCAGTATAAGTCTGAGAATTCAGAATCTTAAAATGAGAAAGTAATGGATGAAGAGCTCATTATGAAACAGATATACATGGAGCTGTATTGCTTTCCCCCCTTTTTTTTTCCTTTCTGAATAAAGCAGCAGGACTTTTGTTTACCAAACTGATTATGTATCCATCTTGGGTTTATCAACCTCCTTGCATGTCAAGCTGAACATGAATCATTTGCTAAAAGGAAACTATTTCCTATTAGGGTGGAGAATACAGCATGAATGAAAGATATTTTACAGTCTTGCGTAGCTTGGAAAGAAGCAAAGTGATTTTATTTAATATAGGATTAAATCAGACTGCAAGAAAAGTCTCGTCTTAACTCTTCTCTCCCCTTCCACATTGTATGAGTGGTATAATCAAAATTTAAACGACTCTACATGGGCATAGCTCTCTTTATATTGCTGGAGGTGAGCTGACTCATAGCAGCAGAAAATAAAATCCTTGTGCTTTATAGTAGGTTTGCTACTTTTCAGTGGTTTCACTGGTTTTTGAGTTGTTTCTCAGGACACCATTCCACTATTTGATAGCCTAATATATATTGATGAGAGGGCGATAATAGTATCTACTATCTATAATAAATCAATTAAAATAATAATAATATAAAATTATTATAAAATGATAAAAATAATAATAAATTCTACTATCTGCTTTCTCTTCCTTATTTTTCATCCTCTTGTCCCCTTGTTCAAACTTTTTATCAGTGTTTGAACAGGGAAGAGGAAAAATTATTTGTCGCACTCTCATCCTGTTACTGAGGTGCAGAACAGGGAGAAAAAAAGGTTTGTTTCTGGCTTATGACAAAAAATAAACTAGATGTGTGGTAATATCTGTCACATGCATTTAACAGAGTGCCTCTATTTGTGTTTCTGCCTATCTGTTAGAGGGATGCTTGCTGCAATTTGGGTTGATGCAGACTAGGTGGAGTAAATCTGAGCTGGTGGGGTGAGCAGCGCAAGGCTGAGGAAAGATGCATGAAAACAGACCACAGATGGGAGAGATAAACAGGATCCCTGGGCTGTGACTGAGGAGGCAGGTCTCTTTAATGGCTCTTAGCAACGCCCCTGCTCTGACCCTTCTCATATGTGAGGAAAATCAAATCAATACACTGTTCTTCAAACCACGATGCTGCAGCAGCAGCAGGGCATTGTGGCAGCCTTCGTCTCTTAAATTCATCTTCGCTTTTCAGTGTGCTGGTTTCTGGATATCCATCCTTGCATCTCTGCTAAGGAAGACTGACTGCATCTTTAATTGGATTGCTTGAGCTCCCATGCACAACCTTCTTCTTATTATCAAGTATTAGGTAGGCAATTTTAAAGTGCTTTTGGATTTGCAGGCTGCTGTAACATTGATCTGACAACCCTATTGTATTCTCTGTAAACATAGCAGAATCTTCTCTTTAAAACCTACTGTGTTTTAAATCTTGCTTTTTTCTGTTTTTGTGGTTGAGCAGGGGGGACTGCTGGTTTTTTCCTTCCTTTTAAAAAAAGATGTAGCTGATTTGTGCTTTTGGAAAAGGATATTCCCTCGTTGATCCCTCCCCTGTTCTGTGGAGCTATAACCCAGTGCCATACAGTTACTTGCAGTGTTGATGAACATCTGTTCAACTGTCTAACATTTAGGGCAGGCTGCTCAGTCTTTTATCCTTTAATTTTCCTGTGCATACTTCAAAGGTGTGGACTGGGACTGTGCCCCCTGAGTAAGTCCTCCCTTGTTTCCAGAGATGGCTAACAGAGGACCAAGCTATGGCTTAAGCCGAGAAGTTCAGGAAAAGATTGAACAGAAATACGACGCAGAATTAGAGTCTAAGCTGGTGAACTGGATTATTGTGCAGTGTGGAGAACAGATAGAGCACCCTCCTCCTGGAAGGCAACATTTTCAGACCTGGTTGATGGATGGAACAGTGAGTTTTGTCCAATTGCCCACTTTCATGTTTTTATTTGCACAGTGCTCCTGTGTTCTGTCTTCATTTAGATAAATTGATCAGAGCTCATGGTCAGTGCAGAAATATATGTCTTAGTATCTGATTTATTTCCTTTTGACCAAGAGTCTTTATCTCAGAATGTAAATTATCCTGCTAGTGCACTGAGATCAGTACAATATTTATGATTCTTATGAGTCATGCATGTTTTATATATAAGTATGACTCATTCCTTCAGCTTTTTCTCTCATGCAGTTAAATGAGATCTTTTTTTTTAAAGCAAGATGTATACTTTTATCTTAAAGAAATAATCAGTGTTGACAAGGAAAGGCAAAGAGATATAGCACATTTGAAGGATAGGATTGTGTCATAACTGTCTTCTTGGGAATAATTCTGTAGCTAAAATATTTTTTTCCATTGCTTTATTGAACAACAGGTAGATGCTGCTGTTTGCAGTGGCTGTAAGACCATGCTAGTCATTGAATCTCTGCCAAAGTGACTTTAATAACATTTCAGTTGATATTGCTTATTTTTTGGCTTGGGCATTAGGCTTCTTCTCTGTCAGTTGTTATATAACCTCCACCAATGATTGCTTTGTTGTTTCTAGCAGATTAGGATTTATATGGTTATGCTTTTGCCTCAGTTAATGAAAGCTTTAATGCTTTTCTAATATACTTTGATTATTATCAATTTCCTTTTTTGTTTTTAACTGAAGAAATTATGTCCCTAACGGAAACTGGCCAGATCAAAAGCATTTTGCAACATCATTTCATGTGCAGAAATTGCCTTCTAGTTCAGTGCCTGCTTTCTAATTTTGTTTCTGTCTTTATCTCTCAGCTGTTATGCAAGTTAATAAACAGTTTGCATCCAAAGGGAAACGAGCCTATTGCAAAGATCTCTGAATCAAAAATGGCTTTCAAGCAGATGGAACAAATATCTCAGTTCTTAAAAGCTGCTGAAATATACGGAGTAAGAACAACAGATATTTTCCAGACAGTGGATTTATGGGAAGGTAAAAATAATAAACTGAAAGTCAGTTTATAGTCTTCATTTTACTTTGCTTTGATGTGCATTTTGTCTAGGCATATTCTCTAATGAAATTATCTTTTGTTTCTGTTTGCCTTACCTCATTACCATGTTCTTCCAGTGCTGCATTATTTCCTCTGAGGGATTTATATTGCCCTGAGGGCATAACAGAACGTTTCCAAGCTCATGTGTTATCCAAAACCCCATCATTCTGATAGAAATTCACAGACCTAATAAAACAACTGTTCTCTCTGCTAATTATTTCAAAGTAAATAGCTCCTAATACGAACATGGAAAACCCTGATTTTCTGATGACAAAATTTTATTGCAGTCTTCAAATTATAAGCAAAGCTTAATTTGGAGCTAAGAAATGCATTCTCAGGAGCATATGTGCCTCTGTGAAGCTTATGAAGGTTCATTTATGACTAGTGAGAAACAAAACTCACTGCTTAATGCTGCATTAGCTGACCTTCTCTCTCTAAGGAGACAGTCTTTTAGGAGAGGTCACTATGGCAACAGCAAAGAAACTCAGTGTGCTCCTGCGGTTTTACAGTAAGGCAGGTGAAGTCTTACCATCCCAGGCTCGAAATGGAAACTGCTTGTTCTAGTTGCTGAAGAGCTGTGTCATTTGTGCATTCATGGGGCTGGTTTTGCCCGCTTCTATGGTGGTACATCCCGTCCTGGTGCTCTAGCCAAACACACTGTATACCCTGCATCTCCCTGGACAAGGGATGCAACGCTTTGCTTGAGCACTCAGAGCAAAGACAGCTGCAGAGCAGTGAAAGGCACATATGAAAGGGTCAAAAATCTTCAATGAGAATCAAACAGTGGAAAGAGGAAAATAATCCACTGAGAAAGCTGGCCAGCTTAGTTTGTGTAGGAGTACATATCAAAAGAAAAAAGTGGGGTATGTTTTCACAGGCAGTCAGAATATATGTGGAAGAGATCACTCCTCTGAAGGACAGCTGGAGAAATGAAAGACTAGGGAGCTCTTCATGAATGGGTTAGAGGAAAAGGACATACTGACAGATAGTGTTACTGGGATCTGTAAATGTCTCAGTGCCAGATTTGCTTGACAAATCCATACCTTTGGCACAAGGGCAGGATTGTTTCTTCCAGTTCAGTCTTTAGTGTTTTATGAAATCTATCTCTACATGTCTTAAATGAAGGGATGTTCACTTCCCTGAAGTAGCACCTTCCCACCCCTCAGCCTAGCAGACTGTTGAGAGAGAAGCTCCATCTAACTTGTAAGTTAGATAATTTCAGATGTTATTCTTTACAGTCTTTTGCAACTCATAATGGCTTCCTACCAGGCATATGAAAATATAGTACATTGATCCTTATGAGGAAAAGGACTTGCTTTGAAGACATAATGCTTACTTCTAGTGGCTGTCTCCTAATTTCCTTTCACTCATCACCTTTTCTCAACAGACATAAGGTGAAAAGATAGTAACTTCTAGAGGACAGGAAGTCAAAACACAACTTGCGAACTAGGAGGAAGACATACAAGACTTTTCTTCTCTGTTATTTTAATACTTCCAAAAGCTAATCTGTGACTCCTCACTTTCCCACTCCCTTTTCATCCTTCCTGCTGCTCATTTCAGTGCTGGGATGACATAGTATGTCTCTCCAGCAGTGAGAGCTCTTTTTGTCTCACTGTAACTCTGACCTCTGGCATCTGTGCTGCTTCAGGGCTGAATTGTCTGAACAGGGATGCCTTAGCTGGGCAGAAAGGACAATCTCTATTTCACTGTTTCATAATTGCAGCACTCCTACACCTCACACCATAATCTCTTTAGAAAGAGAGATATCAATATATGTTTATAGGGAAAAAAGTGTGTGACTGAGAAACAGCTTTCCCCTGGCACTAATTATTTTCCATGAGCTTTTGCTTTGAAATTCTTAGCAATGATTAATGAAAATATTTTAGGATATGATCTGCTGTTGTCTGTTTCAAACTTGCTCCATCTGTTGCACTTCTCTTCATCTCTTTGGCATCTTGATCCAGGGGAAGTACCACCTCTTTTTGGCCCCTTCTTACATAAATGTACTGTGCTGAGCAGCTTTTCCTGATCCACACCCAAGACGTGTTCGCTGCCTTTTACAGATGCCTCCTTGATATATTTCCAGGCAGGCAAGAGGCAGGTGAACCACTGGGTATTTGTTCAACATTTACAAAAAAAGCATTTCAGGAGTACTTTGCAGAGTGATTCTCCATCTTTTTGTTTGAACCTTCTCCTTTGTGGACCTGGAGAGGAGGTCTTTCCAGATAGGTTTCGCCTAAAGAGAAAGGCTTGGCACAAGAAGTGAGCAGAAACCCCCTCCTCCTTGTTTTAAAAACAGTGCCAAGTTCCTCTACAAGGCTGTGTTATTCAAAGCACACTTCAGAAGACACTGAGATGCAGGAGTGTCACCAAGGTGGGTCCCTGAAATGAGGCTGAAGCTGTGGGCCAGGTGGGTGACCCACATGGCTGTCAATAAACAAGTACGGGAGCTGAGGGAAGGCACTGACTACAATTTGCTGCAATTCCAGAGTCAAACCTGGCTTCAGGGAAGGTGTATGATCCCTTCTGTCAGGTGACTGCAATGGAAATTGAAAATTTTTCCCTGCTTTATTTCTTTTATGCTGACAATCAAGCCCTTTGTATTCTTTCTTGGAGGAGGGCCAGTGACACAAGACCACCTGGATTCAGGTCTTCCCTCACCCACAGCGCTCCTCATATGCAGCAAGGAGTCTTGAAGAGCAGAGCTGTGGCTTTGTTTTGTCACGTGCCGTTCAGCTCCCACTCACTCAGGTTTACCCCTGCAGCATCTCCCACTTGTCACTGACAAATAAAGCAGAGCTGAGCACAGAGCGTGGGGGGGCTGCCAGATGGCTCTGCAAGGCTGATCATCATATTTCACTGCCTGTCCTTTGTTCCTTTTGCTTTTTTCCTTTGCCTGCCATCATTATTCAGCTGATTCACTTTTCAATCCTTCTCCGCATCTCTTTTCATCCCAGGCAGTCACTGCTCTCCTGCTATATGGGAGGCATCCCAAGGACGTTGTATGTGGCATCTGTTACAGCATATGGTACATCTGCTGCTCCGGGAGCTCTCAGGGCTCCTGCCTCACACTCCTCTGGGTGCGCCTGCGGACGTGCGCATGGGGAATGTCGGCTCTGTGGCCGCCCTCTCCAGCAAGGACCCCTCTGATGCAGTTTGCCTTAAATACAGTAAAATGCATCAGTTCTGGAGGGCTGACAATTTATTTTATGAGCAAATGGTCCCCTGCAGATAGGAATTTTATGAACTTTAGTAGTCTGTATGACAGCCACAGTTGGAAGCTGATAGATGTTTTCAGCTTTGGTGTGCTGTCCTCACTTCAGCCACTGTGTTACAGAGCCCTGGACTGCATCTGCCTGTAATCAGGGTGATGCACTACAGAAACACAGGGTTTCTGTAGTGTGCACTGCTCCCTTCCCTCTACACTCCAGCTCATCTCATTAGTACTGGTCCACTGGAGGTATTTCTGAATTCTGTTATCATCGTGTCTCTGGTGTCTCCTTTTTTCTGAATTGTTTGTTTTCACATGTGAAGGGCCAGAATCAGATTTGTTAACTACATACATTACTTTAGGAAAGAGGAAGAACTGGAATGAAAGAGGCAAGGGGAGTAATAGAAATGCTTATGGAAGGATTTCGTAAGGGAGAAGCAAAAGGCAGATTTCCAATAATTTACTACCTCACACAATTGGAAATACCTGCTGCAACTTATTTTTGCTAGAGGTAAATGTAGCATGTCTGGATTGGGTCATGAGTTATGTAACTTCTATTTGGCTAAAGCTGAGACAAGCCCTGACTTTCTGAACTGAGGAATGAAGTAAAATAGCATAGGGAGAACATGGAAAAATAGTGGACCAAATGGGAGAAATTAAAGGTATGAAACTGAATAGCATCATAGTATGTAGGAATGTTTAGAAAGGTGCTTTGATGATTAATTTGGGAAGGACTGATAGAATTTATCTGCACAGGAGCTCCCAGAATGCTGTGAGCTCTGTTAGCACAGGGATTAAACTGACTCTGAATAAACTGAGACTCAGCACTGTTATTTAACACAATCTTCTCCTTCAGCCACATTTTACTGAGTATATTACCATTATTTGCATACCAAAATAATCTTTCCTTAGGAGAAAATTTTGTCAAAGGGATTCTATAGACTTAAAATGGTATGGAGGAAGGCATGAAAATAATCAAAGGCCTGGAAACCTGGAAATGCCTGAAAAATTAAGTTTTGCTTTAACTCCATCCCTTTGTTGACTTTAATAACCTCTTGTATGTCAGTACTTTCATTTCAGCAATGGTAAAATAGCATTTATAATTCTATTAACACATATCTTCAGGGACCTGGGGGAGTTAGTTAATACATCACATAAAACTGGTTTTCACTGTGCCAAGCTATTTGTTGAGCAAGGATTTCCTACGTTAATGTCACTGTCTGGCTTTCTAGGGAAGGACATGGCAGCAGTGCAGAGAACCTTAATGGCTTTGGGCAGTTTGGCGGTCACCAAGGATGACGGCTGCTACAAAGGAGATCCGTCCTGGTTCCACAGGTAAAGTCCAGAGCTCAGCTGCTCAGAGCTGTCTTCCCTGGGAAGCTGGTAATATCATCTGCCTTTAGGCTTTAAGGAAATTTATTGGGAAAGGAAGGGAAGAGTATTTCCCAAGTTTCCTTGTAATAGGGAGGTTTTTCTCTGGAGGCTAGAGAAGGGAAGCAGGAAAAGTGTATATTTGTCAGCAGGTTTGCTCTCTCACATCAGATAGCAGACAGAAAGACTAAGGAAGGCAAGGCTGTTAAGGATGTCTGTGAACCCCCAAGCAGCAACCCCTTCAGTAAGCAAAGAGAAGGCATGAAGTCTCTTTACTTTTTTCATCAAACCAAAAATTATTTAATTTCTTAGGCTTCTTTATTCTTGGGAAGCACTGCTTATCTGTGAAGAATTCTCTGTCTTGGCAAAGCTGTTTATTTGTTCTGAAATTCCATTTATTTTGGCTAGGGAGGGACAGGAAGAAAAGGAAATCCTCCTGCAGTTACTCTCCTGCCCCACAGGCATATTATTGACATAAGTTTCTGCCATCCAAGAGTATCTCTTACACAGAAATGTCGAAGGCAGGTTAGCAAAAAGAG
Source organism: Pyrgilauda ruficollis (assembly GCF_017590135.1). Taxonomy (NCBI): domain Eukaryota; kingdom Metazoa; phylum Chordata; class Aves; order Passeriformes; family Passeridae; genus Pyrgilauda; species Pyrgilauda ruficollis. Next base: position 4,081,343 of record NW_024515875.1, read on the forward strand.
TTGACTGCTTGTCTTTTCTTTGCTTGAATTTTCTGATGTCTAGGTGAGGCTCAGCAAAAATAAAGCAAACTTCACTTTGTTTGTCTTAAACCCTGAGCTGGTTAAACTGAATCTGAGATTTGAATTTTAGGTGAATAAATGCAAACTCCTATGCATTGTTTTTATGAAATCAAGTTACATTAACTTAATACCCTGCACAAATAGATTTATATTTACAGAATATAATTAGGTTTAAAATTGATTTAAAATCCAATTACATTCTTTAATATAAACCAGACATGAAATCACTATGACCCAGACAGGCTTATTTGTTTTATGTAACTAAAACAAAGTCCCACATGGAAAAATTAATTTTCATCTAGACTCTTAATTGTGGGTGGGAACAGTTTTTGTTGACATGGATGAAGATATGATCACCTCTCTTCTCTTCTAGCTGTCTGTCCAACCCATACTACTTGGATAGCCAACCCATATCCATTGCAGTCCCTGTGATATACCTTAATACCATCTTACAGTCGCTGCCTTAAGGAAAGCCAGTGTTACGGCATGTTGCCAGTCAGGAGCTGTTTCCTGAGTAGCTTCCCTATCCCTTCAGGCAGACCAAACCCCCTCACTGCCACCCAGTGTTACTCATAATTCAGGGCTTTCAGGGTGGTTCTTAATCACCTTAAGCTGAATTGAGAGACCAGTATCAAATGGCATAAGAGTATCTGTGCAGGGATTGACAGCGATTAGGGTAATGCCGCACTTACCCTAAGCCATTTAACTTTCCATTGCCAGTGTTTCACATTCCCAGTGCCATCAGACTGATGTCCCTGTCCTTACATAGCAAGATTCATGGACTTCCATAGCTGTTTGTTATTCTGTGGCTTGGCAAACACAAGCACTAGTGTAAAGTTGGCACAAAAATTTGACAGATCTGGTGGGCACAGTTTTAGGTAAGAGTGACACTGGACAGGCCAAACAGAACTTGACATAGTATGAGACATGGCAGGTGAGTAGACTTGCCTTCGTCTCTTTTCTTAGTCTCAGTTAAGGCCATTTCCACTCATCTAAAAACAAATCTCATACATGTTATCTGTAAGACCATCATACACTCAATGTGGGGCTTGTGATGGTAAAAATAACACTATATGATCCAAGCCATATATGTAATCAACTTTTATTAGCCTATCCAGGCTATTCTTTAGTATCTCCTTTTATTTCTTCTTTGCAGTTCTCATTTTTTTCTGTGTTTAATTACTTTTGACTTTCTGTGGAAATACTCATCAGCATAGCAAAAAATTCTAGGAGGAAAGAGGAAAGAACAGTACAATACTTTCCTGTTTTTTAAATTAAAATAGAGGCAGACACAGTGAACCTGAGATTCAATTAGGTAACAGGAGTTGTTCTAAAAACATCCTCTCATGGAGATCCTGGCAGTAGTTTGCTGCCTGTGTAAGTATTCTGGAAAAGAAATTAAGCAGCAGTGAGAGAGGTCTGCTTTCTGAGGCATCACAGTCCTGTGTGCCTCCCCCAAAACAGAGTTTTTTCTGGCAAGAGCTGTGGGATCTGAGAGCCTGTGGTGGGTCTCTATAAGCCCTCTTACTGGTCTATACTTCACCACTTGAGGACTCATTCTGGAAAATGACTGGTCAGTCCTGGTGTCCTGTGGATCTTTCTCCCCCTTCCACTTTGCTGGGCTTTCACGTGGACGTGAGTTCGTCTCCCACAATTTCCTGAGCACCCTGAGCCTAGCAGAGGGTTTAAGTGCTTTTTTGGAGTTGAGCCAGGGTTGTCAGCACAGTGCAGGATCTGATTCTCACAAGAGAGGGTCATGTTGACGGTTTTCAATCACAGCAGGTACCTAACCTAGTATTCTCATCTAGTGAAGGGGTGGGGAAGAAGAGGGGAACTGTAACTCAATGCCATATTGCTGCGTAACCTGTAACCTAATCACAGGACAGACACAGCAGGGAAATAGATTCTACCCACGTGGGAGTAGGGTCTGGTAGATGGAAAGCCTCCCTCAATCTGGGACTCTGCCAATTCATATGGTTCATTTGATAACAACAGGCTGATCCTTCTCCATTGCAAATTGCTTGTTTTCCCCATCTATTAGAAATGAAAGATGATCCAAGATGAACAGTTTCTTGCAAGGCAGCAGAGTGCAAACTTTTCTCCTTCTTCTTAGCTGCCACTTTGGCCTTCAATGCTATTTTCAGAGAGAAAAAGGCTTCTTTTATGTTCCAACAAAGATTCATTGATCCAAAGGGCTTTTGAGACCAGGGACACTGGACAAAAGTGGTCAGTATGTTTTGACAGAAGATAAAGAACTGTCATACAGTTAAGACACAGGTGCAAAGGGCAAAGCCTATTGCTTAGGAGGCGAGAGATCTGGAAATGGCAACAAGGCAAAGGTTGTCCTGCTGACAACCAGTATCCCCTCTGCAAATATGATCAAGTCCCTTCTCTGACCCACTGCTGCCCTGGGTACACTCAGCTTTTATTTACTCCACTGACTGAAATTACTCCAGTTTTTACTGTTGCTCTAGATGGATATCAACTTGTCGTGCAGCACAGGTAAGTGTCTCATGGATCAGATCCCATGGACTACAGCTGTTAAGAGCTATAGGGCTCAACACAAATTAACACTATTTTGTGTTTTATATATAACACTTCATGAATAGTTTACCTGTCACAGCTTCTGGGGAAGTCCCTTGGGGTTCTGCAATAGCGGGGACAGTAAAAGTGTAAAGTACTGTAGGTTTGACTAGAGCATTACTTCTATCTGCAGGAAAGCAATTAGCCCAGCCAGTATTGTCCAGCACATGGGATGGGGCAAATGACTTAATGTATTACAAAGGATATGAGCCAATTTCAGACTGATTTTCATGGTCATAATCCCTGTGTTATTTCATGATCCTACACAGAATGATGATATGTATGTATGTTGCTTTTTTGTGTGTACCTGGACAGGAAAGCACAGCAAAATCGACGAGGATTTTCAGAAGAGCAGCTTCGGCAGGGACAGAACGTAATAGGCCTTCAGATGGGCAGCAACAAAGGAGCATCACAGTCGGGCATGACAGGCTATGGGATGCCAAGGCAGATTATCTAAAAGCATCTCTGTCTGTGGAGAAAACACTCCTCTGCAGCATGGTCTGTTAAGGAAAAAAAAAAAAAAAAAAAAAGAAAAAAATGCTTATTAGTTCCTTTTCTGCCTGGTTTTTAATAGTTAGTGCTCTCTAAAGTTTGGGGTATTTTTGGTTTGGTTTGTTTTCTTTGCAGCTGCAAGAGTTTGCCTAGGAACTTGGGTTTTGTGGTGGTGTGTGTCAGTTCACAGCACGTGCGCACTGCTGCCTCCTACTTTTCACTTCTGAACTATGCAAATACAATTATTCTGTATTAATTTATTGGCAAAGTGTTATCTTCCATATTTGTCTCACACTGCACTTGTATTTCAACCAGTAACCTCGTTCTTCAATCAGTGATGATATTGTTTGACTGAAGAATAAAGACGAAATAAAGATACTTCAAAGACTCATTACTTAAAGGAGGTAAACACTGAAACCAACAACCACATGGTACAGTGCAGATGAGTTAAATATTTTCAATGGTCAATCTCTCTCATCTCTAACCCAGAGCGCTCTCTGAATGACTCCCTGCTATAGTATTTACAGTCTGTGTTAAATGTTCAATTCAGTTTTTGTCTAAAGGCACACCCAAAGTATTTTCCTAAAAAGAGGAAAAGATTTATTATCCACTGAGTCTGATTCATGCAGTCCCAGCCAATCTAGCTCGGAATTTTCTTGACCTAGTGTGCTGGGTCATCTGCAACCCACAAATTTGTGGAGCAAGCTAAAATCAGTTTTATAGGGAAAGCAAAATCTGAGCATAAAAAGAAAGCAAAGTAAGGATTAATTCACTATTTCCCATTGGCAGGTAGACATTTATCCAATTCCTGGAAAGCATGGCCTCAGCATGCATGACGGTTACTTGTCACCACAGTTATTCCCTTCCTCTTCTTCCCTGAGCTTTTGCTGCTGACCATGACACAATACGTATGGATATCCTTTGGCCAGGTGGGGTCAGCTGTCCCAGCTGTGCATCTCCCAGCTTCTTGCCCACTCACAGCTGTGGGGACAGAATGACAAAGAGAAAAGACCTTTGCACCATGAAGGGAGTTTAGCAGTAGCCACTACTCGTGAGTTATCAACTTCTTTAGTCCCCAGTCCAAAGCACAGCACCCAGCCAGACTTGGTACACCCACCAGCAGGTGAGTCCCCAAACTTAGGGAATTCTCCACTGTGAATGAACAGTCTTTCAGACAGAGGTGAGAATAGGCTTCATCTTGTGATAGTTGCTACTACACCAAGCAAAGCCCAAAACAAGTTGTGTTTTAAATGCAAAACAAGAGATAGAACAAAAGTACCAGAATGGTTCTGACCTGAAAACCACCCACAGTTCAAATTCAAATAATCTGTTATGTTCATTTATGAAGGGCTGTAAATGTGGCTAGTGGTTTGGAGACAGTTTGCTGGAGTGTCAATAAAAGAAGTGGCTGACACAGTCACCAAAGGCTACCAGAGCGTTCTCTGAGTACTTGATTTGCCTGTCAGCACAACTGCCTTGGGGCTGTGCCCCACACACACTTGAGGGGTGCACACTATTTTCTATGCAGGTTTCCTTGCTATTGACTGTCTCTGGGCTTTCACTCACAAAGCCCATTCCACCTCTTCCCCACAAGCAAGAGGGAAGGGAAACATGATAATTTAACCCTGTGGGTTCTTTGGTGTTTTTCTTTTTAATTCATGACAGTCTTTCAAGAAGGCCTGAAAACATAATATCTAGGCAGGTAACAAATGAAGATTAATCTTTTCTGACAGCTCTCTGAGTGCTTACATATATAGATGGAGTGATTTCTGTCTGGCTTTGAATCCAGTGACACATGCTGACAGCTAAGTGTTTACTAAGTAGCCCTAGGGCCAGCCACACTCAGGTTCACGTGGCTTCAAAAATTTCTACGCTGAGTAAACTGAAAAGGTGGTTCCTTCAGCCCATGGGAAGCCCTCTCTTCCCTGCCAGGAGAAGAGAATAACATGTCCCCACTTCAGCCAAGCACTGCATAGAAAGTGATGTGAAGGTCATGTTATATCGTTGGGGATGAGTGGATCTGCAGTAGCCGCCACTGAAAAGGTCCTGTCTCCAATTGTACCTCCTCTTACAGCTGCCAGGGCATCTTGGCTCCTCCACTGTCCTACTGTCACACTGGTTTGTGTTTACTACCTGTTCAGGGCTATTCTTCTGTTATTTAGGTGAATTAGCTCAGCAGAGGAGCAGATGACAACTCCAGAGGGTGCATCTCAGACAGAGGAGCTCACATTTCAGTTGTGGTAGGGCAGTTGTTCAGTGCAAAGTCTAGTACATAACTTCCCCCTAGATATGACATTAGTTGTAGCATGAAGAGACCAGCAAGTTTTCATATTAAAAACAAATAAGCTGATTAAAGAAATCTGGGCTGATGGTAAGACAAATGCCTGCCACCAGAAATTCCACCTTATGAATGTGAACAGCAGCCACCATCCTCTAATAGAAACTACAAAGTCATAGCCACAGCGGGCAAAATGGCTGGATGGGAGGAGCTGGAAGAACTGCCTTCAGGCAGGTAAGAGGTCTGAGAGGTCCAAACCTGACCCTCTGCCCCACACCACCCTCACAGGGGACACAGCCTGCAGGATCCATCCCAAATTTGGTGACATTGGCCTCCCCTTTCTGGCTGCAGAATTTTCATTCCATTTTCCATTCGTACGTCCTCTCTGAAAAGACCATTTTTAAGAGCTACATGGCAAATTCCCAGGATATATTGCTTACTCTTTTTCTGATGCTAACAGTCTCAATAAAGTTATAGAAAACATTGTCTGCTTGCATATTAAAAAAAAAAAAAAAAAAAAAAAAAAAAAAAAAAAAAAAAAAAAAAAAAAAAGAAAAAAAAAAAAAAGAGTAAAAAAAAAAAAAAATGCAACCAACTGTATTAGGGAAAAACAGCTAAGTGCTCCAAGAAAGAAAATCTATACTGTGTAGCTCCAGACAGAGGACCTGGTTGAGTGGGAACAATGGCCAAAAATACTGATTCCCCAGAATCTTATTTTTGGCAACTAATCCCCAAGATAATAACATACTCTTTCATTACCTTAATCCATCAAACTAATCTAGCTGTTAGTATCTGGCAGTCAATGCTGCAAAGTACACTTTATTCTGGGAGTTAGCTTTATCCTTTTATATTCCTATATGACAGATATAGAAATATTAATGTTATTGTTGATTAAATGCTAATATGCTCTGGCCTACTAATATTCTTCTATTAAAATATCCTTACTACTAAGTTTACAAACATCCTAAGCTAAGAAGTAAATTAATACAGTACATGTTAGTTGCCACCAAGTTAACAGAAAACATCATCACTTTTCTTATATTAGCAATAAGCTATTGTAAATTTGCTTCTACTGCATCAAAAGCACCTATGCAGGTCTCCCAGAAGGCTAATTAATTTATGTGACAACCTTGTGTATTGTTACTAGTTAAAAGCCTTGATATACATTAGAATAAAGACATACAGAAGCTTTGAACACTAGGGGATAGAGTGTGTGTTTGGGAGGAGGGGTTTAGGGTGTTTCCTCTCCTAGCTCTCTAATGCTCAGGGGAGAGTTTCCCCTGCAGAGGATGAACAGTATCTCACTGAAGGCTTTGAATTCAGCGTGGTGAATGCTTTGTGGGGTGCTCCCGGGATGAGTGGAGAGACGAGAATCTCGACTCCATGTTTCAGAAGGCTGGTTTATTATATTATGATATATATTATATTAAAATGATACATTAAAAACTATACTAAAAGAATAGAGAGAAAAGGATTCATCAGAAGGCTAGAAAGAACAAGAATGGAATGCATAACAAAGGCTCCTGACTCCCCAACAGTCCGAGCCAGCTGACTGTGATTGGCCATTAATTAGAAACAACCAACATGCCCCAATCTCAGATGCACCTGTTGCATTCCACAGCAGCAGACAGTTACTGATTACATTTCTCTCCTGAGGCTCCTCAGCTTCCCAGGAGAGAAAAATCCTAGCAAAGGATTTTTCATAAAATATCATGGTGACAACTCAGTTTGACAGCAAGGACAAGCTAAAATAAGATTCCCCACACACTGCCTATAATCCTGTTTGAAGTCTGGTTGTAACTTGATGTAACTACCCCAGGAATGGAATAGAATAGAATAGAATAGAATAGAATAGAATATTTTTGTGATTACAAATAAAAACCATTGTAATATCATCCCCTTCAACAGCTAGAGAAAACCCCATCAGAGCAGGCTGGACCAGAAACACATTAAATATTGTTACTCTTGAGCTTCAGTTTGCCATACTTGTAGACAAGTAAATTACATTTATCTACCTTTATAGATGTTTTGAGACCGTGACGTCATTATAGACAATTGCTAAATAACTTCTTTTTAACATTAAGTTGGCATCTAATAGCCTTCTGAAAGGATGCGCAACAGCTGTGTGAGGGAGGAAGAACTGCATACGTGAGTATGGGATCCAACTTTATCTCCACGTAGGAGAAGAGAAGAAAGAAAATACAGTGAACAGAAAGTAAGTATTATTTCAGCCAGTTCAATTAAGCTGGAGTTTGAGAGCTGCGAGGCTAACATAACAAGATCTGTTTAAAATAAAAACTGATGAGGGTGAACAGCATGAAGAGGCTTCGCTCTCCAGTAAATCAGCCTGCAGCATCATTTTCTAAGATGCCTGTGCTAAACAGCATCTCCCACACTCAGCAGGGATGAGAGGAGAAGGAAGGTGCTCTTTGCAGCAATAGGCAGTAGCAGCCCTGTCCCTTTCACCTGGGAGCTGTCTGTGTGGGCTGTTCATAGGCCACAATACATTCGGACCAAGGTTTCTTGTTTCACTGACTTCTTAGGTCCAAACAGAGCCCTTAAGGAGCAAGGATAAGGACTCAGGACATAAAAGTTTAATTTCTATGTCTAATTGATTGCATTTGGCTCTGGCTGCATTGTTGGGATTGGCTACCTCCATTCCTCTAATGGGAAATACTAACAATAATGGTGGTTTGAGCAGCTCAGATATTAATAGCATTCCTGATATGGTAATGTCTCCTAACTAGAAATAAACTTTAAATATGTTGAGAAGAGAAGTGAGCACCTTTAGAGGAAAGAAATTCAGTCATTTAGTCTAATACTTTTCTGTGATTGCCATGGTGGGTCCTGAGCAATGCAGCAAGGAGTTACCAAGGCTGCAGAAAAGCCTGTGTACAAAGACCTTCCTATAGCTATTTGTCTTCTATAAACTTTAAGAGAAACATAAAAGCTGATCATTTTAATGCATGCATGAGCTACCAAAGGAAACAATCTGTAACACCATAAATTAAGGCTCTTACCAAACAAACAGAGTAACAGAAAATTTTATCAACATGAGTTTTGTGCACAGTATGCTCTTGACAGGAAACAAACTATTTTCCTCTTCTATGGGGCTTGCCATCCTGCAGAAAGGGCAGGCAAGAAGATAGCACAAGCCACTAGCAGGAAAACATTCAGAAGCAACCACTACTCCACACCCTAAAAAATTGATGTATCTATTTTAACTTTGCTGGGGTTGCTCTGCCCACATCAATCTCCAAAATAAAACCACCACAGTTGTACAACTAAGGCTGAGCAGTACAAAACAATGAGATAAAATGGCAGAGGGGGACAAACAAAATATTAACTGTTACCACAGAGGGAAAATCACTGCCTTGCATTGAATGAAATTCTTCTGCTTTCACCTGCATTGTTTGCATTACCACACAGTGTGTGTTACTGTGACATTCAAGTGAAGTCATAATGCCATTCCTCAGATGTAAATAGATTTGTCTGTGGTACTGTTGGATTTATAGGGGATATTAGAAAGGTGACCTTTCTCCCTAATGAAATTTCTGTTAAAGGGCTCACAGATCAAAATGTTACTCTGTTATTGGGCAGCAGTAAATCTTATGCTCCAGTGAGCCAGTGCTCTGCAGACCATGTGACAGCTTCAATGTTTATGTCTAGGTTCAGAAGAAGTGATGTCCAGAAACTCAGGAGAGAGTTTGACTTTTCTGAGATCTGCAGGGCCCAGCTTGCTGGCGAGGAGCCCGGCAGTGCCTGAGGGAAGGAACAGGCATCCCCAGGCTTTCGGGGGCTGGCAGCAGCACGTGTCTGAGACGGGCTGGTGACTGCTGCTGCCTAGAATCAACGACAAAAACTTTCCAAACAACATTAAGAGTGCTTATATTAAAAGCAGATCTTTAATGAAAGCTGTCAGGTGCACAAATATGGCTCTGCGCACAAGCACAATTGATTTACTACAAATTTTATTAGGTTAATTAATTAGTATATCTAGCAGATACATATAATAAGAGACCAGTTGCCCCAGTAAGCCACCCTTGGGATGTTGTTCCAGGAACATCTTTGCCCTTTTTCTTGTTATGTCTTCTAAGTTCTAGTGCAAAACAGTGTCCTTGTTAGAATTCGTCTTATGGAAAATAAGACTAAACAGAATTGTAGGAATGTGTTAGACAGGGTTAGCTTATTTTTCTAAAATGTGAGAGAAAGTGCAGGAAAAGTACTAGAAGCTATATAACTTTGTATTAATGGTCTACAAAACTACAAGTATGTGAAAAATCTATGAAAAGCAAAAATCTTCAGGCATCACTGCTGGGTACTTTCAAACTGAATTTTAAGAAAGGGCATGCATTGTTATCCTGTCAGCAAAGATGTGAGGTGGATGAAAGCTTTTTTATTTGCACAAGAATCGACTAAATGCTCTGTTTCTCTTATTTCTTGTCGAGACACAGAAAGGCCAGCAAAAATGAACAGGGTTTGTTTTTAGGAGCAGGTTTTGCATTAGTGTAATTATGAGTCAACACTTCATTCTAAGTTTCTTTGTATTACCTCCCACACATAATGTAAATGTGAGGGTAACTCTGCTGCTTCCAGCTCCTTCCAGCACTCAACCCAAGCAGTGCTTTGACCAGGTTCTCAAACGTGCTGGAGGAGTGCTTGCACCTGTGGGTATGCCCCAGCACTCCCAGGGCTGCTGAGTACTGGACGTGTTCTTTGTTGGCGTCGTCCTTGGTTAAAGGGGGCAAATCCCTTTCCTCATCTTTAGGAAAAGTCACATAAATTCAGGTCTGGCAACATTAGTTTTCCAGGAGAATAGGAAAACCTTTTGATACAAGGAGGGAAAATCAGTAATTCAGGTTTGGAAGGTCAAGTGGGAGATCGAGGGACTCTGTGCATGTGCCAGGAATGTTCATCATGTCCTGGCATTCTTAAAAAGACCTTTTCCCCAGATCTGCCACAACAGCTCTGACAGTGGTGTTAAGTCAAAGCAGTATTTCTTAGATTCTTCTACCTCAGAAGTGTATTTTGGAACACAGATAACAGTCAGACTCAATTCTCAGTATAAGGGTATTTTCCAACCTAAATGATTGTATGATTCTGTGAAGACAAGCTACATCTGGGTCCCCACGCAAATAGCAGCTGAAGAAGGTTTTGCTACTGAAAAGCAAGAGCTTGAGCTGTAGCCTGGTGAATTTGGTAGTAGGAGTGCATGAAGGACCTGCAGTGGAAGGTTCAGCCCTTCCTGAGCGGAGAGAAGGTGAGGTAAACAACACCAGCCTTGTGTGTAAGCTGGAGTGAACTTTGTGGGGGATTTTGCTCTAGGCAACTCTGGAAGGGCTCAGCAGGGGCAGGCGCTGCTGGGACCGTAGAAAGCAGCTGCTAATCCTCCCTGGCTCTTTGTTACCAAGCGTGTTTTTGTGCTGGATGTTGATGGGGCTGTTGTTAACCGGGGCAGTGGCACAGCCGAAGGTGAGGCCTGCAGGTGGCTCTGCCGGGGATCAGTCGTGAGGGCCCAGCCGGCTCCCTGGCTCCAGCCCGGCCTGCTCACAGCGCTGGCCTGCTGCCGCGAAGGTCCGCGCCGTGAGCTTTAGGGAACGGACCTGCGGCTCCTGAGTGCTGGGAATTTCTTTTTTCTTGAGGCTCCTCTGCATTTAGTTTCATTCTCTACCTTTTTTCTTGGAGATCTTCTCTTTAGGGCTTCTTACTGCAATTGAAAAACATTTCTGCTGGGGTCACATAAATCCACTAAAATCATACTGTATTTTATAAGAAGTTTACTTGGCTCTTGAGGTCTTGCTTAAAAGCATAAATCTTTTTGTGTTGTGACATGTTTAATTATGTAAATCCTTGCCCCAGAAGCATTGCCATAATGTGAGCTGGACCATGAGGTGCCAAATACAATGACTAGAACAGAGATTTTTTTTGTTTGTTTGTTTTTGTGGTGGTGGTGGGGAGGGTTATGCATTAATAAGTCATGTTTTTCCATGACCTTTCAGGAAAGAATATGAAGAGAAGTATTATGTGAAAATGATTGTTGTGGTATATTTCTGTGTTTTTTGGATGTGAGACACCTGTAGCCCATTGAATCAAAGTAAGCAGAAAAAAGAGAGTGATGCTTTTCAGTAAGTGGCTATTTTTCTTATTTTTTTATTACCTCTGTCTTTTTCACTTTCTTTATACTTGGTGTAGGATGAGAATCAAAACCAAAATTACTGTTTACAGCTTCTGCATTCTGTAAAATGAATCCATGAATTATTAAACAGTTTTTGTGCTGCTTGTTTTTTAAGTGGGAGTTGTGAAATAAAGCAAGCCATAGTACTGCCATGTCACTGAAGCAGGCTGCATGAGTGTACCTCACTCTAGCAGAATATGTTCTTTATTTAAAATGCCTGTCTCTGAGTAATATGATGAGTCCCTTGAGAACTACCTTCTGTAGTTGCTCTGTGAATTGCACTTCTACTGGAGTCAAGTACATCCAGGCAAATTGGATTATTAGGTGGAGATAAATGGGCCCAGGGAGCACTTAACTGCAGGAGCAGTGATGGTCTTGCCCTTTAGCTAAGTGTAAATGCTGGCTCTTACAAAAGCAGGATGGATAAAGGAAGGAGGTTTTAGTTCTGAACATTGTCTTCTTCCTTTAAGAGGCTCTGTACTAGCTATAATGGGATGAATCATAAACCTTAATTTATATCTAGAATGAATCTTTAGTTCTGAACACAACGAATTTCAGAAACTGTTACATTCTTTATAATGATGTTGAAATGAAAGAGGCATTCTAGCTTTGTGTTTAGGAGAACAACTGTAAAATGATAGTTTATTTGTATTGTAGGTATAACACATTTGAGCAAGGCCAGCAGAGAACAGTTAGCATGCTTTAAACTTCAAAACCTTTCAGTGATATTTTTAGGGTATAAGAAGACGTGGGACAGCAAAGCCTGCAGGGAACTGAACTGCAGTGGTCATGGCTGCCCTAGCTGGGGCTGGGAATATAACACCCTGTAACGGGCAGAGCAAACGAGAGGGGTTTTTTGTTGCTATTGGTTTTCTTCCAACTTCTGGGCACCTTGCTTAACTCTGAAAAGGGGAGCAGATACAGTCTGATAGCAAATAAAAACTAAATGCAAACACTTTCTACCTGCTGCTAACTTGCCTGTTTTATATATGTGGTAGGTCTTTAGGGAAAAAAAAATGCAAATTAGAAAGAAATAATTGGAAGAATAAATGTTTTTAAAGCTGTCTTTCCTGTGAGCAGACTTGAAATAACCAATGAAATACAGGAAAATATAACTCATAAATCACAGGAAAATATAGACAGAATAAAATTCTTGGGAACAAAAGACTACAGTGGAGGGTAACCAGCTATTCCTTTAGAAAAAAGGAGTATCTCCCTCATTTGGGAAAAGAGGGAGATGAATGACCTCTACAAATGGAAACATAAAACACTCTTATTTAATGTCATCAATACCACCCCTTCTGTCATCAAAGGTCACCAGGGGCCTCAAATTTTAGTTTTTCCTTTGGTCAATGTTTGTATAGGCTCAGTTAATACTTCTAATTTAAATCTATATATAGCAAGTGAAAGTGCAAGTCCTGTCACCTTGGCTGGGAACAAGGGAAGGCAGATCTTTATTCACATTACTGGGAAGTTGTTGATGGCAGAGACCTGTAATGTACATTGCTTAAAAAGAACAGGTATTTGCTTGTTTACTTGGCTGTCTTAAAATAAGACTGAATGCACAGCAAAATGCACATGCTGTCTCCAGATCCTCCCCTCTGTGCGGGGCAGAGCTGCTGCGCTGGGAAAAAATGTTCCTGTGTCCAGCAGGAGCTACTCAAAAAACAAAGAAATAAAAGACAGTGCTCTGACTAAAGTGTTTTTATTCCAATATAGATGAGCATCTATCCATCAAAAGGTGACCAGGACCTCTAAAATAACATTTATTTAAAATTTTATTTTTAAGAACACTGTTTTGCTCCTTGGAGTGAGGAAAATGAACTCTAAAAATAATTCTGTAAAAACATCACTTATGAGTGATGTCTAACTACACTTTGTCCTTTGGGATTGAGGATATGGCTATTGCCATGTGCTCAGTGTTTTACAGAATGAATCATGTTTCCTCCCTTAGGATTCAGTACAACTGCAAAGCACTTCTCAGACTTATGTCTGGGAGTTCTTTATAATCATCATGAAGTGGGCTGCACTGAAAATGCAGGGTATTATGAAGACCCATTGAAAAATACCATATCTAATAACCAATTTGAAATCATGTACATACAATTATGTGTCATGTCCTCACCTCCCCACATCCACCCCCAAAGGGAAATTGGAATTAAATATATTCTTTAAATTATTATGAGAAAGAAGATTGAGAAATGATGAGGCTGAGGCAAGCTCCAAGATTTGACATCTTGAACAGGATCCCAACCATGTAATGGTTCAGGGTGTAATGAATACTCTGGAGGAGAAATATTGACAGCCCTGCATGTCACTTGCAAAACTAAGAGTGGAGACAACATGAGGATGCACAAAATTCTGAGCTGTGTGAGGAGGGGTCCTGGCTGTCCTTATAGAAATGTAGGCATTTTTTGTCTCATTTATATTGTTTTGTGGCCATGGCAGTATAAAAAGTGGCTCTGCCAGCATTTCAGATGATCCTAAGTTAGCTCTCTGCTGCTTTTGACTCAGCAAAACACCACAAGGAATCTATCTGGCCTATTAAAATAAATCCACTAGAAGTCTGGACAGGCAAAACGTAGGTAGGTAGCCAACATGGAAGTGAATATAGGGAGCTTCCTGTGTCTGAAGGTCAAGAGACACAGACATTCGGCATTACTGTGTTACATGCAGGAAGTGCAGTCTTTGCAGGTTCTGACATTACTGTACACAAAGGATTTAGTGTGGGGATCTTATCCCATGCTTTCCAGATAACAAAGGCTACTGAAATTTCACTACAGTAGGCTGGTGCAGTTTATGTGAGCAGCTGCCCTTACTAGGCACTGTGCTTGTACATGTGTGACCAGCTGTGATATCCACCTGAGCCTTAAACAAATCTCAGGTTGCTTGCCTGATTTGGCAAATTGTTGATGAGACTGATTTCCCCAATGATCTTGATTAGCTTCATTTTACCTTTCACAAGGTGATTGGCTCTAACACTGGGAGAGTTGAAGCTTCTTGAAAGAATATGGGATAGGACCTGCTTATGAGAGAATACAGTATTTAAATCCAGGGAAAGCTTTTGTCCAAAAAGCTGGCTCAAGGGGGTTACTGTGAGAGTTTGACTGGTGGAGCTGGATAACATGATGGTGCTGAAGAAAGGCTCACAAGCTCTTTGTGTTGAGGCTGTATGGAGACACAGCAGCTGGAAATGGTATTTCCCTCTGCTGACCTTCCATATGGCAGACAAAAAACATAAAAACAAAACCAAATCCTTTCAGCTCTAGTTCAAACTACACCAATATTCAACATTTTTTTCAAGGGATTATACTGTACATGAAGCAGACAGGGCTGTAGCTCCCTCCTGCTTATAATTCCTTAGTTCTGACAATTTCTTCACAGGGCAGTGAATGCGTAAGGACATTGCCGTATGCAAAACATGCCCATATCCAACCCTTGAAGTCCTGCTTCTCTAACCAACATATCAACAGCAACCTCTGCAATGCAGAATGTAGAAGCAGGCAAGGGGAAAAAAAGCAGCTTGTGTAGATCACAGTAACAAGTTTTATATTTATTTTTTTTCATTTGTTTCCCTCAGTCTGGATCCTCTTAACTTCTGTCTGTTATTTCCCAGCACTCAGCCCAAGGGCAGGAGCAGGTATTCAGCTGGTGATCAACCCCTAATGAAGATTAGCATCCCTGCAGCTAAGATAAAGAAATTGCCTGCTAGTACACAAAGATGTCAAGATCAGGGAAGTGACCTAGGCAGAACATCAAGAGCATCTCTGGAAAAAATAATAAAATTTCAACAGGGCAGTTTGGTCAATTGGACCCAGTGCAAATCTTGGTCAATTATATTCATGGTTAACAGCCCTCACGAGCAGTTCATCTTGACAGGCTTGTCTATGCTTCCACGTGGTTTTTATTCTGAAAACCAGATTTTCTCTTGTAAGTTATCTGGTAATAGCAGAGCTATGTTATTCAAATACTAAAAATAATTTTGTGTAAAATTTTCTTTGTCAAATTACGTGGATTAACTTCCTGGTGCCCCTCCCTGTCAAGGAGGTTTTTCAGTTCTTGAATTAATCTCTTTAGGGCTTCTGCGCACTCTGCTTATGAAAATCTTTAGTGGGTGAGGGATGACAACAGCAGTGTCAGTCACTTCTAGGGATGAAATGTCGAGCTGCCCCATAACTCCTGAACAAAGAAACTGAAACCCCAAACTCACCAAACTCAGTGAAATAGTTTGTTTAATAGTTGAAAGTGCAAATAATCTGTTTATTAGTAGATTAATTTGAGTTACTTGCTTTGAAAAGAAAGAAAAAATCTGTATTGCTCCTTAACAGTTTGAAGTTGTATGTGCTTGCCATATTCTCCCTGCCTGCTTCATAAAATGGAAGGACTGATTGCGTAGAAATGAAAGTATCACAGGTGGCATCAGTACCCTGCTAAAGACTTTAGGTAAAAGTAATAAAGCAGAAAAAACCCTAGGGGTTGGGTTTTGGTTTGATTTGTTGGGGTTTTTACCCCCAGGCTTTTTTGGTCTATCCTCCTACTTGGAAAGTGATCAGAGTAATAGAAATAATCAAAACGTGAAAGGAAATGGCATTGGTAGATTTTTAAAAGAAAGAGGAGGGAAGACAAGGAGTTAAACTTCCAGTGCTGATCTTCAATCAGGGTATCCCAGATCTTCTCTGCCTAATTGCAAGGAAAATGCAACTGTGGAAAGGCAGAACAAGTAGATTACATTAGCATATTGTAGGGGCATTGTTTGTGGCAAACACTGAGGCTAGGCTGGTATGGGGCTTTGGGTTTCCTGGGGAGATAAGCATGAGTAAGATGTTTGTGGTTTGCTTGCACTACATATTAGACTCACATCAGCTGGCATCTCTTGTGTCAACAGATATGACTGCTAAGAAGGTGAGAGAAGGGATGTTTTCCTCTTTGCTTTCCATGTGACACAGAAGGTTTGGTGATAGAGAACAGGGTATCCATTAACCATAAAAATTTCTGGAGGTCTTAGCCTCAGGGACCAGTGCTGTTGTACAGCACTGCCTACAAGCTGAAGCCATGACCTTGTAAATCTTATCTTTGTTCACTTTTAACCAATTAAGGGCCAGGTCACCAACTGAAGTGGGATTTGCAGGCACCGGCACAGAGACTCTCACCAGTAAAAGTGCTTTAACTTGGCTCGTCAGACCCTGCTCAGGCCTGACCTATCCAAGCACATGTCACTGAGCATTCTGAAAGATGGGAGTTTGCACATCAAGAAATCACCCGAAAAGCTACAAATGTGGCTTTTGCTTGGCTGAAGAGCTGCCCTAACTTGGCCTCTGTAGAGGCTGTTACCACTGGTTTTAGTGCTACTTCAGCTGGGTCAACCTCATTATTGCAGAAACTTTATTTTTTATAGTATTTCTTTTATTTGAAACGCAGCAGCTTTCATACCATTGTGATTGTCCTAATAAGTCACATTTAATCTAGCAGTATTACTCCATGTGTGCTGTGTTAGTATTCCTTGACTTGTTACTTGCCCTGCTACACATAGCAATTTCATATAAGCAAGACAGAAATGGAGATTAGCTAGTGGCACCAATGAGCATTGAATAGTGCAAGACCATTAACTGATCAAATAGCAGGGCTTGCTGTCCTTAAAATGGCACAGACTGATGAATGGATGTTGTGTCCAAAAGATGTGTTCACTTAGCGTTTTAAATTTAATATAAATTGATGTGATGCAAATCACTAAGCTATTCTCAGTCCGTTGTTGAGATGAAATAGCTCTATTAGCGCTGCTATGCAAGATGGTCAGCTGCTTCATTTCAGGTGATGTGCTCTGCCAGTGACAGTTATGGATTGTTTCTGGATCCTTGAAGACAGCTCAATTGCCTGCAATTTCCAAGGTGATTTTGTCTGTTGGAAAATGCTTTGTTGCATCAGAGACCTCTAGTGCATAGTCAAGCATTGTCAGCAATCAGAAACTGAGTAAGAGGTCAAGGAGAAGAAAAATAAATGCAAGCACTGCGGTTCCAAGTTGCATTTCTAGATGACAAAGACCTGGAGAGTGAGCAACATGGTACTCATTCAGTGGAGGGGAATAGAGGTTCAAAGTTGATACTGAAATATGTATTACTAGACAGTTATTAATAATTTAGCATTTAGTAATCAATTGTCACCCACTTTCATACTTTGATAAAAGCATCAGTTGATCTTGCTAATAGTTTCGGCTTTCAAAAAATTGAAGTAGCATCTATTGTGTGCTGGTTCTGTCTTCAGGGGTGGAAGGGATGTATTCAAAATGTTAATGACTTGCCTGTATGTATGCAGATCTTCGCAGACTACTAATACCACTGTAGTTATTAGTACATGCTTATTGAAGGTGTAGGTATTTTACTTTCTCTGTGTTTAAAATGAAGCTGAATAACAAATGCAGCTGGCTTATTAGGAAGGACAGCCAAAACCTTTCCCTCCTCTGTTGGAAGTAATCTGGGCTGTAATTTGAAGACATTATTGGAGTGACAAAGTATGGAATCAGACAGTGTGATTGTGTACCAATGAAAATTGATTAATTTAAGGATGTTCATGAATGCCTCCTGAAAGGTTGCTATAAATTGCCTCTTAAACTCATTTAGTTTTCACAGACATATTAAAATCTGTGCTTTACCTGAGTTTTGATTAAAGAAAAACAGATACAAGCAGTATGCAAGAGAATTCTTATAGGTAATAAAGCCAGGTTGTAGTAGAATAAACTTTGCTTTGTGCAGTGACTTTCCTCCATGATTTCATGCAGCTTGTTAGACATTTCTGGTAAGCAATGGAAGATCCTGCAATTCAAGCAAACTCTGTCACTTCAGATGTATAGTTTGGAAAAAATGTCATGCTGAGGTTAGAAGCTCTGTGGAGCTCCCTGCTGTGTTAGTGGACTGATGCTGCCAGGCTGGATCTGGGCTCCCATCAGTCAAAGGAGCAAGAAGGCCTCTGAGCTGAGCATGAAGGCAGCTTTGGTCAGATGGGAAACATTTCTATTACACAGAGATCATTTTGTAGGAGATAGGTTTGGTAAGATAATTGCCTCTTTTCTGTCTGTACTCAGTAGTGAAAGTGTGACTCATCTTTGTTACCATCATGTATAGATTCAGTCTAGAAAACAAACTTGGATTTACATGCCTAACTTGTAGACAGTCTAAGAAGGTGAGATGAACCCTACCTCTCCCCAGCACAATGTGCAGCATAAGACAAGCTTTTTGTCCTAGAAGGCCGAATTGCTGGTATCCCAGCTTCCTCCAGGATACATCTGTGTAATACAGACAACATCTCTGCTGTGGCTTGAGGCTGTTGTGTGGATCCTCTGTAACCTTTCCCTTGATTGGGGACTCAGTGGGCTGGGGGGTGTAGCAGAGAAGTTGAGGGACTGTTCTCAGCCAGGTGTGAGAAGCGGGACACAATCAATGTGTGCATGATCGTGATTAGATTAATTGCTAGTACAGTATATAAATATTGCCAATGAAGCATATAAATAAAAGTTTTATGATCTATTACAATGGATTATAGTATCTAAAGGGTTATAAATAAGGAGGTTTGTCTAGAAATGTGTAAGTTTACAGTCTTTGGCCTTGCAGAATTCTCAATTATAAAGCAAGAAAGCACCTATGTAGCTAATTCAAGATTGCATCTCTGTATTTTTCAGGATATAAGCACCTTTTGTCAGTCGTCCAAAAGTGAGTGTTCCCTGTCTTCCCTGTTAATGGAATCCACCCTGAAGTGCTGGCAGCTTCAGGACAGCTTGCCCTCAGGATAACCATCCTTTTGGGTTGGTAGATGGTATCAGGGAGCAGAATGGTCCCCCTGTTATCCATGAGGAGGCAGTCAGAGAGCTGCTGAGTTGCTTGGATGTTCATAAATCTATGGGACCAGATGGGATCCATCCCAGGGTGATAAGGGAGCTGGCAGATGAGCTTGCAAACCATCACCACTCTACATCATTTACCAACAGTCCTGGCTCACTTGTGAGGTTCCAGATGACTGGAAGCTGGCCAGTCTGATGTCCATTCACAAAAAGGGTGGGAAGGAGGTTCCTGGTAATTATAGACCAGTCAGCCTGTTCTATAACCATTCTGTTCAATGTATTTATTGACGACATGGATGAGGGTGTTGAGCCTTTCATTAGTAGATTTGCAGATGACACTAAGCTGGGAGCCTGTGTCAATCCGTTGGAAGGTAGGAGGGCTCTGCAGAGAGACCTGGAATGGTTGGATAGATGGGCAGAGTCCAATAAGATGAAGTTTAGTAAGTCCAAGTGCTGAGTCCTGCATTTTGGCCACAATAATCCCCTCCAATGGTATAGGCTGGGGACACAGTGGCTGGACAGTGCCCAGGCAGAAAGGGACCCGGGGGCACTGGTGAACATGAACAGGAGCCAGCAGAGTGCCCTGGTGGCCAAGAAGGCCAAAGGCATCCTGGCCTGTGTCAGGAACAGTGTGGCCAGCAGGAGCAGGGAGGTCATTCTTCCCCTGTACTCGGCTCTGGTGAGGCCACACCTTGAGTGCTGTGTCCAGTTCTGGCCCCTCAGTTTGGGAAGCATGTTGAGACACTTGAGCACATCCAGAGGAGGGAACAAGGCTGGTGAGGGGCTTGGAACACAATCCCTGTGAGGAATGACTGAGGGAGCTGGGGTTGTTTAGCCTGGAGAAAAGGAGACTCAGAGGTGACCTTATCACTCTCTACAACTCCCTGAAAGGTGGCTGTAGCCAGCTGGGGGTTGGTCTCTCTCTCCAGGCAACAGCTGACAGAATGAAAGGACACAATCCTAAGCTGTGCCAAGGGAAATACAGGTTGGATATTAGGAAAATTTTTTTATGGAAAGAGTGATAAAGTACTGGAATGGTCTGCTCAGGGAGATGGTGGAGTCACCATCCCTGGATGTGTTTAAAAAAGAGTGGATGTGGCACCCAGTGCCATGGTTTGGTTGAGGTGTTTGGGCATGTGTTGGACTCAACGATCTTGAAGGTCTCTTCCAATCTAGTGATTCTGTGTCTATGTGTGACATCAGTTTGCCCAAATTGCCTGGTCTCCAGTGGCATTTTATATACCCTTTTGCAAGCCAGCGTGCACCAATGCGTCCAAACATCACAGCTCCCCCATCTCGGGAATGCATTCACTACATGAGCATCCAGATTTCCTCCTGCAAATACCGTCTGGTGTTTTCATCCTAGGACAAACCACCTTGCCCATCAGAGTGGAAAGGGAGAGAAGTGTCTGCGTGTGTAGGGGAGGATGCACCAAAGAGCCAATTATCTTTTCTTCACTATCTTTTTTTTTTTTTCTTTTTTTTTTTTCTTTTTTTTTTCCCATTATGGGAGGTCACAGATTAGACTGGCAAGCTGCCCTGGTTGTGTGAGGGTCTTGATGAAACAGGAAAAAGAAAGTCAGGTTGCCAAACTGATGTGCATGAGGAAGTTGCTCCCCTGAGTGAGAATGATGTGAGTAAAACCAAGTGTTTTGGTCAGTGTGTGAATGATCTGAGAAGTTTGAATATTTTAAATCTTCAGACTTTTTTTTTTTTTAAATAAGGAATATGCAATTAATTAAGCAGAAGCAAACAACCGTGCTCACTTTTGTAAGATGGTTTTATTTCTAATGTGTTTCATGTTTCATTTCAGTTTGTCATTCTCTTTATATTGAGTGCATTCTGTTTCAAAGTAAAGATATCATTAACAAAACTCAAACTCGTGCTTTTTAAAAGGAGAGGAGATGAAAGTATGTACTAGGTAATGCAACAATGTCATGGTTTAGCCATGGCTATCAGCCAAACTCCCACCCAGTTGCTCAGCCCCTACCTTCTCTCCAGGGGAGAAAATGGGAGGAACAGGAAGGAGGGAAAATGTTTTCTGATGAAGACAGGGAGATTATTTGTCAAATACTATCACAGGCACAATAAACTCAGTTTGGGGAAAATTTAATTAATTTATTGCAAATTCAAATAGAAATTGAAGTATTAATGTGGGTAGTGGGAAACTTGAAGGCAAACATTGAAACAACATTGTTCCTCCCTCCTTTCCCAGGCCCACTTCTTTGCTTGCTGCTCTTCTGTTTACCCACACCCTTTCACATCCCAAACCCCATGTAATGCAGGGGCATGGGGACTTACCTGTTAATGCTCTTTCAATCTATGGACTAGCTTCTGAAATAGCACTTACAGCATAGTAACTCCCTGTGCATGGGGCAATGGGAGACTTTGGGGAGTTACATGAACACTTTAAGAGACCAGAGTAATCCCTAAAAGTTAAGCATAATTCAACAAAAACAACAACAACAACAACATAGAAAAATAGGGACTTTGAAGCAATTAAACATACTATTATGGAGTACATGGATAGACTTTCCTATGCTGCTCAGCTTTAATACAGCCCAGAGCTTAATTACTACATGTTTTTTGTTCTGTACCTCTATTGTAGCGCTTTTTTCTTTTTTTTTTTTTTTAATTGCTAGTCTAGGTTTTATATCTTCAAAGATAAATTAATAGAAGGGTTACTTTTTGAATAATATTTGTATATCTCCAGTACCATTTCTGCAGTTGACTCAAGGAAGGCATTGAGATTGTTAATCACTTAAAAGGAAAGACAGCTCTATACTTAGCATCCATTGAGGAAAGTACTGGTTTACATCCTCTATAAATATTTAATTAACAAAGAAAATAGAGTGGAACTGTTATAATACAAGTGACTTCCTGCATCTGATTACAAAAAGGATTCTCAGTTTGAAGCCTGATCTGTTTTAATAATATGAAGTAAGTTGCCCGGAGCAGTTTATTTTTCAATTATAGTAAAAGAACCAAATTTGAGTGTTCAACAGTATACATTACATAATTTTAGAAGATAGTGCAAATGCTCATCTTGATTTGCTGTTGTTATCTGCGATTTTCAACACTCTTACTTAGGGTGCTTACATTTCTTTTCCTTATTTTAGCATGTTTTGCTCTCACTTTTACATTTTGCTTGCCACTTTTCTTGTTCATGTAAGTAATGTTGTGACATTTTCACAGAATCTTAGAATATGCTGAGTTGGGAAGGACCCGTGAGGATCAGTGATGTATAGGTTTTAGCATTGTAGTTTTGTATTTTAATATTTCAGCTTTATAAAGACCATGAAAAGCCTATTTTATCCAGTCTGAATTTGAAGTCTGAAGTTATACGATAGCAGTCTTCTAACATTTGCAAAGGTGCAGTAGGGAAGATGAGATTACAATTGGATATTCATTGAAGTAAATTGATGCCTCTTTTAGTCCTGGACATTGCAATTAGCTGTCTTCAGCTTCACAAGCAGAAGGGGTGCCTCAGAAAAGGTACAAGGCTCTTTCTCAGCTTGGACAAGTCATAAAATTAGTTCTGTTCAAATGGATGAAAAAAATGATCCCCCAACAGCTAAACCTGAAGATGGAGTAAATGTAAGTAGGTGACTTAAACATTCTTGATTTTCTGTACTTCTTGACATTATTAGATGTCTTGTGATCTAATTCTCAAGTATTAAACTTAATATGATGGTTAGATTTGGTATAATTTTCTGGTTTATAGCTCAGTCTGAAAATGTCAACATGTGTTTATCCCTGGATTGCTAATATTATATATTTTCAGACAATTGAAATAATGGACATGTCAGTGTGACAACATAGAAGCTTTTATTGGTGTCATGCACCTTGTTTTTCCAAAAACGTTGACTTCTAGGCAAGAAAGGCAACATTAAAGGAGGCAAAGTGTTTTGCTCTTCCCAGAGAAGATAGAGAAGGGGATTGTTGTACGAGTGCTAACTCATGACAAAGATGTAATTAAATAATTTAGTGTACGGTGATAGTCAAATTGCAGTGTTAGCTGGAAACAGTTCTAGAATACAGGAGCTAAGCTGCAGTAAGGAAAGTTGGATTGAGAATTATGGTCCTTACTGAGGGAAGGGAGCAGCTTAACTTTGCTGTCACTTTCCTTACTATAAAATGTTTATGGCAAATTAATAAAACCTATGGAAATATTGATAATGTAGCACACAGCATTCAATGTTCCTATGAATCCCATGTAACAGAGAACTTTGTCATGGAAAGCTTGATACATTAATTGCTTAAAAAAAATAAGATGAGGATTACAGTAGATACAATGAAGACATCAGTTGTTGCAAGTGCCCACTTATATATCCAGTGATGTCAATTTTGAGTAATTTTTAACAATACTTGACAGGATTTATCTTTTAATAATAAATCTGTCTGTTTAGGTCTGGAGCCACAAAAAGGATTTACATGGGAAAACATTAATATAAAATATTATTGTGGGAATCTTGATGAAAGTGACCAAAATTTCAGATGTCAGAACTCAGCATTCATTGAACTGCCTCAAGCTGGCCTACTGAACACCTAAGAGTATAAAGGAACTTTGTGACAATCCAGAGCTTTAAACAAACAAACGTTCATTTTCATCCATTTTCATCCTCAATAAAGTTTGTAAAAAATACAGAAGATGGGTAAATCAAGTGGAGAGCACACAAAACAAGTGCAGTTCATTACCTAGATAGAAGACATGAATCTGAAATGTTCCAATTGTGTTTAAAGATTTTGTTTGAGGAAATTGTAGAGGGTCACACTTAGTCTTTTAACTCTACTTGTTATTAATTATTACCATGTTTTCTTCTCCTTTTAGAACATCCTCCACTCTGAGAACAAAGATTGCTATCTGTTGCATTTGACTATGGGACCAGCAGGATATTTGTGGGGATGTTTCTTATGCTTCCTCTGAGGATACACAGAGGTCTCTCTTTGATAGTATTACTAGTGCATAATATCAGAGAAACATATCAGTGTTGGTGAAGACTTCTACAGGTTTTTAATTTTTTTTTAAGAACAGGGCTAACATCAAAATAAGAACAGATTTCTTGGAACATTGGTCCTTGAGGTTTGAATAACTCCAGGTATGCAGGTTCCCTGACCTCTCTGGGCATGGCCCAGGTGCGTGGCCTTTGTGGTGAAATACATTCTACTCCCTCCCACAGTGCAGCTGGAATGTCCCCTGCTACTGTGTGTGGCTGTTGTGGCTCTCTCTTCACTGTGCACCTGTGAGGAATGTGTGGCTCTGTCTTCTCCATAGCCCACTTTAGATATGGAAACCTAGAATTAGATTTACTCACACTGTCTTTGCCTTCTTGTCTCCTGCTGAACAACCCTAGGGCTCTCAGCTTTTTGCTGTGCATCATATCCTCCAGCACCCTACCTCTGTGATCTTCCCCTGGAATCACTCAGGATAATCAACATCTCTCTTATCCTGATTGGCCCAAAACACAGGTGGGCGTCTCCTGCTGTTGAGCAAAAGGAAAGAAGCACTTATTGCAGGTGATTTCACAACACCCCTTTAACAAATGGCTGGCAGTTGTGCTTGTATTTTCCTGTGTGTCAAGCTGCATCAGCACAGAGCTTTTGTAGCCACTGGATTAAACTTGGCATCCCACACTGAAAACTCAAGAGTGAAATTCTCAGCTGGTTGCTTCCTGACATTCATGGTCTTCTTTCTCATCAAGTGTAATATAATTAGTGTGGATGAAAAATTACTGTTGTGTCCACACATTTTAGTCTACAACAGATCTCACACTCTTTGCAGGGTACCTTCTGAGAGGCTTCAAACAATGCAATGCTGGTAAATAGGTGAGCATCTTGTTGCACACTTTCTCCTCATCATCTACCTGGTGTAGCTCTGCAAAACCTATCGAGCACAGGGAACAGCTAGATCTCCCCAAGTCAGGGGTTCTGTTTGTTTAATGTGTCCCTTCTATTGTGAGTGTGAATTCCTTAGTGTATTTTTGTGGGCACAGAAGGGGATAGGTGATAGGACAGCGGTTTGTCCCTCAGAGTGAGGCTGTCAGCATCTTGAGAAAATCATAGACCAGTTATCCCTGGTCATTGTCAGAGCTTTTTGATTTACACTGCTTAGAAATGATGTACCACTTAGAGAGGCCTCTGAGTGGCATAAATTCAGCTGTCAGGCAAGGGAGACCTTCTTTGAAGATGCTGTTGAAATGACTCTAGCTGTTTCAAAACCAAGGGAAAAAACCTATTTGTTTTAGTCTTCATCTTGATGAAGTTCAGTTTAATCCTCATATATATGAGCTCCTGAGCCATGTCATTTTGTCTAAGACTGTTTTGTGCTTCACAAAAGACTGTGCACTAAAACCCTTTCTGCTGATTGCTGACTGGTATTTGTCAACACCTCCAGTCATGGACAGCCCACAGCTTCCTAAAGCCACTCCTTGAGAGCTTCCCTCTCACTGGCATCAGCATGTTTTTAGAGTATTTTTCCTGAATGCTCCTTGTTTATATAGCAATATTATCTAACTTATGCTATAATTTTTATGTAAGGAGGAAATGAGTGGTGGGTTTTGGTTTGTTGGGATTTTGTTGTGGGGGTTTTGGTTTTTATTTTTTCTTGTAATTTTATTCTGGTGCAGCTGGGTATAACAGCTAAAACAGTATTCATATCTAGTACATGTGGTCAGTAATACTCTGAGTGGTCCAGGAACTTGCCAGCTAAACTCTGAAGAGATAAGACAATGAATTGACTTGAGAAATGTGATTGAACCTCTAGCTAATCTCACAACAAACCTTTTGACTGTGACAGGAGATACCCTCACGACAGACTTTTATGAAGGGCAAGAGACTTCCTCAGGCAGTTCTTGCCTGTGCCTGCAGCAACTGATAAACATTTTTTGTCTGCTTAAATGTGTTGATTATCTTCTGCAGAGGAAAATGCCTGAGGCGTGGTGGTGGTGTCTGGTACAAATGGGCTTTCCAGAATAGACAAGCTGTAGATACTTTATAGGAAGTGGAAACTACTCCTGCAAATATAGAAATGGTCATGTAGTCTTTTGTACCTAGATGAGATGGTCAGGACATATTTTGGATCCAGCTTAGAAAATTTGAGACTGTAGTTCAAAATAAACTGTCAAGCATTTGGATATCTAGGTGATGATTTTGTGCAGGTCCCATCTCAGCAAGACCTCTGCTGTGCTCTCCTGTTCACTGGAGGTAACTTCTGAGGGAGCCAGATATTCAGGAAGAGCCTATCCATAGCCACTGCTCCACAGCCTGAAGGAAGTGGAGACTTTTCTCTGAGGAACAAGTTTGTTGAGACTTGTTGATCAGCCAATTCCCGCTAGAAACATTCCACAATTTCTGTTGTCTTTCACCTTATTTTAGGCAGCCAACATTTCAGTCCAAATGGTATCTGCAGAAGACAAATTGGCAAAGAGGATTCTGGCAAGGAAAAAGCATGACAAATTGAAGAAAAAAGATAAGTTGCTATGGAATTTTCAAAACAAATTAATTCTTTTTACCCTCATTCTATTCATTTTAGGAGTTGTAACCTGGACATTACTGTGGCTCTTCATTGGTGAGTTGCTGAAAGTTCATGCAACTCCATATATCATTATTGCCAATAGAACTTTCAGATGACTTTAGGATCTCAGTTGTCATGAAGGCTGTTTCTAAAGTAGACATGGAAATTTTAAAATGGGGTCTGTAAAGCTTTTGTCTTTGCTAAGACCTAACAAGTAATTAGAAAAGCTGGCTTTAGGGAGCATGACTTTATTTCAGAGGTATGAAAAACATTTTAATGTGCAAGCTGATTTGCACAGACATGACAGGTTTTTACGAGCTTGATTCCTCAGAAATGTTGCCTTTCACTGTGTTTCCTGGCCTTCTGAAGTTCAGGTAAGTACATTATTTTTCGGAATAGATTTAAGGAAGTAAAAAGGGAGTAAAATAAATATGTGTGTAATTAAGCATTAAAAGCTATGTTTTCCTCTTGAGGCCCCTGATGCTAATACTGCCTAAGATACCTTAGGGATGCTCTAGAATCTGGATGTTGATTTTGCCTTCAGTTATGCTGGCTTGTTTGTTTGGTGGTATCTTATCTTGTGTGTAGGTAACAGGAGATCAATTAACCATAATTTGGTACAAATCTAGAACAGTTTCGCTATAAAAGTGTAGTGTTCTTTGGGTAGTTGTTTCAAATGACAAAGTTGATTAGGCCAAATAGATTAATTTGGTTTAGAATTTAATAAAAAACCTTAATTGTTATTAAAAAATGGCTAACTAGCTTCTTTGTTTCTTGCAGTTCAGGCAGAAGACAAAGATGCATTGTATTTTGTTGGACTGTTTCGTGTTGCCAACATAGAGTTTCTTCCAGAATATAGGCAGAAAGAGTCAAAGGAATTCCTCTCTATGGCACAGAGTGTGCAGCATGTGGTAAGATGGATGGGCTGCTTGGTTAGCAAAAACAGATCAGAGTTGAGGACAAGTGATGTTTAGATGCCATTGTGGCTGCTGTGGTGTATTTTTACCCCTTCCCCCTCGGAGGATCAGGTGCAAGCGTTGGCTGTCTGGAGGTATGAAGGAACTGACTGCTTTCAGCTTGTTAATCACAACAGTTTTGAATGGATCTGGTTTTTACATTTGACTTAAAATGTACGTACTTTCACCCATAAATTATGATCTATGACTAAAAATCTACAAAAGTCCTTAAACTCAGTTGCCACTTTGGAAATGTCAAACAGGTGAAATCTCGAAATCTTTTGCATTTACATTGGTATCTTCTGCCTTAAAGCATCTATACCCTAGGGATCACAAACGAATTTCAGAAAGAAGTTTAGATTTTCTTCTGGTACTAGGTATTCTAAAGACCATTAAACTTCCCAAATACCTTGCATCAGTCAAAGCAAAAATAGAACTCTGGATCAATAGCTGCTCTACAGTGGGAAGAAAGGGGTGTGGGGGGGCAATCTTGGTTAAAAGGGAATTTGACTTTAAAGACATTTGGTGTAGGGAGCAAAAATACATTTTTGCCAGGAACTGCAATGCTGTCCACATAAGGATTCAAGCGGCTGTATGAAAACTGCTAAACAAAAATAAAAAGAAAAAAAAATGTTAGATGCAACCAAGAATTTTTTCAATAATTACTAAGTTTTTCTCACCTTATAATGTGAACTAATGTTCCTATTTTCCAGCTCTTTCCAAGTCCTGCATATTAATCATTGAAGTTCTTTCAGATAACCAGTGCAGGGCATCAACTTTCCCTGCTCTCCATGGAGCAGCTCTAATGCCCTGTATTCCCTGTGTCTTGGTCTTGTCCCAGAGCATCCTGCCCATGTCATACATAGTGGACAGAGACAACAGAGAGAAGGTGTTGGGCTGCCAGTGTCACCACCTCCTACCTGAACATTACTTAGAATTTATTTTTTATCTGTGAACTTTGCCTGAACTCATCAATGGATTTTGCATTGCTGAAACTGGCAACCTTAACTGTTGACTGAAATTGTTAGTAGGGGATTTGAGATTTTGTTTGTTCTCCTCAAAACCCTTTTGTTACTAGCTGCTGGCCCAGAGACCCCGAGTGGTGGTAGAAAAACCTCTCAAGATAGGTTCTTTCCATTTGATAAGTAACAGTAATACATAAAATCTCTCGTACTTAATCTAGAGCAAGATTGAGCTCTACCCACCTTATTTAGGGCCGTAAAATTAAGTTTAAACTAGCTGTTTCAAATGATGAAAGTTAGGGATTAATATGGATGCGAATTTTACAGCCTTTGCAATATTCTGTGTCATAGTCCTTTGCATGTTAGTTTTAATCATAAAGCAGCAGGGTTAGGTCTGAACAGCTTGAGGTACATGCCACCTTGTGGCTTTGAACATGATGGGGAGAAGAAGATTACTGTCACACCAGTATTGCCACAGTCCAGCAACAGGGAGAATCAGGAGCTTGCTTTGCCCAAAGGCAGTCCTTCAGCAGGGAACAGGCAGAGATTTTGCTTCTCCATGTTTTACACTGTGTGTATTGGAAAGAAATATATTAATACTAAGCTGTTGATGAAGAAAATAGACACAAAGGAATCAAAGTGCAAAAAATTCAATGGGCACATTAAAAAAAATAAATTCCTTAGCTGTGAGGGGAATCAAGCACTGGGGTTCTCATCTAGGGAAGGTGTGGAGTCTCCATTCTTGAAGGTAATCAACTGGAAATGGCCCTGAGCAACGTGGTATAGTCGACCCTGCTTTGAGCATGGGATTGGACTAGATGCTCTCCAGAGGCCCTTTGCTATCTCAGTCTTTCTATGATTCTGTGGGCAAAGCTCTGGTATCTGCTTCACTGCACCTTAGTAACAACACCAAAAAAAGTGTTGTGAGTGTGTGAGCATTTTTTGAAGTTTGGCCTTAAGTTTTAGCACCTAGATAGGGATGCCCTCTGTGTTTGGGATTTTCTGGGTGAAGGATGTTCAACTGTTGTCAAAATTCATTTATATGGAAAGAGCATTATTGTATATGCCAGCTGGCCATGGGCAGAAGATTTGATGTTTCCTGGGAATACTGGATTTGTTACAGATGCATTGAAGAGCGGGTCTGTTCATCTCCTATTCTGCCTGGCTTGGCTGATGTATGTCTGGAAGTGTGTGAATGTTCCGTAATCTTGGTGGAAAATAGGTTGTTCCTAGAAAAGCCTAGACATGTGGCATCTCTAGATGTGACTGGTTTTAAGAATGCTAAATCTTTATACTTTGTCTTTCAGATTAACTTGGTATACACAACTTCTTCTTTCTCCAAATTTTACAAGCAGTCCACTGTCTCAGAAGTCAGGTAAAAACTGTGGTTAAAGTAATTGCTTTTCTGCTCAGCAGTAGATAATGTAATAAGCCCACAAAACAAGCTTATTTTTAATAATTATAATTCAATGTCTTTGCTATGTACTTGAACTGGTAGCACAATAGGTATATAACCTATACCAATCCACTTAACAAAAGTAAGGGCAAACTAAAGTCATATAAACAGTTCCTTGTCTGCCAGAAATACAATGCAAGATGAACAAAAATAATTTCAGTGAAAAGGTTTGGTGATCCTTTGGCTCATGTAGAAGTTTAACCACTTAAACATGCTATTGGAGCACAGCTCTGTGTTACTGATTAAATTGCACATATTTTGTGAGTAATGTTACTGGAATAAAAACATTTTCTACTTAAGAAGTAGGAAATCTATGCAATAAGGTATTCTTACTCTTATATTAATGTTTGCAGCTAATGTTAGAAGAACCAAATACAGTTTTGGTTCAGAAACTGGAGGGTTTTAGGCTGTGTTTGATTCAAAGGTCTTTCTCCCCACTAAGGAAGTAGAGATTAGTGTGATCATACATGGCCTCTAATGTGTTACCTAAGTAGTCTAGGAATCATTTCCTACATACTGCAACACACATTCCAGGGTGAGATACATACCACTGCAGAGCTCTGCATTTCTGGAGATGATAATTCTACTGTTTCTGTTCTACTATTTCTGTTTTGATCTTTAGGAAATAGTCCAGCTCTAATTCATGCATAGACAATGTGATTTCCATAGATCTCCATAGTTAGGAGCCCTCAGGAAATCAGCCTACTGAATATTCCCAGCTGGATGTGAAGAGTGTGTTTTGGGATTTGTCTTGTTTGTTTCTTTCTTTAAGGGGAAAATATACATTCATTGGGTTAAGGTAAATATAAATATGGAAAAAAGCCATGCACTTCTGAATTTGTGCTTCAAAACCTTGGGCTAAGTCTAGTCTTCAGAGGACTTCCAACAGGGTGATAACCTGAGCTCTTTATTTCAGTAACAACAACAATGGAGGCCTTCTTATTCATTTCTGGATCGTATTTGTGGTACCACAGGCGAAGGGGCAAGTGCTGTGTGAGGATTGTGTGGCTGCCATTTTAAAGGATTCCATTCAGACAAGTATCATTAACCGGACTTCGGTGGGAAGTCTTCAGGGCCTTGCAGTCGACATGGATTCCATTGTCCTAAGTGGTTAGTACTAGAACACATCCTTGAGGAAATACTTCATGAAACAAATGTTTTTACTTTGAATTAGAAAATTCTATAAATAAACTAAAATCTTGATCCTACATCTCTGGCTTCTATTATTAAAATTGGAATAGAAGAAAAAAACTGGGAAGAAAAATAAGAATGAGATTTGAGGTCAAATCAAGGCACAAATTGTCCTTGTAAGCAGTGATTGCCAAACTTGCTGTATTGGGAGTGCTTATGTTCATAATCAGGAGGTAAAATGGATACATTTGTCGGCAGATTTGGGTTAGTCTGTGATTTTAAAAGCATAAAAACATGAAGGGTTAAGGTGGATCACTTAATTTAAAATGAGACTGTTATCACTCCTTTATTAAAGATTCAAGAACAGATTATCAAGGTGCCCATTTGTTAAATAACTCTTGTGCCCTTCCTGTCTGGGAAACAAACTCACAACCTGTGATTCAAGCATATTTAATGTGTGAAGCTACAAAATGTTTAATGATTTTCCATTCTAAGGACATCAGCCAGAAAACGACATCCAGGGTACCTCTGTCTCAGTCCTTCAACTGACTTTCACTGCTTAATTGCCATGCAGTCTCTTCTTGCCTCACCTCAAAAGCTGCTTGCAGAATTTTCAGAAATGAAGGGGGCTAGGGCAACCCCCTCACTGGGAAAAGTGTTTTGTCCTGTGTGTTCAGTGTTAGGACTGAGGTGTCGTTGAATTAAACCCTGAATTCTGGATTTCAGGCAAACAAAAACACTCACACAACTCTTTTTCTATGCAGCAGGTCTTCGGTCAGATTATTGGTCAACAACGGGAGCAGGTAATTCAACTTTTTGGCAGCCTCTTCCAGTGGAGTGGTGGAGAGCAAAGCTTTTATTTCATAACTTGGACTTAGATACTGTTCAGTGTTAATTTAAGAGGGCTAAATTCAGCCTTGGCATTTAAGTCCTGACTTACTAAAAGGATGACCAAGAATCTTGCATGTAACAAATACAGGAACTATCTATCTTTAATCTGCCCAGTAAATTTTTAGATGCACCTGGTGACATAGTAGGAAATGAACTAAATCAGGTGTTTGCTACTCATTGTGTTGACCAGCAGATTAACCTTTTCTTAACTGGACAGTAATGAATTTAATATGCTGAACAAGAGCATGTGTTGTCCATGCTTTTGTCTGTCCTTTATCCACCTTAACTCCCTTTTCTCCAAGGTTAATGGAGAGTTATTCTTTTGAATGAATTCCCTAACAGTAATTACTTTAGGCAGTTGAGTTTTGCCGGGGTTGTGGGAGACACTATTTGTACACCTGCTTGGTTTCATGTTGTAAACCTCCCAGAATGGTTCTTTTCCAGTGTGCAAAGCACTGAATAAGCAGGTCAAAAGTACAGTACATCTACCTTCACTAGTACATGGAGTAGGTACCTAGAAAAAAGGTGCTACTAGGCTGAGCAATAGTACTGCACCTCTGATGGAGACACCTGCTAAGACTCTGTTAGGCCAGCAGTTATCAATCAGCTGGGGATATGCTGTCCTCCCTTGCTACTTGACACAGACTGACTCTTCATCTTGAGAAGTCACACTGTTTTGGTTTTTCAAGGGCTTTATAGCCCATTTTCCATGTTTGTATTTTTCTTTCCTGAGACATTTTGTTGCACTTCTACCTGAGATTTTTCACTTTTGTTACCTTGCAAAGGTTTCAGCTTTCATATTTTTTTTCAGAATCCAACAACTACTTTTGCCATGCAGCCAAGTCAAACTCTGCTAGTTCTGAGGTCCACAGGCGGACTTCAGGTCACAGAACATGGTCCAGGGTTTGCAATGTTTATATTGCTAAGAGCCCATAATTTCAAAACACTGAAGTCAAGTTGCTACAGCATTCATTTATTAAAAGCCTCCCAAATTAAACTGCAAAGCATAACAATATTGGTTTCTATCGCATCTCAGTAATGTGCGTTTTATTTCTATAAAGAGTTTTATGTATTGGTGTTTACTTGCATAGCGATTTCATTTCCCATTTCCAGGGTGGAGAAGTTAGCACAATTGGAACTTGGTTCCAATTTATTCCAGAATGCAGCCCCTAAAACAGAAGAAATTAAGAAGAATGCAACACAAATATTGTTGCTATGGCTTTTTAGGACTTGCATGATGTCTTTTACACAGAGGGAGAAGGATGACCTGCCATGTTCTAGATGTCTTTCAGAGACTTTGTATAGGCACCCACAGGTGTCAGCTGGTGTCTGTAGGAAGTGTGGAATGGGTATGTGATGAACTTCCTGGGGATAAACAGCATGGATGGCCACAGTACTTGAGAATCTTATACTGGTGCAATTTTGTTTGTTGGGATTCTTTGGCTGTGTTTGTTTAGGACTGTGGAATATGATGCAGAGGTAAAAATGAACATGCAGCAGCACAAACAAATCAGAAACAAATCAGCATTGGCAGGCTGTCTTTTGAGAGCAATGGAGTTAACTTTGGGTGTGGAGATGAACCCAGTGGTTGGTTCAGGCACAGACTGGAGTGCAGATTTATTGAAGAATGGTGCTGGAGAAGGGACTTGTAGACATCCATATCTGATTATGCTGGGTTTGCTTGGGTAAAGACTTTATCCAGCTTTGGTTTCAAGCCAGCGTGCTTGAACTATTTGAGTCAGCTCTGAATTTCTTGACTGTACTCCATAGCAGCAGCAAGTTCATCCCGTTATTAATTACTTAGTAGAAATAATTGTAGTTACATATAATTTTAGAAATTATGATCAAAGTTGGCTCTGCTAAGGGTGACTAGATAAGCACAAATAACTATTATAAAAATAATGTTGTTGGGAAGAGATAAGAACAAGGAAGAAGGAGGAACAATTGCTTAAACAAAGCTTTTAATAGTTTTAACTGTAATTCATTTAAATGGGATGTGACCCTTACAGATTGTTCATAAACATTCATAGCATTAATTTCATGTTACATTCAATCATAGTTTCAAGATTGTAATTTAGAAGTGGAAGTTGGACAAAGCCTGCCACTTCCTGTCTTGATTAGCTACTAGTTAAAAGGTCAACATTTAATTTGAGTCAACAATTGGTAGTAAACTTTCACAGTGCTGTAATTGATGTTCCATGGTGGTAACTATTTCAGAGACTTATGTTTGTAATAGGCAGAAATTAAGGCAAATATTCACTTTTGATCTTATTCTCCCTAATTTGCATTTTTCTTTCATCTCACAAATTAAAGAGGTATGCCAAGAGTTTTAGAAATGACCAAACAAAAATTCTCTAAGCTTTTTGCTGACTGCTAGCTGCAATATTGAATTGAAATAAAGACCTCGATATATTTCATTTGGAAATTGCAGTTGTTTCAGCTTAATTGGAAAACTGGATGCAAGTAAGGTAATATTCTTCTTATCCTTGTCTAAATTATGACACAAATTTTTACCCTTTTTAAATAAATGTTGTGTAGGCTAGATTGCATAATTTTTATTTCACAGTGTTTCCTTTTCTAATGGTGATTTCTAGCACTGCAAAAATTTTCAAGACTGGGCAGAACAAAGTCCTGGTCTGAATTCATGTTGATCCTGCTTTGAGCAGAATGCTGAGCAAGAAAACTCCTAGCATCCCTTCCAAACTGAAGGACTTGGTGAATCTGAATTTGTTGCTAGCACTTCTAGTTTGTTTCATGATAAAACATTGAGAACCTTGACATTTTTGTTGACATCAATAAAAAAAGCTGGGGGGATTCAGACATGCAACTGCATTTTTCCTTTGATTTTGTTTTATGTATTTTAAATATCCTAATGACCATAGGGGCAAGCAGTACACTTATGCATTGAAAGTAGATGAGTATGTCCCAGTGAAGAATTAAGTAATTTCTACTCTAGAGACTGCACAGAATTTTAACTGCAAATTGTACAAAATGGCACTGCTTTAATGCAAATACCCTGCAAGAAAATACCCCGGCAATAGCACTGTTGGCCATGCTCTGTGCTTGTTATAAATAGGCTGTTCTTGGACCACAGAGTGGTAACTAAGATGAAAACAGTGAGTGACACAGACAGCCAGAAAGGGAGGCTTCGCAAGGTCAAAAGGGAATGACTTTAACCTGAAAAAGGGTAGGTTTTAGGGTAGGAAAAAAATCTTTGCTGTAAGGGTGGTTGCCAGAAAATATGTAGATGTCCTTTGGAAGTGTCTGAGGCTGGGCTGGATGGGGATCTGGGAATCTGGTTGAGTGGAAGGTATCCCCGTCATGGCAGAGAGTTTGGAACTAGATGATCTCTTACAACCCAAACCACTCTATAATTCTATTATTACTTTGTTTTCTAAGTTAGATATGCTTTCATATTTTGCTTTAGTTTAACACAAGTTTTAGGGCTTTTTGTTTTAATGCCATGTGGACTTAGGAGTTTTGGAGTGATTGCGTCCAGTGTTGAAAATGTGACGTTTTCACAGGAACAAATTGCATGTATGATCTCTATGCTGACCGACTACATGAGCACTTTCCTCTGGATACTGAAGCTACCTCAGAGGGAACAATCTGCTATTTTAAGCTTATTGCCTCTGTGGGCCACATTGTCCGCTTTTCCATAGTATCCCTTCAGATTGAAGCAGATAACTGCATCACTGACTCGCTCACCATTTATGACTCTCTGATGCCAATCAAAGATAAGGTACTCTACCGGTGAGTATAAATTTCTACTAAGAATTAATTGACAAATTTTGGGTTTTTTTCTAAAGACCTATCATCTTCATTTTTTGTTTAGTTTGGTTTTGTTAAAATTGCTCTGATTTTCATGTATTATTCACATAACACCTGACAAATTAAAATTTCTTGGATAAGTTGTCTTGTTAATAAAAGGAAAAATTTTCTTCTATTTTTTTCCTCTTTTTTTTCAACTGGAATGCATCTTCACCTAGCAACAGAACTATGAAAAATTCACATGTTACTGGGCAAAACTTTCTGTTTCTTATCAGAAAACAGATGCTGACTGAAAGAGAATGTCAAAATTTCCTCCCTTAAGCAAGCTATTCTCTATTAAGATTAGTGCTTTTCAGATAAAGACTGAAGTCCTAGAACTAAGTCTTGTGATTTTCACTTACTGGCACTCACTAGTTCAGTGCTTTTTTTATCTGCTCTATTTGTTTAGAGGGTTATAAAAATCTTGACTTGAAGCTGTGATGGTTGAGGGATGTGGACTATCACTTTTTTTCTTTTTCTTCTCTCTCTTAAATGATCCGTTATTTGTTTAGGGACTTTTTCTTTAAAATCCCTGATGATTATTCGATAGGACTCTGTAAGTCAAAAGGAAACAACACTACCTCCATGAAGTAGACCAAAGCTCAGAATTTTCACGCCTGAAACCCTTTGCTCTGGCATTTCAGTCTGTGTATAAGCCTCAAAACCAGAGCATTGGCTTTTCAGTGCTTTTTGAGAGCTGTCCTGTACTAATCTGTATCTCCAATTGAATTGGACGGTGTTCACTTACCTGTTAGTATTTGTAGAGGACTGAAGATGTCTGCTAGGTAATGCATATGGAAAGGAATTTTTTTTTTTTTAATGAGACTAATTGATTTGCTAATTTCTGACTTGAAGAATAACTTTCTTGTCTTTCCCACTATCCAACAAGAAGATAAAACTGTTGGTTTAATAAAATAAGATTTATCTTTCTTTTTGTTAATTTTGCCTTCATTCATTTTTACTGGGAGTGAAGGCTGAAAGTCATTATCTCATAGAGTTAAACATTCCATATTATTTTTCATGCAATTTCCTTCATTTTTGTAAGAAGAAGACTTTCCAGTATTGAGTTTCTAACTGCCCTTGTAACAGGTACATTTTTGCTCAAGAGCATGGAGATTTGACTGTACTTTGAAGTAGGTAAGATCTGAACCAGTGGAAAATTTATGCATAGAGTGAGAGTAATGTGTGAAGCTTTTTGCTTTTTAAGTGATTGCTTATGTATTTGCTCTTCTTTCTTCCCCCTCAGAGCCTGTGAACCAGCTGATTCATTGGTGTCACTTGTGTCCACAAACAATCTCATGCTGGTAATATTTAAGGCAGCACAAGTAAAGGAGCAAAAAGAATTCCACGGCTATTTTGAGGTCATTACACAAGAAAGTAGGTTTGTTCTGTGTTTGGATGTGTGTTAATTACATTATTTCTTCTAAGATCCTGAAGTGTCTGTCATGTTTCTGACTATGGAAAAATGATTCCTGTATCTGAGTTTCTTCTTTTTACAGGTGCCTGTCTCCCCTTCATCTCCTCTGCTTCACTCCTATTGAGTAATGTAATCCATCAGACTAGTTGTGAAGTATGAAGACAAGAGGCTGGAAGCAGCTCTGAATTCAGTTGGAGAGGACTGCAGTGTGCCAGTAGATGGGGCTGTTATTTCAGGTGTAGCAGTGGTCTCCCTTCTGCCTTGGGACTCCAGGATCATGTTAGAAGTGGCAGGATGGCAGCACTAATAACTGCTTTCAGAAAATAAAACTTCAGTTGCTTTTTCTGAATTTGCTATCAGTCCCTGCCCCCTCAGGAGCACAAAAGAGTCTGTAAAGTTTGTGCATCAAGCGCATGACTTTATTGCTTTAATAGTTAAGAAATGCTGAGATCATAATCACAAATAGTGCAAGGAATATTGTGCTAATGGCACAAGAAAAAATCTCACACGACTCAGTGCAAGGAAATTCAAGCTGCTCAAAAAGATGCTGCATACTTTTCACGTTGACAGTAATTAAGCATTAATATACCATCATAAAAACATGTGATAAATTCTCCATAATATCTAACTTCAAGTTCTATTCTGTGTGGGCTGTGGGTTGGTTGGTTGGTTTTCTTTAAGTTCAAGTCTAAGTTTTCTTTGTTTGTTTCTCTGTGTGTGTGAGTTCATCTTTAATGAATTCTGTAAATCCATTGAGATGTCATCCAAGAAAATTTTGGTTTCCAGGACGCTGATTCATTTAGTATGTTTCCATTTAACTTCTAACTGGCTGCTTTCTAAGACTAGAGGTCCCTGTGTAGTACTGCAGTGTGGATATATTGATATTCTTGTTTGCAAAACTGTCTTCAGTGAAATAACATAGATAAACTTTACAGTGTGTTCTTCTGGTCCTGAAGAGACCAGCACTCATCCCTGGATCTTTACATACTTTGTCTTCTGTGTGCATTATTGGGAAGGGTCTCTTTTTACAACTTGAATCTGGCTAAATATAATTCCTGACCTGCCCAGCTTTGAAGTGACAGACTTCTGATAAATTTGGATGCTTTAGCTGACTGAATAGTTTTACTGAAAGTATATCAAGGTTTGCCAAATTTTGCCTCTTTTTTTCCCTAGGGTGTGGAAAAGCAATAGTGACAAAAGAGGAAACTGGCTATGAAGGGAGAATCACAAGTCCATATTACCCAAGCTATTATCCTCCAAAATGCCTGTGTACATGGAACTTCCAGGTAGCATGATTCTCTCTCTCTTAGGCACTGCTGTGTGTTTTGGCCACATAGAGCTTAAGTAAAGCAGAAGTGATTGAATTGGCAGTAACCTGCATCCTCACAAATGTAGTAGTTTATAGAAATGGCATTGCTGAATAGCTGGCTGTGCTCAGATATTTTGTATCCATTTTTTCTCTTTCTGTGCACTTGTTTCTAAGGAAGCAAATATAGTACTGAAGCTGTCCTATTACAAAGGTGAAGAGTTAGGATAAGTTTTGATGTTAAACCTGCAGAATTACTTCATGGCAGGCAATGTAAAACTTGACTGTTTTTAACTCCTCTCCTCCCACCCCCAGAAATCTGAATGAAAAATATGTAAAAAAACCTAACCTAGTTATTACTGCCACTTCTCTGGTATCTTTTCATATGCCTAATACTTTTAATTTGTCTTTAGAATGGTCTGTCAAATCAGCACAATCCTGTGCTGTTTGTTTAATTTGGTATACTTTTGCTGCATCTTTTCATGTACTCTCCTGAAAGCAAATTGCTGAAAGTTGATGTTGTTTTAAAGTACTTCTGTTTTCTCTGACATGAGTGTTTTCTTATTAGTGCTAAAATAAGGTCTCCAACTTAGGCTTTGCCCTTCAGTGTTTTCCTCTCTATGGAATGTAGCAATGGATGTGACAAGATCCACTTTTTACCCATCTTTCTGCTTATGGTACTCATGACTTATTAAGCTAGTGACTGACCATGATGAATAACAACAATATAAATTAAGTCCAGCTAGCCATAACCTACAGCCTCTTCCTCTTCTAGAATAATAAGGTGATTTTTGGGGAGCTAAATTTACAGTCTTCAGTTCATCCTGGACTTCTGATAGAAAGGTTTATTGCTCAAAAAAGTTTCATTTTCACTGTTGTATTTTTGTGCAATATTGAAACTTTGCTCATTTCCCAAGTTATATTTTCTGCAAGAGAGAGGGAGAAAAATTTCCATTTCTGGTTTTTTTTTTTTGCCCTGAATCAGCCCTTCTTTTTAAATGAACACTGCCTTGCTGTGCAAAAAGTTCCATTCCTTTTACAAAAGGAATTTCCAATTAAGTATGAAGACTTGTGATTTTGCTGGGTTTAGAAATGTTTTGTAAAATACTAAAGAATGCATGGCTGAGCAGGTCCTAGCAGAAGACTATAATAATGCGGTAGAAGTAGCTGCTAGCATTACAAATGTGACACAAGTATTCCAGGCAGTATATTAACTCTAAAAATCCTCTGGGCTTTGTGTCCCTACACAAGTACCTTTGGTTGTGTTTGAGTGCTTTGATCTTGATACTAAAGCCGCTTTCTATGGCCAGTGGCTCTCTAAAGATGAGAAAACTATTGGCAAGAGGGAGAGAAAGCCTGCAGCTGTGGTGGGCCTGTGCCAGCCCTTGACTCAGGACTGAATAGCTGGCAAGCGTGTAAAGTACTGGCTGTTGAGCTGGTGAAGCCAGCACAGCTCCCAGGGTGTGGCAATGCCAAGCTCCGTAATTCCTGAAATACGTTTATAGACTTTTGTGTCTATGCCCACAAAAGGAAAAAGAAGACTGCTTGCACTATCTTTCTTGCTCACAACAGACTCCACAGAAGAACCTTGGTATAGCTCTGAAGTTCCATAACTATACCATTAGTGAGAAGAATATTAAAGGCTGTGAACGAGGATGGTGGAAAATTAATGAACGCATGTAAGTACTCTGCATAGATTATTAATGTAATGGTACCAAGATAAACCATCCCATTACTACTGCAGCTCACTCAGAAAGCTTCCACAAGGACAGAAGTAATTCACTGGGGTGTCCTACCATTCTTTCATTTTAGCTGATGATGTAATAATCCTTATAAAACCTGTATATATATGTGTATATGTGTGTGTGTGTATGTGTATATATATATTTACATGTATGTATATATGTGTATATATATATGAATATATATATGTGTGTGTGTGTATATATTCTACTGAAAAGTACCAGAAAAATGAAGACAAGAGTCTTTGGTACTCTCTGGAGAGAGACAAATAGAAAGAGTTGGATGTCCTGTGAACTCTAAAATAAATCTGTGTTTTCTGGGGCCATTAAACAAGGTCTGTTTAAAGCCCTTTTACGTGTAACTTAATTCTATGATTGCTCAAGAGGACAGCGAATCTTTCTTGGTGAAAGCCATTGCAATGAGATGACTGGGAATAGAACTATAACTGCTTCCTCATTCCAGTCATTGGCTCTTGAAAGAGAAACTGCACAAAGTGGCTTTCAAGGAACCACTGTGTTTCTGAAGTATTTTTTATTAAAATATTGCTGCTGTTTTTTAATTAAGATATTGCTGCTTTCCCAGCATATTTTCCATCCATGCCTTCCTCAGTTTTGAAGTTATTTTTGGAATACTGGATGATGAGGCAAGGCTAGATTTAAAACATCCCATTTTTTTTCTTAAACTTTGTTCAAATGGAAACCTGAGTAATATTAGTCTTGAAACTTGACTTTCTGAACTCACTACTGGAACTAAGTAACTTAGGCCCTTAAAGAGTACAATGGAAAGAATTACAGAGAGAAGAAAAAGCTTCATCTGTTCTTCAATAGCATGTTGTATTTATAGAGTGAAAATTCAGTTTGAATCTCCTACAACGGTGCCTTGATGGAATTGGTTACTGGACTAGATAAGTGCATAAAAACACCCATCGAAACACACCACACGTAGTGTATTTGTGTGGTTGGTTTTTTGGTGGTCTTTTTACAAAAGAAGTTGAAAGATTTGTGATATTTGGAATGGCTGAGATAAAAAACAAAGGCAAAATCTGGAGGAAAAAATTATAATAGGATCATACTGAGTAATTCTCTGACAGAGAATCCTGAAAGAATATGAGCAGCTTTTTGACAAACTTACCAATTATGTGTTCCTCAGAATCAAATGCTGTGGTGTGATTCTTAGAAGTGCACTCAGGGTTACTTCTGAACTACTGCACAGGAACACATGCTCCTGCTTTCTGCTGCAAGTTGCTGGCTATAGTAGTAGACCCAGGCAAGCCTTCCTTTGAGTGTGTTTTTCATTGAAAATAAGGCTTTTGAACTTCTGATTTTCTGTCCTATATTTACTTTTGAAGGAGAAAAAAAATATTATTTCAAGCATGAAACATGGTGATGTTTTATTTTGTTTTCCAAATTTTAATTGTTAATGAAAGGGGGGGGGAGGGGGCAGGGTGCAGGCAGGGGACCACAATTTTTCAGACTCTTGCAGTTGCAGCCTATGGGATGTTTATTCTCTTATCTTAGGTAAAAATGGTTAAGAACCTTTGGGATACTGATATTAGTAAACACTGTGACCAAGCAGGTGGTGCAGATAAGGTTCCATCAGACCTCTAGGGACAGCTTTCTCTAACCAGAGACACTGAGCACAACCATGTAGTTCTTACTTGTCTTTCTTCCAGTGGACATACAATTCTTCACTCCCTTGTCAAAGAAGTTACAGCTGATGAACTTCTTACTTGAAATTCTCAGAGGCAGGAACACCAGTGAGTGCCTTATGAACAGACTACTAGAGGTTTATGTGAACACAGAAGTGCTTTATTTGTCTTAAAACTGTTAGTGCAATATCCCCTTGTTTTTGCTACAGCATGCATGTATCTGCTCATCCCCTGAAAAACTATTCCAGTCACTTCTGCAACATATGGGACAGGATCCCCTTAATCAGTTTCTCTCTGGAGCAATGGCACAGAGTTACAGATGGTTCTTTGCAACTTCCATTTGCCCTGGACCTGAATATATGACGAGTAAAACACCAGCAAAAGGCTCCTGAGGGCCTGTAGCTTTGTTTTAGCAATCCCACGAGCATATGGCCTTTCTTACTGTGTAAAGATGGTGTACCTGTTTCAGCTTTTCCACAGTTGGGCAGTAATTTCCTGTGCTTTTGGTGAGATTAATTTGTTTTATTTGTCTAAGAAGAGGTCAGTGCAGACTTCAGCATTTGCTTGTTTGTGGCTTTTTGTTTGTTTGGGTTTTTTTTTTGTTGTTACTACGGTTTGTTGGAAGGAAGACTGTGTAAGCCATTGAGAGAACAAGAAATGTAGAAAATGTCTGTGAGCTAGTTGAAGGGAATCAGATTGGTAACAGCATTTTGCTGTGCACTTTGACAGGCTGTTTTAGGTTGGGAGCATTGGTGACGAACACTAAAATTGGTGACAATTAGACTTCCTGTCATAGGAAGTCTGCACTCAGCAGTGATAGATTTGATGGGTGGGTGTACTGGTTTGAAGGCAAACCAGCAGGAGGAATTAACAAAATATTCTGCAAGAGCTTCCAAGTCAGACCTACAATTTAATAGGAAAATTGGAATAAAGGCAATAGTACAGAAACACTGGCTTAAACAGAGAAAGTCAGAATATGAGCTGTTGGTCAGGGTGGTAGTAGCAGTCCGATTAAATGGCGACTGCAGTCCCGTTGGAGGAGGATACAGTCTTGTTGAAGCGGTGATCCTGTGAAAAGTGAAAGCAGTGATCCTGTGAAAGTCTTTCTTTGGAGATCCAGCAGTGGCTGTCAAGAGCTCTTGTCCTCTGGGTATCAAGTGATGGCATTGTGGTGTCCCAACCCCTAAATTATATACAGGCAGGACTGTTTGGTACATCCCTCAGGGCAGGGAATTCCACAATGGGATAATGTAATTCTGTGAGTCATTCTGGGGAGCCCTTGATGGTCCATGAGCAGAGTTGGCCCCCTCAGATTGGCGACTGCTTGCCAGGAGGGAGTTATCAGGGCTGAGTCAAGGAGAAGGTAAAGAAACACTGCTCCTCTCATTTTAACAGCTCATGTAGATGGCAGTAGAAATACCAACCTTTGGTTACACCTTACACTGTAACCCAAGACAGTGGTTTGTGGGTTTTTTGGAGGTTTGTGTGTGGGGTTGTTTGTTTGTTTGATTGGTTGTTTTTTTTTGTTTTGTTGCAGGGTTTTTGTTTGTTTTTGGGTTTTTTTGTGGTTGTTTTGGGGGATTTTTTTGGGGTTTTTTTTTTTTTTGGTTTTTGTTGTTGTTTGGTGGTGTTGGTTTTTTTGGTGGGTTTGTTTTTGGATTTTGTTTTGGTTTTTTGGGGTTTTGAGGATTTGTTTGCTTGCTTCTTTTTTTGGGGCTTCTTGTACAATTAATTTTCCCATAGTATGAAGCTGTAAAATGAACTTGAATTTTTGCATCTGCTTTCAGGATGTCAAAGAGAAGTCTTATTTTTTTTTTGATTGTTTTCTTCCTTTATTTTTTATATTGCTGGAACAGAATCTCCTAGATCTGTTGACAAGATGTTTGATTTTAGTAGAGTGAAATAGGGTGTACATGAAAACATATGAATGTGTCCATTCCCTTTGGCAGACCTCACTGGGATGCTCAGGACACTGAGGCAACATCTGTTCACATGGAAATCACTGACCAGTTTTTCTCCATTCGGTGACATGAAGAGTAGTCCTGGTACAATGCTTGATGTGGAAAAATACACAAGGGGAATATTTACTTCTGGCTAATAGTCCACTGCTCCATTTAGCAATACAACAATTCATTTTTTTTTCTTTTGTTCTTTGTGTTCATTTTGTTGTCAGTGAGTGACCTTGTACTGCTGTCAAATAAGTGTGTGTGCCAATACAGCTGTGCTGTGTTGAATCAAGAGCTGCTGTGCTCTTAAATCTACTTAAGATTCATATGTACTTTGATTTTGCCAGGAATATTAAAGCCAGATGTTTTTCTTTTAAGTGTTGCATTTTTGAGGTATTTTTGTTGAGTAGAGGAGGGAGTCTTTATTTTTACTTCTAGAAAAACTTGTACTGTTGATGTTCATTGATTTGCTACCTTTAAAACTTCCTCAATTTTTTTAATAATGATCCA
Source organism: Pyrgilauda ruficollis (assembly GCF_017590135.1). NCBI lineage: Eukaryota > Metazoa > Chordata > Aves > Passeriformes > Passeridae > Pyrgilauda > Pyrgilauda ruficollis. Next base: position 4,126,048 of record NW_024515875.1, read on the forward strand.
ACAACCTTTCCCTTTCCCTGTCAAAGAGGCTTTGTTTGGTTGTGGGTTGTTTTTTTTTTTTTTTGCTTTGGGGTTTGTTTTTTTCTTCTTTGTTTTCTTTTTAATCTAGGTTTTTTGTTGCCCACCCCCAATCCTCTGGTAGGGATTGGCATATTTGATGAAAGGAACATTAGGAATTCATTAACAGTGGATGGATTAAATGTTTGCTGGCATCAGAAAGCATTTAGGTTTCTCTGAATCAAGTGACGCCTAGGCAGAAGTCCAAGGAACCTCTTTGCTAAAACAGCAATTTAAAGTAGGTGTGCACCCAAAGCATTTTTTTTAAGGACTATTTATTTGAAGTTGTGACATTCAGAAGTAAATTTCCACTATGTTAAGGGTGGATGAAGGCTGGGTAACTACTGAGAAATATTTTTGATTTTGGTTCTTAATTAAAGTATGGCTGCTGACTGTATTTCTGAATTTCAGTGGTGTTGACATTTAAATTGTATGTAAGGCAGTTTTCCTGTGAAGGCTGCTCTAGAACTTGCCTGGACACTTTCAGGTACTGTGGTTACTATGTCGATCACCAAACAGTGTTCCACATTACAAGTCCTGCTGTCAGCGTGGAGCTGCAGTGCAGTTCAAAGGTCTCTGAGAAGCCCTTGCTGGTGGAATATGGCAGCTATAACATCGGCCAACGTAAGATGCATTTTATATCTTTCAAGCTTTCTTGGCATTTCAGATCTGTGAAGTAGCATTTTTTGGGTCCATAGGACTTAATTAAGTTTATGCAGGAAATTACCTGTTGGGTTTCAGTTCATTTTCTTTTCTAATCTCTCTAAGTCAGATGACTATCAAACAAAGAACCTTTTCTAGGCTGTGTATCTAAAGTTTGTGGGCATGTGCAGCATGCTCTGTTTTCCTGCAAGCACACTGTTCTCTTCCCCACAGTCCTCAAAGCTTCCTGTGTGACCGTGGTGCAGTCAGTTGAAGTCTGCTGTTCCTGTTTGTTTTAACCCCCAAGATTTTGTTTGTAGTGTTTCTATTGCTATAAGGCTTACAGGTAATGAAAAGAGTACCAAATAACCACCTGCTTATTTCAGTGTTTCCATGTATTTATATACAGTGTTTGCAAATCTGAAATCTGTGCTGAAAAAACAGCTCAAAAAGTTGAGAAACTCTGAGACACTGAGTTTTTTCCAGTCCTGAAACATACAACTTTATTGGTACTTTTTCACCTGTGTTTGTCTTATATATTCTTTTTAAGGTGGTAGAGAAGCAGTGTTTTCTAGACATAGTTATTGTCACATTAGAGGAACTTTATTTAGTGTATATATGTAGAGTATGTAAAAAGAGGAGAAATTTGATGATTTTAGTTTATAAGGCAGAATTATGCAGTTCATACACCACCTCAATGCAGGTTATTTAGCAAAGTTGCAAAGTGCTGCAAACTTTGGTTATTGGAAGTGAGACTGTCCTTTAAAACAAAGATGGCCTTCTAAGCAGTCTTGTGTTGCACCATAAAACACTGGCTTATTTGTTCCAGCCCTAGACAGCCTGTGGTACATATTCCAGGAACAGCTGAATTAGAACTTTAGAGATATTTTTTTCCTCTTCTTTAAATCCCAGTTTTCAACATTTGAATTCAATTTAAGTCCTGGCAATGTATACAGACTATTAAATTGGGATCAATTTTATAATTCCTTGGAGCAGCTTAGCGAGTGTAAATCGAAACAAGCTGGAAATATTTGTGAAAAAGAAATTTTGAGGTTTGGTTGCTTGGTTTTTTTGTTGTTTTGTTTTTGTCTTTTTTTTTTTTCCTTTTTAACCTCCAGCATGTCCACCTGGGCATTTCAAGTGTTCTACTGGCTTATGCATCCAGCAGATGCAGCGCTGCGATGGCATAAACAACTGCTTCGATGAAAGTGATGAACTCTCTTGTGGTTTGTATTCACTTATTAGAGATCTTGACTGGAAAAAAAAAAAGTGAATGTATTCTCTAATCTTAGAAGGCAGCTGAAGCAAGGTGAAATTTTTTAATGGGAATAACAAAAGATGTTTTCAGCTTCCTTTGTATGTTGGGTACAGACTATCTGTCAGTCTCTTGAATGCTTCATTCATAGTTAATTGGAAAGGGACAAAACCGAGAATAAAGAAGATATGGCACTGGAGAGCAGGAGGAAGAAATTAGATGTGCATTAATAGCTGTAGTAGGATATATTTTCATATGTGATAAAAGCTGGCAATTATTAATGAAGTTCTGTGCCATTTTGATATGAGTTATTTTATTTTTGTGGGGGAACAACAAAAAGGGGTTCATAGAGTAGATGAGAGTGATACTAAGCATCACCACCTGGGGCACTCACTGAACTCCTCTGTGTTCTATTTTCTCCATGTATAAAATGGCACCAATGCCCATCCTTGTATTGGAATGTATTTCCTTGTATTGCCCATCCTTGAAGGAATGAATGTTGTATCCAGACATAGTCAGAAGGGAATCTGTTAGCACTTACAGGAATGCTTCTGTACCTGATTTGGCTTATATTTTTTAAGTTGTCCCTGAGTGGAACTGTAACTCCAGCTTTGCAATACAGGACAACTCGCTTGCCTGCAATGGAGTAAGTGATTGTGAGAATGGAAATGATGAGCAGAACTGCACCCACAGTAAGGCTGCTCTCCTGAATAACTTTTTTCCTCTCTTTTGTCATCTCTCTATTCCTGACCTGAATTCTGGATGCTGCATTTAAAAGGTTAAGAGGCACTGTCAAATCTCAGTTGGGCTATATAATTCCATTTAATTCTTCTGATACACTTAGAAACAAGCTGTTATAGATTTTAAACTATTTCTTTTTAATAAGCTCATGAACATCTATTTCTGCAAAATACTGACAGAAGAATTAAGTACTTCAGGTGCATGATGGGGATCTAGGGATTTAGAATCGAATCTGAGATTTATCTCCTTACAGCATAATTTGTGCAAATTAATTCCTGGATCCATTTTACCATCTGTAAAATAACTATTAAAATGAGAAGAAGCTGTACATTTGGCATTAGGCAAATGAAAGTTTTGAATCAGAACCTTCTTGAACTTTTTAGAGTAAATGGATGCTGTGACATACGAAAGGGACTTATGAAAGGGAGCACAAGTGAAAAGTGCTGCAAGTAAATTTTTAAAAGATAACTTTTTGACCCCTTCCACAAGGCAGTCTGTTTAAATGATTACAGGACACTTCTATGCATTGACAAGAGAAATTGGATTGGGTTTCAGTGCATTTATTGCAAGGCACAGGGAAACAGGAAAATGCTGAGTTTTGGGGGTTGCTGTTTTACTGGATACAGTTAATAAAGCTGCTTTCACTGCAATCTTTCATTTCACATTTAATACTGAAATACAAAGGAGAGCTCCTGTCCAGAGTACTAGATGTTTTCTCTTGCTATCCTTACACTCTACATCTAATTTTCACTATTATATCTGTATGTGTTAGTGCTGTGGGAAAGGAAGGGAATAAATCTTTGTTTGGACTTGTCCAAGTAAATGCACACCCAAGTACAGATGCAGTTCTATTTGAATAGTTTATTCTGTTTAGAGGTTAAGCCATCCTCACCAAAGTGCTTTTTTTGTCATATTACTTCCTACCTATTAATATATGTACATTTTCTGTCTGTGCAGACATGTCTTTGTGTATTAAGCTGAGCCAATATTTGTTTTGGGTTTTTTTCCTCACAACTATTTCAGGTATTCCCTGCACCAGCCACACATTCAAGTGCAGGAATAACATTTGCATTAGGAAACAATATGCAAGGTGTGATGGGACTGTGGACTGTGTTGATGGAAGTGATGAAAGCAGCTGCAGTAAGTTCCTTTCAAATATTAATCTTTTTGAACTTTGAACTTTTTACACAATGAAGACCTTTATTTCTTCCTTCTTTTGGAGTGGGTGGAAGTTGGGCTGCAGGTACTGAATTTTTATTGCATTCTCTCTGTGATGGTTGGGTAATGATCACCTATCAGTTTACCTCAGATCTGGTTTCAGAACTTGCCAAGTTCCTGTGGGAGGGTGGGTTTACAGTTATGGGGAACCTTAGAAAGCTGTACTGCTTATTTCAGCTGTGCTGAGGATTAGGGCAGCAGGGTTAATTACAGAGTAAACTTGGTTAGCTGGGGAGGAAGCAACTTTTGTTGTCTGCAGCAATGCCAAGCACTTCATTGAAGTTGAACTGTATTTGGACTTCCGGAGTGATACAGCTGCAATGAGAAAAAAACCACAAACTTTTCACTTCTCTGACTCTTCCAGATGGTGAAGACCCCAATACATCATAGCATCAAGTCAGGTTCTACTCTTAAATCTTCCTAAAGTAACCTCTGTACAACCTTTTAAGATTGTTTTGATGTAAAGCAAACAGATTGTCACTGCAATAGCAATAAAAGTGGGGTTAGGATTAGTTGCTTAAACTGAATGGTCTCAAGTATATTACATAACATGGATGTGTTGGAACGAGTCCAAAGGGCTCTATGAAGACAGACTGAGACAGCTGGGGTTGTTTAACCTGGAGAAGAGACAGCTTTAGGAAGAAGGCTCTTAGCACCTTCCAGTACCTAAAGGGGCCTACAGGAGAACTGGAGAGGGACTTTTCACAAGGACATGTAATGACAGAACAAGGAGGAATGGCTTTATAATAAAAATGGGTAGATTTAAATTAGATATAAGGAAGAAATTCTCCACTGTGAGGGTGGTGAGGCCCTGGCAGAAGTTGCCCAGAGAAGCCTCATCACCAAAATTGTTCAAGGCCAGGCTGGATAGAACCCTGAGCAATCTGGATTAGTGGGAATGTGTCCCTGCCCATGGCAGGGGAGGTTGCAACTAGATGATCTTTAAACTCCCTTTCCAAACCAAACCATTATAGGATTTTCCCTGGCCCTCATCTGTGTCTGGATTGCTGCCTGTATGACAAATCTGTCAGCACTTACCTTGGATCCAGTAGGTTGTCTTAAGAGCATAGCCATATGCCTATTTTTATTTGGAAACATTATAGCTGCATTCAACTTTCTGGATGTGTTCAGGAAAGGATCCAGAAATATTAACACCTGTGTGTGGGACTGTGGGACTAAAACTCCTGAGCAGATGTGCAAGCACCAGGGATGGACAGGAGGCTCTACAGAAGGGTCTTTCTTCCTTGCTTTTCAAATTAAGAGTTCAGATTTTTGTGCTGATGAGACGTGATTCCTTCACCTGTTAGTAATATACATTGTCAATCAGTCATTTCCAAACAAAATAATGATTGTACCACCTTGTTTGTCAAATAAATGTCCAATCTCCATGTACATTTTTCTTGTATCATTCCCACTGTTTTGGCAAGGAGTGTTTTGATGACATTGAACTTCTTTCTGGTTGATCTCTTTTCAGGTCGGGATTGGCAGTATTAAAAAGAGATGAGGTTTTACCTATTTGTATATATTCATTGTGAAGCTTATTAAATCAATGGATCCTTTGACATTTCTGACACAAGAAATATTTGGGGTTAATTTCTGTAGCAGAGCTAGAAAAGGGACTTAGTAAAATTTCCAGACTGGTGCCTTTTTATGGAGTCATCTCTGATTTAATTGATAGAGTAGCCAAAGAGAGAAGTTTTATTATTATAACAGGGGAATTAAACAGATTTCAAAATATTTTAAAGTGCAATATTCTTTCATGCCATGTGTGGGAAGCCCCCTCATTAAAGGAAAGTAGGGGACATGGGGATTATAACCTGATATGTCTCTTGCAGGCTGCGGCAGTAGCAAGATCAGCAGCCTCATCTCTCGGATTGTGGGTGGCTCAAACACTGAGGAGGGTGAATGGCCCTGGCAGGTCAGCCTTCATTTTGTGGGAGCTGCTTACTGTGGAGCATCAGTGATATCAAAAGAATGGCTTGTGTCTGCAGCCCACTGCTTTCAAGGGAGCAAGTAAGCAGTCTTCCCTCTATGTCTGTTCCAAATAAGGCCAGAAGCCACAAGTGGCTTTAGGTTCCAGAGTCTGAATTGCGTGGAGGTGCTGTACTCTGCTTTTCCCAGCCCTGCTGTTAGTGGATGCTTTGAGGTACTTTTTTAAGACACAACTTCTCTGTTTGCTCCCGCCCAGGCTGGCTGACCCCAGAGCATGGCGTGCCCACCTGGGCATGCAGATGCAGGGCCATGCTACGTTTGTGTCCGCGGTGCGGCGCATCGTAGTGCATGAGTATTACAACAGCAGGAACTACGACTACGACATCGCGCTGCTGCAGCTGAGCACGCCCTGGCCGGACACTGTGGGCCACCTCATACAGCCCATCTGCCTGCCTCCCTCTTCCCACAAAGCCCGCAGCGGGGACAAGTGCTGGATAACAGGTTGGGGCCAAAAGCAGGAAGCAGGTAAGTTTTGTCCCTTCCATTGAGCCGATTTTGTTCCCAGGAGCCTTCACAGCTGGGGCAGTGTGCACATACCTTCATACACTCAGGAAATTTCCTTCTGGTCCCATGGATCTGAATGTCTTCCATATTGTGTTGTTAGTGTAGGGAGCTACTTACACCAAAATATCACAGGCTTGTCTTTCTCCTCTGTTCTCCTTGGAGGTGTGGGACATATGGTGTGGTTTCTCTCTTTGGACTGCTGGTTAATCATATTTAAAATTAAGAAGCTGGTTATTTGAGAGATAAATGTAATGCCTCAAAAAAAAAAAAATGGGACGGTGTATTTTTTTCCTGTTTCCCACTATTCCCTTTGTCAACTTCTGTGATACAAGTGCCAAATCAATCTTTTCATTTCAAAGTATACTGTATTACATACTAGCTTTATCAAATCCTAAAATAAAGCTTCATTAGGTAAACCAGTGCTTGCATATTTGAATCTGTCAGTGAGGGCTTTTTGGCTATAACCAGATTTTGAAAGGATCACCTGGTGATGAGATTGGGTCTGCTGTATGGAAAGGAGGGGAAACTTTAGGTTAATTCTGTTATTATTAAAGTATATATCTTACAAAAAAGAGGCGTTTCACCAAATCTTTCAGACAGAAAGAAGCAAATGTGGAAATTGGTTCTTTATGCTGTGAGAATTTGCATTCTGAAACTGACTTAAAATCTTAAGCTTGAATTTGGCTCCTTCAGATACACTGCCCTCACTGCAAATCTATCGTGTGACGATCTAAATATCTTTGTAAAATTCTGTTTCATTTTTGAAATAAAATGAGAGCAAATGCAGAAATCTTGAGACATTTTGGGGAAAAAAAAAAAAAAAACAAAGAAAAAGAAAAAGCTTTTTGGCCAATCCTAGTGATTACGCCATTGTATTTGGTGTGTCTGAAGAACCCAGATCACATTAAACAATTGTCTGATAGTTTGAAGAGGCTTTCTGCTCTGCTGCAGTTAGTAGTTTGGAATCTGGAATAACTCAATGGTCAAAAGTATCTGTGGATATTTTCTGAAGACTTCTTCTTTTGTATTTCAATAGATGAGTAAAATGCTAAGCTCTGTTGAATCACTCTGCTCTGAATTTGTTTTCCAGATGATGAAGGTTCAGCAGTTCTTCAGAAAGCAGAGGTAGAAATTATTGACCAGACGTTCTGTCATTCCACATACGGGATTATCACAGCTAGGATGTTTTGTGCTGGGCTATTGACTGGGAAAAGAGACGGGTGTAAAGTATGTACCTCAGCAATCTTTGCAAAGAGCTTATCTGGTCTTTCATTGCTTCATGAGGAGGTGTAAAGTTGACTGGCAGACCACTTTGTGGTCAATATGTTTCAGTTCTGAAAAAGAACAATATAAGAATTGTCTGTCAGCAAACCTCTTCCATGGGTGATTTCAGAGTTCTGCTGCTTTATGTGCATGAGTAACATTCACTAAATTTCAGTTGCAGATCAAGAGCCAATCAAATTGCAAGTCCCAATAACAAATTGAAATCAGGCAATTTTCAGCATAATAGGCTCTCAGCTGAAGAACAAAACTGAGAAAGTAGCTTGTGTCTTTTCAGGATCCCTCCCCTCCAATTTGGAACTACAAGACTGTATAATGAGATGCAGACAGGCCTAAATTTGCAAATATAAGATATTTCTGATCTGGAAAACTGAGAGATGATAAATGTGAAGTACTGAATTTACTTCTAGTGAAAAGTAGTAACACCCTATAGATACGCTGTATATATCTGTAAGATACTTAATATTACAGATCTTATATGCCATATTGTATTATACTGAACTTATATAAGCCATACCTATTTACTGCTAAAACAGTAGTACATTTACTGCTGAAATAATAATAAAACAAATTTTTTTATGATGGAGATCTGGAATCTTCAAGATGTTATAGCTTTCACTGATCTACATAAAAATGATGAGCCTAAAATGGCTGAGGGAGTATAATGCTCCAGCTGTTTTGTAGAGGTTAGTGAGGCCATTGACATTATGTATTGTTTTCAATAACTTGAAAATTTGTTTATGGCTGCTCAAGATATAGCCAGGGCTATATCATTTTGGCTGCATTTTTGTAGAGGCAAATGATCTGTGTCTGTCTGGCAGTTGTTAGAGGTAATCAAATTTGTGAAAAGTGCTGGTGTTCTACTTTTGTTCTAGAAATGAAGGAAAAAACTTGCAAATTTTACTCTCTAAATGTGAAGTCTTATTTGTCATGAAAGGAAAAAAAAGTCTTCTAAATTCTTAATCTTTTTTGAGGCAAGTCAATGTAATCCTACTTTGAGGAGTAGGTGGCACCTTAGCACCTTGGAAGTGGTCCCTTCCAACCTGCATATCCCAACAACCTATAAAGTGAAGGCAAAATAATTTTCTAGCTCTAAGAAAATATTTGTCTAGAAAGAAGGCACTTCTCTTGCAAAACATCTGAATTTTTCCAAATGCACCTTTTGCTTTTAGAAGTTGTTTCTTGCACGCAATATTTTGGTAAAATTTACTTTGGCACTGGATGTCTTTTTCAGACATGCTTTGTGTACAGCAGAGTCTTACAGGGAAGTATCAGCTTGGTCCAAAGAAATTTCCCCAAATGGTGGCAAAAATTGTTTTATACCTGATGCTCTGCCAATGTATTTCTAAAAGAACACCCTGTAAAGGAAGACTCCTAGTTGCTTTGTCCTGTATTACAGCATTATGAGATCCTGTAATAAATTTTGAAGTCTAGAACAGACTTCATTTTAACTGCTCTAATTACAAAGACATTATGGGCCCCTAAACATTATATGCTGACTAGTATCTACCAGAGTGTGGCATTCATATTCTCTGGACAGAGAGACATAATTCTCTCTCAGGTTTTTTCCTGGAGAAGCAGAGAAAAGAATGATCAAAACAATTCCTATCTTATTTGCTGTTCCTGTGTTTGTGCACAAGTGGAATGTATTCTGGAGATTGTTTTCCCGAGGTGACCACTTGGATCCATGTGTGTGGGTCAGGACTCTCAGGCAGAGAGTCACGAGTTTTCAGGAGTAACAGTTAGTAGAAGTTAATAGCAAGTATGATATAGTATAATATGTATCTGTTTAATATAGTACAGTATACTAAAGTAATTAATTAACTTTCTGATATCATGGAGTCAGGTGCGCATCATTCTTCCCCTGTCGAGGGGTCGCCTGCTTTTACAATACCAGAGGACAATCCTTAAGCTCTTTTTCCTTCTTAAAAAAAATCAAGAAAAACCCCAACACAAAACAATTAAGGGATTCCATCTGTTCCCATTTATCTTTAATTTGAAATAAGTCATACAATTATTAAATACTTTATTGTATTTATCTTATTTTATTTAAAAATAATTTTTAAAGCTTACTATTTTTTGAGTTTTAGTGTGTAACCTATGAAAGTACATGCATGTTAAGTAGCAGATTTGGGGTTTAGCTGTAAGTGTAAGGTTAGGGAAAAAAAGTGAATGTCAAATGTAGTCCATGCAAAGTAATATCTTTATTAGTGTCTTTAAAGCGTGAGAATTACCTTCTCTCTTGTGAAAGAGCAAACTTTGGTAAAACTGGGCAATGCCATCTACTTGAAAAAACCCTATCAATTGTTTGAACTATGTGAATATGAAAATATAATCACTGGAATTATGCAAAATATCTCCTGTGTATTTTCCCCCAGTTTTCATAATTCATCTTGTAAACACATATAACTCAATACATTATTTTTAGGGCGATTCCGGTGGACCACTGTCTTGTCAAAGCAATGGAGGTGGAAAATGGTTTTTGACTGGCATTGTGAGCTGGGGTTATGGATGTGGAAGACCAAATTTCCCAGGTGTCTACACAAGAGTGTCAAATTTTGCACCATGGATACACAAATATGTGCCTTCAGTCTTGTAACTTGAAAACTATTTTCTTGGAATAAAACATGTCCTGGATATCTTCATTAAAACTATATTTGGAGGAATTGTTCACTGGTGGAATTTCTTTGCATGTCTATTGCTGATTCTGGAACTCACATATGGGGGTAATAAATACCAGAGTTTTGAGCTTTGGTGAAAAAGGAGGATGCTGTTCTTTGTGGTGGTTGTTCCATGCAGATGTCTGGAGACATGGGGGGAGGTGCAACAATAAACTTCATTTTCAAGGCACCGACTAAGTGCAGGTGCTGAAGATACAATTGATTGTGTAAACAGAGAGCTTGAGGCTTACTCATCATTTCTTCTGAGATGTGTGCAGCCAATACAGAAGTAACAGTGAAGAAGCAGTGAACTGTTTGCACTCTGGCAAATACTGCTTTTGCTACCTCTTCCACCAAGGACAGCTGACAAGGAGAAAGGGAGAGAAGACACTGTAAAAAAGTGAACTCAATCCTTTCAAATCCATAGGGCCCTAATTTTTGAAGATCAAAAATTCTGCTGCTATAAGTGATTTATTGCATGCTTATTCCTTCTCCTGCTTTCATTTTAATTGACTGCATGATTTGGAGCTACTAACTTTTATTTTCTGCTTTCATTTCTTTATTTTCAAGTTCATCCACCTAAGAATTTGAATTCTCGAGCTTCAGGCAACCTTATCAAGACGAATAAACATGGTGATGTGTGTTATTGCAATGATCTTGTCCTTGATGTAATAAACCCAGTGTTTCTAAAAGGTCCTGATATAATATTTATGCAAAAGTGGGTTTCTTTCCTCTAGGCCTTTTTCTGGGGTTTTTTTGGTCTTTTCCATGAAGGAAGGAGCAAAGTGTCAGTCAGCAGGTTCTGTATGTGTAGCAGAGACAGGCTGTTGAAAACTAGAGGACTTGAACAAAGCCATCTGTCTGCAGCTGTAGTTTGAATTTCTGAGCTGTGAGGATTGCCTTCCAATTAATCCCTCTTGCAATCTCTGTGTGAACTGTTCAGATTTGTTTGTTCTCTTTGTATGATTTTTCTGGGGCTGAGATTTCTTCATCTCCTTTTGCTTTTCTAGATTCTGTTCTTTTTGCTCTCCCTTTCAACATGTATCAAATATGTTATTTCCCAACAAACATCTTTGATTTTCTTATTTTATAGGCAGAATGCACTGAACTTGATGTTTTGTTGACTTAAAGCTACTTTTCCTTTCAAACAGGAAATGTGAACATAAATTGGTTTGCAATTTATTTACCGCATTTATTCTGTGGTACCATCTTCAAGCTGGAAAACTAAGGTGACATGTAGAACTGAGCATTTCTCCTCTCTTACAGATATTTCTATGAGTTCCCCAGGGTGTTTATTAGAAGTTTCCTCATTTATATTGCCCTGGAACCTTTTATCTGTAAATTGGTTGCATGTCCTTTGCATTGTGTCATAAATGATTTCCCTAGTCCTGTATTTCTGAAAGAAGTGATCTATTTTCAAATGATGGGATCCATATCCTACTTAGCCTGTCACAACAAAGAGTTACAGTGATGATACCTTTTCCTGTCCACCTTCTTTGACTGCAGATCAGCTGGCTCCTGATTCAAGCAGTATGGCAAAGGTGAAATAAGAGAAGCCCAGTGTGTGCAGTGGGGAGAGCAGCTATTCTGTTTAAGAAATGGGGTTCATTTAGGGTGTTGTTGCTAGCTTTGTCAAAAGGCATTTGTCACAGCATCATGCTGCAGGCTTCTCCCTCCGGATGGATTTCTGTGTACAGCACTCCAGCTTCAGATGCTGAACAGGCTGTAGAGCAGGTAAGAACCCCCAGCTAAGCTTTGTAGTAGGAACACAGTAAATAAATTATCTCTGTCTATTCCTGTGTCCACTGACCCCCGTCCTTCATAAATTGCTCTTAACTAAAGTGATAAAAATTCCCCCTACCCTTTCCCAGATTGAGATGCTTACAAAAAGGAAATAGCCAAGAGAGATGAGGGTTTCATGTGTGATGTAGCTGATAACATGAAAGATCTTATCTCACTTTTAACCGCTTTAAAACTATGAGAGTAAATACACCAAAATATTATACAATAGCTCTTCTTTTTCCGTACTAACTGATGCCATCCATGGTCTTTCTCTAGGAAAGTCTGCATGTTTGCTACTGCCCATCCTACCAAGGAGGTTTGTGCCAAAAGTATTGTTTCTTCAAGTGGATGAAATTGTGTTTGTGGAGGAGATGTCTTCTAGGAATATTACCTACAGTTTCTTTAACAGTTACCGCAATCGTGCTAGTTCTGCACTACTCACTCTGTGAGTGTTACTCCCCAGCGTGGACTAGGTGGGATGGATGTTTCACACTGTGAAAAGCTCTGCAATAAGCAGCTGAGCATGTAATGTGTGCTACTACTGACTTTCCCTTCTCATTAATATCTTTGCTAAAGCAACAAAATACACAATAATTAGCAGTGAGTAGTTGCACAAGAACATTGAACGTGTGTATTTTATCGCTAATTATTTTTTGTCACTGCTCGTGAATACCGTCATTATTGGTATTAAGTGTTATCTTTTGCAGGTACCTATATGAATTCTTTGTCTATTTTCTCTTCACTTTCTTTAAAAAGAGAATGGGTACCTAAATTGTTTATGTACTTTCCCAAATGTCAACACATAGCCATTAAAGCCATGCTTCTTCAGGAGGAGAGTACTGCAAAAAAACTGGAAACTTAACCATGTAATCTTCCTAGTAGAAATGTCTGCCCAAACCTTTATCTCCTTCCTTTTCTTTCCTGCTGGGCACTACTCTGTCAGTGGAACTGACTCAGTGCTCTAGTCATTACTTCGTGTTTGCCTTAAGAGCTAATACCTGCAAATGCCAAGGACAAGCACAAAATTCTGCACGCATCTTGCTCTGTGACATTATTAGATGTGCTAATTTTTTATCTTTTTTTTTTTTCTTTTTTCTCAACTCCAGCTTTTTCCTTTATTTGTATTGGTGGAAGTGTAGCAATTCCTAATTTGACTTATACAAATGACCTCAATGATCTAACATCACAGAAGTTCATCCTGCAAGCCAACCCAATCCAAAATTATGTAAGTTTCCACATAAGTAGAGAAATATTTTGTAAATATTTATACAGAAGCAGTTGGGAATGAGGAGAAGACTTGGGGTAGCCATTTTTTATTTCCCTTGGAAATAGTACATTTAAAGCTAGGAAGAACCTTGGCAGTTTTCAGATTTAAAAATGCAGCTAGACAGATGAGACTGTGTGCCTTAGACTAAGATCAATATTTTCTAGGTAATAAGGTTTCAGGGTTATGGACAAATTACTTGTCTTGAAGGAAATAGGAGAGTGGGTTTTATTTTATTTTACTTTATTCAAACACTCTTCTTTCTACATTTTCCTTTTTCTTTTTAATTTTACCTCCAATTCAATGCTTCACTTCTTAAATTTTCCTTATCACTCACAACAGTGCTTGCTTTCTTGCCCTTCTTATGAGTTTCAATTTGTGAGATCAGTACTGTTTCCTAGGACAGCAGTTTTGAAGACAAAGCTGTTTTCTGTTAGCTTGTATTTCCCAAAAGGACTAATCTGGTGTCTCAAAGCTGCTTTGTGCATAGCCAATACAAACTGGTGATACTGGAAGTTTAAAGACTGAAACAAAAATATAAATGTATTCATAAAGACTTTCTTCACAACTAATTATCAAGAACTGTCTCAATGGCCTTGAAATGTGATGTGAAAAAGCAAATTTTTAGTGGAATTTAATGCACATTTATGATCCTTATTTGATGAATTTTGTGAGAATTATGGACAGTGCTTGTAATGTGGGGAAGGGTGGTGAGGAAGAGGAAAGAATGAAAAAGACAAGCACTTTATAGCATTAGAGATTATGTTGGCACTAAAATATAATTTTACATTTTCTTTTACTACTATTTCATTGTCAGTTGGCAGAAATATGAGTCTTCCTTCTTGGGAAAGTACTACTTGAAGTCTGTAGTGGCTGCTTTCAGGTAGGTGCTGTTTCAGCATATGGTAGAAATTTGAAATATTCAGCTGTGTTTTCCTCTTTTTCTTTAATGCATTTTAAATTTGCTATCTAGAAGAAAATGCACATCTCTGTAAGAGAATTTAAAAATACAGAAATGCATTTAAGGATATGATCTAAGCTAATAGTGTGACTTCTGTCATGCTCTGTAGAATTGGTGAGACAAATGAAGTCTGATTAATTGTTCTGAGTCTATGGGTTGTTTTGTTGTCTATTAATCTAATTTTAATTTTTTGAAATAATTCAGCTCTTGCAGGATCTTATTTTATCCATTCAAATGAAGTTCTCTTTCAATGTCTGAAAACAAATCCTTATATAATTTGGGGCAAAACACTTTGAGCTCCTGGTAAGAAATGTAAATCCATTGAGCAGCAGGTTATTACAATCCTGGTAGTTTCTGAAAACCCTGAAGGGTCAGTGCACAGGCGATTTCAAAAGGATTGTGGTGGAATCACTGAAGTAATAACTTGGATGTGTATGCTCAAGGATTCTTTATTTCAACAAAAATTGTGTGAAATGATCAAAGTGCAAACATAAAATCGTGTCATTGTATGGTGCTCGCTTCCATTAAAAAATTAATTGCAATGTGTCTGGAGCTGTTATATGTTAATGTTATGTTATGCTGTATAATTATACAGCAGGGATGGTAACATCCCATTTCATAAAAACTTTTGAGGGATTTCAAGGTGTGATTTTCAGTCTCAGTGTGTAGCTGGTTAAGCTGCATATGCCAAAAATAGTTTTACTGTATAAAAATAATTGTTAAACAAGATCTTTTTGTCACCATGTTTAGCAGCAGCTATCAGGCACAGAGGTGCAGCTGGCTATGAAACTGTGCCAGCCAAAAATGCAGACCAGTGAAAACCATGTCCGAAATAGTAATTAGACTGTACTTATAGTGAATTTTTTTTTCCTTTCACAGTGAAGGAGAATCTGGGCTGCAAGCTTACTTCTGGAATACATTCTGGGCACCACAAGATATGGTTGCTTCTCTTAAAAAATCAACCCCAGTGGAACAAAAAGAAGTCTGTAGTAAACAAGCAGTTCCCTTGTTCAGTTCTGGGAAGGAAGATTTTGATCTTGTTATAATGGAGCTTTTTTGTATCAATGTACCTGTCGTTTAATACCTATTCTGTTTAGTTTTCTCTCTTCATTTCTTGTCTTTGGCTTGTATAGCTGATAATTATCACATTTCTGTTTCAGATTCCACAGAATATGATGTGATGCTAAGATCAGGTAATTATGCTTCAATCCCAAGTGATACCACTTTGAGGGGGAGTGGAATCCTGTGATAGAAAAATGGCATTTTTTGAGTTATTCTTATATCTGTAGGGCTTATGAAGTAAACTAGGCTATGGAATCTCCATTCCTTGTGTTTCAAATGAAGCTGTGGCTCCTATTTTTGCCATTTCTTAAAAAAAAACAAAACCAAAGACAAAACAAACAAGCAAACAAAAAAAACCCACCCAACAAAACCTCTAAGAAATTGTACATAATTTGGCTTTTGATTAGACAATTTGGTTTTTTTGTTGTTAGTGGTCAGTCAGATAATGTAGAGCTTTAATTTACTTTGCCCGATTTCTTCATAAGAAGTGCATCTCAAGATTTGTCTTCAGGTACTTAGTGTTCTCATTGCATGGAGAAGGAAGAAGAGAAAATGGCAAAGGAAGCAGTAGGTGTGAGGCAGATATTGTAGCAATTGCAGCTGAATCAGCTTCTCGTCATGATAGTGAGGCTTTGTACTCCCTTGGCCAGAGCAGGAGAAGGTGATGCAGTCTGATGGGGAAAAGGGAACAGAGCTGTAAACGTAAGAGCAAAAAAGGGAATAGAGGAGTCAAGAAATGTGGGTAGATGATTGTTTCTACCTTGTCTGAAATCTTATCCAAGAACTTATCTTTCAATCTAACAGTTTCTGCATACTGATCTGCACTCTATTTTGTAGCAGTATCCTTTGACCTGTATGCCAAGCCAGGTAACAACAGGGCTTTAACTCTGATGAATCCCAAAAGGTATTTTTATCAATGGAGACTGCAAGTTCCTTCTAATTACGTGGTGAGACTGGTAGTTATCACTGTGTGTGGTGTCACTCCAGAGAGCTGTGCATCACACCACTTGTCAGCATATTATTTCCTTCTTCCACTGCAGAACAAGTTCATTACAAGGTAAGATACAGAGCAAAGATACTTTATTGAGCTGTACAGAAATTCTCTGAAACTGTACCAGATGGATAAAATGTGAGATTTGAAATACAACTTAATTTAAATTTGGCATAATAAAAAGATCTTCTAATAAAGTTGAAAGGGACTGATAAGATTTTTCAAGTCCAACTCCCTGCTCATCAGAGGACTACATAAAACCAAACCATCTGATTAAGAGCATTGTCCATATGTTCCTTGAACTCTGACAAGCTTGGTGCCATGAACCTCTCCCTAGGGAAGCTGTTACAAATTTCTGTAAGGTTTATTCTACACTATGACTAATTCCAACGGGTTCCTTTCCATAAAATTACTCTCATAACTCAAAAACATACAGACTTTATTTTAGAGTATTATATTCTATTACTTTCAGAAAATGTATGTTTTATGGCAGTCCAGTCACAGCTGAATTCCTGCTCATAGTAGGGGGTTGGAAGGCTCCATCCTCGGAGTCACTGTAGTCTATTTGCATAAGTGAGTTCAGATGATATTTAAATTTGAGTGGTTACTCCTACTTTTCAGAGTCAAATTTCATGTTTGAGTTCAAGGAATCTGTCTTCCTCAACCAAATAAATAAACAAGTTATAGGATTTGAGGATGGATGGTTTCAAGAGGGGAACTTTACTTAAATTTTAGGAACTTTCAGAAAGAGGTTAGCTGGGCATGAGGATTCAGCTAGGAATCTTCACTTGTTTAGGAGTGCTTTAACTCAATTGAGTAGGAGGTCCTCTTCGGCTCTATTAATTGCTCTCTATGCAACAAGACACAACAGATTGCCATTGTTGGCATGGAATGGACACAAGGTTTTTGTAAGGAGTTACTCTCAAACTGTAGCTTAACAAGGATAATACTGTTCCTGATGTGGGCCTACATTTGTTCTGCTACTTATTATGGGTTATTGCTGCAATTGTTACTTCATTGTGCATTATTGACACTGGCTCAGCTTTTTAGGAACCGCAAATGTAGAGCTGGCCATGAGCATGAACACACCTGGAAGTCAGCAAGACCAACACAGGCGTCTGATGTAACACATTCAGAGAACATTGATGCAGTAAGCTGTAAGACAAAATTCAAGAATGTGCATTGATGTCTGCCTATTAAAGAACCAAAACAGAAGTTGGTGACTGAAATTATGTTAAAAGCCTGATGGTACCTCAGAAAAAAATTGGACTTTTTTGGTTGCTTTCACTGCCACCCTAAAAAATGTGTTGTTTTGCGTATGTCTAATAGTTCTGTGCTTGGGTCAGCCTAGTGACATACTTAGGATACATACTAGAACTAATAGTAACAGTATGTCCAATAACTGTGACACCCAGTAACTAGGGTAGCCATTATTCCCTGATGCTGAGGTCCAGGGTCACACATGGTGACTGAACTGATTCTCTCCAGTTTCTGTAAACTGCAGTAATAAATCTGCTCAGTGACAAATCCTAAAACATGCTCAAGCTGAGATGAAGAGGTGTGCTGTGAGAGTAAGTATCTCACGTGGGCAACTCTTCTCATTGCTTGCCTTGCTTTTCTGATGACACTGTGACAGAAGGTACAGATAGAAGATAAGCCAGGCTGTCCACTGGGTTGATGCTGAAATATTTCCACATGGCAACGTGGAGAGTACTTAAATTGTTATTTTATAAATGTTTTGTCAGCTATTATGATAGAAAGGATTTAATAATGTCTGCAGGAGAGGCAAAGCAGAGATTCATTCCCTAGTACCTCACTTCAAACGTGTGAAAGGAATAGCCTGCTAAAGCAGAAGACAACTACTTTTAATTTAAGGTTAAAAAAATTTATTTTAATGCTGCCAATCTGGACCTTAGTTACATCAAATAACTTGATGCAGGGCTGTGATGGAAATAATCTGTTACTGTGAGGTCTAAGCTTAATTGTTTTCATTTGCTGTGCATAGAAAAAGAGAAACCTGTTAGAAATTTGTAATGTATAGATTCACAGATATCACAAAATATTCTGAGTTGGAAGTGATCGACAAAGATTATTGAGTTATAAATAAATGAAAAAAGTCCAAAATATGATGCAGGTTGCAAAATGGAATAATCATAAGAGTGAATTACAGATGCAAGAAACAGCATCTCACATTACAAGTAAAAGAACAACAGGAAGTAACAGTTGCCAAGCACGGAGCTTCACACTTTGTGTGGTAGCATTTGTGACACAAAACCAGGATGAACATGGATAGATTGAAAATGTTTTGGGTTTATCTGTTGCACAGACACTGCTTAACACTGCTGCACTGGCACTTGTTGCCTTTTCATTCCTAACCTCTGCTTCTCAGTGCCACTATCACCACTGAAGTAACATAATCTGGCATTGCCTTTCTGATGCTTCTATAGGTACAGAAACTCCAGGGCACTTGTTAAGCAGACAACGGTGATGTACACGCACAGTGACTAAGCACCAGTGCTGGGAAGCATCCTGTGTGCTATCAGCTGGGTGGAAGAATAAAAGGGCAGTGGTAGCCAAGGGAATGCTTCTGTGACACAGATGCCCAGATCAGTGTTACTTCTGCCCAGTTTCCCAGCAAAGATGACAGGAATTTGGGAAATGTTTTGGGATTTTTTTTTTATGCATTTTTTTTGTAACCTTCCAACTTCCAGATAGTGTGGGCCTGGGGCCTGGACTCCTTCTGATGTGCATTTAACTTCATCAAGTAATGTGATGTTGCTTACCTTCTGATTGGACCAAAGAAGAGAAAGCAACATATTAAAAGCTCACTTTCAAGCTGTTCCTAAAATCAGTACGTAGTTAATAGAAACAAGCATCTGATGGGAGCACACTTATTACTGGTTTTGCCTCTAAAAAAGTTGATATTGCCTTTACTATATCTGGGGGAGAGAATGTTGGCATATAAAGCAGGGAATTATCATTGAGATCCACTTTACAAAAGACTCAGAATTGAACAAAGAAGAGAGAACATCCTTTGGTCTGGGAGATTTTGTCTTCCTGATAACTACTGAAGCCTTACTTGCCAGTCATTGCATGGGTAACACCGAGTAGTGGCAGGGAAGCAGACAGACAGAAAGCTACAGGCACTATCTGTCTGGGCAAAGATAGATAGCCTCAGTGACAGAGCAGCTATCTTTGTCAGTTTTGGCAATGTATCCACAGATGATGGAATGTGTGCTTAAAGAAAATGGAAAAGAGCAAACACTTCTAGTTCATCTTTGTTCATTTTCTGAATGCATTGTTCAGTGTAGTTAACTGAATAAGAAAAATGTGTTCCAAACCTAAGACCTACATTCCAAACCTATGGAGTACTATAGATTTTACATGAGTGCTGTGGGGTGAAATATTTTGAGTAATGCTAAATTGTAGTACTAATTTTAGAAGAGATGAAGGGGCTTCACAGAATCAAGTTTAGCCACAGTTATTTCGTAAGGTATAAGTGAAAGAGTTTTGACAACGAAGCAAGTGACTATTTTTTAACATGTGGAACAAGTCACTGAGGACAAACCCCTCCAAAGCTGCCACATTTCAGCTTATGTCTCTCTTCATGCGGCTTATCCAAATACTTATCCATGCACATTACTAATTAAAATGGCTTTATTGTTCTGAGGATGGGCATTTCAAATTACACTTAGCCCAGGTTTTGCTACAAGATTTTTTTAATTTCAGAATTATCTTATTTTCTGTTATGTTCATATTTGCATTCACAATGTTACCTAAAGGGAACCAAAAGCACTAAGGACTGGATATCTAAAAGAGTCTTTGGTAGAAAACAAAACCTCAAAGCATTTATTCAAATATGGCATTTTCAAACTGAGAATTGATACACAAACTTCCTTGTTTACATGAAATTAATCAGTTATCACTTCATTGGGCTAATTGCTTTTTAATTTTGAAAATACCTACAGAAAAGTCAGAAGTAAATTGGAAGGAGGAGGTTTGTTGCATCCAAATCTGGTTGCTTCTTTCACTTACCATGAAAGAATGCTTTTTTAAAAAAGAAAAACTTCAGTCAGAGGCTTTTTTGTACTTACCCTTAGTTGTAATTTCATCCAAAAAAAAGAGAAATTCAGTTTTATGTGGAGGTGGAAGTTAAGTGATTTTCAGTTAATACAGGAAAAATGTGAGTTGAATGCTGTCACAATGTATTCTTCTAACTCTGTCCATAGAGAAGACTGCACTTCCGTACAGCTGAGATAACTGTGCTCCTTGCTGATGTATTTCTCTCCTAGTATGTGGTGGTTAATATATTTCCTGGAATGGGACACTGAGTTCTCCTTATTACCCAAGTTACTACCCACCAAACACTGACTGTAGCTGGATCACCAAGGTAAGTGCTGGGAACTCTTCTGAGTACTGATGACTTTTCTTTATCTTATGTAGATACAAAACTGGGAGAAATGGCTTTTGATGTGGATGAAACACAGAAAACCTAGTGAAACCACTGAACCTGACTTCTTCTCAGGCGCGCATTTCTTTCCTGTCCTATATACAGGTGCCAACTATGGGAGGGAAATATTGCCAACTTCCAGAAGTTTGAGCATTATTTGTGACAGCAACAAATTAATGTGTAAGATGACAAATCCCAGCAGCCAGAGAAAATTAATAATAATCAGAGCTTTTCTTCTATGTCAAAAAGAAAAAATGGTCATGTAAATCATGCCTCACATGATGGATACCACAGGGTATTTCCCTGAATTCTGCAGAGCCAGGACCTTCTCTGGCTCAGAAATTCACCTCTGAATTTCAAGCAAGTCCTTTGGCAAGACTTCAAATCTGCTCATGACTTCTACCAACTGCCTAATGTGTCAGTCTATTGTTCCATTCAGCATTTAACTACTTTTTTAGTTTCCTTGGTAAAGAAGGCTTTCCATTTATATAACTTTATACCTTTCACAGTATTATTAGCAGCTTGTAGGACAAAACTCTCATGTCTGTGCAGAAGAGAAACACAGGGCATTACAAACCTAGCATGAACCTCAGACATAGTGCTTCATGCTGGCTGCAGAAAGGCTTACACTCCTTCATCAGGCACAGTCTAGCCAAAGTTGGGTCCAAAAGACTTCTACAGATGTTTAAATTAGCAAAGTTTTTTGTCTCTTCAGAGACGCTAATTTCAATAACAGAAAAACAGTACTTTCAATCCAGTAATAGGTAGAACAACTTGGAAGCAAAGGCTATTTTCATTTTGTGAATGCATGTCAGGGTTTTTATCTTTTGATTTTTTAGGCACCATTGCCTGGCTACAAATTCTCAATAAAAATTCTTGTAATACAAATTCAAGAGAAGTGTCCAGGGTCCAGTAAATGTAATAAAGACTGGCTAGAAATTGATGGAGTTAGGTGAGTAAATATATTATTTTCTGACATATTGCTTTGCACTTTGAAGTTCTGCACATTTAAGCATCCTGGGTTTTTTTCTTACAAATATTTACTTTTTCCTTTGTTCCCCTTAGAACAATAAAGTAGAAAATGACAGAATTTTATGCAGCTGCAGCTGAATTGTAAATTCTTGTCTGTGGTCTTGGTGTGGGTGAAGAGTTTGTGTAATCAGAAGTTTCATTTTCTTTACCATTTGCTCTTCAGTGATTGCAATTGTTACACAAACACTAAAAATAATGCTATTCAGAGAAATTAATCTCTTGGAAGGAGCATATTGAAACAAGCAACAGCTGTTGGATTTGGCTGAATCCTTTCCTGGATGTGGAACTTTTGGGTTTGGAAACCTAAATGGGCAATCTGAAATCAAGCATGGTTGAAGCAGTTTGTGTTTATAAGGTAGACCCTGATATTGATCATCTTGCTGTATTTTGTTTCAAAGTCTGCTAATCCCAAAAAAGTTGCAGAGTGGGAGATATTCATAAATAGGCTTTCCAAAACTTTTGTTGGGCAGTTTTTAACACCAAAATACAGCTGATCCTTCTTGCATTATCTTAAAGCTTTTTGACATCACTACCACTCAGTAAAAGGAGACATGGATGGATGGTAGTGGTCAGTTTGGTAAGAAATTAATATTTCTCACTTTTGCCTTGCTAGATACTGTAAAGCTCTTTCAGAAAACAACAGAAATATGGCTAATCTCTTGCAATCAGCTTCCATTCTGATGAGCTGGTCACCCACAGAGGGTTTTATATTGAATACAAAGCTTTCAGTCACACAGACCGTAAGTTATTAAGCACACAATTTAATTTTTAAGGATAAACCTTTCAGAAACCCTGCTTGACAGACCAATTGCATACAACTCAACCTGCTTATTTTCTTAACCTTATTGCAGGGGACAAATGTGTAAAATGTTATGTCTTTGGTTATGTTATGGCTTTTGGACCAAACAGAGCTACAAATTTGTACATAAGATGTATTTAGAAGCTAGTACTTTTTTTCTAACTTTTATCAACAATTCTGTAAAATGGGGAGTAAAATTTCTCAGTTTCTGTAGATCTACTATATGGCACTTTTCTGACACCTTAAAATAGCCAAGCGGCTTCATGAACATAGAATGGCAGAGGGCCTCTAAGCATGACTCTTCTGCCAGCCAAAGTTAACCATGAATACCTAATCTTCTCTCTAAAATCACAGCTCAAGGTGATCTAGATCAGTTTCCAGGTTTAGACAAACTATTTAAGTTTTATGGCAGTCAAAGAGGACCCCTTGCTAGAAGATGTTGCAGAAATCTGGGGGTTTTTATGGGCCTTTTCCTAACTCCACAGCCTATGCACTTCTGGATCAATGTTAGATTTTGGGGGTCTTCCAATGTTAGATTTTGGGGAATTTTTAGGACATACACATATTTACTTGTAACATTTCTTAGAAAAGATGCAACTTCAGATTTTTTAAATGGCTGGGGTTTTTTTACCCAACTGATGTCTAGGTAGCTAAAGTTCTCTATGATGTCACGAGATCAGTTCATTTTGAGAAGCCTCTTCAAACCCTCAGCTTGCTTGTCAGAATGCAGTTCTGTTCATTGTTGACATAGAAGCATTTAAGTTTTAAGGTTACTGGTAAAGATTTGTGTTTCATGGCCTTTCACTCTAAATAAATTGCACCTTTTGTGGTCAGTCATTCTATAAGACACAAATTTTCAGTGATTTCTTCTTCCACCAATGTGGGTCTCTTTCTACCAGAAAAAGTTACCAACTATTCTTAATTCTGTGGTTACTTTGGTTTCTGCCTCAAAAATGGTTAAGAGTCTAAGTCTAGGAATATCTTTTTTAACAAAATCCACTGCCTTTATTGTGTGCATCTGTGTGCTCTGCTCCTAGCACTGAGGCAGCAAGCAGATGGCTCAAAGTTATTTAATCAGTCCTTAGCCACAATCAGGAGGGAGTGGAATGGCTGTCATGTGTCAGTATCAAGTTGATGCAGTAGTTTGGGGAATGCTGTCTGAGATACCAGCGTGGTTTGAGAGCACTGGCCTTGCCTGCAGCAGTAGTAATAGGAGAAGGAAAAAAAAAAAATTCATGTTTTCTCCTATCTTAAGTACCTGCAGTCATCCACCTGAGGTTAGTTTTTTCCCCATTGTTGGGTGCCTATCAAAGCACTAAAGACACAAAAAAAATCACAGGCTCTGCTCTGAGCTGACCTGGAAAGCAAATGCCAGCCATCAGCTGCATGACTCCAGGGAGAGGTGACAAGAAAATGCAGACACTCCTGCTTTGAGCTTGTGCTGGCTGGGTGGTGTGTGCTTTCCTCCCACTGACATCACATGCAAGGCAGTGAAGAGGACTAATTTACTCCAGATTGGAACTGATTAGACAACTGTGGGACAAATAGTTCTTCAATCTGATGTAGCTCTTAATTTGCCTGTGGTGCTAAATGGGAGAAAATGTCATTTTACTTCACTTGGGCAGAAAGAGGAGTGGTTTGAGCTCCTTAGTCTTTCAGAGACTTTTTTTTTTTTTCTTGCACATCTGAAAGAGTCAAAGAGAACAAACATTTTTTTAATATTGTAAAGAAACAACTTACCATCTAAACTAACTAACTAGTAGTTCGTTTATGTGAATGTGAAAGAAATTCTTGGTCAAGGGCTGTTGCATACGAGACTGCAAGTTTTGGCAAGTGTTTGATAAAGCACTTATTCACATCAGACATTGAGTGTAGCATCACAGATATTAATTTGTTCAGAATTTTAATTTCAGGAAATATGTATCTGTAATAGTAAAGAGAATGCCTAG
The DNA here is from genome assembly GCF_017590135.1 of Pyrgilauda ruficollis. Taxonomy (NCBI): domain Eukaryota; kingdom Metazoa; phylum Chordata; class Aves; order Passeriformes; family Passeridae; genus Pyrgilauda; species Pyrgilauda ruficollis. The sequence continues at coordinate 4,150,688 of NW_024515875.1, forward strand.
TTTTGATATTATTTTCCTTTTGCTTTTCCTGTATTAAATACATTCCCTTAACAAATTAAAGAAATGCTTCCTATCAGTAGTTATGTATCTATGGTGAATGACTTTCAACCCTTAGAGGAGAGGCAATAAATGTGAATTCAATTTGCTAAGTATATTTAGGTGACTCATTTAATTCAGACTGCTTGATAAAAATCTTTGACAGATTGTGCCAAGTGGGGTTTTTAAAAAAATATTCAATTTATTTTACAAATGACACAAACTTTAATTTTTAATAATAATTTTAATATTTCTTCATGGTAGAGTCCTGCTTTACTGCATTTAGACTGTGTCAATATTTCTAGTGTCATTGATTTCTTATTTTTCTAGCTTGTCCTTAGATATGCAGACAGAATGTGCATTCCTTCAAGAAATCAGTTTGAAGGCTGGAAAGGCTGCCCGGATGGTAGTGATGAATTGGACTGGGGGTAGAGCAATTATTTCTTGCTTGTTGTTTTCTGTAAAGAGTTTCTTCCACAAAGTTGAGAGATGAGTTGAAATTATCTCTAAACTACTGCTGGCAATCTTTAAGATCACATGAAGCATGTGGGTGAAGATGTAAAAGTGTGGAAGAGAGGCTGTGTAATGTGTCTCTTTAAAGAGTGGGAGAACAGAAAAATCAAGAGGGAATTTTATACCAATCTTTATAAACTAACCTTCCAAAGGAAAAAAATGCACAAGAAGTAGCCAAAGTAAGCTATTTGTAAATAATGAAAAGAATATTAAAACCAGCATGGAGATTTAAAATTTTGTTTTAGTTCCCTGCTGTGAGAGGATAAATAGATAAATTGTACTTTGACATTGTTTTATGTGACAAGCTTATCAATAAGTAAAGAAAATGTGGGGAGAAAAAAATACAGGAAATTGTTTCCACAGAACAATTGGCCAAGACTCATTGCCAAAGAGGAAGGATATTTTTAATGTCATTCTGCCAATATTGTTACGGATCGTCACATAATTTTTGTTCATGATCTAAATTATGGATTAGAGTAGGTGCTTATGAAATAGAAAAGTGTTACACAATAGAAAGTGGATGTATTTAAGAGGGATGTATTTGTAAGTGGTCCTGAAAGGCTGTAGAATATAAATGGAGAAAAATAAAAACAAGAATATGAGTCAGCAGTGCCCTGGCAGCCAGGAGGGCCAGTGGTGTCCTGGGGTGCATCAGGCACAGCATTGCCACCCAGGTGAGGGAGGGAACTGCCCCGCTCTGCTCTGCACTGGGGCAGCCTCATCTCGAGTGCTGGGGGCAGTTTTGGGCACCACAATATAAAAAATATTAATCTATGAGAGAGTGTCCACAGGGGAGTAACAAAGATGGTGAAGGGCCTTGAGGGGAAGCTGAGGTCAGTTGGTCTGTTCAGCCAGGAGGAGACTGAGGGGAGACCTCACTGCAGTTACAGCTTCCTCGCGAGGGGAACAGGAGGGGCAGCTCTCTGATTCTGCTCTCTGGTGGCCAGTGACACTCCTGAGGGAATGGTCTGAAGTTGTGTCAGGGCAAGATTAGGTTCAATATTAGGAAAAGGTTCTTCATCCAGAGGGTGACTGGTCACTGGAACAGGCTCCCCAGGGCAGTGGCCACAGCCCCAAGGCTGCCAGGGCTCAGGAAGCATTTGGACAATGCTCTCAGGCACAGGGTGTGACTCTTGGGGGTGTTTTGGGTGCTGTGCAGGGCCAGGAGCTGAACTGTAAAGTTGATCTTTGTGGGTCCCTTTCAATTCAGAATATTCTGTGATTGTGTGAAGATCTGAATGAAGATAATTAAATAGACATGTGGATTGGCTAAGTTGCTTTTTTTTGCGGAAGAACAGCTGGGGGAATGATTGTTGTTCAAAAGCTGGCTTGTGAGTCAAAAATACTCAGTGAGTTTTGTTTGTATTTGATGTTTTATTGGTTGGTTGTCTTTGTTCTGAGCTTTTTTAAGTGTCACACTAAGATGTAAGACAAGAATTTGAAAACACCTTCTCGATTGCCAGTGGGAAGGCTTCACCTAGAGTACTGTACCTAAATTGGGTGCTGCGTGTCAAAGAAGACAGGGAACATTCAAAAGATGCCAGAAACAGTGACCAGAAGGTAATCCAAGGCCAGAGAGTACAGCACAAGTCTCTCTGTCACTGGATACTACCAAAACCAAGGTAGATAAATGTCTGACAGAAATGGCACAGAAACATCCAACTGACATCTAGTAGGGAGTGTAGCATGTGGCTGTTGGTCTGCTGTTTGTATTAGAAATTTACAGACCATTTTTCTTCAGGTTGTAATCCAGAACAATTGAACTGTGGTAATGGGAAGTGTACACCTCACAAGTATAAGTCTTGTAAAGATGATGACAGCTGTGGGCAGGACAGTAAGGAAAACAACTGCTGTACGTATGTAATTTTAGGTATTTTCCTAAAGATGGTAGAAGACAGAAGCAGGAATATGCATATTTTAACAGTTATATGAGTTGTTTCTAGATGTTTTTTTTTCATGGCACAAAGTAAAAGTTTCATAATAGTGAATATAAATCATGTAGACTAAAACTAGGTTTTTGGAGAGTTTAGACAATTAATCAAGAAAATTCCAAGATAACAGGGATTTTAGTAAGAAAACCAAACCACATTTTGCTGGTGATCCTGCTGGAAGAGCACTTTCCCCCCAAATGCTGCCAGATCAGTACCACATAATTTAAGGAAGAGGGACATAGTGGACTGTGGACTTTTGCCACATTTATTGTCTTTTTACTGTAGATCCTCAATGGTTGTGGACATTGCTGATACCACCAATGGCTCCCTAGTGACTTGCTGCATTTTGCTTACGTAATTTTTGTCTTGCTTTCAATCTTGGGGTAGCCAGGAGTAAATATTTTTTGAAAAAAACCTTCCTCGCACTGTTTAGAGGTCCTTGTACAACTGGTAATAAGAATAATAGTAATGGAAGCCAATTGCTGAGATCTATCAGGATTCTCACATAGTAAACTGTGATAGTCCTTAGAAACTTATGGAAGGGAGGTATAAAACTCTTCTGCAGTTTTCTTAATTTCACTTAAAAATGAAAAGATGCTGTGAATATTTATGATTTGTAATGCCAGTGGTGCTGGTGAAGGCAAAAGAACAGATCTGAAAAGCCACACTTACTCAGATCAGAGTTGTGTAAAATGGAAGTGCAGACAGTTGGAAGGTCTTCTTTTTTTCTCAGGGACAGTGGAGACTGAAATTAGTGTGATCATTAATTAGAGTGGATCATTCCCCTGTCCCTTCTCCACAGAGGGACCAGTTTACACTAATATACAGACTACTACTTCAAGCAGACTAGAATGTGTAGCTTTGAACAACTTGCTGAATGTGCAAGGTGTTGTTAATAATTTGAAAGCATGACTCCAAACATGTGACACTATCTTCTCTCTATTTTAGTCTACAAAAGTTGTTCCTCTTATGCATACAAATGCCTCAATGAAAAATCCTTGCTGAAACCAAATCCTGAGTGTGATGGGAAAAGAGACTGTACAGATGGATCAGATTAAATGATCTGTGGTGTGGTAACATTTATTTTAAAATTTGTTAGTTACTTGGGAAACTAAATCAGCAATTTGTGTTATTCTTATGCATTATTGGACTAAGAATTTGTTAAATCAAATATTCATTTTAAAAATTAATTTCCTGGTAACACTGTATGCAAATGTCTGTCTTGAATTTTGCACTGTTTCTTTTCAATCAGCTCATCCATTCCACCTGTGATGACTTATTTCAAGCAATGCACTTCCTAGATAAGCTGGTAGGTCTTGCTGCTTTTTGAGCTAAATGAAATGCAGTCAAGCTCTGTTTGTAAGGAGGGAATAGAGATAAGAATTATTCAAGTGAACTTTTAAATTGTGCTTAACCGCTTTTTGAGTTATTCAACTCTTCAGAAAGCTACACAAGAAGATAGACAATGACTGCTTTATATCTGACCTGCCCATTGAGTGAAAATGGGCAAGTACTCACCTTTTTACCAATTGCACAGTAAGGTCTAAGGGTAAAAGTTTGTGTCAAGCATTGCAAAGTGAATTAACTGGTGGGCTTTTTACTAATTTGTTAAATTATTCCTGTTAGCTTGTGAAAGACACCAGCTTAGAAAAAACAGAATCATTGGAGGTGAAGATGCAAGAGCTGAGAAGTGACCTTGGCAAGCAAGTTTACAGATGGGGGCACGTGGCCACGTGTGTGGCACATCTGTGATCTCCAACAGGTGGCTCATATCTGCTGCCCATTGCTTCCTGGATTCTGATTCTGCAAGGCATGAGGAAATTATACTGTTCTAGAGTATGTGCAGTTTAATAACCTTACAAAGGTGCTTTCAGTAATTTGTAGAAGCTATTCCTTGTCTAGATGAGTTGATCCAGGTAATAACTTGGTGACATGACCTCACTACATAAACACTTGGTGTTGTCTGCTGGCTTCAGAAGTCTTCAGTTTTTGAAGTTATTCTTCTGCTTCCATTGTCAGTAAATCCTGCATGACAGAACACTGTTCTTTTAGATGTAGGGTAAACACCTTTTTTTTTTTTTCCTCTTCTTTTCAAAAGGCAGGAGTTTTCTGAGTAGAACTATGGCCTTTTATCCCAATACATGTCCTATATATTGATCAATGAGTGAAAACCTCATCGGTGTTCAGTTTAGGTAGTGGAAATTGAAAATGCATACCTCCTACGTGTGTTAAGGAGGAGATAGAGTTTAAGAATATGCTTTTATAAGTTCCAAAGCATGATGCATAGCAAGGATTTGGTCCAGGAAATTAATTAATTTCATAATAGCAAGTAAAAACAACGTTTAATGTTTTAGCAGACAGAGACTAGAGTGCATCTATCTTCTAAAGCCATATTCCACTCCATGCACTATGGTTTTGATGAATGTCCTCAAACACTGAAAAGTAGTTAAAATGGAGTGAACTAACATTGCCTTGCTTTCCAGTGGGATGTTCTAAAACCACCTTTTTTTTTTTTTTTTTACAGATACTCTGTTCCAATGGGATGGAGAGCGTATATGGGCTCACATACCATAAATGAAAAGAGCAATCATGTAGCCATGAGATCAACCATAAGGATTATTGCCCACCCACAGTATGAACAAACTATCTCAGACTATGACATTGCCCTGTTGGAAATGGAGACACCTGTACTCTTCAGTGAGCTGGTACAGCCCATTTGTTTACCCAGCACCTCTGGAGTCTTTATGGAACTGTCTGCTACGTAACTGGCTGGGGAGCCATAGAAGAAAATAGTATGTTCATTTCCTGGATATGCTTTTTGCAAGTTTGGCTTAATTTTAAACTCTAACAATGGAACATTTGTACTTGCAAGCAAAAAAAAAAAAAAAAAAACCAAAACCCATGATGTTTCTTTAGTGTATCTATAAAAAGCTAGAAAAGATCTCCTTAGCAACAGTCTGAGAATTCTGAATGGTTGCTTGGATAGCAAGTGAAAAGTGACAAAATGCATACTCAGGTTTCACAGATCTTTGAAAAGCAGATTATTATAGATTTATAAAAATGTGCCCATTTTCATGTTCATGACTCATTTAATCTGATGAATAGAACCTTGCAAGTAAAGAGATCAGTAACTTGCAACTACTGCAGAGAAAGAATTTGATTGACAACATAGGGCCAATAAGCAGCAATAATTGCAATTGCAAAAAAAATGTGGAGGATCTTTCATTTTCTCCATCTTAATCAAAGGCCTCAGGAAGAGGCTCGGTGTAGCTTGGAGCAGCCAGCTGCAGTGGGGAGGCAGAAAAAAAGCACGCTAAGTTAGAGAGGGGTGGCAAGGGAGCCTGAAGGATCCTTTCCCTGTCTCAGCATTAAGTAGCTTGAAACCTGGGCTTGAGCAGCATCTCAGCACATCAGAGGTATCAGAATATTTAGCTCACAAGGGCACCTTATGTCAATACCATAGTGCAGAATTAAAGTCTTAGCATCATTTGTGAGTTACAGACTGTTCTTTGGGGTTTTGTAAAAATTATTTGTCTTTCCACACTCAGCTTTATTCCAGTTTCTTCTCTAGAACTAAGAGGATGAAAAAAAATATAGAGATTGCATTTTGTAGGACTGGGATGTTGTTTGGAGCACAGCCATGGTTTAAAAAATAGCAAAATCTTCAGGCATAATTTGAAATGGCATTCAAATTTAGTCACCCTGTGTGCAGTCTTATCTTACAATTTGCATGGCATTTTTACTACTTTCTGGCAGAATAAGGTCATAGGCATAAAGGCTAGGGAAATGGAAAGGTGGTGCATTGGAACATCTAAGGTTATTGGGTAGTGTGAACAATGCAGCTTTCAAAAATTAGGGCAGGCACCATTTGAAGGGAAGGAAATTACTCTGCTGTCATTAGTTGGGTAGATTTTCAGTTGGAAGCAATTCTCTTTTGTTTTGATAATTGGTATCTCTATAAGAAATTTGTGCCACCTTTACCTCTGCAATACCTTCTGTATTTTTTTCTAGGTCATCTTGCCAAAACACTGCAGGAAGCTCAAGTGAGAATGATTAACCAAAGTGTTTGCAACAAGCTTATGATGATTTTATTACTTCACGTGTGCTGTGTGCTGGGAAACTCATCAACTGGTGTTGATGCATGCCAGGTAATCTGGAACTGTAGGAAATCTACAAAGGAATGTTTGCTTTCATTGGAAAACTCTTCAGTTTTAGGTTGTTTGTGTGGTGTGTTGGTTTTTTTTGTTGTTGTTTGGGTTTTTGTTTTTGGTTTTTCTTTTTTATTGAGTGTGAGTTTATGATTAATTTAACATGGCAACTAAAAGTCCCCCAAAATAAGGAAGAAAATTCATCGTGGATAATCTCTGACTCTCTTGAGAAATATCATTTTGGAAACGCAAGGGATAAAATGTGTCGAGAAGAATTTTCTTCTTCAACAGTTATATTTCATACCAGAGAACAAAAAAATAAAGATAAAAGGAATTATCTGCAATAAAAGGTCCACCTGTGAATTGCACAAATTAATATTTGTATTAATTTCTTTTTATCTTTTTTAATATCTGGGTTTGGAATTGCTAAAATACTGTAAAAGTATGATGAGTATTGTATTGTTACAGTTGCAAAGAAATACAAAAGTAAAAGCTAAGCTAGGTTTTGGAACTGCAGCTGCAATAGTGCTTTTTAATTTCAAACATTCATTCATATATATAATTACAAATTGTGACTACATCACAGTAGTGTAAGTTATAAACCCCATCTTGTTTACACACACAATCAGAAACGGCTTTTTGGTCATACTTCCCTGTCCTGACTCTGCCTTCTTTCTCCTAGCACACTGGTTGTGTACTTCATTAGTGTTCAGACTTCTGATGATGAATATCAACTTTACAAACATGTTTTTTATACCAGTACCACATAAAGGGGATAGAAATTTGCTACTGACTATTAGACTGAGGCAATTTGGTACAAATTTTGTGTAATATATAAATTTTATTATTTTAATGCAATAGGATAACTTTTGCAAGATTGTAGCTCATGATGGGTCAAACTTCTTTAACACAATAGACTATTTGTAGAATTTCCTTATAGTGTCAAAGACCTAATTAAATTAATTATTATTTTTATTAACACTACGTAGAGTTTGTCTGCAAACTTTGACCTTGGAATTGTTTTGCTAAAATATGTTAGAGGGGTGGTGTTCCTCCAAAAAATATGTTGCATAAGAAATGCTCTTGAATTTTTAGATGGGCATTTTTAACCAATTCAGCTGTATAGCATACTGGCCATTTCCCAGCATGATATGCTGCGTCTGAGTTCTAGCATGTTGGTCTGAGTTCTAGCATGTTGGCCCTTTGGATCTTTAAGTTCTTAGTCTGGGTAGCATCTTTGCTTTTTTGGGGGGTTGTTTTTCTCCCCCCCCCCCCCCCCCCCTTCTTCCTGTCACTAGTATATATTATGTAATATATAGTATGTGTTTCCTGTACAGTGCTAGAGAGGAACGACACTGGGAACTCAGGAAAGCCCCACAACACCCTAAACCTGCTTTGAGACTTGTGAGGGTCCTGTTCTCTTTTACTCCTTCCTGGACATGTAAGCTGTGCACATGTTGCACAAGTTATGTGAAGCTTCCAAACACCTTTCATTCTGTTTTCTTATCACTCTAGGGTGTTCTTTGATCTTGGCTCTTCTTAGGATCCTTCCTTTCCCTAGTGGTATACACCCCCTTTGTTCTTTCAGAACTCGCTGAGTAATTGGTTGAGCCTCCTTTCCCAAGTCACTTTGACATCAGTCTCTTGGATTATCGACATTTCTAGTATGACAGCAGCCTGTGAGAAAGGAAGAACTCTGGCTTCTTCTCTTATCTCATGATAATTTTGTACCACCATAACAGATAATTTTGTTTGGTTGGGTGATGAAAGCTTTCTGTTATTACTCTTTCCTCAGTACATGGCTTTCTCCTGACCTCTTACATGTTTTGGCTCCAGCTGGGGGCTCAAATTGTCCCAGGGTCAATTTGGAGGCTGCTGACTGCCTTGTGTGCGTTAGGAACAGCTGCAGAAAGGAGCTGCACTGTAATTGCCCAGAGTTCTATCAACAGACTAGGTCAGAGAAGGTTAAAGTAATGAAAGGCAAAAAAACCATTGATGGGCTCAAATGCACTTTGATCTGGTGAACTGAATTGAATGGAATTTTTTATTTTTCTACACTGCTGTGCAAACCTGCATGCTCCATTTAAGAAACCTGTTCTTATTTGCACATTCCTTAGTCTTTGTTCCTTCTTCTGCCTCAACAAAGTAGTCTACTGTAGACTCAGTCCGGATTATAAAATTGCTGATAATACTTAATTGTGCCTGGTTTGTTTGTTGGGTTTTGGTTTGTTGGATTTTTTTTATTATTTGGGGTTTGTGGTATCTTTCTGTTCCTATTTAACACCCAGTATAAGAGATCTGCCTTCAACCTGTGAACAATTTATAGTAGATTTCAAATTGCAGTAGAATTCCCTATTTCAAATTGTAGTAGAATTCCCTATTTCCATCCCTGTCTTCTTCTCTCCCTATTTGGGCTGTGATGAGTTATTCTATGAACCCTGTAATGGGAAATTATCAAGGAGTAATTTTATAAACTGCTTCTGCCATTGGTTTTATATTGGTAAGTGTGCTACATCCGCAATTTAAAACAATTGAATAAATATGGCATCTGGCTGAGTACATTATATCCAGAAGTAAGTTTTAATTAATATTAAGTTTTAATTTGAGAAAAAGAGGGGCAGGTATTTACTGCTCTTAAATAACCTATTTTTTGTTACAGTGCTCTGTGTGTGTGCACTAATGGTTGGACTTCCTTCATTTTAGGGGGATTCTGGAGGTCCCTTGGCCTGCACAGGGAAGGGCAATAGATAGTATCTTGCTGGCATCATGAGCTGGGGTGAAGGGTGTGCTCAGCACAATCGTCCTGGTATGTACACCAAGGTGACAGCACTTTATGACTGGATCCATCGGAATACACACTGATGAGCCAAGGACAAAATGCAGATCACCTCTGTGTGAAAGCTGCTTCCTGCTATAGCCAATTTGATGATACAACACGAAAATGCCACTGACTGTGCCTTGGTGAAAGGATGCATTTTTTTAATGAAGAAACTATCACTTGTGGTTCATCTAGCAATAACTGTTCAGCCTCAGAGGAACTTCAGGTTCTTTATGATTTATCTTCCTTATGGCTATGTGCAGAAACAGCACGGCCTTAAAAACAAAATAAAATGGATTATAACCTGTAATAAAAATCCAGCCATACCTCCTTTGTAATCCTTCTCTCCTTCCTTATCCCTTGTTATCTATATTTGTTTCCACATATGCATATCTGGGTAAAAATGGCCACATGCCATATATATTCAACTCTTTAAGAATGTTACAGGATTCTAAACATAAATAATTATTTTATAGTTCTCAAAAATATAAATAGTGTATTGTGTACAAAGCTGAGATTAATTCTTTCTAGTTATGTGTGACTGCATGACTTTTACTTTCTGGGCTATAAATTTTGGGGTCTCCACTGTGTTTTCTTAAAAATACCAGATATATAGCTCAAAAAATGCTAGGATGCAAGAAATTTTCATTAAGTAACTGGAAGAGTATAATTTCGGTTCTTTGGATGATGTCTAAATAAAAGGAAGGAATGAATGAGTTGTAATTCATTCAAAAGGAAATTATAATGCTCTCTTAAATTCTCTTCAGAATTTGAACCAAATGTAGGATTTAATATTTGCAATATGTTACAGGTGTACTCCTCCAGCTCTGGCTCTGGCATCCATTGTGAATTTTTAGCATGTTCCTGGTAGGTTAGGATTATTTTTGTCCTGTTCTTGGTCCACAATAAGCAGAGTTTCAGGCTCAGGAATTTTTTTTTTTTTTTTTTTTTTTTTTTTTTTTGTGTGTGTATCTTTCTGGGCTGTGACCACAAGGCCATACTAAATTGAAATGACATAGAAGGAAAATGGATTTATGTGGTTGGATGCATCCTTGGGCTCAAAGAAAGTAAAATAAGAAATGACAGCAACATTCCTTTAACCCTGGTAGTAAATCTAGGTTTTATAATCTCCTGATGAGCTTATCACTCCAAATCTAGCCAATTTAAGGTTTCCAAAGCTGTTTATGGGACTTCAGAATACTAGTTCTTAGCTTAATAAAAGAATTGTCTGGATGGCCTTAAGACCATTTAGATTGTCTTTAAGCTGTGCTCGATATTTGGAAGTGTTTAGCTTTCACCTTTAATATATATATTTAAAAGATGAAGCTGGCAGTTTGAACACCTTTTATTGCTGTCCACACAGCACACTTACTCTGCAGTACATAAGTATGTGATCTTTGTTTAATGTTAGTCCTACCTTGGCAGCATGTGGGGAAAATGTTGAAAAGAGCTAGCACTGTAATCTGCATGCAGTGAGATTGCTCTTTCTAATACTGTTATTGCTTTTCCTTCCTTTCTCCTGTTGGGCACCTTGCCCCAGCTTGTGTCAAACTTACAGCATAAGCTATATTCAAACCCTGTATATTAGGAGGGTTGTTTCTTTACTCAATTATTCACATCTTCCTTTTTAATAAATGTGCTAAAACTGCAAGGGGCTATGTTTTATTTGTTTGGATGTGCCTCCGAAACTCTAAACTCCAGGTGCGATCAGAACTGCATTGGTGCCTTGGACTTTCCTGATTTGTAAAGCTAAATGGTCAGAATTGCACATAGAAGAAATGCAACAAGTGTGGAAGTTAGATCCCCCCAGATGAAAGAAAGACTTCAAGCAGTTTATAAATACATAAAATAAAATAAGGACTTTGGCCTTTGCATGGCAAGAAGTCTATAATCATTAACTCTTTGTCTTAGAGGAACAGTTTTGATTTCAGACAATCTAGCAGGAAGGTCTACTGTGAGTAGAAATTGAATAATTGAACCTGATATCCAGCAGGAGTAGTGAGAACCAGATAAAGGCTTTTCTAGTGTAAGATGACCCAAGTAAGGTTTTGTGGATCCAGATACATGTTCTGATCTTGATGACTGCTCAGTTTTACCTTCAGTCCTCCAGAGTTTTAAAGATTCTCACAACCAAAACATGTGGGGTAGACAATTTGTATTTCTTTTTACTTGTGGAATAAACCTAAGACATGCTCACTTTCATGGAGTACCTTTGCCTGGATGGGTGTGACGTGACATCAGGAATGCAAACCCTGGGTGTGCTTCAGGCAGCAGAAGAAGCAAGGTGAGTTGCACAAAGAGAAAATTGGAGTGGTGGGACGAGGGGAGAGCACTCTGAGTTTTTGGCAGGAAAAAGGAGTCGTGCTGTGAGTGGCAGCAGGAAAGGGGATTGGGGAGAGAGGCTGTGTTTGGTTCTTAATGCATGATACTCCCTGTGCTGGGACAAAAGAGTGAGGAAGAGTGTGGTTACCAGCTACCTGCCCAGACCTTTTGAATCAGAGGGGAGAGAGATGCTCTGTGGGAAGGAAGGAGAAACATGGGGATGGAATGTGAACAGGAGAAATAAGATGAGGTAGGATCAAGGATATTTAGGAGGGTGGGGTCGTAATCAGTCCCTGGCTACAGTAAGCTGTTGTGAGTGACTCCAAGTGCACACGAGAGTGCGTGTGGGAAGCTAGCACAGACTGAATCACCACGGTTGTTTCATAAAAGCATGTCCTGTAGAGCACAGGTTGAAATTTAAGGCCATCTTTCTCTTCTATTTATCTATGTCCTCTGGGGTTTTTTTACCTGAAAGCAGCTTCTCAGGTTTGGATTGGATAGTATGTTGAAGGACATAAATGCTTCTGTAACACCAGATATGATTTTAGGCAGTATAATAGCTAGAGGGAGAATAATTTACAGCACAAAGGTCATTAGTGTTCATTTCTTTATTGACTACAGAGGGAGACTAGAATCACAAGTGTTGACAGAGTCCCAGCCTAAGCAAACAACATGCTCTATGAACTTTTACTCTGTTCGTGCTGTTCAGCACCGCATCTGTTTAGCTGCATGGATAACAGTAATAACATTTTATTGTTTTGGCTGACAGCAGCAGAGAAAACACTGGTTCCTTTCAAAATCGTCCTTTAGCATTGCTGAAGGTTTAGTCACTTGCTTGTCAAGGGCTGGTACAGGCAGGTAGACAAACTGGAAAACCTAGTATTGCACAGCTGAGAGTCAGAGTTCTCACAGCTATGCAAATCAATACTTCCTCTGCCTTCCCTTTCTCTGCAGCTAGGGCAGCTGACTTAAATTAGGGGAATTCCTTGGAAGAACAGTATTTTGAGACCTCTCCTATGAACGCTATCCTCACTCTTCCTGTTTCCAGCCCCGTGTCAGAGCTACTACTGACCATAATTGCAGCTGAAACAAGAAGGAAATGAGCTGGCTCCGTGCTCACTTCAGAGACAGAGGTCTTCGCAGAGGACCCTCTTCTGAGACAGAAGCAATGAAAAGGCACAGCTCTGCTCAGGAGCATGAGATTATTGAATTACAGGAACATAAGGTGGAGGAAAGTGAGACTGATCATGACAAGCCCCTAAATGCTCAAACAAGAAAGGTAGGAATTTCATTTGGTCATTTGATCCTTCCAGTGGGGGAAATACTACACAGCAAGAGAAATGACACAAATGACAGAACATTTTGTAGGGGTGATTTAATTTGCTGTTTGAGGTAAAGAGGCTAAAAAACTGTTAAATATCATTCTTTTTCCTTATCAATTAAGTGTTCTGAGAGTGGGATTTTAAGCTTTTTAATTTGGAAAGTGAAACTGTAATTGGTTCTCTGAATTTTGTTTTATCTTCTAATGTGCTATCAGTGGAATTGGGCTCAAAACCAGAAAAAAGGTGAAATAAGTTTTAAAACCAGGCTTTCCTTCAGTAGAAGTTAACCAGGAAACAGTGCTGCCAAGCAAAAATAAGATGTCCTCAAACAGAGCATGCTGTATTCTCTTTATCTCTGAGTAATTTTCAGTTGCTAACCATTATGAATTTGTGTTCATAGAACACTCCAAACCCTCAGTTAAGGTCAGCATGTGACTCCTAAGGAGGTAGCTCCTAGTCCCTAGTTTAAAGCTACAGAACAGACTAATTCTGGCAGAGGAATAACAGTCACACGTGACTGCTGTACAGTGAATTTCACTACTTACTGCAGGAGTATTTGTGGCGGTGCCAAGATGTTTCCCGCTTTTCTGTGGGCACGGCTGACCGCACCGGGAGCTGTCTGCCTGACACACCGCCAGTCCCTTCCCTTCCCTTCCCTTCCCTTCCCTCTCCTGTGACTTCACTGCTTCCTTAGGGGAGCCCCTTTGCTCTCTTGTGCCAGGGGTCAGTTCCTTCTCCTGTGCTCTGGAAAGCTGAATCAGCTCTCTGCAGGGCCAGACACATTCCGGGAGGTGCAAAGAGGAGCAGCGGAGAGGGGAGGAGACAGGGGGAGCTAGGACTGCTGGACTGTCTTGAGAAACCTTACTCTTGGGTTTATCCTTCCCCTTTCCAGAACTGAGTTTTTATTTGAGGTCTCTTTGTGCTGATTATAGCAAGGGGCTTCCCGTCTGTAAAATGCGTATTTTATGATTGGCTTTTTGCAAATATTAAAATAAATATTATATGTGTTATGTTAGAAAGTTATGCTGTATTAATTTTCTTAAGTAGTGTGTTAAATATAGTTTTAGATTATAACCTAATGTTAAAATAGAAACTATGCTATGTAAGATACTTTTTTAAAAAAGAGGACTTGCACTGAGATAGCAGCCACAGGACACCTTAATCTTTCAGAGAAAAAGAATTTATTGCTCTCTTATCAGAAGAAACTAACTTCTTCCTGCCTTGCTCAGCCTTGAAGATGCTGTTAGGATTAAGAGGAAGAAGCTGACACTGACCAGGCAGAATCCTTTGTTTGAATGGAGTTATGCATCATGTATGAATATGCAACAGGCTGGTTTTCTTAAGGGTTAATCTTCTGTTAACATGTGTCCCTTTTCCGGCTTATTTTGCCCAGAAAGAGGTACTCAGACTGTCCGTAACTCTTTCTTTTTATTGTCTCATATTGTCTAATCCAAATTGTCCAAATTTTTATTACTCTAATTATATTGCTATTTTTGTAACCATTTTATTACTATTAAACCTGTAACATTTTAAAAACAAATGATTGGCATTTTTCACCCCATCGTATACAGACTGCTGGAAGTAACCATGCTCTGCTTTCTGCTCAGCTGGCAGGTTAATCAGAGCTGCCCTGCCCACCAGGGAGAGAATTTCTCGGCTGCTGTTGCTTCTCCCTGACCTATGGGCAAAGTTTGGAAGGTGCTGAACTAGTTGTGGAGCGGAATGTTTTCTTGGGATCAAGCCAGTTTGCTATATGTGATTAAGAGTTGTATTTTGAGATAGTCTAAACATGTGGTAGCTCAATCAAAACTTGGTCTTGGCAGCTGCCTGTCTCAGCTGATGGGGCTATGGCTGATTTCATAGTTGCACTCTAAGCAGTAGTGGCTTCTAAAATTTTTAAAATACAAAACTATACACTAGTGTTAAGTCTTAAATTGAAATTAATACTTCTAAAATATTTTAAAAATCAAATTTAAAAAAAGTAAATGTGATGACAGCTGAAAGTATGCTGTAAACAAAACCATACTCCGTGTTTGCCTTTCATTCTCCAGTAGAGCAAAGTTCTGTGTGCAGAGGTTTCTACAGAGAGTGCTTTGCTTTTTCTGCCTCTGTTCCTGAAGGAATCTTCCTTGTAAGCTGTTTCTCTGTGTGTCTGTTTTCTCTCCCTGTTCCCTGCCACTGTCAGAACGCAGGACATCCCTCTGGGTGCCCTGGATGGTTCAAAATCCTGGCAGGGGCTCGGAGACCCTAGCAGGAAGACAAAGACACTTGGGAATTCGATCTCAACCCATGGAGCAAATTACCAACTTTATATGAAGAATTACAAGTCACAAAAGTTTAAGTAGCATAACAGTAGTTGTCACAGGGTGAAAGGTGGAATTTTGAAGAATTTTACTATGGGGGTCTAGGGGACAAGATGGAGGAATTTGGGCATTGTCCTGTTCTTCTTCCTTCTTCTTCCTAGCCTCCATCTTCTGGTTGATTGGTTTAAAGTAGAAGTACACCGTCCAACATAGATGATAGGTATTGGACAATAACTGTAAATAAAGTACACATAGTTTTTAGTATAAAGAGATAGCTCCACCTTAGGGCAGTGCAGTATGCCTCAGACTGACCTGCTGAACGGACCTCGGCAGGCCAGGCAGAAAAAGTTTTAGATAAGAAATAATAAACCACCTTGAGAACAACAGCCGAAGACTTCTGACTCCTTCTTCGACAGCAGGGTTGGGGAAAAGAGACTTTTGATATATCTCGGGGTCATCGTGACCAGAGGAGATCCCGAGAACTGGTGTCCCTGGGTGGGCACATAGAAACTTTTAGCCAGCTGCTCAATTCAGTAAATTCAGTGAAAGCCTCTCTGTTATTCTGTGTTCTTAGAAAGTTCAAAAAGTAAAGGAAGAAAACCTGGATTAGTGCCTCCAGCAGCAGCTGGTTCCTGCCAATCTGCATGTGTGTGGGTGGCCCAGACAACCTACAGCATATGCTTTTCCTGGTACTGGTGACAAAAAGGACATAGACTTTATTACTACCTTTATGGTGGATGGAGAGGGAGGGAGAGGAGTAATTAAAAAGACAGCATGGTCTGCTTATGCATTCAAGCCTTGCTTCAGTCTTCTGATTCTTCTGGCTGTGGAACAAAACAGATGAAGTTACCGGTTTTGACCATCACCTAAGCTTGCTGGTTTTTTTCCTCACCTTTTTTTTTTTTTTTTTTTTTTTTTTTTTTTTTTTTAATATTCATCCTGCTGGATTAACTCATTAAAAGACTAATTTCTGTCATGGTTTTCAATCTTATTAAAAGTTAAATAACAGGCAAGGTATTGTCCTTTCTCTCCCATATGAAGGTACATACATGCACAATTTTTTTGGGTGAAGTTTGCTTTTGACCTCATAGAACAGGTGAGATTTGCATTAAACTTTCTGTTAAGTACACTCAATAGCCTTCAAGTTTCCAATCTTCTGAAGAAAAAGTAAGTCAGCTATAAAAGTCTCGATTATTTTATGGAGGGTTTAACACAATACTATCTATTGAATAGCATTGCCTTTGCATTGGATGCTGGCATTCAGAAGCTATGCAGGTTGACATCATCAACGCTGCAGAGGTGAATGATTTTGGAAATACCTCCAGAGACACCTTTTTCAGTTGGGAGAGATGAAAAACATTAAAAGGAGAGCTTGTGGAATATGCAAATTTAATTCACATAGTTAAAAAAAAAAAAACAAACAAAACGTGGAGCCAAGAAATCACCTTTGCAGTACTTTAGCTTTATGGGCCATTCAAGAGTTAGAACTCCTGCACAAAGGGGAATGGTCTCTCTCAAGTGAACGTCCTTTACCTTCTCTAGGACTACATTTTCTCCTGCAGCAATAGTCAAGGCTGGGAACCCCTGATGTAGGGCATTGCTTACCAATGAGGCTCTCCCATCTATGTGGGGGTTTTGTTTCTAAATGTGACAGCAGAGACATCCTTCAATATCTTTTCCTGCCTTATTTGATTAATCAATATGCCCTTCTCTTTTATACCTAGGAGAGAGATCCCTGGAAATCATGCAGGAATGTAGTTTTCTGGAAGTGTAAACTATGGATGGTTATATCTACAATATTTCTAGTGATCTTCCTGGTCATTCTCATCAGCCTAATTCTTTATTCTAGTAAGTATCTCGCTCTTGCTTACAGTAATACAAACATGCAATATGTGCACTCTAATAGAAGACAAATGCAACAATAACATCCTTTAATGTCCTTCAGTAAACTGCTGAAGGAACTGGGATACAGACTGCAGAGGGTGGTACTGTAGTTCAGTAGTTGTTGTGAATGCTTTTATCTTATCAGGCAGCAAGCAACTTGTATCCTGATCAGGTGACAATTCAAGTTTGTAGCTAAGTGAGAAAATATCACAAGAAGAAATTTGGATATGAGGATGCAAATGATGTTTGTAATGTTGGAACAAGTGCCATGGATGACTTAGGTCCCATGGTATCATTGCCTGTCAGACTCCCAGAGCAGATGACTTTTGCTAATGGAGGTGGGTGATTGACCTCCAGGTGCTGTCACTTTTTCAGGTGACTTTTTCTGTCTTTCCCATTCAGTCCTTACCTAAGAAATCTATGAGAAAGCCACCCTGGAGAATGTCAAGAGGCTTGTTTTTCAATACTTCAGCTATCTGAAACTTTTTTCTCCCCTTTCTATCTCTTTTTGATTATTAGATGTTTACACAGATGAGGATGACTACTGGGATCCTGATGAATTACTAAGCAATGGAAATTTTCACAATTTTTCAGGAACATTGGAGTTAATGTGTGGTCTCTCACACTTCTCCTCTGAGGACATTACTAAGAGGGTAAGTGTTTATGTGATTCTTGGCAAAGTTGATTCTGCTTCAGTGTTTTGCCTTTTAAGTTTCTGTTTCTCTGTGTAGCAACGCAGTCATTTCCAAGTCCACAAATAAAATGTGTTGTACGTTTTAAAGTCACAATCTAGGGAAAAAAAAAAAAAAAGTCTGCTTTTAAGCACAAGAAAGTGTTGATTTTTTTTTCCCCCTAAATTTGACCATTTGTTAAGACATTGTCTTCACCTTTTTCACAGAATTATTGAATAATTTAGGAGAGGCCTGTGAAAGTCATCTAAGCATAATAGGGGCTAAACATCCTGTGTGCTGCATTCTCTTATGAGTACATGATTACAGCCTGGGTTTATAGCGATGATTTCTGCTGAGCCAGCACAGCTCTGAGTTACAGCTGAAATATGCTCAGCATACATGGCAAAGATCATTTGGACATGGTGGGAAGGCAATCTCAAGACAGAGACCCTCCCCCCCACAAAGTAAGAGTTAGAAAAGCCTTTTGGTACTAATTAGATCCCAAACCTAACAGCATTATTTGCACATGGCAGCATGAGCACATGCTCTTAGTTCACCTTGAGTGCCTCCATTGTGTTAAGGTTACACAGCAATCACTCAAATGTACAATTAACTTGTCTGTGAAATTTAAATGTCTCTCTACCATTTCCAGGGCAGATATTTGCTGTTATTTGACCTTCAGCACCTGTTTTTGTGCTCCTTAAAGCACTTTGTAAGAATTATTTGCTGTGTTTTTTTGGTTTTTTTTTAATTTGTGAGGACAAAAAAGATTGAATAGAAGAAACATTTTTTCTCTCTCTCTCTCAGCTAACAGAGGTCTACAACTCATCTCCAGCTTTAGGACGTTACTTTAGGTCAGCTCAGGTGATTTCTTTCAGGTAAGCAATTTCTGTCACCAAAGTTATCTGAAAATTACAGGCTTTTGATGAAACATACATTTGCTTATGTAAATATGTACAATATTTAAATCTCTGAAAAATGGGTTGTTAGGGGAAAATTATGTGTATAGGCAGTGAAAACTGGTCAAAGGATCATCTGGTGTAAATGGTAAATGCTGCTAAAATTATATAATGACAGGAACATATTGTTGCTGTGAAGTATCATCTCTGTTATCTTTGGTTCCAATTGCAGCCCTTAATAAACACATTCAAGGATATTTATTAAAAGGGAAATTAATAGCTGGAGATGCTTAAGATTGATGTAGTTTAAATAATCTTAAATATATAAAACAGGGTTCATAGGCAGGAGAGAATAATTTTGTTCCCAAAATGGATAAAGGCAAGAGGAATTTACATGTCTCCTGTCATGGAGAGATAGCAAGAAGGCAAGGGAAAACAGAGAGCTTTCCCAAGGACTTCTGAAAAAGAACTCTTACAAAAGAATTTAGAAAGACAGGAAAAAATCAAGGGAAGTAGTTTTGCAAAGTCCCAGGTCCTTTGAGATAGCAATGACAGAGGACCAGCCACGTTGCAATGTGGCAAGTGGCAGTCATGAAGGCACTTTGCTCCCTTGAGGAATAAGCTCCCTTGCCCTGCCAGCCTTGGGCATGCCAGCTTTGTTAACAGTGAACTGTAGCTCCTTAGCCTTATGGGTATAACTATGATTTAGACCATCAAGTACAAAGCTGTAGTTCTGCGCATACATTGAGTAGCTAATAACTCTCTCTGCCTCTTTGATGTCTCTCTCTTGTTGTCTCCCTCTCTTTCTTTCCTTTTATTTTCCCCCATTCAAGTACTTTTTGAAAATGTTTTGAATTCTGTGAGTACAGAAGATAGCTGTTGAATTGTAGTCACAAAAAGTGAAATCTCCACAGATGGTCTCCAGTTCACTGGTTTGTGTAATCCACCCCAGAGCTGAGTCAGGAGCACAGCTGCGTGGTCCCAGATACTGCTAGCAGGAAAACAAACCTTCCTACAGGTTTCTAGTGAAACTATGCACAGGATATTGCAACACCTCTTATCAGTAGCTTCTTGTGAACCACCAGTACTGAAAAGTGCATCCCATTAGAACACACGTCCAATTGCCCCTTGTGCATTTGAAAACATGTCCGTGGCTGGCTTCAAGTACGTACCCAGTTTCAAGAGCTGTTCTGAGAAGGGAGGGTGAGGCAGAAACTGGCATCTTTGACAGTTTTCTTTCATAATGCTCTTCTTGGGGAAATGTTGGGTTTTTAAAAAAAAAAAATCCATCCCAACACTGACATGAAAAGTCAGTCTTTCAAATAGGAAGAAGAAAAGGTCCTGTTGATACTTGAAGACATTCATCCTTGACTTTGTTTTTCAGTAATGAAAGCTCCACTGTAATTTATCAGCTAGTGTTTTCTGTACCACCATCAACAGAGGGATTTATGGAAAACAGTATGAACCCAGATTTTATAAGGAACATTTTACGTCAAAATATTTATGATGAAGATACTCTTAATCCTGGGACATCTGAATGTGACAGGTTAAAGCTCAACCCGACTTCTCTCACATGTAAGTGCTGTACCTTAGAGAAACTGTTTCTTTACAAAGACCAGAAGTATTTATGGGAAAGGAGGGAAATATTTCTAGAAAGATATTGAGATTCATTAGTATATATAATTTGCATTAGTATATATATATTGCATAACAGTATTAAGAATATTTTAAAATATTCTTAAATATAAGCTTTCAGAATATTTTAAGAATAGCTTTAAGCTATTCTTTAAATAGCTTTCAGAAAGTCTTGATATGCTTAACTTAAAACGTAGGACTGTTTGATCCTTTGATGAGAAAGGGAATAGTGATGAGACTGGTTAGCTGTGGGCTCCAACCAAACTTTTCTGACCTAATATTGCATTTTATCTGCACAGAAAAATTCTCCTTGTATGTATGTGTACCATAATGGCGAGAGAAATAATTAAAAACATTTCTCCTTATTGTACATTTGGTTTTGAATGCTAACAAAACAAATTTTAATCTAAGGGATGAAAAAGAGTCCTGATTTTTGTCTTTCATTTTCTGGAAAATTTATTATGTACAGAAATACCTTTAAAGGAAGCAAATGTTCATTCTTCCAGGTTTTCTAGGCAGTGATTCCAATGACTACCAGCAACTAGATGGTGATTCCAATGCATTTATATTTGTCCTGATAGAAATGCCCATATAAAAGTCCCATGAGCTTTGAACCTATACTAAAAACAATGCATGGAGCTGCCTCCCCCCAGTGCCAATTTACTGAGCCACACCTATGTGCTTTTAGAATAATCCTAGGCTAACAATTCAGCATTGCAGCGTAGGTAAATAAGGTTTGCAATTAACTCATATTGGTTTTTCTTGGGACTCTTACCAAGGGACAAGAGATCAACAGGTCATGAGTTCCAATTTTTAGAAGCATTTTGTTCCTTATATATTGACAGGATTCTTAGAAAAAGTAGTGTAAAAGGAGACAGGAAATAATATGTTGAAATAACTATTTAAAGTTTCATTTTAATATTAATATAGTACTGTTTTAACTTTCAGAGAAATTATGGAAAGATTCCTCATCTTCATCACCACCTAGAAGAGATGCGATTCCCTATCTATAAGTAATCCCAGGGCAGGGAACTATTCATTAGGTAGAAGCACTTCTAAAATTGTTGTCCTATAAATACGGCCTGTGGTGCAATACTGTAAATAAAAATGTGGTATATTTATGACAGTGTTGTATTGCTATAGCACCACTACCTCCTTCTCCTATATCTCAGTAATCCATTTCACCCTTGAGAAAATAATGTATTTGATGCATGCTCTGTTGACTTTGAAAGCTCTGCTTTGCCTTGACTTATGATTAAATCTGAATGTTCTGCATGAGCTTTGAAAGCAGTCTTGCACGTGACTCCTTTCTTCTTCTCTTGGTTTATACAAAATAATCTGTACAGCTTCATCCTCAATGCTCACTTCCACTCAAACTCATCTCTGTTACTTTTTTTCCCTCCAAAAAAATGTCACATTTACTTGCTCTTTCCTTATAAAACCTAAATACATACATACACACATATATATATATATATATATGTTTTGTGTGTATTTGTATTCTTTAATTACATGCAAGGCCTTTGCACTAGCTTCTTAAGAATGCTTCAGCTCTCATAATTTCCTTATTCTTCCTACAGCCTCCTTGGATAAGGTGCTCTTTGCTCTATTTTTCTCGTCTTCAGTGTGCAATATGAAAGAAGAAAGCAACAGCACGAAGAGACATGTCTCATTCACTAACAAAGCTGAATGTCACAGGAATATTTAAAGGGTCGAATTAGCAGTGTGCTTTTACAGTTAGCTACTGCTACTAGTGAATAGACAGATACTTTACCTGGTTTTGTAAATCTGAAAATTTGTAAGTCTATATCCTTAATTATAGTTCCTGCCTAGCACTGGGGATAAAAATGAACAGATGTAAGATATTTGCCTTAATAAGGCAGTAAACAGCTGTTCTTGTTGATGAGAGACCAGAGGAGATGAATCAGTGCCAAGAGGATGGTGCTGGAGCAGAAGACAGGCCAGAGTGGCACAAAAGTTACAGACAGTAACTGGCTATAACGTAAAAGTTAAGCATTAACTTTATGCAGAATGGAACATATTCACTACCATGTGAGTGAATTGCATCTTGTCATTTATTTGTAGTCTTATAAATGTTAGTACTGTTGGATAGAACTTGTATTTTAAGAAGCATTTTGTATTGTAAGAAATATGTAATGGAAAATTCTTTTCTCTTTCTAATATTACTAGTTTATTTAAGGAGTAATCTGACAATGCTATTGTGCATTAAATTATTTATTTTTTGCTATTAAAGTGACTGTTTTCATTCTTTAGCAACTCTGGTCTTTCAACTGCGTGAATTGGAAAATAGCCATCGGAATTCTAAATGCCGGGCTGTATGAAGCATGTCTGACAGAGCTGTACGCTCAAACCCATAGCTGTTGTTGTTGTATGCATTTAAACTGAGTTTGAGAAATGTTCTGGATCAAATTAGTAGTTTGCATGACTCTCATATTTGCAACTTCTTCTGATTCTCTCTTGGATTTTAAGATACAGGAACTATAATTTCTCTTGCTGTAATAATCTTTGCAGCATACATGTAGAAGAGAGATTCCTTTTGATTCTTATGCTGGGGAAGGATAAACATCATGGTTTATATGGCTTGTCCCAAAAGCAGCATGCTATGAAAGTACCAGCAGCAAAGAAATAAATTGCTGTTGAGATGCTGCTCAATCTTATTGCTCTCACTGAGACACCTGATCCTTTCCTTGAACACTTCTGTATCTTGATTCTAGGAACTGAAAAATAATATAATGATTTAACTTCTTTGTGGTGATACTTATATAGGTATTAAGAGTTGAGAAAGGAGTCAAGCATTCATTTTTTTCCCAGCCATCCTCCTTTGTGTCCGTACATTTACCCCAGAACTTCACAGGAAAGAAAGAGGTGGAGCTGTAGTAAGATGTGATATTCAACAGAAAATGTCTGACTTTACAGACTGCATCCAGTCAGGATTTGAACTCTCACTGAAGGAAGTGTCAAAAAAAAAGTAGTTTCTGGCTATATATCGGTGAGGTAAATTGATCATGTAAAAAAATTAAAAAGTGAATTAATTATGACTCAATCCATTAGAGACACAGCAGTGTGAAAGCACATTATTACATCAAGTAATAATTAAAAAATAATTTAAAAGCACATTATTACACCACAATATTTTGTATGAATGATCAATATTAATTTTAATAGAAGGAATGAGGATAATAATGACTGGGACAACTGAGACATTGTTAAAAAGCAGCTTGTGGAGTGTACAATCAGCCCTTTAAGATCCTATGGCTGGTGTCATCTGTGTAGCCACAGCAGCCAGTATGAGTTTTGGGCAGACTCAGCTGCCTGCCACAGCAGTGATACCTGCACATCTGGCAGTGTGTCCATCCACTGCTCTGTGCACTTGCCCATGGGACCATCCCCAGCATGGAAATGGCATGTGGGAGTCACAAAGGCACTGCACCATAAAGCCAGGGCTGCAGCCAGCAATCACATACAAAGGAAGACTTAAAATCAGAAACGCTGTTCAGCATCTTCTTCCATACTGTTTTGTTACAGAAATGGAGCGAGTGAAAAAACCTGCTTAAGCAAGAACACAGACACATAATCACTTTGTGAGCTCTGGTAAACAGCTGAATACCTGGTTTCAGTCCTTCACACATGTCCAGACTGCTTACAGAGGCGGGGCTGGACTGTGAGGTGGTGACACTCCAGCATTAGGCCAAACTGGAGACTTCAGCAGGAGCGAGCTGTGGAAGCTTTGTGTCATGGAAGCAGCACCTGGACTTCTGCCACTGAGAGGCAGTTATCAGCATCAGTATCAACAGTATTCTCATGGGTGTAATATTTGTTTTGTGTGCATTTTATTGTTTTGGGGCTTTTTATTTAATTCCAACTTTAAGACTTCATGCTAAGTAGTATTACATTAGAAGGGGGGGGGGGAATTTGAGAAATGAGTTCTTTATAAAAACTGTGCATTGTATAATGGTACAAATCAAGCATGTCAGAGAAATTTTGGACAACAGTAAGTGCATCTAACACAAGGTTTATACTTACATTTAAAACATGAAACATTCTCCAAACAAACAGAAAAACCCTGTTATTATTGCATTTTTGAGATTTATAGCAGTAGTTCTTTAAGGCCCCTTTAAAAAAAGTCTAAAAGTCCAGAAAAATGTACAGCCTCAGTTGCTTAAAATATTGCAGCACCTAATTTTCTATAGGGGAACATTGTCATATGATGGCAGTTGCTACTGATTCCTCCTGGTTTAATTGTCAAGTCCTCTACCCAGTCCATGTTTCTGTCTCTGATCAGCTGTTCATGGACAGGTTTGTCTCACAGTAAATGATTGGCAGACGTAGTCTAATGAGTAAGTTTGGTAACGAGAGAGGTATTTGTTTGAAGCTCTGGCAGCAGAGGGATGGTCATCATGGCTGCACACACTCAGGCAAAAGAATACCTTTTAAGTTACCAGGACATCATCATATTCACTGTGCTCTTCAGGGCTGGTGACATTTGCCTTCCCCTCAGGCACACTGATAAGTGCATATTCTGTCTGATAATTGCTGTCAATCACAGAGATGTCATGTTTTACATCATGGCTGACAGTCGAGTACCAAAGTTCACCAGAATTCGTAGAATCTTTTTTGGCAACGTGTTCCTGAGGGGGAAAAGGGGGAAGAGAGAAAGAGCAAGGCTTCAGTGTGGTTATACCCTGAACAAGTCTGGATGCGTGAGCAGGTCTGGTATAGCCTGTACTCATGCATTTGACTAATACATGCAATGTTAGGCTTGTAAATCCACAGTCATTTCCCAGCTGTCCAGGCTGTGGCTGCACACCTGGAGAGCCCAACAACCCACGGCCCTGCTTGGCCGTGCTGACACAGTGGAAGCTCATGGGTGAGAAGAGCAGCGCCAATGGAGCCAGGCAGCCTGCACTGGGCTCCGGCTCCCCTCAGGGCTGTCCCGGGAGAGATCATCCCTGAGGCAGATCATCCCTGTGACATCCACCCAAACAGGGAATGGGAGCTGATGGGTGAGAAGGGAGAGTTTCATGGGACATTTTATCGTGCAAAGGGAGAGCATTTGAGATTTGAGCAAGACTTAATAGGGGGTGTTTAGGGAAGGAACTGGAGGAAGGGGAGTCAGGGTGACTTGCAGAATAAAAAGCATAAGAAAACAGAGGAAGAAAGGGAGGGACAGGAGTCACGGCAAGCTGCCAGAGAGACTGTAGGGTCTGGGCGGCAATGAAGACCCAGGTGCATGTGTGTGTGTGGCTGTCCAGGAGATGCACTGTCCTGGAAGGGGCCCTGGCCTCTCCAGACATGAAGTAAGGGCTAATTCCTTCCCCAGCAGCCCTCACCTGATGTTGTCCTTGAGAACACAGGGAAGAGAAAGAAAAGCCATTAGTGAAGGAGGAGGTAAGATTGTGTTGGCAAATGCCTTCCTAACTCTGTTTAGACTTGTCCCTCCTTTTGCCTCCTGAAGGTGTTTGCTAATGGGTTGTGGGTGATTGTGCATTAAATAGTTAGCAGGATGACTCATTAAATCTAAAGGGCCAATGTGCACTGATGAGGTACTTGGAGACAGAAGTTAAACATTTGTTTGCCCTTATGTTCTTGATTTGAGTGCACTGGGTACTGAAGCCAGCGATTAACGACTGGCTTTATAGCGGTATCCTCTGTTGTCTGCGGTAGTGGCAATATTTCGAGTGAGTGTTGCTGGTTTTGTGGTGACATTTGTAGCTACCTTCCACACTCTCTAAGTGGAACAGAGATCTCTGTTTCATGGGTTAAAAACTCCAAAGGGTTAGCTTTTATTTTTCAAGCCTAGAAGAAGGACAATGTTAAAACAAAATTCCTGCAGAATTTGCCTTGAATGTTCCAAGTTTACGCAAATCGTATTGTCTGTTTAGATTCTGCTTTGCGTGGAAGATTTCCTGACCATGAGAACACTTCAGTGAAAATAAATTCTCATTTTTGATTTGAGGCTTTATAAAGTTTTGAGATGTAGAAATTCCAGAAATTTTAAGGAGCAGAATAATCAGTGTAGACTTGCTTATCTTCAAGTGCACAGCTCTCTCCTCCCCTAGCCATGATTGTAAAGATGGAAGGACAGCGGTATTTCTCTTAATGTACCTGTGAAATGAGAACAGCTAGGCTTTTAATTTTCATGTGTGAATGGCTCTCAATCCAGTGAGTGAAGTCTGGAGCATCTCTTGTCCCTTCAAACACGTAGGCCTAACCAAGACTTGCTCTGAGTCACATTTTCCAGAATCCTTCCAGTCATCATGTTTTGAAAGGTTGTTATCAGCAGCCTTCTCTTATCAGTAGGGAGGCTAAAGTGCAGAGGTGGTGTGATTTATCCCACACACCAATGGAGCAAGTGCGAAAACTTCCATTATTCACAGGCCAAGTTTAACACTCAGAAGGGGCATCTTTCTTATAGCACTAAGATCCCTGCGATGGCTGTTTTCAAACCACACTCTGGAGCTTTTCCTTGGGACACTAAAAACTCTCAAAACCAGACAGTTACTTGGCAGGTTCCCCATTACAGTTCCACCTCCTCTTCCCCCACAGTCAATCCTACACTCACAGGTACAAATGATGAGCTCACTTCATCACATCCTTTTCTGTCATCTTGCCCACTTTCTTCAAAATTTTCTGCTAAACACCCACTTATCTGCTGGGCACCAACTTTTGCTTTACTGATGTCATCTTTGCTAGATAAAAACCAAAAAAATCTCAAAAAACCCAAAAACCAAACAAAACCAACTCAGGCTGCTAAATGGAAGCACTTCATTCTGCAGTACATAGGGTTTCTGGTGATTCCTTGTCATCAGGGACTCAAGAGGCAGCTTCATTTACCCTTTGCTAAAATGCACTGTCTACAAAGCAGAAGCAGCAAACCACAGATACTCAGCTCCTGCCTCTCGGAGCTCAGCACATTCATACACACGAACAACCACAGAAAAACAACCACATAAGACTGTGAAATGCAACAGTTGAGAAGTGGCTGTTCCCCCACCCCTGCCTTTCAGGATGATTAATTTGAGCAGAGAAGCAGGGCAGACACCAAGTTATAGAGTTACCTCTTAAATTACTCTGGGGTGCATTGCCAGAACTCCTAAATCTAACCCCAAAGCAGGGAGGTAAAATAAACAGGCAGTGTGTTTGTCTTACCAGTCTTTCCTGCATTGCAATGCAACCATTTGCTCTCTTCTGATTTATCAGAAACTAAATGTGCAGCCTGAAAGGGTATGTTTGGATTTGTGGAGGTTTTTTTTCTTTTTTTTCTTCCTTCTAGAGGCAGTGAGACACTGGAAGGGGAAACATTATTCTTTTCCAACAGAGACTTAGCCATTTGTTGATACATTGCCATTTTTTTTATAATGCAAAGATTAACGAAAATCCTTTAAGCCTCAAAGTATTAAATCTCCCTTTGTTTTTCAGCTGAAGATTTCTTTATTACTGAACCTGGTTGGTAATAGTCCATTTGAATGACTTTTTTAGAAAATGTCATGCTGAAACTGAAACTTTTGGGAAACATGCCAGTAGTCAAGAGACTGGCTACCAAAAAGCTGAGTGGAGAAGGGAAGGAGAAGGAGAGAGAAGCACCCCTACAGCCATAAGTTGTGCAGTGGCTTAGGACATTCACTGAGACAACATGGCAAGATTCAGTCCCCTGAATTGTCTGATTTGGGCCAGACAACATTACACTCAGCCTCAGAAATTATGAGTATGTACTGCAGTCTGTTTGGCCACTGGCTGCCCAAGAATGGGGCTGCATTTCAGTTTTTTGTGCATACACTTATTTTGTACCTGGGCTTAAACTGGTGTTTTTCTGCATCCTAAGCAAACAGTCTGATTATGGGCTTTTCTTTCTTCTGCAGGAACATGATGGACACTTTGTGTGTCTAATATGTGGATGTTTTGGACTCAGTTGCCCCAGAGGGTGGGGATGGGGGGAGGGAAAATCAGTTTTAGCCTTTACCTTGATGGTATCTGGTGAATAGCTGAAGGTCTGTGCTGAGGAAAGAGGAAGAAAACACATGTGATTGTCATTCTCTGGTGTAGCAACACAAGACAAGGATTTTCATCAGCACAGGATTTACTCAGTCACAGACTGAACATAGCCTGTGCAAAAGCATAAACTTGTGTGACAACAGTAGGCAAAAGGGTTGAACGTCTGAGAGCTAAATACATCTGATGGCTTTTTGAGATTTATCTTGTTTCTAGTTTATACACACTTGTGTCACACAGCACTGCTCGCTGACCTGAATTAAACCTAGATGTGCAATCTTCTTGGTTTTTTCTTTTGTTTTTGTTTCATTTAATTAACTTAAATCAGTTTTACATGTCTGTCTTAGAAATGAAAGCTTGCTTTCTGACTGTGTATTAGCTTTATGATCCATGCAGCCTTAATTCTGCGTGGGATCACTGGCTGGGTGCTGGGGCACAGAGGCACTGCTTTTCTGGAAATTTGTCTCTCTGTCCCATAAATATCTAAGTGGCAGAGGTCTGTCATTTTACGTCCTGCTTTCTCCTAGCCTTGTCTTTATCAGTCTGGCTGGTTCATAATATGAAGTGGATTGAACACATTACTCCTGTAAAATTCCAGAGCTGAATTTTCACTTTTGCTTAAGATAACAGGGCTTTTTAAGCCTACTTGTTTTGCAACCTGACAGGAGAGACATCAAACTCTTTACATTAAAGCTCCCATCTTAGAGAATTTATGGTGTTTTCAAACATTATTGTGCTGCCTTAACTCTACTTTGAAATTGCCAATGTAGATGACTAACTAGAAGAGAGCTTTTGCTAATACTGCAACTTGTGAAACTGGTAAAAGTATTATACCTTTGCTACATGAATGGCTTTACCCCCAAGAGGAAAAAGGCAGCAGCCTAAATCTAACCCAAGACCTCCTGCTGCACATGAACACATGTGATCCTGGCTATCATCGAGTCTTCCCTATTTGTATATTCAATATGAAGAAACAATTTGTTAGGAGAACACCTCATACTGACATCTTTTCAGAGAAACTTCTAGGCAGTGCTTGTGCATGGGGAACGGGCTCTGGTGTGTGAGCAGAGGTAGGCTGTGCTGTGCTGGCAGCCCGCTGGCTTCAGCAGCCTCCACCTCCTTTGCAGGGGAAGAAGCAGGGGCACAGCAGAGGTTCTCCTACGGCGCCTGCAGGCCTGTGGGTCTGGCAGTGACACACAAGGGCCAAGGGTCCCATTGCAGGAGGCACTGCAAGGCAGTGGCTGAGGCTCCTGGGGCTCAGTAGCTGGAGGGGATGGCTGCCCAGTCCTGCCGCCTTCTCTGGAAACAAAAAAAAGACCAAAGAGCCCCCGAGCAATCCAGCACAGCGGGACATCAGAGGGCAGGTATATTCCTCACTGGATGTCAGGAGGTTTCTGTCCACTGGGATGCAAAATGCCTTGCTATGGCTGCTGCCCATGGCTGTGCCTGCCAGCTGCCTCTTCAGTGATACAGAGAGCTCCCCCATGTCCCCATTCCTGCCATGCCACACCACTCCCGAGGAGCTCCAGCAGCTTTGTTACTTACTTTGCTTGTGGGAGTATCTTTTTCTCTGGATGGAGACGGGCACTTTCCACCTAGGGCATGGAAATAAAGGTGAGCAGGCAGATCTGGGGCTTCATGGTCCTCACTTCCTGCTGCCAGCCAGGAGCACACGTAAATCTGTAGGCGGATTCCTTCTCCAGCTGTTTGGACAGGGCACTTTATGCAGCTTCTCTGCTGCTTTTCTCCCCAGGAGGCAGCCCCTGGCAGGCACCCAGCCCTGCTCTGGGGGTTGCAGAAGCAGGGGCTCCCACAGGGTAGGAGAGGCACAAATCATTAGTCCAGGGATGGAAGGCAGCAGCTGTTGGCAGGTGTTACAGGATTTAGCTGTTCCTGGGAAGGACAGCCTTTATTCCCTGGGAATCCTGGCAGTACAGCACCAAAATTTGTGGATTGGAGGAGCAACCGCCTTTTTGGGTGTGGTGGTTTTGTATGGGAGGCATTTATGGAAGTGATGACCAAACTTCCATGTAATTGATAATCTGTAGAACTACTGGGAAGCTGTATACAATTCTGTGAAAAACATATGTTCAAGATGAAAAATTCAAGGAAAGCTTTCTTTTCTTTCTGGTCTGGGAATAGGTAATAAGGTAATAAGCTAAAATCCTCTTGTAGAGCTGTAGAGAAAAGACTCTGTTTCCCTGTCACACATGGAAGCTATGGGGAGATGAAAAGGTCAATTTGATATTGAGCAAAGGCCTCCATGCTAAAGTAAGCAGATGTTAAAGTAGCTATAGTTCTGTAAGAAATTTGAACAGAGAAGAATAGTGGTCCTGTGCCCCCAGGAGGAGGAGGAGGAGGAGATCAGAACAGATCTCAGTTCCCAGAGATAAAGACGATTTTAGAGATAGATAATGAGAACTTTTGCCTTTGAACAGCACCCCATAAGCTGTCACAGCCCATAAACACAGCTGTGGAAAGCTTGCAGAAAATAGGAAAGACTTCACAATGGCAGGGTTCCCCAGGCGGCTGCTATTTGTGAGGAAATTGAGAGCCACGAGAGAACTGGTTTTTTTTCTTGTGGAAAAGTCTCCATAACATTAAAAAGAATGACTTCTCTTCAGTTCTAAGTGAACTGAAGAAAGACTACTCTAGAAGTACTAAACTGACTGAAACGTTAGGTTTTGTTTCTTTACTTTGTCAGTGGGAAAGAAAAGGTTGTGGGAGGAAAAGAAGTATTCTTTGTTCTGATTCTTATTACACTTTCTTTAGTTACTGTTAATAAATATTTCTTTATACCCTTTTAAAGTTTTGAGCCTACTTTGCCTTTTTCCTGATCCTGCCTCACTACAGGAAGTGAGTGCACTGGTGATTAGCCAACACTGAACCCACCACACTCCTGAGTGCATTAAGTGAGAAATCTCAAACTAACTAACCAAAACCACTACACCGGGCTTGTACATATTAAATAGCTCTAGGTGGGTGAATCAGCAGCAAATACTGTGAAGAGATAGGAAAGAACCAGTCTCATGCTCCCACAAATGATCTACATCAATCTGACCTCTAGCATGTCTTGGGAAAAAGCAAAAGGAAGAAAAACATTATGATAGTATGACAGAAAGGGCAAATGCATGGGGGTAAGTGCAAGGCTAGCAGATCTGATCTCCAGCAGTTGAAATAATCCTTGCTGGCTCAAGCAGAAGACTTTCCTTGCAGGTTTAATACTGAAATTATTTGGCAAAGTTAGGAGTCTTTACATTATGTTCAGGTTCCTGTTAGCAAGTTTCTTGGTAATAAGAGCTAGGCTTTCTGGGGGGAGCACTGTTACTTATAGTTTACAATTTTGCCCTTGTAAAAGGCCAGTAATTAACAAACATTTTTTCAATGAAGTGTTAATACTTATATGCTAGATTTATAAATATAATAAGAATGTGCTAAGGGATATAAAGGTGCCAAGTCATATGAATTTAGGGATTACACACAGCATGTTGGTGGAGGTACATTATGAATCAGTCTCTAATTGATTATTTGCATTTTTTTTCTTTCTCAGGACTGAGAAAAACAGGCAATGCCACTATTCTTTTTTGCTGTTGATACTTTCCTTGCTAAATGTGTGCTCTCAGATCTCATTTATTTTAGAAACTACCTAAGTTCCCCATCTCACCTGGAATAATTTATTTCTGCAGATGTCCCTGGTGGTCTTACAAGAGTAACAGAAAATTTTGCAAATATTAGTGAACTTCCAAATTTTCTGTTCAGTTGGAGAACTTAGATAGCTTTCATTACAGCTGGGTATAAAAATAAATCTGTAACACTACCTCATTCCAGGTTACTTGCCTGTTTTTCTTTGAACTATATATAGTGTTTTGCCTGTACTGGATATAAAATTCTTAGCTAAATTGGAGATGCCAGTGTGACCATTTCATACAATTCAATAGAAGTCCTATGAACAACATTTAAAACAAAATATGTATATGTGTATTTATAATACACATAACTCACATTAGAAGCCTGTTGTAGCTGTCAGATGTTGTGAGTTTGATATAAGTATTTTTGTTTCTGCTGCCTATTTATTCAACTTATTCTTGTTTATATTCAGTTGGCTTCTGATTTTTTAGTCCCTTGCTCACAGGAAAAAGCTGTTGGGTTTGGCTAGCTCTTTCCCTGGATTGTCAAAAGATAAATTGCATATGTTCCTATAGTAAATTAGATCTGTAAACTGATGCATAACTCTTAGATAAATTCTTATTTAGTCAGTCATGGGTAGTCCTGCAGGGAATATACATGGTATGGTCTGAGAACTGAAAGAGGACAAATGTGACTGTGATTAAAATGAGAACAAAGGCAGATTTCCTTTTCTTTCTTTCCATAGTTTCACTTAGCACTTTGCAGAGAAGCTGCATGAACTGTTACAGGGCTGTCATGCTCACAAAGTGATCAAACCAAATACAGAAATGCCTCTAAAAAGCAAACACTTCAAACAGAAGGGATGAAATGGCAGACATGGGGATGTATAGGAAGAAGGAAAGCATCAAGAAATTAATTACAGAGGAATCAGCAGAGTCACAGAAAAATGGTAGGGTCTGCAATATTTTCTCCCAGCAGCTGCTGTTAAGAGCTCAAGTTTGTGTTGCCTGCTTTGCACACCTGAAACTAAGACTGCCTTCTGTCTGAATTTACTTCAAACCAAAGGGCTGAGAGACGGGGCAGTGGATACCCGTTTCTGTCCCTGAACGGACACTTCCTGGGCAGAGGTAATGGGATGCTGCTGGCAACGTCACCAGACACCCACAGAACCACTTTAATACGGGCTGATGCTGATTCCAGAAATATGAAGCTCCTCTGACCTGCTGTGGCCATGACATCATCAGTCTTCAGGAGGGAGGGCTTCAGGGCTGCAGCTGTTGTCTCTGTCTAACTTGGTGTCAAGAGGTTGCTGGTCCAGAAAGAGCTGGACCTTCCTCCAAAAATATCCAATTCTTACCTGACTCCTTGAACTCATCACCTCTGACACAAAACTGCCAAACTCTCAAAACTCCCTGTATGCAACCAAATAAAAAGCGCCATCCTTGCTCTGTGGCTGGCTGCTTGGCAGAGAAAGCCCAATGCCCTGTCTCTTCAGTGCATTTTAATTCCTGCCACCCCTGTAATTGACTCGGGAGCCTCCTCCCTTGGACCCCACCAGACACGGCTGGTCCTCACCTACCCTCAACTACACGTGGACTAACTAATCTGATGAACTTTGCCTGCCTGTCTCGCTGGAGTGATAATTTTGGATATTTCTTCCAACTGGCTGCCAATTTTCCCAAGATTTATAGACACTCCCTCACCTATAGGTGCCCATCTACTTCAATTTTTTTTTCTGCATCTAGTTAAAGTTACTCAGGAGAGATGCTGACAGCTGGATGATGCAAATGCATGAGCCTCATTCCTCAGAAATTTTATATGGATGGTCTGCCCCTTACGAGATACATAAAAGCTTTGTGTTGAAACCTGAGCTTTCCCTTTAGCCTGACTCTGAGCTGGCCCTGTGCTGTGAAGCAGAGGAGCCTTTCCTAGCTGACCTTCAGTCTCTACCTCTCACACTGCCTGGAGAGCAGCAGTGTCCAGGACTTGACCTCTGCAGCACCAGAGTTTTGCAAGGATGCTGAGTCACTGCATAGGAATGACTGTTTCCCTGGAGAAAAAAAAACAAACCAAACCAAACCAAAAAACCCCACCCTTATAATTTCTCTATCCCTCTGAACTTCTGTGAAGTCTATGATTTTTTCTGAAAGACCAAAAATTGCAGCTTCATCAGTAATGGGGCAGCTACGACTGAGGAGAAATATGCTACACAGAAATCACCCCAAGCTGACACGCCTTGTCGGCAGCAGATGGAATGAGGCGATTTGCAGCTGCTCTCAGCCATGCAAGGGCAGCAAGTCAATGCTCTCCCTGAATGACTTCTCCTGACAGTGGTTTGTTGGAGTTTTTGAAAGTGAACAAAACAGGGTGTGCAGCTGCATGAGCACAGACTGGGGCACAGCACGATGCCAGTGATGTATTTTGTGGCAGATATGGGTTTCACAGTCCCATCAAGCTAGCAGAAAAAAATCTGCCTTAAAGAAACCTTGCTCGCAAGATTCTTATAGAGAATTCCATTCTTATTCCCTCTCCTAAAAAGCACTCAGGAATTATTTCAAAAGCGACACAAGTTCCGCATGTGAGGGTGTCAGGACCACTTAAAGCAGTGGGGATTCAGCAAACCTGGGAGCTGAGAGCCTGAACCTGAGACCCTTAAGGCACACCAGCTCATTACTGCTCCTTGCTGCCACAGGTGAGGACCCACCAGTTTCACATGGATTTTGTTTGCCTTGACTCAAGCTGCTGCTGAAGAGCAGGGCTTCATGCTTTGGGGACTTCTGGCATTTTCCTCAAGGCCAGGTAATGTGGTCACAACTTAGACATCTGGTCACAGGCCTGCAGAGATGCGAGAGATGCATTCTCCTTGCAAACAAGAGGAACATTGAATTTTTGCAATGGAGTGCCTCATCTGAGCTCAAGACCAAGCTAGCAGTCAGGGTGCAATACTCAGAGGTTGCATGACCTTTTCTTTGACCTATCAAGAACACAATGGAAAAAAAAGACCTGTCCTAGGTGGTTCCTGTTGAGCATCCTCCTCTGTCTATATCATTCCTTAGGAGACAATCTATTCCTAATCACTGTTGTACAACACTATAGGATACTCACATAGCTCATGTACTGCATTTAAATATATTGTACAATTTAGTCTATTTCTATACAGTGTTATATAGTATATTATGAGACATGGTACCAACAGATAAGGGACAGCAAGGATAATCTCCTCTAAGTGTAGTTTTCCTGTCTGGAAACTTGGAGCAGATGACAAGTATTCTCTGTTCCTTTTGTTCCTCACCAAGATGGACTCCCTTCCTGCCTTCAGCAGACTCACACTGCTGGGAGCTTACATATGTCACCTCTGTAAAACATCATCCTGAGGCAATAGTCTTTGACATACTAAGAACTATATTGCTTATCTTAATTTGCTTGCTAAATTATGTTTTGTTAATCAATAAATCCTCATGGTACCTTGCATGATCCCTTGAGGCTGATTCAATGCAGGTATAATTTGTTTTGGAATCACTTTTAGTCCTATTGTTTAGTAATTAAATGCAAAATGGTATTGGGCTTACCTTATTTTTGGTAGACAGTTTCCCATCCTTCCACTGGATCTCTGCACCCTTTGGTAGCCAGTTTTGGTGTGGTTTCCTTGCTGGCTGAATTGTTTCCTGTACTGGCTGTTTTACAGAATGAAACTCAGTGACCAAAGCAGTAGGTTATCTCACTGTAAGTGGATGCAGCAGTCAGATGTTGTGCACCTAAAAAAACCAAAAACCACCCCAAAGCCTCCACTGCAGGCAAACATTAGTAAGTGGGGGTGGGAGAGGAAGAGAGGTGGAATGGATGAGTGCTGTAGCTTCCTGGGGTGCTGGGAAGAGCTGGTGGCCTCCACAAAGTGACTAAAGTGTTGCAGAATGGACTCCCCCTAGGTTCTGTAGTCTGAAATAGCAATTTATGGCTATTTTGACAAGAGGAAACCACATGCCTAGCCATCTTGCGCTTCTGAGAAATGCTGTGACAAACTGAATGGTATACTTCAAACCACAATGAAGTACAGCCTTTGCTACTGAAGCTTCCCAGCGCACTCTTTTTGTGCTTCTTTGTCTCATTTTGTCCTTTTAAAAAAAAACTATTACACTTTTATTCCTTTTTCTTTCTCCCAAGCTACAAAGAAAGAAAAACAGAAGAACCAGAAATATAATTTGCACATCTTTTTGGCTGGGGAGGAAGCAAGTTTTAGTTGACACATTGTAATTGCTGTACATTGCCGGAAAAAAAAAAAAAAATCTCTTTAAGACTTCAGGTGTCTGCAGCCCTTTCATCAAACCTCAGAGGTAAGAAGTGTCAGGCAGTTAACAGAACATTCTAAGAACAAGTGCTGTCCCCTGTGTGAAAAACGCCAATCACTTGTTTTTGAAATTTTAAAAGTTTAATAGTAGGAATATAATCAGAATAATAAAGTTTGGACAACTGAAATTAGGACAATATGAGACAATAAAAACAAAGAGATACGGATGTCCGGCTGGGAACGTGGAACAGTTTTGCAGATAGAGGTACACCACCATGGGCTAGGTCTCCGCTAAGTAGCCCCCTCCTTTGTTTCTGTTTTGCACTTTGCTAAGCAGTCCAACACCAGGGTATTAGCAGAGGGAGGGAGCCCAGTTTGGAGAGAGATCACATACCTCCAGTTCAAACATCACAAGGATAAACAGCTGTGTCTCTGTATAAATTACCCTTGTGTGCTCTGAACTGAAACAGGTGCACAAACACAACAATTCGTCTGTAACCCTGCCCAAATGAGCAGCATAGGTCCTGCAGCATCCCATGGCTTTGAACTGCCACAGCCTGCTCTGGTGCTATGCCAGGGGCTGGAGCAAACATTGGTAGAGGCAGCTACTGTCCTTACCTGAGTGTACTGCAGCTCTCCAAACTCAACTGAGATGCAGAGTTATTTACCATATGCAGGCACAACTGAAACATGTTATAAAGTTCCAGACCTGTTCAATTGCATTCGACAAGCTGCTTCCCAACAGTGCTACCTACAATTAGAGCTGAGAAACCAGCCTGCAAAAGTCACTGCAATTCAGGAGTCAATGAAACCCTCTCCACCTGTTTTGTTCTCTTTACAGGCAGTGTCTAGAGAGGTGGCACTGGATCCTTCTGACAAGGTAGGCAGACATCCAGTTGTTAACCTGGGCTTGGATGGCTGAAAAATAGTGGTTTAGCCTGGTAGTTGACAAATCAGTGTTTTAGACTATAATTGTGCCTGAGTGACTTCCCTTGGCAATGTTTTCTGGAAGTTCAGCTATATGAATTATAAATGGCATTAGTCACTTGGTCTGTGGGGAAATGGTGGCATTTCATGACTGTGCAATTCTTGTATGTCCTTTTTTAAATTTACTCAGAACAAAAGAGAACATCCTGGTGAAACTGAAAGGAAGAAAATAATATAAATCACTGTGCTTTTCAAGCCGTAGCTGCAGAACTACTTCCGCCTAATTTATCCCAAAGCTTTCACTGTCTTTGGAATGTGACTGAAGCTCAGGCATGGTGTCCAGTTCTCAGAAATGAGGACGTTGTGCAACTGGAGCTGGAGAGCATGGCATTTTACTGGCAAGGAAGAAGGTCTGTAATCCACCAAAAGTCTATGCAAAGATGAACAGAGCAGCCATTCATGCACTTAAAGATACATTCACAAATTTCAGATAAGTGGTTGCGTTAATGGATCTCACATTATGAGTAAAATGTTGTGTTTAAAGCGATTAATCAACTGCTGGTGTTGTCTGGTCCCTGGAGAAAGGGGAGTGGTTTGACAGAGATGCTGCAGCAGCTGGATGTGCATGCAAACACTGACTCATGAAGGCTGTTAGGGAGGTCCCTGCAGGCTCAGGTTCCCTGTGGCATCAGGAGCTGCCAGAGGAAAAGCAGAGCTTGGAAGGAGCAGCCAGCATACACAGCTCTTTCTCACCAGGGATACCATAACAACTTAAAGCAAACAAATTTTTCCCACTGGCAGGGCCACCTCTGTCCTTTGCTAAGACTGAAAGTTTGCTCTTCATTGAAAAGTGTTTCCTCTAGCAGCACACAGTTTTTACGGGTTCTGGAAGATCAGAGTGTTGCTGAGAGAAAATAAGTTAGTTAAAGCTGATAAGAATATTTCCTACACACCAGTTGGGCTTGCAATTCTTTTTCAAATCAAGTGCAGCTTTTGTGATTGCTAATTAGTGATTCACATTTTCATCAGGCCAGAATGCCCTTCCAGAAACTTTGCAGGAACTATGCAAGTAACTCAAGGAAAGGAAAATAAGATATCTCAAAGGAAAAAGACAATAGTATGAAGCAAATGCATTTTTCAGACTTATGGGAATGAATTCTTGAACCTACTCAAAAGCACATCCAAAATGTTTCTTTAGAGGAATACTGATACTTGTGCTGCTTTTGTTTTCAGATTAGTTGCCACTAAGGAGAAAAGGAATCATAAATGTGAAAGCATGTTTGAGAATTTTTTGTGTAACTTTATGGTTTGGGCCTGCTGGCTTGTAACTGATTTGCATAATTTGAGGCTAATCTGTGTGGCCATTCAACTGAGGGAAAACATTTTATTAGCAATCATAGTCATTTGTAGTAGTAATAATTTGCAAAAAATGTAAGCCACCTCATCAGAAATCAGAAATGTGAAACACAATTTACCAGTAGAAGTTTGATTAGCAAATGAGGTCTCATAGTATGGCTGCCCCACTGTGCCACAGCAGAGCCACCCATGGGCTGAGGGCTTGGCTGGTTTCAGCAGTGATCACAACCCACACCAGAAAGGGGAACACAGGCATAACAATGACAAAGCAAAAAGGCACAAAAACAATGACTCAGACAAGTTGTGTGACTTATTTTTATGTCATGTCAGGTGATGGTGGAGGAGAAAGTATGTGCTTGTGAAAGGCAACTCTGTCTTTCTAAGGGACAGGGCTGGGGAAGGATCGTGGACCTCTGGAGATGGAGCTAACCTCAATGGAGGAGCCGTGAGACCCAGGCTCTGCTCTTTCCCCGAGACAACACATGACTTAGGCCAGAGTCCACCTCTTGTCTTGCTTTGGTCTCCTTAACCTAAAGCAAGAGTTGTGTTACAGAAGCATCAGCACGTCCTGGGTCTTTCATCACCTCATCACTGACCTACATGATGGGTGCAGACCCCTAACTCTGCGTTACATATAAGGACATTTGTGCTACTCATTGCAGCACGCCCTTTCCTGGAGCTCAGGTCAAAGCCAGGGTGGCCTTTCCTCTTGCAACCCACAGATACTGGGTGCTGAGCCAGTTTCAAAATCTGTGCTTGTATTTAGGGGCTTATGAAAAACCCAACCTTATGGACAAAGTGCTTGTGAAAAACCCAGTACCCCTGTCTGCTTAGCAGCACAGCTGGGAAAACCTGAGTTTCTGGTTCTGACGTTTGTTGTCATGTTCCCTAAAAGTCAGTTTTGTCACAGAAACAGGAGGTTTTCACAAGGTGCCATTTACTGCAGTTGCATGGTGGGGAATGTCCCTAGAGTAAGAGCAAAGTGTTTAAGAAAGGGGAAGTGGCACTCAGTGCATTGCTTGTCTCTCTGAGCGCACAGCTAAGATGATTATGGTCACTTGCCTGCTCCTCTCCTGCGTCTGGACCACTGCTCCAGGTAACTCCCTTGTCTGTCTGGGTGTCTGTGTCATTATCCTAACAGCGTTAGGGACCTCAGTGGCTGTGCCAGCCTCCTTCTATGCTGCTGGGTGCTGCAGTTCCCACTTTGCACCCTCCTGGAGCAAACCCAGTGATTACACGGCACTTGTGGCACTATACTACTTACCTTGGGCTCAGGCATGTCACTGCTGCTTGCCTTGACAGCATCCACTTCTTAATTTAGCACCATTGCACCATAAATTCCAGAGAGATGTATAAAGGTATTGTGATGGGCAGATTACAAAGCAGGCAAACCATGCTTGTAGGTATCTGCTCAGGCCACCAAAAGCATGGATGTATTACTGGTTTTGTATTTAAAAATCATGTAGAAAAGGCTGAATTAGTTTCAAACTAGCTTCCATGATCATGGTTTGTAGTCTGTCTATGGCACTGCTGAGATCCAGAAAGCAAAGTGACTGGCACCGCTTGATGACTGGCTTCTTGGTCTTTGATGGAAATCTGCCTGGCTATGGTCACAGCCAGAATCTCAGAGCACTTTCTTGAGTGGGTTAGCCTAGTGTACCTCTGGGCACTGCAGAGAGCCTCACCTTCTCTGCAAAGATATTTCCCTTTCTTGTAAATTGAATTATGTTTTCAGTGCTGCAACTGTTACTGCTGATATCTCTCTTCCCATGCTGACATGCACAAAGAAACTTTGAAAATTACTATGCCAAGAGAACTGTTGAGCTGAGCTGTCAGCTTCACCTTGCCTGTACCCTTAACAATTTTTTCATGTCTATGAATTGGAAGAGGAGACTGATTGTTTTCTTTTTTTCCCTGGAGACTTTTAATACCAAGGCATTTATGCTGTGCAAGTTTTCTCCCTGTGGGCCATCAGTAGGGTCTCTTCTGCAGCGCTTTCTCAGCAGCATGACTTCAATGCTGAGATAAGAGGACAGATGTAGTTTGCCTCAGGTTCTCCCTGAGAACCCTTCTTGCTTTTTTCTTCTAGTTTTCTGATCCTTGCCAATCTCTGACAAGTGTGAATACATGATGTATGTATAGTGAGACACATAAAAATTTTTAGCATTTTTACTGATTTGC
The DNA here is from genome assembly GCF_017590135.1 of Pyrgilauda ruficollis. NCBI lineage: Eukaryota > Metazoa > Chordata > Aves > Passeriformes > Passeridae > Pyrgilauda > Pyrgilauda ruficollis. The sequence goes on from NW_024515875.1 coordinate 4,191,556, forward strand.
TACACCCCCTGCCACAGGAGGGCTAAGAGGGTGGTATTGGGCCAACAGCTGTTTGGTTGTCAGCATGGCTGAAAGTTTAGGGAATCTCTCTGTGGGTGCCCATGGGATAGGATTCCTAGAAGACAAATCAGTGGCTCCCAACACCAGAACTGCCTTTCTCAGTGGTGCTCTCTGCAGCATAGTTATCAGGCTAACAAAATGCTTGGTGTGAGAGGTGGCAGGCCCAGTGAAACTCTCTGGGTAGTTCTTTCAAGCTGCATTTTCAACTTTTCCCTAGATGGAGGGATAGAGAAATCCTCCAGAGTTGCTCTGCTTGGAAATGAAGGTGAGGGGCTGCAGGGGCCTTTGCTGGGGTTGGGCTGCAGAAGAGTGTGAGAAATGCTGAGTGTGGCATCTGCTTCTCCCCCAGCCTCTGTGCAGGTGACAAACAGAAAGGTCCAGTCAGTCCAGGCGGGAGGAAATGTTACTTTTTCATGCCGGTCAGTCACGAAAGAAGATGTGATACAGGTGACATGGCAGAAGGAGATGGATGGGGCTGAAGACAACATAGCAACTTACAGTACGATGAATGGCCAAAAAATAGCCAAGGCCTATGTAAGCCACATGAGTTTTGCCCACAGCGAGTTACAAGCCTCAGCCATCTCCCTTCATGGAGTCACCCTCCAAGATGAAGGATGCTACAAATGCATCTTCAACACATTTCCCTCGGGGGCTGTCACTGGCAGGATGTGTCTCAATGTTTATGGTAAGCCACTGTGATTTTGTATGGGTGCTCATCTGAGGACCAAGTCATTTTTCCTGTGAAAAACCCTCCCTAACATTGCTACATTGATGCAGCAAAAATGGTTCTCCCTGGCTCTCTTCCTCTCTGGTTTTACCTCTGATGGGAAACCAGCATTCAACAGTTCTTTAATTTTCTTCCCTTTCAAGTCAGCAACAGCAAGATTCAAAACTGATGTGTAACTCATGACTTCCTCCAAGTTTCCCTGGCCCTGTGCTGTTCTGACAGCTCCCTGGCCACAGCCATGAGCCCCGTGCTCCTCTGCTTCCTTTCACCGCTGCTCTCACCCCCTAATCCTGGAAATCACACAATTTTTTACTTGCTTTGCATTTGGTTGTAAATAATTGCACAGTATTCAAAATACAAAGAGGCACATGCATTACCAGAATAGCTGGAAGCTCATTTTGAAGCTAGAGGAAAAAGGAAGGCTGAAATACTGTACAGCTCATGAGATTTGACACATGAATATCTGAATATCTTGAGCAGGTCAGCATCAACTAGCTTAAAGAAGAGAGTTGAAACAAATAATGAGTAAAGATGGCAATATTTGTCACCTCCATATGAAATCATCAACTTGCAAGTGCAACATGAAATAAAGACTAATAGACTAATAGATGAACGCAAAATAACTAAGAGTAACAAGCTGCTTATCTTTTGAGGAAAGCTGCTGGTTTTGTCCAGCTGAGAAAGCTGAGACATTAAACATGCTCTGACAACACCCTGTTGGCTCTTAGCTTTCTCAGGGATGAGACTGCTGTGGGGAAACTGGCCAAAGATTATATTCCATGTGATGAGTATCAGTGTTTGTGCCCTGTCACTGGTGATATGACCCCTGCAGAGTATTTTGTTTATTCCTAGTACCTTCTGCTGACAAAGACATGGATACATATGACCACACACATCTCTGGAGTCCTCTGTGTGGAGAAAGGAAGTTCCTAACTTATAGGGGAAAGGAGGTGGTGGTGAAAAATACAAGGGAAAACCAAGTCTGGAACAAAATTTCTTTTCCACCTATTTTGGGAAAACTAGGGCAGAAAAGAGAAATGAGGAGAAATTCTTGCAGTATTTCATATATGAAGAGGAAAATTCCTAAAGAAAGCCAGTTCTGAGTCATTCAGAGGGTTAGCACTGATTATACATTACAGGAAAAACATGGAAGTGCCTTGCAGAGGGATCTCATTCTTTTAATCACATAAATCTAAACATTGAGATTTCTTTTGGGTTTGGGTTTTGGTTTGATTTTTTATTCTATCCAAGTGGAGGAAGTCTCTCCCAAACTCACCAACCTTTTGGCTATGTTTCATCCTCCACCAGAGCACTAATTCTAAAAAAAACTAAAAGGGATGTTTTTCTACTGCCTCAGATGAAAACGCATCAACTGAGAAGGGTTTAACTTCTCTCGTAGGCTCATAGGTCACTGCCAGAGGCTGCCTCACCGAGGTCATGGTAGCCTTCCTGTAATGCGCTGTATCAAACCAGCCCTGGAGGGTCACCATGAACAAACTGAGCACTTGGCACTTTGACAGCAGGTTTTAGTTCATATATGGTTATGGCATTGAAGCTAATTTATATGATGCTACTTAAAAGCCACAGTCTTGCTCTTTACACCCTAATTCCTAACAATGGGAACAACTTGTCTGAACAAGCCCAGAGGTTGCGCCATGAGGGAGAGTGAAGCCAGCAGGAATCTCCCAAGGCTCAGAGGTTCAGGGCAGGGTGAGCAAATCAAAGTCACCAGTTGATAATTAAACGCTGCCATGTCTTTGCCCACAAGAGGGGACTACCAGGGGGTTTACGAGCTGGTAATTGCCCGATTACTGCAGCCTTAGCAAGCGCGGCTGTTCTGGGACAGGATGGGCACCATCGCCGCGTGATGAGGGGAAGTGAAACCATGTGAGAACTAGATACAACACTGTAATAAAAAAACAACATATATGATTGGCAGGATGTCAGACCTGCCTGGCTGAAAACCCAGGAAGAAGCAGAAATGTCCTACCCTGTAGCAAAATCCATTTCAGAACAGAATAGTTTCAAGCAAGCTTAGTGGGTCTCTTTTGAGCAGTCTGCTGTGTTCCCCCTTCATTTTACTTTGGAAATATTTTGCCAAACTTCATTGTCAAAGAGGATGAGAATGAAATCCAGGAGGAGAATTGAGGGAGAGGTATAGAGAGAAGGGAATGTGCCACATGAGGACAGGCAAGACTCGCTGAGTCACAAAATTCCCTGGACATTTGCTGTGCTGACTTTGGAGACCACCTGCCTTCACTGTAGATGGCAACATTTGTCTGGAAGTCTTGAGCCCAGCTGAAAAAATGCCATTGCAATTTCTGAGACAGGGAAACCAAGGCACAGTACTGCTGGTGAACACCCATTTGGTTTGAAAAAGCATTCTGTAATCTTGAGGCATACTGTGATTCCTACAATCTTTTATAATTCTCTGTAACACCACTGCTAAGCCTTTAAACATAAAAAAGCATATGAATCAGGTCATTATATGCTTTTTATGTTTAAAGGCTTAGCAGTGCCTAATTTCCTCTAATTACAGAAAGCCATTACAGATTAAGTTATTTTCAAATATTTGGGAATGCTGACAGGGCTCAAATTTGGGAACGTCTGCAATACTGATCTGCAAGAGAAACTAAAGCAAGTACTGGCACACAATATCTCAGGTGAAGACTTTTTCACTGGAAACAAATATTTTGATGAAAGGCAAAAGAAGCAGTTAAATGTATGCATCAAACCTGAACAGCCAGCACATACTAGCAAACAGTGTAGCAGGTCTTTCCTGCAAAAGCAAGCACTTACAAGTTTTGACAGTGCATCTATTACATTTGCTAGACATTTGCTAGAGAGAAGCTCAGCCCTACAGGATCATTCATTGGGGTCCATTGTGAGAAGAGAGAACTGCTTAGTCAGAAGAAGAGCAGGCACGGAGTGCATGTGTTTCTGGCAAGACACTGAGTTTTTTTCATCCTCTGTGGTAACATCTGTGGCTTCTCCCCGTGATTGCTTGTGAATTTTGCAACCTAATATTTGAAGTTAATGCTGTGGGTGGATATGTTATTTTTATGCATCCCGTGAGTGAAAGAAGTTCAGAGATAATTTATTAATCAAAACATAAATTGTTTGTGACACTAGTCTTTTCATACCTGGGAGATTTTGAGATGTTCCATCTGAAATCCCCCTAAACACTTTCCTTCTTTTTCTTAGAGGTTTCAGCAACTCTGTTGGTTGAGTTTTTGTCTATGGTTGATGCAAAAAGTGAGAAATACAAGTTTATTTTTTCTATGCTCGCACAGCCATAGTAAGTAAATGAGGTCAGGCTTGTAAAAAAAATCAAACAACAAACAAAAAGCAACAAAATTGTTGGTATACAAAGTCTTGCTTCTACCTTCTAAGCAGTTATGGCTTGGAAGACACAGACAACTTTTTGAGGTGCATCTGGAATTGTATCAGGAGGTTATATGTGCCATTACACATCTGGCATGCTCCTTTTCCCCTTTTTGCAGTATCTGCTACACCTTACAGGCAAATCTTTGTTTGCCTCACAAAAGGAAAAATCGTTATTTTTCCTAAGAAGAATGAAAAGAACTTTTGTTTGCTCATTTAAAAGCAGAATTGCTAAATTATAGAGGTATGTTCTAGTGTTGGGATAAAAATTAATTTTAGCATACATATTGCTCTTACCACAGTTATTTTTCTTATGTAAGTAGTAATATACACATGGAGTTCTACTAATTATAGCAGTGGATGCTTTTTTTAAACAGAGGGCATTCATGGTAATTCAGACTTGATTGAAAGTAGAATTGCCACTGAACTTAAATGCTTGAAAAAAGCAATATTCTCAGAAACAGAGACCTAGAAGTAGAGTGTGATTTAGACCCCTATTCCATCAGCACTGAAGTAGAAGGCAGGCTGGTGAGCTGCCATGCACAAACCCATGGATTGCACTCCCAAATTACACACCTTTATAGATATTGTGCCTGTGAAAACTGACCTTATCAAACTGAGCAGAGGCTTGAATTAGACATTCTCCTAAAGTCCCTTCTGACCTAAATTATGGCATGATTTTATGCCAAGGGATTTTATTAATTTTTAATTTTATGCCAATGGATAAGTAGGCTTCTTGTTTGTGAGTTAGCATAAATGATGCCTGTAGTTCATCCTTTTTCCAGACTAAAATTAAATGTGACAGTATCCACAAATGTTCTGGAGTGAGAGTGTTCAAAGAAGTGATCTTTCATGATAGTTTTGAGTGATACTATGACACATCCAAAACCCATTTACAAGAGGAAACAAAGTTGTACAATCACAAACCCTCCACAGGTGAAATCCCATGGTGTAACCACATACAAATTCACTATTACTGTCTTGCATAAATAGATGCACTTAGTCCTTTGATTTGCAACTCTACGCACCTCAACAGCAAAAATGCTAAACAGCGGTAAAGCCAACCCTGCAGGTAATTTTAAAGGGAAATAATTCTAACTCATTTAAGCAGTTCAGCTCTTTCAGAGAGAAAAGGACATATGACTTCACAGTTTCACTGCCTTCTGCTTTTAACTCAGACATAATCACCACTTCTCAGCTGAGAGGCTGCTGCTAGTAACAGAACTGAAACAGATGCTTCCACCCTTTTGCCCTTTCTGTTGTCCAGCTCTTCACTTCCAGACTGCTGTCTGATCACCTTCATATTTATTTGTCACTGCTGGGGCTTTGCGAAGGGGGAGCTAAGAGTAGATATCTTTTCCTCCAAGATAACTGTAAATACAGATGCTCTTTGCTCAAACATAGGCAGAAACTAATGAACTTTGTTACTTTTGTCGTTGTTACTTTTGTTTTTTACAGCCATCTCGGACCCCAGAGTGGAAACTAAGCTTATATCCACTCCAGACAAAGCTGAGGACTCTGAGAAAATGGTGGGGATGAGCTGCTCAGCAACAGGGAAACCAGCTCCAAAAATAACCTGGCACCTCCCCAGCATCCTGCAGCAGAAACCAAGGGAGTATCGCATAAAGTTCAGCAACCAGACCGTGACTGTCATCAGTAATTTTACCCACACCCACTCCAAAATCCTTCAGGAGTACCCCATCACCTGCATGATCCAACACCCTTCTCTAAATGTGACCCTGGTCCTTCCCACAGACAGCCTGGAGCAGGGTCAGTATGTAACTCTGCTCCTGCTGTGGAGTAGGGCAGAAATTGGGAAGAACCTCCTGGGGCAGAATCAGAAAACTCCTCAGAGGGTTGCAAGGTGGGGAAGGCACCTGGAAGACCAGCTGTGGCTGGGCTTGGGAGGGATGGAGGAGGTGCCATGGAACATCCAGATGCCCTGGCCAATGGCACATAATGTCTTACTGCTCCTCAGGTCCCCTTACCCACCATGATGTGCCCCAGCCTCCCTGTCTCTGTGAAGGACTATTTATGACAGGGTTCCCTGTCACGTAACGTGACAAACCAAGACATGGTTTGTCTTGGTACCAAGCACTGGGTAGCTCAGAGGGGCTGGGTTCTACATGCCTGACCTTAACATCAGAACAAGCACAGGTCTGCTGGCAATGCCACTTGTGTGCATCATGCTGGAATGTTCTCCCAGTGCTCTTATCCACCCCATTTCACCCCAGGGAATGGCCAAGGGATGCTTGAAATGGGTTTCAGGTTTTTTTTTTTTTTTTACTTCATGCACAAACTGAGTACCTGCTGCTTTCCCTACAGGTCCAGACAGCAGCATGGCACTGGCCATTGCCATTGCACTGGGGGTCCTAGTCCCCCTGACCTCCCTTCTCCTTCTCACCTGCCTCTTCTACCGCTGCCTCAGGCACCTACATGACCCAGAGAGAAACCCAACCTGGCCCTGCTGGGTAGGTCTGCCTTTCCTCAGGGTGCTGCCAAATTCACCCCCACAGGTCTTGGAGTTCAATACCATGACCTGGCTCTGCCCAGCCACACCAGGGCTGCCTGCACACTGCCCAAGCCAGGCTGAAACTGGGCTGGAGTGGCACACAGGAATGAGCCCCCACCAGACAGCTGGGAAGGGGAAACCTGATTGTGTATAGCCAGCCTACATGCGCCCAAGAGTGCTGGCAGCTGGAAAACATTCACTGTGCAGTGGGAGCATCACTCTACTATCATGTTTGTGCACATAATAGTTGTGTAAGCAGAGGCCAAACCCTTGCACGGGTCTTCTGCAGCTCCTAAAATAACCTCCCTCAGCACAACCAGTGCAGCTCATGAAGGTAGCAACTTTTGAGGATGGGCCTCAAATAAAATGTGGTTTTAGAGGAAAACCATGCCTCTGTGAGGGAAGCCCAGGGTGCCACGGTGGGGCGTGGGCTGAGGCACTGCTGTTTGTACACCAAGGCTATCCTAGTGCAGAGAGTGCAGGATACAAGCTTGAGGTGGAGATAAACTGAAGTGGCATAGTTTCAGAAAATCACAGCCCAGTTTTGTGAAGTCTCCTCATCCTCCTTGCAGTACATACCTAGCATGTGCACCCTGGATTCTGGTGAACATTTTGGAGAAAAAGAAGCAGTGGAGGAAATGCAACCTATGTCTTAGTGTACACCTCTAGGTCCAACCTGAAGACTGCTGGTGGGATTGCAAGGGGAAAATTTTAGTCTCCCCTCACAAAGAGATGCAAGGACTCACTTGGCAATACAAATATCCAGGATCTTTACCCTCACACTTAAAACATCCATATATTTTGAAGAGATAAACACAACAACCTCTCTTTCCTCAGGTACTTCCTGCCTGCAACAAGGCCAAGAAGTGCAGGCAGTACGGAGCTGCAAGCAGGTGGGCTCCTGCAGTGTCCCACAGCCTTGGTGCGCCACTGAACACCTGAGAACTACACATGCAAGAGAGAAACTCTTCAAATGGCACCTCAAGCTTCCAAGAAAACCTCCTGTGACTTTCTCCAAGATAAATATAAAAAGGGACAATTTATAATATATATATATATATTATTTTATTAGGCTATAATACTATGTTTCATAAGAAAAAAATGTAAAGTATTTATTTGAAACTCATGCTGGCTGCATCCACGCATAGTGGAACTCATGTATTTTTGGGCCTTTTAACATTGTTGATTACTGTTTGATATTTTAACATTGCAAACTCAAAAGTGGATGGGGGATTGTCTGAAACAAGGCAACATTTTGCAAGGCTGCTGGCTTGAAAAGTGTTGCTGATGGACCAAATGTGCCCCTTACCAGGAGCTGGGCTATAGAAAACCTGTGGAACAGCCCAGCACACTGCTCTGAACTTCAGATGTTGAACTTGTTCCCTAAAGGGCACAAGAGATCAGGCCAAGACTGCAGCCAGCCTGAACTTATAACCCAGGCACCAGGAGTAACAGGCTTCAAGCCAAGAGTCATGAGGAAGTGCCAAGTTCAATTTCCAGTAACCTCTCCTGGAAAGCAATTTAAAAGGCACATAAATGTTTCCTTCTTTCTCAGGGCTTTTCACAGCCCCCTTCTTAATATACCTGATCTATCACAGCTGCCTTGTGTTTCCTGGCATCCCACCGAGCTGCAGGAGGAAGCAGGGCAATAAAAGGGTAGTTGCAGGGTTAGTAGGTTGTCCGGTGCATTTTGTTTGTGTCCTGGTGTAGTGGCAGGTGAGTGCAGTGGGAAGCAAAAGGCTGGTAGGCCTGAGGAGGTGGGTGCTTTATTTATTTCCATGTGGGCAGATAAGAACCAATGCAGGACAAGGGGTGTTCCCTGTTCTGACTACACTTTGCTTCTAAGCAGTGAGTCAGATCTGAGCTGTAATCTCCTGTAATTCCCTGAATTGCATATATGCTCATGAAGTCTTTGACTTAGAGAAGGAGAAATGAGCCCACCTGGCTCATGCTGGTCTTGTGGGAAGCCACCAGTGCAGGCTGCTTCCTCTCATTCTGGCTTCCCAGAATAAATGCATGCAATCTGGTTTTTCCTCATCCATGTATTTCAAATGGGCATCCCACGTGAATCACTAAATCGTAGTCAAAAAGCCAAGTGAACTAATATGAAAGTGAGTTGAGAATGAGTAAACCTGGTTTTTTGCTATAAAATACTTCTTTTAAACCCCCCTAATGCCTAGAAATAGCACAGTTGGTGAGTGAGGGGAAAGAGGAACTGGCTGCAGCTGTTACAATTGGGGTTTTTTCTCCATAGCCCCCTAACTGTCAGAGGAGGAAGCAATGGTTTGTCCAGACTTTTCCACCATTGCTGCTTCGTTTCTTCCTCGATGAGGGAAGAGGCCGGGGAAGAAGAGTTTCCCCTGGGTTTGTGGAGGGTGGGAATGGGATGGAAAGCCCCTGGCACCCTTCTTGAGCAGGCTGTGTGGCCATAGCCCTTGCCATTCTGCAAACTCTGCACTTGCAATTTAGAGCAGTTTGAGTTTTAACATGAGGTTTCTGCTAGTGTTTAGACTGAGGTTTTGTTATTTGTTTTGTTGTTTTTTTTCTTTTTAATTAAAAAAAAATCACTTGCAGAAATGGGGAGTTTAGACATGGGTAAAGAAAAGGATTTCCTGAGGGAAGAGAGAAAGGCACAATGCCAGTGAGAAATCTATTCAAACCCAGGAAAATGGTAGTGATTATCTCTTATTGTTTTCTACAAGCTGATCGTCTGAAGTGTGGGAAAGCAGGGCTTGGAGTCATGAAAGTATCTGTTCATGTCTGGATTTGTAGTTTCTTTTACTTTTTAGCTGAATGGAGAAATGTTTAGAGCTTTTAGAGGTTTCTGATTATAAGCATGATTGATCCAGCAGCTGGATGAGGGATGCAACGGCTTACAAGTAAATTTCTGTACAAGATTTATTTTTCATTCACGAAATTAGAATGAGAACATGACATCCAGTCACAGAACACTTAAAACCAATACATGTACTTACCTTCATGCTATACAAAGCCATCTGCTAAGATGCAGTACCATAAAATCCTCTGTGCTACTGCTGTGGTGTTTGATTTCACATAGCAGTGAAATGAATACAAGAATACAGACTATGGATAATTAAGTGGCTGATAGCTATGGGGCAAAAAAAGAACATGAAATAGATACAAACCATCTTTTGTGGAACAAACAAAAGCATGACTGAGGGAATCAGAAGTTTGATTACAAATGATGAACATCCTCACTGCTGTTATGAGATTTCTTTGTAATTAGCTTGTGCATGTCTGTCCAGTTACTTCTGTTAAAAATTTGTAAGAATTCCTTGGAAGTTATATTCAAATCAGTTTATACAGATACCTAGTATTTGTTTTAATAAATGTGTGATTTTAATAAACGGGTGGGTTTGATCCCCAACACCTTTTTCTTGATGTGGCCCTGCATGGCTGTAGGTGGAGGTGGTAGGTGAAATTGGTACGGAGCTTGAAATAAGAAATAGAAATAAAACTGTTAGGATGCAAGCAAATTTAAGTGAAGTGGACTGCTTTATTTTTCTGCTCCAATACAAGGGATATGAAGCAGATTAACTTTGTAAGTAAATGGAAGCAGACCATACTTTTAAAATAAATTCTACAGGAATGTTCTGAGCTACTACTACTACCACCACAAAAACATAAAAATAAAAAACAAACAAACAAAAAAGCTCAGGATTTTTGCCTGTTTTGAAGCTGGGCAGTTGTCAGTCTCACCCAACTCGTCTTTGACCACTATGTGCTACTGCATTTTGTCCAGCCTCAGGACAACTAGTATTGATGCAGGGTATAATTTCTCCTAACTGATGGAAAAAGGGCAAGAGGGAATGCCACCTTCCTGCTTGCCTCTTACTTAGATAAAACTGGTTTTGAGTTATGTGTCTCTCTTTATAAAGCAAATGTAGCCTGCATCTCTCAACTTTGGGATCCTTTGACCCTGACATTAGCCGGTTTGGGTTAAGATATTAACTCATGTAAGCATCCTTTTAAACAGTTGAGATAGATAAAATAAAGTCTCTTCAGGCTGTATAAAATGTCCATGCTTCTGTTCTGGCATGCCAAGCTATTTCAGAGGTATATTATGTTGGTATTTTTCTCTGCCTAGATACTGGGCTCCTGGTTCTAAGAGAGCAGTAAGATGCAAGCAAATTGACCCCAACAGCTCTGGCAGAAGATGTGACTTTGAAAAGTAGCTCAAATGTTTGTCTTAGGTATTTTACAGGCACTGGCTGAAATAGGAAAAATATTCTTCTTTTGAAACCAATGCTGGCAGAGGCATGCGACTAAGTTTGTTCAGTGAAAAGAAACTTTGTTTTGGTTATAGACCTTTGAAAGCATCATTCATCAATTCTCTTTTGTGTGACCCTGGGGGAATGATTCATCTAAATACCACACCAGTAAATTTTCTTATTAAATCAGACATGGAAGAAAATATAACCCATTGTTTTTCATTCAGTTTTCAGCAATGAGCCCTTGGAAATCAGCTGAAACAAGAGAATTGCACTAATTGATTGCATTTTTATCTTTTATAAATGAGACTATCAAGCCAGCCAGATACAAGTCACGTGTATTTTTGTTTTTACTCTCAGTACACCAGAAATTGCTCATGTTTTTGGAAGCCATACAAAGGGCCTTCTCATAGCTCTGCTGCTTTCACCTTAGGACATATAAAGCTATGTGTGAAAGGAGCACTGAATACTAGTCCAACTCTTTGTGGATGGACTCTGTTGCAGTCTGCTCAACTTTGAGAAAAGCTGCCTGAAATTTCTGGGAAGCCTGAAAGGATCCTCAGTCTGAGACCCCTATACAATACAGAGTTTTAAATTTCATAATATGTCAGAAGCTGTGGTCCTTAACCACCGCAAGGAAAAGGCAGCTTTGTCTAATAAAAGAGCACTTGAAATTGTACATGAGAGGCTAAGATGAAAACTTTGCAGAAAAAAACCCTACACTTCTTGGTAAAAAAAAACCAAACAACAAAACAAACAATAACCACCAACTCTTTTTTTTTCCCAATCAGAATATTTTATTTGATATTATCCTTTAGATAAATTACAGAAAGCCCGTGTCTCATCCTAAACACCCACGCTTACATTTCAGTTTAAATAAATCAATTTGCCTTAAGCCTTCCTTGTTTATAGGAATGTAGTTATTTTCGTAAAGTAGATTGCTTGTGAGTTGTGGCAAAGCACTGACACCTGCTGGTATCTCCACACTGCCCTCCCGATGGAGAATCATCTCCTGCTCTTGTTTGTGACTCCTCTGTGCCAAGGGAGGAAAGAGGACTCTAGCGTTGCCACCCTGCATGGTGACTGACAAGCCTCAGAGGCAGTGATCCACAGGCAGCACTTCCCTGCCCACCATCCCTTTCCTGCCAAAGAGAAAGGGAGCAGGGTCTGTCGGGGCCTGTGTCCCCTTGTTTCTTCCCTCTCCATCAGACACCTCCCATACATACCAGGAAGACTGCAAATTCACACCTTGAGAGTTACAAATACTTTCAATAGCTCACAGCAGAGACTGGCAGGATGGGGTGAACAAGGGACATCACCAGGCTTTGCTGATGGAGAGAAAGGAAATCGAAGAAAGAACAAAGTGGCTCCTGTTCTGTTTCACCTCTGGCAATGAGTGTTGATCAATGATTGACAATGGTGCTGCTGATTGGTCACTGAAGAGCACTCCGAAAAAAGAGGACAAAATCTTCTGTAGTCCCTTTAGACATCCCAGCTGCCCTCTGAGGGAAGTGAGGAAAGGGATGAGCTTTTCTGTGCAATTACTTTGCCCCACAGTGATCTTCTCCCTGCTCTTCTGGGCTGAAATCTGCCACCTGCTACTCTGTGGAGGCTGCCAGTGACTGGAACCAGCGATGGGTGAGTGGAGAATCCTTTCCCCACCCCAGCTTAACTCTGGAACACCACCACCTTTCCTAGCAAGAAGAGAGACACTATGCTCACTGAAATATACAACTTGGTGACTGGGACAGTAGCTAGTAAGCTGGGCTTGCAGCCAAATTGGGTAAGGCTTGGTCACAGAGAGCACAGAGCACTTTGCTCACAAGCCACATGATCTGCCTGTATGTTCCCTGTCTTTGTTGTGTTGCTGAACTCCTCAGCACAGGGGATGGAGCAGGTTTGCATTTCCAGCGTACATGTCCGGGTGGCGCACACTCCTCTGGGGAGAGGCTGGAGCAGGGCATATCCCTCTGCAGCTCCTTGTGCTGCCTCCTGGCTGCGGTGCCCTGGGCTGCCCTGCCTCCCACAGCCCTGCAGGTGCTGGCAAGAGGGAAGCAGGAGTGCTCTTGGGGGCAAGAGCTGTTTTTGCTGGGTGGTTGCCGTGCTTGCTAAAGAGCCTGCCTGCCCTCTGTTCCCATGCTGCCTTCCTCCTCTCCATGGAATTGTACAGCAGAGGATAAAGATGTGATGGCCACCTGTGACACAGGGTGTCTGAGGTCTCCTGGTATGCCCCATGGCCTCGTGGTGGAGTTCCTTATTCCAGTGCTCCACAAGATGAGAACAATGTGACTGGATGTTTCAAAGCACTATGAAATTGAGTCCCTGAGTCAATTGCTTTCCCTCCTGCCCTGGTTTGGGGGTTTGCTTTTTTCCTAGCTTTGAAGGAACCCATCCGATCTGATACCATCATCGTAGCCGCCCTTGGGCGAGAGGCAAATTTCTACTGCAACTTCTTGCTCTCAATGAATGTTTTGCAAGTTACCTGGCAGAAGAGAAATGGGACTTCCTTCCAGAACATGGCCACCTACAGCCCAATACATGGGCTAAGGCTGACAGGTCATTTCAGAAGAAGCTGTCTTTCACTAGAGCAACCCCAAAGGCCTCAACTATCACCCTCCAAAATCTCACACTTGAGGATGACTCTTATTACAGATGCATTTTCAATGTGTTCCATCATGGCTCCTTCAGCAAAGAGATATGCCTCAACATCCAAAGTTTTCCACTAACACCTTCTCTCTTTCTGGCACTCAGTTTGGGTCTGATGTACTCAGAAGGTGGGGATGTCATTATACTATCCACCACACAGAGATTTTCAATGCAGCAGCATCTCCTTGGTGGATAGTGTCCAGATTGCCATACCAGAATTACTACCTAACCAACTGTCCTTTTGATGTATTGAACAGTATATGACAGGAATATTAATCAATTGGCCTTATAAAAATTGTAGAATCACTGTACCACGTGTGGTTTTCACCATATTGTGTACCTGAAAGCTTTCAAGTAAAGATTTGCTTTTATATTCACTTTAACTTTTTTTTGGAAGATCCTTTCTATTTTCTAGGCAACACTTTCCTCAGGGGAAGTGAAGGCCTTGTACAGAGAGAGAAACCCACCCAGCTTTGACTGTAAACTCACCACAGAGTGTAAAAAGCATCTTCTCTTTTTGCTGCCAGCAATCTCTGAGCTCACAGTGGAATTCTGTTCCCTCCTGCCCGGAGGATCTCCTCACAGCAGTGGGCTCAGCAACAGGAAAGTCTGCCCCCAGCATCACACGGCTGGGTGACAGAGACCTGGAGGAGAGCCTCAAATACACCACATCCAGAACATCAACGGAACTGTAACGGTGGCAAGCAGACTTACCTTCTCTGCCAGCCACCTCCATGCCTTGTTCTGCCTCCTCGACCACCCACAAGGAAGGAAAATAAAGGCACTTCACCTGGAAAAAGGAAGGGAAGGTGGGCTGCAGCTGTGTGGAGATGTGTAACACGTGGGGAGGATGTGCAATTGTGAGAGGGCAGCTTGTACTTACACAGGTCTTGCTAGACAACTTTCTGTGAGGTCAGATCTCAAGCTAGATGAAGATGTGAGGATTTGAAACCTTCCAGAAGATTCCTCCCTGTGGTGCCTTTGTGTATGTGTGTGGTGGACGTGTGCATATAGAGATGGAATAAATATCTACATTTCTGCATACACAGTATGTCTACACTTCTGCAGAATGATTTATGTAGAGCAGCAGTACACACATCTGGGGGATACCAGCAGAGCAGGCTCCTGGCAGACAAATGCTGGGAAAAACATTTCACATAGACTATCTCGCTGGAGGATATATGTCAGGAAGGATGGGACACGTCTCTTGTGATAAACCATATTTTAGAAAAAGAAACACAAATAGATCAAAAGTTCTGGGTTTTGATACAACCTGATACCAGGAAAGCATGCGACATTATCAGTATTTATTTAAACACATAAAATAATCCTCATCTTTGATACAGTTATATTGCTACACTGTTCCTTTCTTTCCTTCAAAGAATAAATGAGCACAAAATTCTGAATGCTGCATTCTTGGTCCTAGACCCTGGAAGAGGACAGCAGAAACATACTGGCATCACTTCATGTTCTGTATGAACTTACTGATTTCTTTTTGCAGATGTTCAGAAGAGCACAGTCATCATCACATCAATATTAACAACTGCGTTGTTCTTACTGGTCTTGATATATTGTGTAATGAGCCTAAATAACTGCAGAAGGAACAAGTAAGAATAGTTTCCCTTTTCTTGCAAATGAGATGTCTTGCCTCTGTTCACCTTGCAATTTGCTTTTCTCTTTCTTCTTGGTATTTTTATATATGCATTCTGGAAACCCACCCAGCGAGTAACAGCATCTTTAAAGTAGCACAATTCACTCTAAATGACAAGGGCTATACACTAAGCATCCTGTGACTAATTGACGGTGTGTTTTTTCTTCCCAGGCAGAAGATACACAGTGCACCCAGAACTCCTGCAAAGAAGACAGGCTCACAGCAAGACCTAGGCGAGACAGCCTCTCTGAGCCTGCACACACCAAAAGACCAACACACCCCTTACCGAAACGAGGTAACACAAACACCCAAGTGATTATTCACATCCTCCATTAGGGGTCTCTGTCCTGCCGTGTTTTTGCTGCATGGGACGGCCACACCCGGTGGATGACACAACGTGTGTCCCTCTAGCAGCGATCAGGAAAAACTGCTTAATGTTCTGCACCCCTGCCCTGGAGGGTGCAGCAGAAAAGTTAGTCGAAGTTATTTAGGTGCAAAGGCATAGAAGAGGCACTGGAAATGTCTTCTCATTAAACTCCATTTCTAACTCTTTTCTTGGGGGAGAGACACCCCAGCTGGTGTGCATGTGTGTAGGGGGGCCTGCAATCAGCAGCTGGGCCAGAAGCAGAGGCCCTGTGTGCCCAGGTGCCAGCAGCTAGGGAGTCCTGAGCGAGAGAGGCCGTGTCAGCCAGCAGCCTGGGCCAGGGTCAGGGCCTGCGTGTCCCTGGTGTCCTGAGCGAGAGAGGCCGTGTCAGCCAGCAGCCTGGGCCAGGGTCAGGGCCTGCGTGTCCCTGGTGTCCTGAGCGAGAGAGGCCGTGTCAGCCAGCAGCCTGGGCCAGGGTCAGGGCCTGCGTGTCCCTGGTGTGGCACCCGGAGCGAGCACGGGTGAGCCTGTGAGGGCCAGCAGGGTCCGAGCCGGACCAGCCAGTCAGTAGGGTACATGTCCCAGGACGCTCTTAGATGTCTCACAAGCAGTCAGGCAGAAGGAACTGTGCTGTGGATGGGCCAAGACCAACAGAACTTGGCCATGACTGGTATTTGGGGAAAAAGGAAGAAAAAAGATCAAGGGCTTGATCTGGGAAAGCTTCCCTCCCTTCCTCTGTGTGTAGTTACATGAGGTGTTTCAGAGATGTGCTTTTCAAGTGCAGCCTCAGTGCAGAGCACTGTCTGTGGTAAGCACCTAGTGAAAAGGAATTCTATCTCATTTAGCCAAGAATCTCGAAGTCCCCTGAACTTTATAAGAAGTCATGCCCTAGTTAGCTAAAGAATTTATGTGGGGTTTTTTTACTTAAATTTGTATTTAACTTAGTGTCAGTAGAACAAGATTAAAAGCCCAAGAAAATGAAGAAATAGCTGAACTTGAACCTGCAGTGTAAAAAACACCAATCACTTGTTTTTAAGATTTCAAAAGTTTAATAGTAATAAAATGGTTATAAGACTAGTAATAGAGTAATAAAAATTTGAACAATTGGGATTAGGACAACACGAGACAATAAGAACAAAGAGTTACAGACATCCGGGCCCTATTTAACAGAATTTTACTGTTGGATTTAAGTTCTTCAATTCACTAGTTGGAGAGATCCCCAATCCACTCCCTGAAAGGAAAACACCACCAGTCAGTCTTCCATTAAAATATTAACTCATCAGCACTGTGCTTTTCTTCTTTGGACTTTCAAATAGTCTCTTGGTATCTAACAACCCCCATCTCTGACATCAATAAATTACAACCACCATTACAACCATTTCGTATCATCCATGATATGAAATTACTTTATCAGGGTTGTTTAGCAGCAGACCCTGACTTTGGTTGCTGGAAGAGATGTTGAAAGTGTTATAGATGGATAATGAGATGACTGGCTCTCACATTTAAAGGATAACTATTAAGAATATTAAGAAAAGCTTTAGTGATGTATAGTTATGTTATTGTAGTTTAGATGTCCTCTGTTCTCCCCATAGTTCCCTTTTCCCCCTCTCTGTATTGTTGCCATCAGACAGCCGGGGTTGTCTAGGACAGGTACAGAGAAGGCATGCACGTGTGTCCCTTACCTGGGGCAGTTGGGAATGGAAAAGTTTGTTGCTTAGGGGGTGCAGCATGGCAACATCTGATCTCCAATCAAGTTACAAGAAAGCAGTCTCCACTGATAAATGGCAAATAAGAGATGACTGACAGACTTTGGGAGGGCCCAGGGCTGGTTGATGCAACCCCCAGGGGTATAAAAGACTGAACATCCATCTTGAAGACGAACTGGCCACGTGGTATCCACAAGGGCTGTTCCCAGCGCTGTAACTTTTTCCTTATGTAGTCCTTTGTTGTATTTTTGTTAAGGTTTAATACATTATTTTTTTTAAATTTTCTAAGTGAGCAGTTGTTTCTCACAAAAGGGACTGATGAAGGAACTTGGGCACTGGATATCAGTTCTTCTTTCCTGGAGAAAGAGGTCTTTCAAAGGGTCAGGGAAAGGAATGTGGAAAGATTCCCAAGTCTGTTCTCCACACTTCTAGACTGGCCAGTGATGAATAAAAGACAGTGTACTGCTAGAGGATGTGCAGATTAATTAATGATTTATGAGGTTTATGTCTGTTACAGGTAAAAATTGATCCAGCCAATTTAATAAAAATAAAAATGAAATTTATTCGCGACTGATACACGGTCCCACAGCCAAGAATCAAGGACAGCACCGACCCCAGGATCGAAGGTGGGCGAACACGGATTCAGCCTCTATCGCACCGAATCCCCCACAGTTCATGAATGCCGCTTGGCAGAGTCCGTTCTTATACCCTTTTTCTTGCCCGGGGTGGTAGTCCCTTTGTCTCTCCTCAGGGTTCTTCATATTCATCTTGCTTCTATTCTCTGTCCTGTGCTGGACAAAATCTCGTCCAGGAACTGATGTGTCCACTCTTCAGTTACCGAATCTGCATTCAGATGTACGTCCTTGATGATCCCGTCTGTCTGAGATGAACATCTTCATGGGCCATCATCACTGGGCATTCTCTCGTTCCTGCCAGCGAGAACGCCCATCTCCTGTCTGGGCTAGGTTCACTTCATGTGTTAATGACGTACCTCCTCCTCAGCTGCCAGCTGCAGTTTCGCCACCCTGTGAAGCAATCCCCTTTTCCCTTGCTAGTGTGATTTTAAGGTTTTATATTTTATTCCTTTATATATATTCTATCAGCACAAATGACATATAATACACATAACAAAAGAAGACAGAGATGTCCTATAACTTTATTCAAATGAAGGGAAAGGCCATGTGACAGTTCCCCTGGGGTCTCAAATTGTTGAAGAGTACAGTCTCCTTTTTATCCTAATTTCCTGGCTTCATCACCCTCTGCCCTCTCCATTGGCTGAGGTACTTGGAAGGTACAGATTTCATGATAGGGCCACTACATGTTCCCTTCTAATGTGCACACAACCACCTTGATGTGCCAGACTGCCCAAATTCCTCTGGCAAATTGTGCCCAGGGCTGCCTCTTCACACAGCAGGATTTTATGCAGCTGAGCTTCTTGGTGAATAGACCTTTAGAAAGTAACCTCAGGCTTCTTGGCCAAGGGACCTTTAGAAATTAATCTCAAGTGATGTTTTAAGCAAGAGTTGCTCAGCATTAAAGGACAATCATTCCTCAAGTTCTGAAAATCTCATGCTAATTCAGTTTGCCTTGAAATCTGTTATGTTGCATGCATGCGGGTTACAGTGAGGGCTGCAACTTGGTATTCTTCAAATTAGTGTTTTCTGAAATTAAGTGTTCATTATCTTTTTTTTTTTTTTTTTTGTAGAGAATTTTTCTGTGTATTTTTTCATGGTTGTCGTCAATGCATGTGTGCTCTTCCATTGTGGTTTTGATTGGAAGCCATCAAATGTATGTGTATAAACATAACACAAGATGATGTTTAAGTACTGTTTTTCAAAGTTCACTTTTTTTACAGGAAAGTGGAAATCGTGGACAGAAAATATGCAGGCTCAGTACTGTGAGACAGTAACCAGTGGTACTCCAGCTGAGTGGTTAGGAGACTGCTGAAGCAAGGGAAAAGGTGTGGCCTCATCTCCATATTTCTTGTGGGGGCTGGATTTAGGTTTCTCAGTGAATTTCCTCCTGATCTTACCAGGAGGATGCTGGAAGGGGAAGGGGACAGCTTTCTCAGTGAATATACAGCGATTAAGACACAAAGGGAGGTGTCTGGTACCTCTGGCATTCCAACAGAAGCATTTAGGGGTTTGGGAGTTTTGAGTAGGGGCATGGGCTCTCCCCCTCACAGTTTGGGAGGCTGGATGTGAGAAACAAGGCTCACTTTTAAAAATTAATTTAGTAAGGGATAAAGCAAAAGTAACGGCACTGTGTGCGTAGCCATATCCAGATGCACACAGTTAACTATAACAACTCTTCTTATAAACTTTTTCATTGCATTGGTCAAATGCATATTCATGAGGATTATGCATAACTCCTCTGAGTTCACATATTCTGGGAATTCTTTAGTTTAGCCCTGACCTGATCGTTTTAAGAGTACAGTAAGCGTACTACAGTGGCACAATGCAGATGTGACTTTGAGAGCCTTATATTTTATTTTCTCAGAAGGTCCTGTAATAGATGAGTAATGCGATGATTGACTTACAATTAAAAGGCAAACATGATGTATATATGTTTAGAGAAGTTTTATAGATTTAGTTTATGTTTTACTATCAGGGGACAGCCTGGGTTTGGGACATTTGGGAGGGTTGACTTGTCACAACAACATCTGACCTCCAATAAAGATTTAAGGAAGTTAACTCCACCACTGGACAGCAAAGGAGTCGATGGACAGAACTTTGGGAGGAGCTAAAGGGTTAAAAGGCAAAACCTCCATTGTTTGGTTGAGCACATGGTGGGAAAGATCCTTTGCTCCTGGTGCAGCAGTGTTTTCTCTATTCAGTCTTCTGTTGTGTTTTTGATAAGGTTTTTATAAACCTTTCTAAATTTTTGGAAGAGAGTAGCATTTCTCACAGTCCTCTGGTTTGTGATTTGACAGTTATTGATAGCCAAAGAGTCAATGGTAGATTCTTCCTTGCTCTTTTGGTGCTATTTGCCTGGTTCTTTTCAATGTTATTTTATCACACAGACATCTTAGCCATTTTTACAAGTACTTTCAATCAATATTAGCTAACTATGGTTAGTTAGTTACAAAAGTAAAGGCATTAGTTATTATTTCACAACAATTACTTCCACAAAAGTTAATATTATAATACACAGCACATAGCCTCTATTTTAATATTTTGCAAAAGCCTAAACTATATTTTATCACACTAAAATATACAATCTACGCAGGGATTACGGCAACCATAAAAGGCTGACAAATTATTCTATATTAAAAGCAGTTAAAAAGAGATTACAAAATCTACTACAGCAAAATAATTTGTAAAAGCCAATATATCATAGCGAAAGCCAACAATTACATATTTATTTATAACACTGGGGATGTTGTGTGAGAAGTTTTGGGCTCTGCCCGAGACTTCACTGTGGGGAGAAGAGTCCTTCCCCCCTTTCTGCCGTTTCTGCAGAGCAGAGGGAGCGGTCGCGCGGTGCTGTGGGACACTCGCGGTGCTGTGGGATAGTTGTGCATTCGGCTCCAGGACACTGCTACGCTGCAATTCGGCACCAAGGTCGAATCTTCCGGCTTCCCCTGCTTCTGCCAGCTGCTCCTTGGTAGTGCTGAGATCGAACGCTGCCCCTGAGTTTGCAAAAGGAGCAATTTTCTTCCTTCCCTCCCGGCGCCGGCTGAGGAGACCATGGTACGCTCTCTGTCTCGTCCCCTGCCAGCTGTGTCATAACTACACCAGAGGGGAAACATGGCGCTCAGCAGGTGCAAAACTTCTGTTTCTATGGTGGTGTCTGTTCTGCTGTCTTACACATCTACACACATACATATTTTATAGTAAAGAACTGTTATTTCCTTTCCTATATTTTTGCCTCAAAGCTCTGTAATTTCGAAGTTACAGTAATTTTGAAGGAGGGGCCATCTTTGCATTCCAGGAAGGCTCACGCCTTCCTTGGCAGACATTTGTCTTTTAAACCAAGACACTGTGTCACCAAAAACTGGGAAATAAATTATACAAGCAGTATGCTAGGTTACATAGTCAACAATAATTAATTCCTAATAACAACAAATCATATTATAAACATCAGTTTATTCATAATAATACTTGTTTGGTAAATACTTGTTTGGTAAAAAAATTGCCCCTTCGAGACTTTAATATAATTTCTTCAAAGCCTCATATCCACTTACTGTATTGGCCTAGCCTATACAGCAGTATGTATTGCAACAAGTGATCAAGAGCATGAGTAAGATCAGCACAATAAATACAAAGAGTTGTTTTAACCATCGTGAGTTGGGGAGCCACAAATCTACTTCTTGCACCTTCACCTAGTATTGATGGTTAGCAGCACTTGATATGGTCCCTTCTACTTTTCTTGGAGAGGCTCTTCAGTCCAAGTTTTGAGGTAGCCTCCTGGTTGGTATGGATGAGCTGCGATGTCCAGTGTCATGGATGCTGCCAGCAAAATAAATGTATCTGTGGAGAGAAGACAACACCTGCCCATGGGATTGAATATATTCTGTCAGACGCTGGTTCATACCTCCTACTTTCCCACTCAACTGAGGTCTCCATGGTGGAGTGTGCAAGCCCCACTTTACCCCTAACATTTTAGCTGGGCTTTTGCTATTTCAGCAATGATGTGAACCTCTGTCTGGTGACATTCTTATTGATACTGCAAACCTCAGGACAATTTCCTTCACCAAATCTGTACTAGCTTTGTTAGCGCACTAAGAAGAAACTTCTGGCCATCCTGAAAAGGTATGTACCAGTACCAATATATACCTGTGGCCCTTTTATCATGGCAGCTCAGCAAAACCTATTTGCCAACAGTCTTCTAGACAATTTCCTTTTTTAACAGTCACAGGTGTGTGTAGGCTATCTAATTTGATGTGCATTGTTCTTTAAGTGTTTGGCACTTTTTAACAATGCTTTTTATGATACCAGTCATTTATGTGTTCAAAACCTGAGGCTTCATTGCTTCTACCATAAACTCTATTCCTCAGTGAGTTACCATATGTCCTTCTCCTGAGATTTTCTTCATAAGGTGTTGGGGCATCTTGATTTGTTTGCTGGATATAATCCACCATCCTTCAGGACTCTTGTCAGCATCTAACAGTTCTGCCAATTTCTCATACTTAGCCTGATAATCAGAAGCCTGCTTGTCCAAATACTGTTATTTCTCAGGTAAAACCAAAAGGACGTACCCACCAGCGGCCTCCTTGGCTCCTTTTTCAGCCAGGCAATTTCCAGTATTTACTGGGGTCTTCCAGACTGATGAGCTTTACAAAGCATTGATGCCACCTTTCAAGGTAGCTGCACCCCCTCTAACAATCTCTGTATTATTTGTCCATGTTTCACAGGAGATGCCTGGGAGGTTAACAGCTCTCTCTTTCCAAACAGTTCCATGGGCATGGACCACTCCAATAGCAAATTTTAAGTCTGTCCATATATTTACAGTCTTATTCTGTGAGAGCTCCAATGGTCTTGTCAATTAAATCAGTTCTACTTTCTGAGGTGATATGTTGGGGGTTATAGCTTTGGCTTCTGTTACGTCACGCTGAGTTACCACTGGCGTTTCGGATTCCATTTTTCACAAAGCTGCTCCTGTCCACAAAGAGTTCCCAATCCATGTCTTCCAAGTTCTGTATGTCATCTCAACAACAGTATACCTGTTCAGTGGTCTGCAAACAATCATGGGCCAGTTCCTTTCATAATGAGTCAGCTGTTAACACTGCTGGATTCAGGTTAGTGACTTTTAACTCCAGGTTAATTACTTTTAATTCCATGTCACCTTGTTCTAGCAGTACCGTCTGGTACATTAACATTCTGCTTGGTGATGACCAGTGTCCTTCTTTTTGTTCCAACATCACTACAACTGTACAGGGCACAAAAACAGTCAGCTGCTGCCCCATGGTTAATTTTCTTTTTACTTCCTGGATTTGGAGGACTGCTGCTACTACTGTCCTGAGGCAGGCTGACTATCCTTTGCTCTTCTAGGATGCCAGTTGTTATGTCAATACCCCCAATGCCAAATGGAATTTTTCATGCATAAATAGTTCAAAAGGTTTACCAAGTCCAGTAGTCCCAGTGCAGGCGAAGTCAATAGAGCATGCTTCAATTCCTGAAAGGCTTTGCTGCATTCAGGCTCAGTTCATTTTAGAAAGGGGCTCAGCAGTTTGACAGCTAGCCTCCTTTCTTTCCTGGTGTTGACTTCTTTGCCCGTGTGAAACAGCGAATCTCCTAAACTGCAAGTACCCTGCTAAGTTACAAGGTGAAGCCTTTCCACAGAACAGCTCACCTGAGCTGGCACAGGCCTCTGCAGTGCTGCACCAATCCCTCAGCCTCAGGACAAACCCAACCAGTGCATGGTAACAGAGGAGCCTGCGGCCAGAAACTTGAATGTTTTCTTTTTCAAACATAATTTGTGCATTTAATTTAGTCAACACATCTCTTCCTACTATTGGTATGGGACATTCAGGTGTATAAGGAAATTGATATGCTAACACCAATTTACCAATTCCAAATTTTAATGCTGAAAGAAAGGCCAATTTTCTTTTTGCTCTGTCACACCAACATGAATTGTTTCGGACTAAATTTTCCTTTAGGCGTATTTAAGACTGAATACACCACTCCAGTATCTACTAAGAAATTCCATTTGTCATTCCCTGCATTAATGTAATCCCCACAGGTTTAGCTGGGGATGACACCTCCAGTCCCCATCACACGTCTTCTAACAGGGGGAGGTACAACTAACAGGTACAACTGTGCCTGCAATTCCTTCTCTGTCTCTCTCCCATGATGCCACCCCCCCCCCCCCCCCCCCCAATTGGGCTTTGTTCTGCTAACACAGCTTTCGCTCCTAATTATTGTATGTGTTCCATGCTGCTTCTAACAACTTACTCAGATCCCTAGGAATAACATATCCAATCATCACATAGCTACACAACTTTCTCTGGGTCTTTCCTACAAGTTTGTGCTATGGGACTAAACCCTTCATCAGTTTCCAAACCCAAAATCCTTTCTTCTACCCTTCCATCAACTTCATCATTTATGCCTATTCTGCCTGCAGCTAGAGGAAAGTCCCCAGCTGCAACCTTATCTACTCTCTCAGTCCCTCTTGTCCCCTTGAGGCCCCCTGTAATGGGCCCTCATGGCCCTTCTCTTCCACAACCCTACTTTATACAGCAGCAGCATTATAAAAAACACATTGTATTGGAAACAGCGTTTCACAATACTACAAGCCCAGCAGTATTGCTAGGTTTTTTTCTTCATTTTTCTCTAAAGATAAAATCACTTAAGGACCCCTTAATAACAGGTAACACTCTGTGTGTGTGTGTGTGTGTGTGTGTGCCCGCATAAAACAAATCTACATACAACACCTTAACAATTATGCATTCCTCAGCTCCTACCACCTGCTGCAGCAGGGACTGCACTACCTGTGTGCTCTCCCGCCACCCACCCGTCTGCCCTGTTATGGACTAAAACTTTCACTACCACGGTCACATTCTTCTTCTTCCAATTTTCCAATTCCACACCCACTCCATGCCTTTGTCTCCCCTTTGTGCTCCTCTTCCTCAATCCAGTCTCCCTTTATACATGGACAATTGACACTGAAATGGACTCCAGAAATTTTTTGTGCTTTTATCCCCACCTACGTCTAACTCTCCCTACTGAGAAATCTTGTGCAGTTTGCACTGGAGAAATTGGCAGGATCTCAAACTTTTAACCGTTTAACCTTTAAAGGTTAAATTAAACAATTTAACCTTTCCTTGTTTTACAGAAGTAAGCTTGAGAGACAGAGATGTGGTTTGACTGTGATCAAGTGGTCGAATCACCAGCAAAATGACAGCTGGTGGCAGATCCTCTGAAGCAGGTTAGACCTTCTAGTAGATCCATATAAGCATTTGCAACCTGAAGATGCACTGCCTGAGCATGATGATTAAGAGGGATATGCTAATTGATGTGAGCAGAGCCAGAAGGGAGTTCAATCAGCAGAACAGTTGTTCTAATATAAACCTCTGGAAGACATCCTGTACAACCTCCTGTGTTTGGTTTTACTGGAATCTATGTCACTGACTTCATTCGCCCTTTTTTTTTTTTTTCCTTTCTGCTGTTAAGTAATGACAACTTGGATCAGCTGTATCATATATTTGCCTTAAGCCTGTACAGCTTTTGCTGGCTAGTGGTTCACATGGCTCTGCTTATAAGAAGTCAGTAGTCCAGAAATCAAGGGAAGAATGAAGAAATATATTAACAGTGAAATGTGTCCACACAGAAGGCAGAGGAAAGAATGAAGAATAAATCTCATTCGCGACAGAAGGAATTTTAAATTGCTTCTTCCACCAGCATACAGGGTGTATTACAGTTAAATAAATTTTAAAAAATGAACAAAGACCTCTCTGAATTTTTGGACAAGAGCTCTCTACTTACTCTCTTTCTCAGTGACTTCAAAGGATTTATAATACCAGAGAGTCCACGTCACCTTGGCTACCACCAGCTCCAGAAAACATAACGTACAAAGAACCTTGTAAAGCTTGGTAAAGATTGTTGAGTGAGCCAGGTTCCTGTAAAAAGAAACAGTTGACATTCAAACATAGAATAAGGCAGAAGGGGATTTTTGTGCCTTTTTCTCCTCTAAATATAAAAATAATTTGAATCTTCCACTATTGCTGGTTTGGCTGGAGTATTTTCATTTCCCTCTGTCTGCCCTGAGGTTACCTCTGGTCTTTGCCTACTATTTCAGGATCATCCTTTCCCTGCTCAGCTCTAATTTATTCCCTCTCTTCCAAAGGAGCAGCCCTCTTGATTTCCAGACCCTTTCATCATTTTCTTCTTTCTTCTCTAGGCTGCTCCAGCCCACTGAACAAGTAATAACATTTGCGTAAATACAGGCAATTTTCTACCTCAGTAGATGTGAGTTACTGTAATATATCACTCAAATCCCTCCAAAGTTCCCTTTATTTTCATGAAATAAGAGCAGGAAGATATCACTGGGATTTCCCTCCTTTTGTTGCTTTGATGGCACAGGGCACTGCTGGATAAATTTATTTTAATCTGTGCAGTGGGCAGTTATCTGGACTTCCCTCTAAAATCCCCTCAGCTATAGTGAAGGCACGTGAGCACAGGAAACTTGCTAAGACATTTTTGTCATTAAAACAAAAAGAGTGTGAAGTGTTATTACATCAGTCTCAAACAACTGGTGGGTTAGTTGCTGGCCTGTTTTAGAAGGAACAAAAAGGGCAAGGCTGGTGGAGTGAAATTTAAGTGATTTAAGACATAGTGATTTATCCTAAGAGATAAAAAGAAAGGTAGAAATAAAGGTAGTGGTCAAGTTGAAATTTTGTTGAAAAGCCAAGGGGCTTTGGTTAGTTAGCTGGCAGAGGGAAAAGGCAGCAGCACTAAATCCAGCACAGTGGTGGGGAAGGTGTCTCCAAGTACAGCTCTACCCACCTGGAAGAGACACTGCCCTGATCTCCAGACCCCAGCCACAAGCTGGGCCAAATCTGGTGGGGACAGCAGAAGCTTTCTATTTCTACAGGTCAAAAGGCTCTCCTTTGTGCACCAGGGTACTGAGAGCAGCAGGACAGGCGAGGTTAACACATGGTGGGCCCGGGGTGACCTGGGAAAGATGCAAACATCACCTTCTTCCTTAAGACAGTATAGTAGTGTTATAAATGGGAAGCTTGACTAGGCCAATATTCAAGCAGCAATCAATTTGTTAATTAATATGGTAAAGTATGAGCAATACAGCGCTGGGTACAGTAGGGGAAGTTTTCCCTCCAACTGCACACCGATAGTTGGGGCTTACAGGTATTTATAGGGGTACTCGTAAGCTTTCTCAGCAGTTTCTATTCCCAATTTTTACATCACAATTCTACACACTATTGTGATTTAGTTTTTCTCAGGATTTATCTCAGAAAAGAGTATCCCCAGATGGTGGGGTCCAGCTTCCGAAAGAAGAAAAAAGTCTCCCAGCTGGTGAGGTCCAGATTCCACTGCGGGTTCACCTTTTAATTGCGAGGATTATAAATCTCATAGCAGTGATGTCCAGCTTCCCTTGGTTGAAACTATCAATCCTTGAGTTGATGTTCACCTTCCTTTCTCAAGCTGCTTTTCAATATTTTGTTAAGGTGTCAAGATAAGTATGTTTCCTTTTAATATATTCTAAAGCTATAGTTTCAAAGATCCTTACTACAACCAACATTCTAAAATTATACTTCAAAAGGTTATTCTTGCAAAACTCTTTTTAGCTAGAAGCAGAAAGTTCCTGTCAAACAGCAACATCCTTAAAGCTTTAATTCGAATGCTCCTAAATCAACTTAAGACTTATAAAGGATAATTGCAAACAAAGGATAGGTTCAAAGGCCTTCTTCCATGCTTTACTTCCTCAGTTATTTATTAGAATTGTCTTTATAATTGTCCCATGGTCAGTTTCCACACATATCACAATCACAGATACACACATTGCCTGTATTTACCTGACACGAAACACAGCTTTGTATTTCGCAGTAGCATTGCTCCAAATATTCACACACATCTGTGTCCTAAATAGGAATGAGTTTCTGGGTTTATGTAGGCATCTTTGTAAATTAATTCTGGCAAGGGGTTGAAATTGTGGTGTTTGATTTTTCCTGTGAGCAATGATAACTTAAAATAGTGTCTGTCAAGATAAATATTGCAAGTGGTGTGAGCAGTGTATGAACGCGTGCCTGTGTATGAAACATCTGAAGAAAGAGCAGGCACTGAATGTCCTGTACTGATCACTAAAAATGCTGTTTCTAACTAACCAGATAGAAATGGGTTGTTTCTGTCAAGCCTGCAACAAAGCCTGATAAGTTATCCCTGTTGTAGTTTTATCAGTGCAAGATGCTAATCTAACAACACAAAAACAGCACAGAGATTGTCCAGTATCACTCCTGCTGCCCCTTTTGCTCCCCACCCAACAGGAAGGTAGCAGCGAAAGCAAAAGACCACTCCCAATTATTTAAGAGATACAGCCTAAAATGATTTGTTTCTGGGCTGTTATGAATACCCGTGTTTCCACGTGTTTCCTTGGCCGTGAGCACCCATCCCTGCCGCGCCTTCCCCGGACGCATTCCGGTGTCTGAGGAGGGTTCCGGGCGGAGATGGGCCGTGGGCGCCGGGCGCGGGTAAGCCTGACCCCGCCGGGAGGACGGAAGCCTGGAGGCACCGCCCGAGGCTCTCGGCTCCTTCCTCCGTCCTCCCTTCCTGCCCGGGAGGACCTCGGCAGCTGACTTTCGAAACCTGGGTGACGGCAGTAGGGGGAAAGTTTCTTTGAAGTTAAGGGCGGTTTCCAGAAAGTGGTGGGGGGCGGTTTGTCCCGGGAGCGGCACAGCCTGTGGCTCAGGAGCCCGCCGAGGTGCGGTTTTGGGAGGCGCAGTAAAGCATTTGCGCTTTACTTGCCCCAATCTTTAACGCCTTTTTTCTTTTTTCTTTTTTTTTTTTTCTTTCTTTCTTTTTTCTTCTTCTTTTTCTGTTCGTTTTGGTATTTGTTTCCTCACTCCCTGCAGCACCCGTGCCTGGAGTTGTGACCTAAAGGGACTTTCTTTCTGTGCCCGGTATAGCTACACGGTATAGCCTCGTTCCTCATTGTGTGAATTCTTGTAGCTACCCCGGTACGTGCAATGGTGCATTATGAGCTTTAATGGGTACTAAAGCAGTGAAGCAAAGGGTTGTTACTGAAAACTCTGCTTGCCTGCAGGCGCGGTGCATCTTCCCCTGCTTTATAAACAACTCTGTGACTCGGGAGCTTCTGCTTGCCCTTGCTGGCCCTTGATTTCTGCATGCTTGTGGGAACAGCTGGATTTCTTATAGCCGTGCTCAAATATCTGACTACATAAACTTTTTTTCATTGGGCTTGTTGCTGATATGTTCTTGTTTCCTGATTCTACATATAACATCTTGGTCTCTATTTGTTCTTGCTTACTGGAGAGTTATATCAGGAGCTGTTTTAGCACAGTGTGTTTAAAATTTAAATGCAGGTTGTGAGTGTATGCACGTTTGTTGGCAATTTGTTTTTAAATACTTTTTTCTTCCTTTTATTTATTGATTTATTTACTAAGCCTTCTTTTTTAACCTGTATAATATAGAAAATACTTTTCAGTTGACTGTCTCTTTTATTTTTTGAATGTTGTGAAAATCTTTAAAAGGTTGGGCTTTGCTTAAGTTCTTGACAGAAGATGGTCACAAGATGCTTCAGCTAGTTTTGCAGGCATTGACAAAAAAACTCAGCAGTGGGTAGAGTGTGTTGCAGAGGTATTTGTTGCAAAATTATGTATCCTCTTGAATATAACACCTACTTCAGTTTCAGGCAGGTCTACAATTCAGTTGTAGGAAACAGGGCAGTAAAACTTGTCAAGTCTTGCTGTCTGACCCCAGAACTACATTCTTTTTCACATGAAAAATCTACTGTTAATTTTTGCACCCTGAATTTACAATATCACCAGAAGGTGATCTGTCATCTCTTCTTGTTTTTCTTTAGGCAAAGCAGATTTTCTCTTCCAAAATGACTTTACAAGCTCTGGTTTTGTGTTTGGCATATTCTGGGCTTGGAAAGGCAAATGGTAAGTTGAATTTCCTGAAACCTGCTTGAAGTTGTTTGGGGAACTGGTTTCAGGTTTCTGAGGCTTCAGCAGAGTAAGAGACAAACACAGTTGAAATACAGATTGCTGGTGCTGCTTGACTTACATTCTTACATAGCTGAGACAGAGACATGCAGCTGGTAGTTGTGACACAAATCCTCCTAGAGCAGCATTTAGAGATGGGAAGGACAAGAAGCATCCCCTATCTACAGTGACACTGGACACCATTGTTAACCTGAGTTGACAGCTTCCAAGAGTGGGGCATCCCAAAAGGACTTCCTTCCCTCCATCTCAAATGTGCTGTGAACTCTAAAACTACAAGAAAGCCTTTTAAAGGCATTTTGCTGTTTACTTCTCTGATAATGTCTTGGTGTGTACTTCTCTTATGCATTCAATCTTCCTCTAGCTCTTAGGAAACAAAAATTGAGTATTTGATGAGAATAGGAAGTCATGAGCTGATTTAGTAAAACTTTTAGGGAAGTCTGCAAATATGGGTACAAAAATTGGTAAGTCTTTTTGTCTTTTAAGTAGCTTAGAAGAAAGGTAAAGCCTCAGCCAATGTAAATCAACATAACTTCATTGATTCCTAGGAGCATGCAGGAGATGGACTTCTTTGTAGGGGAAAGCCACAGAAACAATATGTAACTGAAGGAGTTGTGTTTGTGGGTAATCCAGGCCTTAGAATCAACATTAGGCTTCTGAATGTGTGTGATATCTGCCCATTTCATTAACTGTTTGCTGTCATTGCAGTGGTTCCTCAGGCTGGACACACAATAGTGAGGATGGGTGACAGTGTGACTCTGAGCTGTGCCCTGACAAAACCCATGGATGTTCTGCAAGTGACATGGCAAAAGGACTCAGAAGAATTACATGATAATATAGCTACGTACAGTGAAACGAACGGGTTAAGGATTCAGAAGCCCTATGAAGACAGAATGAATTTCACAAGTTTGGAACTCAACAAGACAAGCATAACTTTTTGGGACACTAGAATGGATGATTCAGGATGTTACAAGTGTCTCTTCAATGTTTTCCCTTCTGGTCCTGTCTCAGGAAATACCTGCCTGAGTGTTTTTGGTGAGGTTCTCTGCAGGGATATGTCTCTAGTGAAATAAGAGGTGTTTTCTCACCCACATTATTTCCTTGAGCAGATTCAAGAATTGCAGTGATGGGAGGAGCATCCCTTGGTGGAACATGGTGTAGAAACAGAGCACTGCTGCTGTGAGCAAAACTCTGTGGGTCATATTCAAGATTATTGTGGTTGTTTTGGCTGTTGTTTGTTACTCCTTGAGTAGCAGCTGAAAAGCAAGGAGAGGAATCTTTTTAAGTCTTTGATCAGTTGCAGCTGCAATGTGGGCAAACCAACACTGCCCATTGGAGTTCCCTTTTGGTGCAAGGTACAATCCCAGTGCTGTGAGCTGCTCTCCCAAACCCTACCATTGATAGGGAATTAGGAGATAGGACCAATAAATTGTTTTACTTTACAGATTATTTTAATACTTGGATTTTAGATTGAGTGAAATCTTTGGGGTATATTGCTTCAGTATGGGGGAAGGAGTATTGAGTCATGGAGGGGACCTGACCCAAGGAACTCTTCTTGCATTCCTTGCCATTGGGCTCAGTGTGAATCCAGTAAGCTTTGCTCTGATTTGTAATGGTTAGGCTGCTACTACTGCTTACGACCGACCAGGTGCTCCCTGTGGTGATGACTTGTCTCATTTGTGTGTTGGAAGGTCTCAATGTATCTGTCCATCACAACATTTCTGAAGGTCATGTGATAGTCATCTGTAATGCTAATGGCCTCCCAGAGCCCACCATCACCTGGAGCAACCTGTTCAATTCTACTCCTACACAGAAGACAGTCAAGCACAAAAACGGGATTGTGTCCATCACCAGTAAACTGGAAATCTACAATATTCAGAGCATCAGTGCACAGGATTTGATCTGCAGAGTAAGCAACACAAATGAAACATTTGAAATCCCGGTGAAAATAAAAGGAGGTAGGTGAGAAGTACAAGCAACTTGTTAGCATTATCTTGGCTTCCATGTTTTGCAATAGCATATTTGGATAGAAATCTTCTGGGAAGAGGAGGGAATGAGATTTTTATATGTCAGGAAATCCTATTTGTGTCCACTGTTGCCTTTGAGGTAGTAACATACTGGAGTCCCGTCCAAGAGGGGAAAAAAGCCAGACTAATCAGCTAGGGAGATATGGGGTTTAGAGGCACAATGCAGCATCCACCATTGTGCAGCAAGTTGAACTTAGGTTTTCATGTAGGCCTTCATAATTTTTTTAACAGCTTAAAAATAAATATAAATATGTCAGCTGATATCCATAAGTAGAGTATAAACTCTATGGGTTGCTTGATGAACTCGGAAATTTTGAAATTCATAACAAACTGTATCTGAATCAAATGTTCCAGTTCAACTTACTGCATGTTTTGTTGTATATAATATGTACATGATGTTTTAGTTTCTCTGATTTTTTGCCAAGGCATATGTCCACTGCAGTAATGGTCAGAGAGGAACAGTACTTTCAGGCATACAGGGAGGGGGGTCAGTTGAAGATTCTTATGTTTGGTTTATACAGAAATCTTAGATATATTAATGTAACATCTGAATATCTTACAACATTCTGTTCTGCTGGAAAGACATTCACCCTGTTTCTGCAGATAAGAAATTGAAACATTAAAAGCTGAAGAACCATTTTTAGTTCATACAGGAGCATTGACTTGAGTGTTTTAAAATTCATGTGTCTCTTTATCCAGAGCCTTAAATTGAAGACCACTTGTAAATTAGCAAGACAGGAAAAGCAGCTCGTAGCTGTGGATTGATTCTGAAATTACATGCTCAAGAAGTGATTGTTACAGGAATAGTAGTAAAGAGCAGGATCTGATTTTTAATATCTGCTCTCTAAACATTCAAAAGCAATTTAGTTCTTAATTCTGAATTACATTACAATTCTGAAAAAGCGTACTAATAATTTTGTCCTTCCTCCAGTATTCTTTTGTTTTGGTCTTTTAAAAAGCAAATGTATAGCTCAAAACCAGAAAACTAAATAACTGTTATTATTTCTTGCTAAGTGGATAAAAAATCAGCTAACAGCTGGCTGTTTTAACAATCATATATTTTAGAGGACAAGAAGTTCAAATGAATAGTTCAACATATCTTTGTTAAAAGACATGATCATTTTGGCTTGAGTCAAATAAATTTCAAGTCATGCAGTTTTCCAGCTAATGTCAGTGAACATTGAAATGAGCCTTTTGATTAATAGCAGTCAAATGAAGTGGTAATGTCTAACCGGGGAGGAACATTTACACTCAGCTGTTGGGTAGAGCTATTTGCAGGCAGCAAAACATAGCCTGTCTTTTTTTGTTAAAATTGATGTTGCCTTTTCAACAGTGTTAAGTGTTTAAAAGTAAGAATAATAAAATTCTGGGTGAACAAAAGAACTTCTGAAAGTGTTAAGTGTTAAGATGAAGCTCTGCTTGTGTATGTATGCCAGTCACTGTATCAGGTATAGGAATGGCAGTGTTCTTTGCCATAGGCACATCTTTTCTTCACATTTTCTGTGGACAAGTAGCTTTGTTTTTGAAGATACACAGGTTTATTTTATCTTTTGAGCAATTGCTGCTTTCATTTACCCTAGCAGTACCTTTGACCATATTGGAGGAACCACTGTCATTAATCAGACATCCTTGTGGCTCATTTTGCTTTTTTTCACAATGAGATTAATTTGCTGTGGATGTTTTGTTGTTTTGTTTTCACAGAAGAGGTATCATCATTGCTTTGGCTGGTGATTATTGTGGTGCTTTTAGTAGTCATCATAGTTCTGATTCTGATGATGCTGTTCTGGAGGAAGATCCTGTGCAGGAGGAGTTGAAGTGCTGAGTCACCAATGTGTGGAAACGTGGTTTTCCTAGAGCCCATAATAAGGTCTGATCATCTGCAGAGAAGAAGACTTTGTTGGGATACCATTTGGGAGTATGAGAGTGTCATACTGGACAACTTAGTAATAATAAATAATAATAGTAACATGTTTACAGTTTTCAAGGTTCCCTCAGTTGCATGTAAGTTAAAGAGCTGTTTTCCCACTGCCAAGGGACAGTCCAAGGCTGAGAATTGTGAGGGAAGGATCCAAGCAGAGCAGAACATGCTGCTCTTTCTTTGCTTGGAAGTAGCAGTCTCAGCAGAAGTAATTCGCTCATCTTTCACATTTTCCTGGAAGTCTACAAAGTGTAGTATGCTCAGATAATTTTTGGCAGATTAAGTAAACATTGGTGAGGAACCCACTCATGGAGAGTGATGTCCCTTCAGGGGAACCACTTCCTACTGGTTACGGCACCGTCTTTGTATTTTTTAAGACAAACAGTAATATGATGAAGAAGTGTGCTCCAATTTGGCACGAGTGTGCTTCCTAATGATGAGTTAAGGAGAAGTTGCAATCAGTGTAATGTCTCTGAGTGTGTAATAACCTGGTCATGGATAAATTCAATTCTCTAGTCTTAATTAGTAGTAACATAATGAACAGAAAAGACTGGGGGGTGGGGGGTGACAGGGGGGACACCATAACCTTCAGAAATCACAGAAATTTGATGGTCATTGGTGGTTTCACTGTTGTTTAACTAAATCTAAATTCCATGTCTGGCTTTAAATTCCACTGATATATTTAGAAACACCAACACATATTTATTCAGTTCCTGGCGATATACCTGCTTTAGGGCAATAATATGATATAAAAATGTTTCAAGGAGTATCACACCTGTCTATTGTGAATTTAGATCTACAGCATCTACTATTAAGAGGGTTTGACCTATTGAATCTGCTGCTACCAGAGACATAAAAGTCTCCACTGAGAAGAAAGAGAAATGAACACTTGCTGCACCCCAGATATAATGTCTTAATTGTAGAATGTATGTGAGGCTTTCATTGATCCTATAAACAACTCAGAAGATAAAATTTCTGGTTGAATTTTCAGACCAACCTGGAATTTAAAGTGCAAGAAGTTTGTTCTTAAATACTGCTTTTTAAAGGACCGGAAGAAAAAGGTGAAATTCTTACAATAAAAATGTATCTTTATTCTAGAACAACCATTCCAAACACGAATGAGCTTGTACTAAGAACATTGTGAAGGAGAGACCTTGAGATGGAGGTGATCTAATAGAGCTTTGGGATCACTCCCTGGAGCAGATCTGAGACTGACCAGGAGGAGAGAGTGCCAGAAAGCACAGGTGCTGCTTTGCAGTGTTTTAAAGCCCCTTCATTGCATGGCAGATGAGATGGGATACTGCGTCTGTGCTGGGGCCCGAAGCTGGACCGGTGCCACTCAGTGAAACACTGCTCTATAAGACCAGGTTGTTCATGTTTGGAGTAGGCTGAGGATGTTAACATGTCCTAGCATGATTCTGGCCCATGGATATTAGTAGTTCCCTGGGCAATGCCATCATGTGGGTTCAGCAATAATTTGTAACAGGGCCATCCTCAGCAGGCAGCAGGTTTCTTACACCCTACACCACATGCTAGGTATTTGGCTTAGAACCCCTAAGCTGTAGATGGATGGAATGTAGGAGAATAGAGATAGTGATGAAGGTAATATCACCCCTAAGGAATTACAGCTGTGCTAACTATCAAGAATTAAAAACAGGCCTGCCCTTAATAGGCCACAGCTAAATCCAATTAAGATAAGTATTGTAAAAGAGTAAGTTAGCTAATCCAGAAGTTAAATAAAGTTTGTTAGCTGTGCTAAAAAAAAAAAAAAAAAAAAGAGTCAGTGCTGTGAAAAGCTGCCCATAAGAAATCGCCGAAAAAGTACAAAACCTTTACAATAAGATAGCAACACTAAGCCATTTAGTGTATCCTTGTACCCTGACATGAGTGATGTAAGACATGATTTACTGCTGTGGAGACACCGCTGTGATGCACAACAACAGAGCCTACAGTATCCCTTATTTGGGAAACTGAACAGATCCTCCTCCCCTGCCTTGTAAGGAAAGCATAAGACACAGAAAAGCACTGTGCTTTCAGTTTCAACTGAAAGCACTGTGTCTCTTTTTCCTTAGCTAAAGGCTCAAAGTCCCTCTGTGTCTCCAAGAGAAATGGCGTCTCATGTCCTGCTGCCTGGGAAGACGTCAAGATTCCTGGCCCCACACACATGCCAACATGTCACAAGGTCAAGACTTAATGTAAATCCCTGTTTGCTGGAGCAGAGGACATAAATTAGATGAGCATTGTTTAGTAGCGGGTGTTTGTTGGATTAAAGTTTATCAAGAAAACCAGGATTTGAATGATATCAGTTGTTTGTGTTCCTTTCCATTTTTCATAGGTTTTGTTTAACTGTGATGCGAGGATGTGATTTCTGCAGTGAGGCTGAAAGTCAGTAAGTCTCTGTTCTTTCAATGTAGTCCAGTTTTTATTAGCTATAGTTAGTATCTTTTCAGTTGCTCTTTGGCCTTGAGTTTCAAAAATGTATTGCACTGACCTGGATCAGTTTTGAATAAAGGCAGCATTACTTTATCCAGAGAAATTTTAACCAGCTGATCATATTCCTTCCTATGTGACCATCTAAGTGAAATGTGTAGTGTGTCTTTTTAATTTACACCTGTTTCCCTGAAGGCATCATTAATTAGTTTGCTGTAAAACTTCAGTGGTGGTGCAGTTTGATCACTCTGTCACCGTCTGATTTTTTTTTCCCCTCTCCTAGGATGCTCTTTTCTGCTGGTGGCTAAGGGTTACTAACAGTTTATCTTGTATAGGATTCCACTTTCACGTTCCTGGGCATCCTTAGAATACTAAGAATATCTGTGGAGTTACAGTAATTTTTAACACTGTACTTACAGTGTGTTACCACTCTACAAGTACTATGATGAGGATATCCCCTAAACTTCTTCACTTTGGATCCTAGTCTGGTTTTGTGGTGACTTGTTTTTTCCTTGATCATCTGTAAAATATGTTTATGCTTTTTAAAGCATTGGTTGTAGTTAGTTCACCCAAATAATATCTTAAAGAAAGCCCTTTTCTCGTTTTACCCTCTGTTGTCCTCAGACTGGGTGGAATGAGGAGCAGCACCTACGCATGTACTTTTGGAAGTGCTGTTTGTAACACCACAAGAGAGAGCTAACAACAGAGAGCTAATAGCACTGGCTCGAGAATACCAGGGTCTGTCTGGGGCTTCAGTATTTTTCATTCTGCACTAGATAACAAGCACAGCCTTTCCAGGCTTGGCAAGATACTCAGTTCTTAAAGTAAAACAGTAGCTTTTTATCTGGGTGGCTGGGGAGCCTTCTCTGACAAAGTTTCTTCAAAGTGCTTTTGCATTTGAAAGTATGGTTAGGTTTTGCTTTGCTTTTATTTTGTTGTTCCCTTCCTCTTTATGGTAGATACTTGGGAACCAGGTATCTGGGACTGAAAGTCAATGTCCCATCCCTCAGGCATTTGCCTTGTGTACCTGTTACAGAGCATACATATATTTTGGTTCTCCCTGAAAATGTCCCCAGTGAAGTGTCTTCACAACATTTGTGGATAAGTGACTTATTTGGAATCAAACTGAGCAGCCTTTGTAGCAAGTGCTGACACGCAGGTTTGGAAAACTCTCATCCTCTACCAAGTAGGCGGACAAACCCAGCTGTGCCTATCATTCGATGTAAGTGCAATGAGCAGGCTGCAAAAAAATCACCAGGCATAAATTCTCCCATGCCTGAAGTTTCTTGATAGTGTTCATCTGATAAAAAGTTAAATACTGCTCCTCTGATAAAAAGTTATATCCTTTCATTCCTTACTCAGCTAATCAAGCTTAACTGTAGACCACACTGAGATAAAAGCAGTCCAGTTAAGAAGCCAAGTACCTGGGTAGAAGCAAAATAAAGGCTATTAGCCTGAATAAATTCCTGTGAGTTACCTGTCATTTATATGTATTCACTTGAATGTTTTCCGTAGCATCACTTGCTTATTTCATGGCTTGCAGGATACTCGTATTTCAGCCTGGCCAATTAAAAAGCTCTATAATTAATTCTCAGGATGTATCAGTCTGCAGGGGGATAAAATTCCACGCATACATTTTTTCTGGAGGCTTGTGGCAGCCTGTGAGGAAGGACTACTTCACAAATGTTTATAAAGGCCAGAATGTTGGTTTTTTTGGTGGCTTTTTTTTTTTTTTTTAATTTGGTTTGGTTTTTAGGAATTGGTATATTAATCTCACTTGGGTAGCTTATGCAGGTTTTGCCATGTGAATATTCAGAAATATTCAAGTAGTATACGTATGTTTAAAAAAACTATAACAAGAGGGGAAAAAAATTGGGGCTTCTAATTGAGCAGATATGATACTGAATAGATAGGAAAGCTGAACAGAATAGGTTAACCTGGAAGCAAAAAACTTGAAGTCATAGAAGAAGAGAGTAGGCCAGACTAAAAATTCCATTCTGCAGAAAGCAACCGCATAGAAATCTGTTTTTCTTGTTTGGAAATCAAAACGTTCAGGTTCTCCTTCAAATGGAGATTTTATGGAACTCAGATGTAAGCAGCATTGACTTTACCTCTTAGTGCTATGGTTTACTTGACAAGGTGGTATCTGGTCAAAGGCTGGACTTGATGATCTTGGAGGTCTTTTCCAACCTTAGTGATTCTACGATTCTGTTTGTGTCTGAACACAACCCACTATCTGTATTCCAAAGAAATGCTGAAACTCAGTGTGCTTAATATGGTAGACAAGTACTCCAAAACAGGTTCAAAATACCCCTTTGTTACAAGCTGGAGATCACTGAAGACCCTGAATAAGAATTTAATGTTCCCTGATTGAATATTATAAGATTTAAGATTCCCTTTTGAATTTGATGGTTGTTACAAATAGTACAGAATCAGGTCTGGTTAAATGTAAAATAGCAGCTTGGCTGATCAGCTATAATATGTGGATATGAGAAACCCAAATTTTGGTGGCCAAATATGTCCTGGAAGGCTGGGAAATACATACTATGCA
The DNA here is from genome assembly GCF_017590135.1 of Pyrgilauda ruficollis. NCBI lineage: Eukaryota > Metazoa > Chordata > Aves > Passeriformes > Passeridae > Pyrgilauda > Pyrgilauda ruficollis. Next base: position 4,230,404 of record NW_024515875.1, read on the forward strand.
GGAATTCCAGTTTTTGAGAAAATTTATAAGAACAACTACTTGGTTATATTTTACATTTCTTTGTTTATAGTAAACATAGTAATTAATTCTGGAAGAGTCATTATAGCAGTATTCTCTAGTCTGTATTCAGTTTGGGGAAGGCTCTGTTTCTAAGCTCTAGCTTAAAAATGACAACAATTCTTATTTTATCTTACGACTTCGCATGTTTCTCCAGTGTTTGCTTTGATACCTGGTTTTCTTATTAGTGAGAGACTCAGTAGTTGAGAAAAATACAGTAGCAGCTTGGTTTTGGGAGAATTTTCAGAATAGTATTTCCAGAGAAGCCCACTAAATACCAGACTTTCAGATGATAAACTCGAGATATAACTCCTTCTTTCCTAAGGCAGATGGATATAACATACTTCCTCTGCTCACAGAGGAATGGGTTTCTGGCAGTCACATCCCAGCTGGCAAGGCTCATTCTAAAGTAGCCTTGGTTTCCTCTCAAGTGTGGCTTTAATGAGAGTAGGAGATTATATTTGTCCTATTTTGAATTACTGAAAAATAGCAAAAACTATGCAGTGAATATACAACAGCATCATTCCTTTACCCTTTTTAATACTAAACCAAAAAAAAAAAAAAACCAAAAAAAACCACCAAACCCAAGCCAACCAAACAAACAAAAATCCCAAAACCCAGAAATGCCACAGTGTAAAAACAGTATACACAAGCAGACCTAAACAGAGCTACTGAGGGGAGGAATTAAAAAACCAAACAACCCTCATGACAAAAATGTCAATGAAAGGGTAATTCTGCTGTCAGGCTGTCCATCAGGTTTCATGCAAGCATAAATATTTTGCAACTCAAGATGTTTTCTGGATTTAATCACACACTGTTTTAAGACAGCTTCTGTTACCTGGTGATTACACCTAATTTTCTGTTCACAGAAATGTGCCTGGCAGTACCCTCTGGTCTGTATCATATATAGAGGGAGGACGGGCACACTTTGCAAACTTTCCATGCTTTGGTGCCGTCTGTTTTCTTTGTGAAGGACAGAGATGGCTGGTGTTTTGTTTGTTTTCCCTGTCATGTTTTTCTGGGAAAAGCATGCTCCTTATCCTGCCTTCCTTTAGAAGAGCCAGGAAAGGGGAGTGGCAGGAGGAGGAAGGAGAGGGAGGCCACATGGGTGAATTCTGGTCTCCTGGGCCATGGCTGGGGTTTTTTGTCTGGAAGGATTAAATCAATACTGTTGTGCTATTGACAGGATGAAGGTAGTGGTGTAGGAAATATCTTGGAGTTTGTCCTGTGCATTCAGATGCACAGGCTATGTGACTAGAACACAAAGCCCGTTCTTTGCAAACAGGGAGGCTTTTAGTATATGTGACTAGTACAGTTCCTATCCCGTGCATCATATTTGTGCTCATGTTGCATTACGAAGTAATTTTCTGGTCCTTCCTTCTCCTTTTTCATTCCAACAACAGGGCTTTGTATATAACAAGAAAATAAAATGGCTGGCAGCTGAAAGGGAGAATAGCATTCCTGTAATATGTGAATAGTTGCCTCATTATTTTTCATTCACTTACTTGATAAGAACTACTTATAAACTCAATTCCAAAGTACTTTACAAAATACTTTGTCTGAATGAAGGGTTATTAGATAAGGAACCTCTTTCATGCTCCTCTACATGAAAAGTAAAGATGCCATATATTTTATTATTGTCTTCAAAACCATGTAAAGGTAGAGTTGTAGACTGAATCTCAAACATATAAAAGATATTCTGAAATATCAAATTACTTAAATACTCAATATATGTGAGTTAATTAATAATTGGTGTATTATTACTAGTGAGGAAAGTTGGTTTACTTTTCACAGTTTACAAATAATGTCAGGGTTTTGTATATTCCTTATGTCACATTCTGAATTCTGCAGAATGTGTGATTTCCAGAATTAAAAAAGCAGGGAAGTTGTTTACCAAAGGGTGGGTTGCTCCCCGCTTTCCCCGCTGTGCATTTCTCTTCCTCCTGTCCCAACAGCAAATGCACTAAGCAAAACCTGAGACAGCAACAGAATGGCCATGACTCATCCTTTCCTGGGGTTGTTTTTGTGTTTCCTAGGATCCCTGAGAATTTCCATCCATCTACCAGATCATTAAAAGCTAGCATCCTGAAGTCAGCATTGCACATAGTGACTTGACTGGCTGGAAAGAAGCAGCAAAAAAAGGAGAAGACATCATATACACTGCCCTGTCTGGAAGCTGAGTTCATCACTGAAATGACTAACACAACATTTGCTATCTGGTCTAGGCCCTTAATCTTAAAATGTAGGACTGGAGGGACCACTTGGTCTGCTGTTCTGCAGAGCAGGAGATTTTGTCAGGCAAAACCTTCTTTACCCATGCCACTCTCTCTTGGTGCTGCTGCTGGCCAAAATGTATTTGTCTTCTTCCAGCTGAGTTTTGAAAATGTCGATGGGTAGAAGCTCTGCAGACTCTCTGGGGATTCTCTTCCAGTGCCTAATTGCTCTTGCAGTAGGGAGGGATTTAATTTTTGCCAACATCTGTCTGCAATTTCACTTGCAGCAACTCTTGAGTTCATCACCCCCTTCCTGTCATGGTTTTTCTTCTCTCATCTTAGTTGTTATGGCTCCTTTTTCTCTGGAAAGATCTGCTGGACTCAAAATCACAGGACTCGAACCACACAGCATTTGGCAAAATTATGGGGAAGAGCAATAGGTCTCCAAGCAGGTGACTAAATAAAGGCAGTAGCAGCCACAATTTGGAAAGAAGAATTGTAAGTAATTTGTATAATATATAAGTAATTTACTTTATTTGACTTTTTTCTAATCCTAGAGTGTTTTCTTCTGTGTTTTCTGGGTTTTTTGGGATGTGTTTGATGAGGCTAAATATATAAGTGAGGAGAAGGTGGTTACAAAGACCAGTAGTGGAAGCATTGTCCCTATCCTACTCTTTGCTCAGCTGTCAAAAGGCGTGGATTTTGTCAATAGTTTTTGTGCTCATCTTATGCACTGTTCCAGGTAGTCTTCCCTGTCTTCATCCATTTTTAAACACAGATAAATTGCTTAGTTGGCCAAAAGCCATTATTCCATGGCTGGACCTCATTGGGTGGGATGTCACACACTGAGCTCACTGTCCCGTGTCACCACTGTGGCTGCAATGATATCAGCTGGCAGTCTTACAGAGACTGAGCTTACTGATTTGTCATGCTGCTGGTAGCAGATAAAGACACTGCACTATTCTTAGGAGCTGGGACCTAATTCTGCTCCTGTCCCAGGCTGGATTGGAGCTTCTCTCCCACCGTCCCAAGCTGCTCATCACTGCCAGCCCAAGCCTGCCAATCCGGCCATTCCCAGGCTCCAAGTTCCAGGTGCTTGGCCCCCTATGGCTGGGCAGCAGCAGGCTGCTCAGGAGCGCGGAGCACTCCTGGGCATTGCCCTGCAGCTCCTCATCTTTGTGAGGGGTGGAAGGCTCCAGATGCCTTCTGCCTTGTGCTTGTTTTGGTTGGGACAGAGTTAATTTTCTTAACAGACATTAGTATGAGGCCGTTGTGGTTTGAATTTATTTTATTGATGCCTTGTGTTCTGTTGTACCCCCATGTTCTCCCTGAGTTGGTTTACCCCTGGGTTTTACCCTCCCTCAAAGCTGTCCCTTATACCATTGCCTGCCCCTTGTTCCAGCTCTTTCCCTGCCCGTCAAGCCAACCCAGCCCTTGATTCCCAAAGCTTTTCTGCCACTTAAACCTTGGGCCCATCCCATCCCTGTCTGCAACACCCCTTTGAAATTCCGCTACTCCTGGAAGCGCCATTGGCCCATGTGACCCATCCTCTCCACCCTCCTGCCCCAACTGGTCCCAGACGCTGGATGTAATCCCGTCACTCCTGCCCTGAGAATTCCCTATTGTTAGCTGTTAGTGTCCACCCCCTGACTTGTATCTGAACAGAACTGCTTGCACAACCCTGTTGGAGGATTTCTGTCCTGCTCCTTTGCGCTAAACGTTCCTTGTGGAAGCTCAGGACAGAGAGCCTCCTCCTTTCTCCTCTGCGTGGTCCCTGTCCTGGCTTGTGTCTGGCACCTTAGAGCAAGTGGCTCTGAAGGTTCTGCTCTGTTGAATCCCCATACCGAGACAGTTCCCCACTCCTGGCGTGGTGCCGGAGCTGTAAGCTGCCCGGGTTCTGGCAGCCCCTTCATGAGGCTGTCCTTCTGGCTGTCCCCTTCCTTCCTGGTGGCTGTGCAGGCAGCTGAGTGGTGCTTAGTTGCTGGCTGGGGATAAACCATGGCAGCATCTGAACACCTTCACGGGGCTCTGCGCCTGCCCCACTGGGCAAAGATTGCTGAGTGCAAGTCTGCCCCTGGATGTGCCTTCTCAGTGGCCCATTTTTACTGACAGGACAGACAGATGAGAGGACTGCAGGGGATCCTCGGGTGATTTTTTGTTCAGCTGATGAGTGCTAGAGTTTAAGGTGTTTCTCAGTCTTGTTTCTGTTTGAATGTTTGTCATTGTATCCGGATCACTGACAGTATTGTCTTTCCTTTTGGCTTTGATGAGCATTTGTTCATGCATCTGAAATACTCCTTCATACCAGAGTGCATAGAATTTTGGACTGTGCTTTTTATGTCATATGTTTACTAAGGGTACCAACTGTCAAGCTGAAAAATCAACAATGGAGATTTAAAACTTAGGACTCAGTGCTCAGAGCAGGTATTTTGCTGGTTCTAGAGCTGTTGCCTGTACAGAGACTGGTAAAAACTTCAGTGTGTCTGTCTGCTTGAGTTACTGAGGATGTGAGAGGTCGTGTTTGCTCTACTATTGTAGATGCAATATGAATTATTTATTTGTACCTTTCACTTTTTCTAATTTAAAGAAAAAAAAAATCTGACCCAACCAAAACACCAACTGGTCCTTTTTTTTTTTTTTTGTCTACTTGTTTGAGATACCAGAAATGTGTCATTGAAAGCTGTAGTAGTTTTGATTTATATTTTGCTTCCTTCCTGAACAGAAAATGGGAGTTCATGGGGCTTTTAGGGTGTTTTGGGCTAATTTTTCTTTTTAAAAGAAGGTTTTGAACAAAACTTTTGAGATAAATTTACAGAAGTATTTTTGACCACAGCAGCTGAAGTTTAGTTCAGATTTGAAAATAACTTCAGTCAATTAAAACAGTGTATTCTGTATTTTTACAATTATTGTCTGTGTCACGTGTGTTGCTTAATTATTTTTTATCTAAAGTTATGTGTTCTATTGATATATTGTCTGTCTTGTTTTCTGTATTTCCTTGAACAAAAAGAAGCCAAATAAAGAAAATTGAACATAAGGCCGCATCATTTCTTTCATTTGTAGCACAGTGCTTGTGAGATTTTATAAATCAAAGAGAGAAGCTGTTATTCATGAGCTCTAAGTGTATGACTAATTACTTTAGGAAAAGCAGTAGTGACTCACTGTACTCTTTAGTACATGTGGCCTTTTGAGATCAATTGTGAAGCCACAATAACTTTTGTTTGTCATGACATCAACTTGCACTTTTCTTCTTAAAAGATGTGGTGAATGTGTGAATGAGAAACTTGAGTGTAGTTAAAAGGATGTGTCAATACTACTGTATCCCTAGAGGAGCTGAATGTCATGGGACTGTGTCCTAGATGTGCTTGTCAGAGCTATATTTGTTGGTGAAATACAATAGGTGGTGATTTCCAGAGGTTTTCCAGAGATTGCAACATGAATTTTTTATTTTCTCAAGGTTACAAATGGTTGCTGGTGGTGGCTTCTGAGGAGCTTTCTCCTGGATGCTGGCCAAAGGTGCAAGTCTTGTTGCTGCAATACCTCACTCACCCTGAGCAATGGGAGATTGTAGTTCCTTCTCCTGGAAATTTATTGCTATAGAACAAGGCATAACAGTTTTAAACTAAAAGAGGGTCAATTTAGATTATGTATAAGGAAGTATTTTATAATGAGAATGGTAAAACACTGGAGCAAGTTGCCAAGAGAGATGGTGCATGCCCTATCCCTGGAAATATTCAAGGTCAGGCTGGATGGGGTCTGAGCATCCTGGTCTAGTGGAAGATGTCCCTGCTCGTTGCAGGTGGGGTTGGACTGGATGGCCTTCAAAGCTCCCTTCCAACCCAAATTCTTCTGTGATTCTAAGAATCTGACACTCTCAGATCAGAAAGCAGTGAGCCGGCAGTGCTGCTGCCCTGAGCACAGTACAGGGCACGCTGTGGTTTCCACAGGAAGAGGAGCAGCATTTTCCATGCGCAGGAGCAGGAGGGCTGTTTGCCTGGCCCAGGAGCTCCTGGCACAGCTGGCTCAACTGCTCCTTAAGCCCCCAGCTGCAGGGTGGGCTGTGCTGACAGAGCAGGGCAGCAAGCAAACAGTTTGGGCTGCGGTGGTTCAGGCTGGGGCTGAGGTACGGTGTCACAGTTAAGTGGCCTTAGAAAGAGTAGATTGGCCACCCTTAACTTCACAAAATGTAAACATACGCAAAACAGCATGTTTCCTCAGGGAAACCTCAAAGTCACTGTAAAATTGATAAAAGGTTGCTTTTTTAGGCTAACAGCCTGGTCCTTAGAACCTGTCAAAATGTTTGCTTTTGTTTTCAAGTCACAGTGTATTGTTTAGTTCCTACAGATGTCTCCTGTCTGTGTTATTTTATCCCTGACGTGCTCAAGGATGTCATTACTCTGAATTGTGCTGACATAAGGAACAGGAAGGTAAAGTGTCTGTGAGAGGTAACAGGGATGCAGAGAGGGTCTTCAAACCTCCAATATGCAGAGCTTGGTTCCTATAAAAGATAGAATTTGAAAAAAAAAAATCACTTCTGATCACACTGTGAGAATGACTTCTTTTTTGCCTTGGATGTTTTGAGTGTTTTCCTGTTGCCTTGCCACACTGACCACCCAGCCCAAGGTCAGGCAGCTGCTTCAGCTGCCTCTGAACTAGTGAATGCATGCTTGTGTTTTTATCCTTTATCTTTTCCTTATCCTTCACCAACCCATGAATTTTGCCTCTGCACATTGTTTCAAGTTTCCAAGTCTGAGAAGTAGACTTGGGATGCTTCTAGGTGACTTTTCCATATCATTTCACGCCATGCGCCTGCCTGCTTCACTTCTGTGTCTCCCAGCTGCTGCTCTGCTAACTAAAATGCTGTTTGCTTTGAAAGCATGGTGAAAGCTGCACTCAAAGTCCGTTGCATAACAAGATGTCAGGGAAAGAAGTTAAGCTAGAAGCTAAGAGAATGTATGGTGGGGGTTTGTCTGGATTTTTTTCCTTAAGATGGATTGAACTTAGTGGCAGAATCCGCACTGCACAAGAACTTGCATGTTGATGACCAGTATTTTTTCACCCAGAAAGGCTTAAAAGTCTTGCAGCTTCAAGTTGAAAGCACTTTGATTGTTTTTTGATGACCATATTCAGTGAGCATCCCGGGAGGTGGTAATAAAGTGAAATTGGTGCTTTGAGTCACTTTGCCTTGCGAGAAGGAAGTGGACAGACAGAACTGGAAAATAAAGAACAGGATTGCAGGCCCAACCTTACTAATCTGGGTTTCTGCAGAGGAAAAGGAGGAGACATATTTCCTTACTAATTGCAGTCTGATAAATGACTTCTGGAAAACAGTGTATCTGGGTGTAGTGGTTGACAAAACAAAGTTTCCCACTTCTCACTTAAAAGAGAGGTTAAGCAGGTTGATGAAGTATGCTGATGAAGTATGGATCAGACAAGTTGCCTGTTTTTGTAAGAGTTTGTTAATGTAATTTGATAAGGAAACACAGTGGGAAAATGATTTATATTTTATCCACTCCTAAAGTGATCTTGATTTCAACTTCCTCCTGATTTTGCCCTTTGCTCTTTAGGCTTCCCTGATTTATTGTTCCTCTTGGTCCCAGACAAGTTCCTTCCTGATCATTCTTTTTCTTTGCAAAGGACTTGGCCTGAAGCATGCTATTTTCTTGCTCATGTGGATACCCTCTCCATCTGATTTTCCCTTTCCCTCTCTGGTACTCAGGTGTTCACAACAGTCTCTCCATCACTGGAAGGTGTTTTCATCTTCCTGGTTCACAGTAACCACAAAGTGAAAATAGCTCCTGTGAAAGCTTGTACTTGTTTCCAAACCAGGAGGCAGCCCCTCAAGGAAAGACAACATGGACACCAGTATACAGACCTGGGGAGAACGTCCCTGCTCCTGTCTGTCTGCAGGAGCTCCAGAGAGCCCAGATCCTAGGCACACACTGCCTGGAGCTCATGAGGAGCCCACTGACGTGTTCACCTCCCTTGCTGGGCTGCATGATTATTCCATCAAAATGTACGGAAAAAGAAAATGTGCAACCGGGGGCCTGAGTAACATGGTCAATGTCTCATCATGGAGTAAAAGGAAAGCAGACTCTCACAACCGTTGCATACATTAAATTTGATTTTTGTTAAGCAACTGGTTATTTCAGCTGACTGATCCTATCTAGGGATAATAAATATTGGCATTCTCTGGTGTCCTTTATCGTGTCACAGCCTGGGGTAACATGGCTCAGTTAGTTAGAGCACGGTGATAGTGGAGCCAAGGTGGAGGGCTCGATACCCATATGGGCCGTTCACGTGAGACTTGGATTTGATGATCCTTGTGTGGTGCTTCCTGCAACTCAGAATGTTCTGTGATTCTGTGATAACTTTGAAATTCACTTAGTAAGTCTTATTTCCTTTCTGGACTAATTAACGTGGGAGTGAGAAATCTGTGATGATGAGAGCAGCAACTAGGAGAACTCATTAGGCTTTGATGGAAACACAAGAGAATACTTTCTTGGACAACATGGAAGGCATAATGTTGGGAATGAGAGATTAGAAGACTTGGGGTGAGAGAAAGCTGGTGTGTTTCCCTGACAGCTGTGAGTGTCCCAGCACAGAGTGGTTGCACTGGTGAGATGAGAGAGAGCTTATGTGTCCTGCTCTGTCTCCAAGTGATGCGCCTGGAGTCAAGTAGCTGCTTGTGCTGTTGTCTGTGTGGAAGAACAGGATTGTAATTGAGTCAAACAAAGGTAAATGTGTTCTGTTTGGCCTGAGTTGATAGTAACATCTCAGATTAATTATTCAGGAATATTTTTACACTTAGGTATTTAGTGCTTCCTGGGATTGATATTTTAATTTTAGAATTTTCAAGGAGTTTGTCACAATGTTATTTGTCATCAGGTAAGTATGCTGTTGTCTAGGGTTCTTTTGTTGTGAACAGTTCCCCTCTCTCACTCCCATCTCTTCCTAATTTGCAGCTGAGAGTCCTACCTTCTAGACTGATTTTGGCACCAGAGGAGATAAATCTTATTTCAACTTCTAGTAGTAATCATGAGCTGAAATCCTCTTCCTATTTGCTTCACTGGAAAGAGGACTTGTTGCTCTGCCTGCACTGCCCAGCCACGCTTTGATTTGGCTGCCTGTCAGAACTGCAATGTTTGTACAGTGTCAGTCTGGCCACATGAGCAACTGAAAAATTGGAATTGAAGAAATTTAGTTCCTTGACTAAGTTGGCTGCTTCCTAGGCAAAAGTTGAGTTTTCCCTGGAAGAGCAGAAATCCCAGTGTCAAGGAAGAGAAAAGACACAAGGTTTCATAAGGTTTACATAGAAGCTATTTGATGGTCTACCAAGAATGAGAAGCATTGAGGGGAAATCCTTCCAGTGTGGTCCTGTCCCCTACAAGTCAGTAAGGGAGCAGAGGTGGCATAAAGCCCTGTGACGGATACAGCATCAGGCCATAGAGCTTACTCAGCATGGCCGTGTCTGACTATCAAGGCTGAGGTTTTTGCCACGGTCTCCCAGTTGGATTTGCTGTGAAGTGCTTTTTGGGACTGTTCAGGATCATGTGAGGTCTGGACTCTGAGTCTTCGGACACATTTGTGTTTGTGCTGTGCAGACCAAATTTCTGTGAGAAATGTTAATCTGATATTAAATTTGGGAAAGATTAAACTCTCTGCTGTGGGATAAAAGCATAATAAGCCCTTTATATAGGCTGTTACGCACAGCCTATATAAAGGGCTTGTTATGCTTTTATTTTTTGTCATGTGAGTAGCACTTCCATCTATGGGAATAATCTCATTCCCAGTAGGAATTTGGAATGTGTCTGCTGGCAGCCCAGATATTTTCCCTCTCCCTTCTACACAGCTTTCCATGTTAATCTAGCCAACAGAAGAACCTGGGGTAAAAAATAACCCTAGAAAACTGTATGGGCACCTTGGAAAATTTTTATGCTAGAACTAGGGAAGGCAGAGCCATTGAGAAAGATCATATTTGGAAATCACAAATGTTTTATGTAAGCAGCTGATTGAATCAACTGGAAGAGATTTCTGGTTTCCTGAAAACAATTGTCAGGATGTTTTTCCCTTGTGTTTAAAATGAGGTTTCTGCTTCAAGATCTTCCCTTCTCAAACTTTTCTGTATTAGTTGAAAGGTTGATGCTTTAATATAAGAGGGAAGACATTCCTGGAAACTGCACAATTGCTTCTTCTGTTCGTTATGACCTTTTTAAAGTCTGACAATTTGAGGGGTTAAGTGCTAAAACATAGGCATAAACTTACTTTCTATTGGCCTAATTTGCATTATGTGATTAATATGACAAATTATTTAACATTAGCTGTAAATTCTCTGCTCCATGGTTTAACTTCACTCTTGGGGTTGCACAGGAAGGCTCAGTTCAGTATCCTTGCTTTGTTTCCTTGCACTGTGTATAGTGGCTGTTTGGATGGTGTGTGCGCAATTCCTGCCATTATGGAGTGGGTTTGGGCAGGCACAGCTTTCATGTAGTTAGAATTTTGTATTTCTAACTGGTCATATTGGTAGACATTTGTTAGCCTTTCCTGCCAAAATATTTGGGAGAGTTTCAGACTTAAAAGCATTTATATCCATCCTTTTGAGAAAGTTATTGGCTTGGACTGTTTCTCAGAGCAAATTCCCCTAAGCAGACATTTGGAAAAGTGGGTCTGTTTTTATAACTCCCAAAACACTGTTTGTTTTAGTTCAGATTTGGTATGATTTAGCTACTTAGAAAGCATTTTTTTCTCCTGGCATACATATATGTGGTGCATTCTATTTTTGAAATTAAGAGTGTATTCAGTATTTGTAATTACAGTGTAAATAATGTTGACTTAAGAAAAGAAAGTATTACTTCACCATCTTCACTGTCAGAACTTTTGCTTCTAAAAATAGGGCAAGTATAAACAATTGTGGGGTTTTGCCGTTCCCACTGAAATGGTGGGAAGTTCTTTCTGTGGAATAAACAAATATCTTACAAGAGAAGTATTTCAAGGTTTAATAAGTCTTTTAGTTAAAGTGTTCCTTAATGTTTGATTTTAACTTTATAAATTGCTGTGAAATTTTTTATGCTGAGGGTTAGATAGCTTGTGAACAACCCTAAATAATGTAAGATTCTATGTCTTCAGACTCTGAATTGCTGCTCTGGTTGAAAATAAGAGACTACGGTCGAGGGAGAATAGAGAGCAATGATTAAGATGTGCAACAAACCAAGTAAGCTTTTCTGAGACACTAGGTAGAGGTTTTAGAGTGCCACTGAGACTTTAGGTAGAGGTTTGACAAAGCCACTGGGAGATTAATAAAAATATGGAATATAAAAATGAAATTATGAATATATGAAAGAATCATAAATGTTAATGAGGTTCATTAAAATAGAAAACAAATATATGAATTCATAAAAGCTTTAATCTCTTTTCCCAGTGGCATTCTCAAACCAGTAACTACGTGGAAATGCAATTGCTTCTTACCTGACTTGAAGAAGAATTGTCTTAAAGGAAGAGCCAAGAGCAATCTCCACATGACTCTGTGTCCAGTGTGAGCACTGACAGACACATGATGGTGGAGCCAAGCCCCTGCTTAGAGGAGAGGCTCCGAGCCTGCCCTGTGTCCTACGGGGTGCCGTCAGCACTGGGCTGTAGAGCAGGAGAGGAGCTACAGCAGGCAGCAGACATGAATACGGGAATTACAGAGGAGTATGGGAGAGAGAGTTTACTTCTGTGAAGAGGAGTTGAAGGAGGCCACCTCTTTCTGTCATGGAGAACATTTTGATGGGAGTGCAAGTCAGAGATCAGCTGCAATTTGAAGTACAGGAGGAGAGAGCCCCTCTGGAAAATACATGCCTATAGAAACCTGATACAGGACTACAGGATTTTTGCTGCCTGTGTGAACTCACCTGTTTCCAGGTTGTTTTGCTAATGGCTTCTGTGCTAAAACATCTCAAACCAGAGCCACACAAATCCTCATGTGTACAAGATAATTTCTGTTTATATGACTTTAGTTCTAGATATGTCATTAGTTCTAGCTAATAGAATCAAATAGAAATATGTGGAAATATAGATGTTGGGGGTTTATTCTTGCAGAAAAACTTAAAGAATACTCCAGATTTCTTCTTGGGGTACATGTAGTCATATATTGCCCTCTGTTTCAAGATGAACATACATGCATACATACGTGCATGCAACTAGTACTTTACTGTGCCCTTGCCAACTTCTGTGATAAAATCCTGAGATGACTCCAGCTTTGACTTCAAATAGCCCTATTCCCTAGACAAGAGCTTCCACCGGTAATCTTTCCTAGTAGGCATTAGAGAAGTAGTCAGATCACTGAGTCTTCTGGGAGAAAAATATATGAAAATAGAAAACGTGATACTAAGAGATGTGACATAACCCAGTTGAGTAAATCCAGTGAATTCATGCTGGAAAAAAATCTTTTGGTATTAATGTGGAGATTTAGATTTTGTTTCTCATGTTATTTTTTCTCCATATGATAAAGCAGTGTAGTGTAGAAAAGTACTAAGAATGACTTTTCTGCCCTTACTTGGAAGAAAAATTGTTTTGTCCTGTGGGGGTAGTGCTTACAATTTTTCACTAAATCCTAATTTTGAGTGTGTGTTTTCTTTCTCATTCATAATCTCCGGGGAGTTAGCTTCCAGCAACACCTTGGCTTTTCCACATCCTGAGAAAGGTTAGATTGCTTTCTTCACAGTATTTTTCCATTCCCAAGCAGTTGTGCAGGGAGGGGTGCAACCACAAGTTTGCCTTGTTGCCTGTGAGAAATGCTGTTGATACAATGACCCAGTCCAGAGAGAGACAGGAAGGGCTGAAACATCTCAGCCTTGCAGCAAAGTTTTTGAAGTGGTTAATGCTCATCCTTTGTTTTTCTAGAGGTTTCTGGTGGCTACCACTAATTTCCTACAAGCAGAGTGCTGAGGAAGGGCAGATGACAGATGTGTATGTGGGTGTGGGTTGCTTACTGAGCTATTTTCTTGTTTTGTAGCCTTCGCTACTTGAATCCATAAAAGGTGTCTGAAAATTGCCAGGTGGAAGAGAATGTGCATATGTGAGTTTCAGGTTGCAAGAAGTGATTAGGAGGGAAGGGCGAGTGAGAGCCGCAGCAGGTCATTGATGTGGGTAGGAAAGGAACTTCTGTGGTGACTTTCCTGGTTCAGATTCAAAGACAGGTTTTCTCTGTCCCCATCCTGTATATTCTCTGTTCTTGTGCCTTAACTTTTTTCACTACTCACATTCTCTCTCTATTTTTTTTTTCCACTTTATAATTTGTTGGCCCTTTTGACTGTTCACTTGCTATTGTTTTTGTTGTCCCCTAAGGCCACACACAGTGCAGTGAGAATAAGCCAGCTGTGCATATTTTGGCTCCCAGTGGATTGCGTACGTCTTGGACGTGTTGCTCGGATGCCTGCAGATCTTTAATGGGGGGTTTCAGGCTGGTGTGGTTGTAATGGAAATATTTGCTTTGAGCTGAAGAAGGGTGTGGAGACATGGGTCAAAGGAAGACTTCATGCCATTTATTTTCAGCCATGAACAATCATACTGTGAGTGTTGTGGTCAGTCCAGTGCATGCCATCAACACTTTAGCTGAGGATTTGTAAAAAAAATTACAATATTTGTACAATATTAAATATTTAAAATATGAAATGTTTTAATATTTATTTTAACAATAAAAGGCCAAAAAGTGGGATTGAGCCCCATTTTTTCCAGAGCCTGTTACTGTAAACATGATGAAAAGATAATTATATAGGAAACTAGTGCAGACTCCCTAGTATTTCACAAGTGACTTTTATCTGAATGAGTCCGTCCATATGAGAGAAAAAAACATGGCATTAAAGCATTTCACTTCCAGAATTGAGAAGCTGTGATTAAAAGTCATAAACTGTAACTTTCCTTGTTATTTTTTGCAGTTTGCTTTTGGTTTCACTTTGGGTTTTGGGTTTTTTTGGTTTTTTGGTTTGGTTTTTTTGCTGATATGTAGATGTTTTGCCATTTTCTTTTTTAAGTGAGAACAATTGAAAAGCTGTGAAGATTAAGAAGGAAATGTTTTGTGCCAGTACTCATGAGGTTCATTCCGGGAAATAATTATAAATCAGTTTTTAGGAAAATAGGGGAAATGTTTTCAGACATGTAGTATAGTACCACATTCTGCTTTCACTTATATAAGTGCAGCTGTGCTGAAGTCCTGGAGCAGCATCAATGCTGTGTGTACTCTGTTATCTCATTTTACTTATGCCCTGGGATGCCTCTGAACAGTGGCTATATGTTAGAAACCTGTGGAAAATCCCTCTTTCCAGGGATAATGAATCTGACTAGGTCTAGTCCCTTCCCTCATACGAAGCTCCTGCACAGTGCTGAGCTATTCTCAGACTTTTAGAAAACCTTTTGCAGGGTAAGCCGGGTGGTGCCTTGTTAGGTCTCATGTGCGAGGCAGAGATGCAAGAAGATACATCCTATAAGGAGCAGCTAAGACTTTTGTTTTTGTCTAGTTTGGAGGGAAGGAGGCTAAGAAGGGACCTCATAGCTCTCTACACCTCCCTGAGGAGAGGGAGGGGAGAGAGGGGTGCTGATCTCTTCTCCTTTATATTCAGTCACGGGACAGTGGTTGAAAGCTGCTCCAGGGGAGATGTAGACTGGACATTAGGAAGTACTTCTTTATTGATGAAGAGGTCAAACTCTGCAACAGGTTTCCTAGAGTAGTGGTTGATGCACCAAACCTGGCAGTGTTTGAGGCATTTGGGAAAATGTCCTTAACACCATGCTTTTCAATGAGTGCTGAATTGGTCAGGCAGTTGGACTAGATGATCACTGTAGATCCCTTCCAGCTGAACTGTACTGTTCTGCTATTTTCTGTCCAGGAAGTTGTTCGACATCCATATTCCCAAAGGACGTCAGCATCTAATTTGGGCAGTTACATTCAGTTCTCCTCCAACAAAAGTAAAGGAAAAATGACAACCTCAATACATATGGGGCTGCTATTATCAAACACATATTCCAGGAAAGATTGTCAAATTGATAGCTTACAGGAAACTCCAGAGAAAGTCTGCACTTAAGTAGGTCCCAAATCCATGAATATCAGTGTTTTGCCAAAATTAGCTATAAGCATGTACCTGTCTCTACAACTGGTAACCATCTTGCTGTTATTATTTACTGCTGTTATTATTACATAAATACTTGTCAGCAAGTATTTATTTAAATAAAATGTAAACTTAATTCTACTTACATAGCTGTCAAACCGGCAGCCTTCTGTTTCCAGAAGTAGTATTTAGTAAAAAGAGGGACTGGTCTGTGTTTGGAATACCTTGTGCCCTCTACACAGTCTCCTAGAGGGCTGGTGAAATAGAATATTAATTGAAGAGAGATCTGCCAGTGCAAATGTAAACCCTGGTATCTTTGGCTTGCAGCAGGTTAGAATAGAATGCCAGGGTCCCCAGGCTGACTCCAGATTTGTTACTGTCAGCAGAGAGGAAGAGGCAGAGGGTGTTGCTTCTCTTGCTGAATGATGTTATCTTACTCTCTAGGCCAACCTGTGGATGCATCCGTAGCTCCTGTAAGAGCACGTGCATAGCATGTATCACCTATTCACATCTTAGCTCAAGGGATAAAGGCTTGAGGATTCAAGCTTCAGCCTTCTTGATAGCCTATTTCACGTAGAGCCTGTGGTTGCAGGGCACAAAGTCTCCTTTCTTATTCAATGATAATTCTGAGACCTTTGATATGGAGTAAATTTTTCTGCCATGAATTATATTCAGTAATTACAGGCATGTGAAATAGCTGCATATGGTCCATTTTGTGGTTTTACATTACCTGGGTCTATTGTTCAGCTCATACAAAGATGGGTGGTAGGCACTGATGGGTGTTACACTGTGGTATTGCAGAAGAGGTGTGTGGTGTAGTTTGCACCAGGCTTCAAAGGTGCAAAGTTGATCCTACATGACTGTATTCATTAATTTGCCCAGTATAAATAATTTTATAAGACTGGCTGTATACCAACCTGGATACCAACCTGGTCTGGTGGAAGGTGTCTGTGCCCATGGCAGAGGGGTTGGAACAAGATTATCTATAGGGTTTCTTCCAACCCAAGCTGTTCTATGATTTCTTTGCCTCTGCTTCTACACAGCTACCCATGAGAATTTTCTTGCCTATTAGCCAGAAATATGTATTGGAGTGTGCCAGTATTACTGAAGGGGACGTGCCTTGACTCCTGCTGCTGAGCCAAATAGCGGCAACTGTGGTGTTTTTTACCCCAGAGACACTTTGGCTAGCTATGAGTCACAGCTGAGCACATGGGGAAAAGTCCAGGCATGCCCGAGCTCCGGTGGCGGCGTGACAGAACCTCCTCTCGCAGAGGGTCTGCTCCCCAGGTTTCCCTGATGGAGAAGCTTTAAGGCAAATGGTGAAGGAAGGAGTCAGTCCTGATGGAGGGTTTTAATCCAGAGGTTTTATTCTGGGCCACATGGCCCTGAATGTAGCAACAGCTCCAACAGAACTCTTTGACCTTGTGGCCTGCTCGTCCTTTTACCCTGGGAAGAGGGGAGGGCAGGAACCCAAGGACCACCAACCAGGAACAGGGCGGGCAGGTCTCAGGTGAGAGGGACACCTGGATGGGCCAATGGCCCCTCAGGGGGTGGAGAGCATCCTTTGAACCTGCCAATCACTTGACGGTCCTCTGGAATTTCTGGGTTGATAGACAGTGCCCAGCAGGAGTCAGGGTGGGGGAAAGGAAAGGTGATTGACACCTGGGAAAGGACCTGGGTAACTGAGGCAAGGCATGATACCACACCGCAACAAACATGTTATTAAACTACTGTGTGATGTTCAGATGAGATTGGTGATATGTTCCATCTTGAAGAGCCACAAAAAATATCCTTCTTTTTATGGGAATGCATATTTGGGCTGCCCCATGTGTAACCTGCCATTTTGACATGATAAGAGGCCATCCAATCTTACAGATGTCAGTGCCAGTAAAGATAACCAACAAAGTATGTAGAACTGGATGTAATGCTCTTCATGAAAATAGAAAAGCCTCACTAAAACGAAACAAAATTTATGTATCAAAACTTTCTGAAATGTTCTGCAAGCCTTTATATTCTTTTCTTTGCTGAATTAGTAGAGTCCAGGATAAATTCTTCATTTCTATTTACTTTAACGTATTTAGCAAAACCCCTGCTAGTTCTCCCCAGGTCCTAGTTTGCCAACTGGCATCAATTTAAGGCCAAAAATAATTATATGAGTAGCAGTTCTTGGCTGACCTCGTCTGAAGCTGAGTGAAATCAACAAAGAGATCCCCTTATCTACATCCTATCTAAAGCAGCCACTGTTTTAAAGACAAAACTCCGTTGTATTCCCAAAAATGCGTATGTAGCTAAATTGCATGGGAAGTGGGGACTTCCTGAAAATTGTGCTCAAAATATCCAAACCTGGGTGTTAGGTAGCAAGCAAATGCGTTTCACTTCTGGCTGCAACTTACTTCATTTCCTGGATTTGCTTGGACCAGTGAAGCCACAAAATACTCTGTGAGGCCCAAAATATAATTTGGGGAGCTGAAGAGGAAGACTGCTGCCCTCAGGGAGCTGTTACAAAGCAGTTCATGGAGGGCATCAGGAAAGGCAATGTTTTTTCTAAGTGACTGTGATGTTTTTCTAAGTGATTTCTTGAACTATGATTTTGGTTACTTTACTGGCAAGCCTAATGGGCGTTGGCAACAAGGATCCTGCTGAGGAATGGGCATCAAGCAAAACACAGGCAAAGGGTGTAGGAATTCCTCTTCTGCATTGGCCGTTTGAAGCATGAAGAATGAAAAAGACACAACCAAAGGAAGCACCATCTGCCCTTGAATTAAAAAGAGGAAATGAGATCCTAAAAGAAATGTGTTGCCCAGGTAACAGGATGAATAACAGGGAAACCAGCATTATCCCCATGTGTAAATAGAAGGCATGAAATTGTAAAATGAAAAGTTTATGCATGTAGTTTGAACTTTGCCTCCTTGGGTGGACTGAATGAGCAATAGCCTCAACCTGCATTTTTCCATGGGCCTCTCCCACATCTGGTGGCTGGACAGGACTCATCTCTTTTGATGTTCAAGATGTGTTTTTCAGTGACTTTCACTGCTCTGAGTGTTCTGTGTTTCAGAGGCCCATCTCTTCCTGTGTTCTTCTCATCTCTCCTGAAGAAGAAGAGGGCATGGATATGCAGAATCCTCTGGAGTTACATGGGAGCCTGGGGGCCCTGGGCGTTGGGCCTTGGCAGAGAGTCAGGAAATGAGTAGCCTGCAAACAGGTCCTTTGTGTTCTCTTTCTTTAAGGAATATGAATCATCATGGAGATAGACAATGATTTTACAGTGATGGCAGCATAAAGACGGCAGATTTCTGTGCCTGTCAGAAAAGGACTATTTAACTCATCCTGTCATTTCTTAACCAAGACAACCACTTATGAAGCAACAACTGATATGATAATGGGCTAGCTGATTTCTAGTAGGTGTCAAATCAAGCCACACATGAATTAAACCTGCATTTTCAAATGAAGAGAATAAACCATCTCTTCAGACAAAGAGGAAATGACATTTTACAGTCTTGCAGAAATGTGTTTTATTCTTTTAAAATCAAAACAACTTATATGAAAAGAAAAGGTATTTTTCATTGGGTAATTTTTTTTCCTGAACATTTCCATCAACATTCTAGGGAAACTTAAGAGGAGACAAACTTTGTAAAGCTTTCCTATGGAAAAAAGTAAAGGGATCATTTAAGATGACTGCGTTAAACATTACAGGCGTGTACCACTGACCTGAGCTGCAGTGTAAACTATTGAACAGAGCTGTCAAACACCTTTTGTGTTTCTTTAGATAAAATAGCTGTTTTCATACACCTGATACTTTTCAAATCTTTGTTCCCCCCTCCTAAAGTGCTTGGAGCCAGTTTGGCACATTGGCAGTCCAAACAGAATTCCAGAGGTTGGCATGTGACTGTGGTCTGGCTATGCCCTTCCTGCCTTGCTGGGGCCACTTGCCCTTCTGCACTCCCCTTTTCTTTCTGTGGCTGTTGACAGAGACTGAGCCTGTGGCCTGGACATAGCAAAGAAATTATGGAGTGACACAGACACCTATGTGCTTGTGAAAATTATAGGTTATTGCTCTCTGTGTGTCAAACCCTGATAATAGTCCTTCATCCACTGCAAACGTAACCTTCTGCCAGGAACAAAACATAAATAAAAACATAAATAAATTTCAACAAATTCAGGGAAAACAAGATGACATGGTAGGAGAATTTTTTTTTTTAAGGAAGGACATTAAGCCCTCTGTTTGGCATCTCTGCCTGCTAATTATTCCAAAGAATTGTGCAAGCTCTGGACAGTCTCAGAAGTAACTAAGATTGTTTATTTCTCCTTATCGTAGACTTTCCTCTCTGGAGAGGGCCACAACACAGTCTTGATTTTTAAGAAGAAAATCAGAACTTCATCATTTAGATCTGTTTTTTATTGGAAGACTTGCCAGCTGCCAATTGCTCCCATCTGCTCTAAGAGTGCCCATTGAGTGCTGCCAATGCAGAGAGCTTCACTTGTTTCTGTGAGTTTTGTGAACCCTGAATGAGTTTGGAATAAATCAAAACTTGCACCAGAGCTGTGTGCCAGATCAGATAACCTAATGAGAGCTTGCAAGTCTTCCTGTGAGCTTTACCTGTCCTTAACCTCAGGGACACTGCCTGAGATAGCCCCATAAAACACTGCTGCCTTTGCTTCCTAACAACCAGCAAGCATAAGCTCAGGGGGCCCAAATGCAATGTGTGGATAAGGGATGAGTATTTTTAGCTTGGCTGATTGCAAAGGTCATCTCTCAATTAATGTTTCTGACTGTCTGCCACTCTTTTTCTGTGGGAATGTGGATGTCTGAGTTTCTCTCACCAATGAATGACGCTCTGTAAGAAAGAAAAATACTCAAAGGTCAAGATAGCCTCTCAGTATGTGCAATTTTCTCCATGGTAACTATAATGCTGGGAGTACATATGATAATAGACAATTTTTAAAACAAGTCTATCTGTATTTAAGAAACAGACTAAGCTACTAGAGAGTGTATCTACTCTTTCATAACACCAAAACAAAAAGTATTAAAACCTAAAGAAAATCTAACCCTGTACAACTAGTAAGCAAAGCTTTTTACGGAAAAGGAGTAGCTAGCAAAAAGAAAAAAAAAATATTTAGAAAAAGAAAAGTGAGAATTCTACAGAGATTAATTGTATATATCTTGTTTAAAAAAATCAGAATTGATTTTGAATAGTCTCCCTCCCCCAGATCTGGACAAATTGTAGTTCTCTGGAGGCTTGTAATAGGTCATGTTTGTTTTCTGTTCTTTGGGACATAAGTGATATTTAAGCGCAATAACTGTTTTTTCTGGCTCTGGAAAGCTGTACTTGCTGGGACAGTCCTTTGGATAAGGCATTTTATAAGGATTAGAATAGTAAATACAGTGAGGAAGTTTCCACACTGCAGTCTTTCTCAGCTCAGATCCCAGGTGTACACTGGCAAACACACAGTTGGCTGCTGTCGGGGTTTGATACTGGCTAGAAGGTGGGCACCCACAAGAAACCATTCACTCATTCTCCTCTACTATAGGTGAGCAGAGGAAGGGGAAAGAAAAAATCTGAAAGACTCATGGGGGGAGATAAGGATTAGGAGAAAACACTCTAAGGGCGAAACAGGCTTAAAACTTAAAAAGGCAGAAAGAAAAATTTATTACTAGAATTAAAAGAGGATAATAAGATCTAACATAAACCTTTAGAACACCTTTCCTTCCCTCCCTCCCTCCAGCCTTTCTTTCTTACCAACAGCGCAGGGAGACAAAAAACGCAGGGTTTTTCGTCAGTTTGTCACTGTGGAGACCCTGGGGGGCATCCCCTGAGTTAAGGAGACACAAGAAGCTTCCCTCAAAAAGCTGTTAAGACCCCATTGGTTCCTTACCCTGTTCCTATGTCCCTGAGCCACCCCTCCCTATTCCATGATTGACCCTTATCTGTACTGCCCCGAGACCAGGTCAACCCCCAGGTCCCTGGGCAGGAAAACACCTGGAGCCTCCCCATGAGTGCGCCTGGACCTGAACATCTTACCACGTGGCTGAATTAAACATGTGTGGATATTATGCAAAGGCTCTTTTTGCTTCCTTACCCTGGACTTAACTAGCAGCTATTCCGGCTGCAACAGTCGCTTCTAAAAATCTTTCTTCTGTTCGCTTAGGGAGAGGAGTCTCTTCTGCTATGTCATGGTCAGAGGCTGCAGGTAGACCTCTACATCTCCCCACACACTTCATGAATTACAGTGAAACTGTTTGTTGTACTGTAGTTCTCACCACAGCTTGCAGAAGAATCTCAGCTCTGATGCTCAGAGCACCTCCTCCTCCCTCCTTTTCCTTGCCCTTAGCGTCACCACATTGTTCTCCTCACATGTCTTCACCTTTTTCTTTTCTCTGACTTGGGAGAGAATTGGTGTCCATAGGTTCGTTTGTTCTCAAGTTCTATCAATTGGAAAGTTCATATGGAGTTTTGCAGTGCTGAAATGTTGATCCCGTCTGGGCTCTACATTGGGGAATTGCCATGCCCTTCGCTGCTGATCACTGCTGGTCCCTGCTGGCCGCACTCAGGCCGCACTGGCTGCCCTTGCCTTTCTGGATAAACGTGGCTAAATAAATAAAGTTCATTGTAAGTCATGCCGAGATGGCAGCAGCCGCGCAGTTCTGGCTGAGCTGCCCTGGCTGTGCCGCCCTGGCCACACGGCTGCTCCTGGCACTGGGATGAGCCAGGATGGGCTCCTCCCAGCCGTGCCAGAAGGTCTCCTGGAGGCCTCCTCCCTTCTCCTCGGAGGAAGAAAGAGGGCTTGCACACATTTTTTCGTTCTTAAATACATGCTCACAGAGGTGTTGCTCTGATTGGGCCAACCAATATGTCCATTGTCAGAGCCTTCAGGGACTGGCTCTGCTGGACATAGGAGAAGTTTCTAGGAGCTTCCCTCTCAGAAACAGCCTCTGTGGCTTTTTCTCCACCCCCACTAAAAGCCAGGTTGTATTAAACTAACACAGCTGCTCTTTCCATGCTTGCACTGATCTCCTGGGTGAAACTTGAGTAAAATTCCCTTCCTTCCTTGTCTGCCCTCCTTCATTTCTGCAATTCATGCAAGAGAGAATATCCTAAATGGCTGACCTGGTATTTTCCTGACTTCACAGACATGTCTCTTTGATGGTTCTTCCAGCAGCCCTGTATGTATCTAAGGAAGAAGGGGAGAAGTAGCAGTTCCGGATTTAGTCTTGACTTTTCCTTTACTCTCTACAGTGATGGATGAGGGTTTCTAATGTTTGTCTTTCAGTGATTTTAACAGACTTGGTCTCACAGTAAATCATCCCATGAAATTTAACATTCTTGCCCCCAGATATTTTAAGGAAGTCCCATGATGGAAAGAGGTTAATTCTGGATACAAAAGCTTGCGTGGTATGTCTGCTGCCCTCAAATGCTCTCTGCTTAGACAAATATGAAATGATGAAAATACTCCTTGCTATTATTATTAATTTTCTTCCTTCTGGCTCATTTACCAAGAACCTCAGAAGGTGCTTATGCTAGAAAATGGTCAGGACAAACAGAATCAATTTTTTCTGCGCAGCAGAAAACTGGGACTCAACCTCTTGCCACCACTAGCCTTTATACTCATTTCATTTGATATGAAAACTAATGTTAGACCCTGTAATGACCTACCCTGAAGGGGAAGGCAGCACCCTACTTTTCCATGTTTACTTAGAAATCTGGTATCTTGCTTCAGATGCCACAGGGATTAGAGGACACCTATGATCTGGCCTGAAATTTTTTGTACACACAAATGTTGGATTTCTTTTTGCTGCCACCTTGATGTTAGGGAGGAAGGCAGCAGCTCTGTTCACCTGCACTGCAGAGCAGTGGGTGCCAGCTCTTGCACTGAGACCTTCCTTGTGTTACCTGCTCACTGCTTTGAGCTCCTGAGATCAGCCCTGTAGCTTCAGTTGCTTCCAGTCTTCTGTGTTTGAAGGGCTGACAGATACTTTCTGCTGTGGTTCATGGTTGCTTTGCTTCCTGCTCAGTTTTTGTCGGCAGTTGTAGTAGGACACTCACACGGGTTGAGGATCTTCAGTCCTGAATGTAGATCCAAAGGATGTCAGACCCAGCAGACAGATCAGGTGAGCAGATCTCAGTGCTAGACCTGCCGTTAATTGATCCTTGTGGGTGTTTTTTACAGCAGTTGGAAAGGAGGCTTGCAGAAGACAGAAAATAAATGTATGACAGCAGATGAAAGGAATTTGTGCTCTTGGTGAAGCTCATAGCAAAGTCACTGGATCCATACTCTGTGGATGGGAAGGCTTCCTTCCCAATCAAGGAGTGAATCAGCTAATCACGATGATGTGGTGATTTATCCAATGTCCATGTAACTATGATGTGCACAGATTCTGAGATATGATTAATCTTTCTCCCATGAGTCTCAGTGGAGCCTTTTGGTGCCTGCTCAGATACAATACACCAGTGTAGTTGTCTGCAATGAGTGGAATGAATCCCACACCAGAGCTGGGCTCCAGGGAGAAGATGACAAGATCAGGTTTAAGAGGCTTGGTTACATCCCATATGACAAACAATACTGTCTTTTACATTGGATTAGTTGCCTCCTGAAGGAAGAAGAAACTACAGGGAAAGACAGATATGTTTTGAAATACTGTATCTGTCAGAAAAAAAACCTGGTTGGGAGTAGAAAATACAGAGAAATTAAATTCAAAAGAAACATGTTATTTTGAGAAAGTCTAAAGAAGTCAATTAGTTTAACCATTTGTTTGGGACAGCCAAGTATAAGTGAGCCCTGCAGATGAGGCAGCCTATTAGGAGGTTGCAAGGAGGGATTGGGACCTCTGGCAATTGGAGATTCACCAAAACAAAAGATGTTAAGGTCCCTGACTTGGCTTTATGTAGCCAGGCATAGCCAGGACTCAAGGCAGGAATGGGGCAGGGGACAACTTTCATCCTTGTAGGGAATTCTTCTGGGTCCATAAAAACAGGAAGTAACAGAGACATTGTTAATAAGAATATTATTCTGTTTCTGTTTGGAATATAACTTTTTGGATGATAAGGCTTCTGACTGACACCAGAGTAATGAAGAAGCCTAAGCTTAGAGAAAAGACTTGAAAATGGATAATTACAGTAAAATTGTTTTGATGTGCTTTAGTTTAACAAAGGAGAGTTGTTTTGGATAAAAATGCAAGTTAAAATCATACCTCAGTTGGTAGTGCTGTAGACTGCTAAGAGTAAAGATGTTTAGCCCTGAAATTTCAACAGTTTTGTGGGATTTTCTCTCTGGACACATAACACTGCAGCAAAAAGAGCAAAAGATTGAGCAATTAAGGATATAATATACGTTTCTGTGAGAACTTTGGCTTGTTTTTAATCTATGAAAATCACTTTCAGCTGGTAGCACATCAGCCTGTCTTACAGAGAAGCACCTGCTCTTCCCTAAAGTGAGCAGGCTTTGTTCACACATCACCACGATGCCACACTTCAGTGGCATCTCAAAACAGGTGCCATGACTTCTTCTAGCACAGCAAGACAACTAAGCAATACCAAAAAAACACCCAAAATATCACCTAAAAATAAAAAGAGGAAATTAATTCGAGGGCCGTTGAGTGTAGAGGGGTTGTGCCTGTGCTCTGATGCACTCAAGTGAAGTTAGGAGGAGCGTTCTACAGGCTTGATTTCAGCCGGGGCCTGAGAGAAGCATAAGGAGTCCCTTTTGCAGGGAAGAAAGGCACAGCTGGTGTTCAACCCTTGCCCTTTCTTGCCATCTAGTGGCCTGCCAAAGCACCAGCCCTAGGCCTCACAGCTCACGTCTTTGAAACCCTCATCAGAAGGGAGGGAGGGTGCTGTATGCCCAGGGAAAAGAACACTGAGAGGCGGGTTCTGCCCCTGCACAGCCAAGGCACCTCCATCTTCCCCCCTCGCTCTCCTCTGCTTGTTCTTTCTTCCCTTCAGAGAATGGCCAGGTTGCAGAGGCGTTGGTCACTCATTGTAACCTTTTCTAGGATGGAAAGGGCTTTAAAGTTTACCTTTGGTGTTTCCTGAATAGCTAAGTTGGGCTTTGGCCAGCGCTGAAGTGGAGGATGGTGTAAACACAACAGTTTTTTTTGGTCCTTGGTGCTCGTGGGCTGGGTGGAATAACACACTCCACGCTTGAACACCTTGATGCAGTCAGTCTGACCGTGGGTGTGCTTCCAGCCATTCCCTTGTAGAAACGGACAGATAAAATTCTGGCATGCACTGGGCAAAAATTTCCTGGTGTAGGCAACCCCCTGCCCCGTGTGGCCTTCCTTGGTATTTGACATCTCTCTCTTCTTTAGCACACACTCTTTTCGTGAGATTTTGCCATTGCTTAACTGTTTGGGAATAACTGTTAGATTAGGAAGGTGAACTTGGATGTTGACATCTGTTACAAGAACAAATGCAAGTGAGTGCATTGGTCTGACAGTTCACTAAATCCCCCATCTGTGGGAACTGCACGAGTTGTTTTATCTGTACATTTTTGGTACATTGAAAATATTTCAAGTGTAAATTCCAGAGTATTTTTTTTTTTTCTGCAAGCAGATTCAGCTTATCAGGACTTTTTTTTAGTTAAACCATTTCCCAGAGGAAGTAGGATGCTTTGACACAGTTGTCCAAAAATTCTCTGCAAGTTGAAAATGAAAGGGAATAGTGTGCTTTGAAAGTCTGGTACTTTCCACCATACCTTCCACAGTAATCAGATAAAGTAAAAACAGGAGATTACCTTGTTTTTTTTTTATTTAGATCCTTTCCCATCCCCCACACAGAGAAAACTGAGTGTATCTGACAGCAGTGGAGTGGAATTCCAGATGATTTCTCTGCCTGTGTCAGAGTGCAGTAGGGCCAGGGTTAGTTCAGAGCAGCAGAGTGAGTCTGGCAGCCAGGACTTGTCCTACCTCTTGCCCTGCCAGGAGCAGGGCAGGCAGCAGACCCTGGGGGGCACCTCTCTGGGGATGGGGACAAAGCATCAGCCCCCAAGTGGGGTCTGCTATCAACCTGTGCAAGCCACAAATTATTAACATGCTCTTGGAGATGTGGAGAGGACGTTCATTATTATGGACAGAATGAAGGCTTACTGGCTATCATCCCAGCAGCAGGCAGTCTTGATGGGTTAGGTGCTATGCTCCTCACCCATTTTTTGGAAAGAAATGCTCTGTCTACTGACAGTGGTTCTTTTGGACAAAGGGGACAAGAGCCATCTCCTTCTCACCTACCAAGTGGCTGAGATGGCTGTGGCTGCTGTAGTGCCCAGTCAGGCAGTGTATAGACTCCCCAGCATTCATGAGCCTCTCCTATGCTTCTGTACCTTGTATATCTATGTTTGCAGATAGCTTTTACATATTTTAGATAATTTTTCAAAATTCTAAGCTAAATTTTTCTGAGATCTGTCTTCAGGATCCATGTCAAAGCTTGTGACTCAATCACCTTTGTTGGGATGGGGTTTGCAAAGAATTCTTATGGTCCCAAACCACAGAGCTTGTAGCAGATGTATTTGTGAGCCAAGTCACCACTGAAAGAGCTCCGTTATATATTTGTCCTAATCAGTATGCATTTCTCTGGCTTTAAGGTAAAAGTATATTATGTCATCGGGAAGGGAAAGGGAAGGGAAAGGGGAGGGGAAAGGAAGGGAAAAAGGAAGTGGCAGAAGGGAGGAAGTGGGGAAGGAAGGAAGGAAAATTCCTAGCTCCTCTTTCCACAGTCTTTGAAGTAGGTGTTGGCAGGCCCAGGATTGTCACAACTCCTAGCAAAATAAATGAGTACAATTTGAAAAATAATTTTTAGTCGTAGAAAGCATTTTCCCAGTCCATGTTTCTCTTGGCATTATGGCCTTAAAATTGCTTTTGTAGTATTAGGGTGAACGTCTAGCACTTACATAGCACCTGTACATTTTCTGAAACAATCATGTGTTTCCAAATTTATGACTGCACAATTATTTGCCTAGCACAGGGCAAATAGAAACAGGGCAAAAAAAAAAAAAAAAAAAAAAAAAACCAAACAAACAACACAACTAGAGTTTCTTCTTCCCTATAAAGAAACAAAGGAATTATTTCAGAATTGTATTTGCTGGTTGAGAGAAATAGGATCTCAGAAGGTAGTGGATCCAATTTTTCAGGCATTGTGCTTCAAGAAAAGATGTCAACCAGTTTGGAAGAGCAGAGAGAACAGCAAATAAGACTGCTAGTCGGAGGAAGGACTGAAAGACTTGAGGTCATGAGGCAACTCTGAGATGTGAGGTCTTCAAATAAAAATGCAAACCTGTGAAGCGGAGGAGAATAAATATTCTCTGTGGCTGCTTCAAACAGAGTAAGAAGTAATGGCTTTAAGTTTGTGACGAGATGTTCAGGTTAAACATATAGGAGAAGTCTCTGTTGGTAGTGATTATAAGATTCTGGCATGTACAGTTTTGAATGACCAAAACCATCACTAAAGATCTTTAGAAATAAGTTAGTGAAGGCCGAAGGTGGCTTCAGTCTTGTCCTGAATGATCTTGTCCTGGATCATTTTCCTGGGCCATTTTGTCCTTCACAGTATTCATTCTCTTACCTTTTACTCTGCAGTCATAATGTCACTCCATTCATTGTGCAGACTGGAAGGCTGGAATGATAAAAAGTATCCAGCCCTAAGCAACCCAGTGTATCTTCAAAGCTGATCCTAGTTAAAGTGCCAGCTGGACAAAAGCGGTCACCAGAATGTTCCATCCAAGTGATATCTCCTGTGATGGTAACATAACCCTAGTTGAGCTGCTCTTTACCAAGAGCAAATGCATATTTAGTCAAAAATGTGTGCATATGGCTTTTGGGAAGGCAGTACCATTCATTATAGGAACTGTAAGCCAGGAATTGTCTGATTTCCAAGCAGTTAGCATTCACATTTCCTAGTTGTGAAATGGGTACTTTTTCAGCAAAACATGCTGAGAAACGTGTTGCAAAGGCTACTTCAGGAATGTCTTAGGTTTCCTTACATTTTTGCTAGGGAAAAAAATTTCCAGGGCTTGCTGTTCTGGTAACAGATGCTGCAGTGCTAATTCTGATACCAGGTATCCTTTTGGCAAGAGACATGTGCTGCAAACCTTCAGAAGATGAGGAAAGGAAGCCTTGCACATCCACCTGGCCCAATTAACTTCTCTCTCTGAGTACTGGTCAGCTTGCACTCATCACTGGAAATCTGAACTTCATCAAGAGCTATGCCCTTGGAAAACAGTTGTAAAAAAGCATTAAGTTCTTCAGGCTATTTGGGAGAGTTTTTCTCTTGTTTTGTTCAATTCTGTTCTGCTCTTGCTTCCTGGCAACATTTCTGTAATTTGAGGTCAGCCAGAATACTTTAACTCTTCTGATTTATCTCTGGTTTGCGTTTCATTTCTCTTTTTTTAGGCTTAGAGCTCTGTAGCCCTTCTAAAAAAGAAATGAAACCACACTGGAGGAGGAGAGCCTCGCACGGGTGTTGGAAACCATTTGTGCTCAACCATTTGTTTCATCGTGACAAGTTCATGTTCAAAATCAAAACATGGTTATTACTTCCCATCTCTTGCATATAATGCAGGACTACTGTTTTAGTAAAGTTTGTTCTCAGACTGCAGAGAAGAGGAAGCTGGTAGGTCACAGCGGTTTTCAGCCTCTGACCAAGGAAGTTTGCCATCGTATGCATGTGTGAGTTCCTCAGCTGGGGAGCTGGTAGTCATATGTTAACCACAAATTATAATTTGAGTTTTTGTGCTTTGCTTTCCCATCGTGAAGTCAGCTTTTTTAATGTGACTTTCTTGAGAAAATGGAGGGTCTACAAGGCTACCACTTCTCTGGAAAACTGATATTGCCAATGAATAAGGTATGGACAAAGGAAGCTGCAAGCTACTAAAATTTCTTTTACAATGCATTTGAAATGCATTTCCCAAAAGTTCTTAGCCTTTGTAGAATTTGTAAAATTTCTAAATTCCTGATTTAGAATTTAGTTAAATTAGTAAAATTAACTAGTAGACTTCTGTGTATTAACAACTTAAATAGCTTTACAATACTTCCTGTAACCCAGAAACACTAGAATGTAAGCAAGTTTCTTACTACACACCAAATTTCAATAATCCTATCTCTTGTATTGAGAGAGGTGTTGTTTTGGAGAAGATTGCACAAGAGAAAATTATTGTAGCTTCTCAGACTTCAACCAGAAATCTGTGACGTGTTTTACTGTCTAGGGGCGCATTCATTTCGTCTTATCTTTTAAGAGGATTGTGTACTGCATGCTTTGCTTTGGTGGGAGTGACCAGTCTCTCCCTTGAAAGAAGAGATTGCAGTGAAGAGCAGTAGTGTGCTTTGCTGGCATTAACAGACTTCTAGTTCCACAGATTTCACTATTTTCCTTCTATGTTGGTTAGTGGGTTTGAGAGCTGTACAGCTTTGTTTCTGTTCTTTGGGCTTCCTGTGTGACTATACCTGTACAGAATATCTGATGCAAAAATAGTAAAAGAAAGACAAGTCATAGGAAATAATGTATTATGAATTGGAGGCCCTTGGACCATGGCTTAGGGAGGCTGTGCAAGTGCTGTACATCTCCCACAGAAGGGGTCCTGAGCCTCTTTGTTTCCTTTTGTGCACTGTTGTGATAGTGTGGTTTCACTGTGTGTTTTAACCTAGTAGTGGCTCTTTTCAGTCATATATTGAGTGGACAAGGTGAATCAGGAGGCCTCTCTCCTCCCACTGGTGTTCTCCTCTTTAGTAGGATGCTGCAATGTGAATATATAAAACCCGGAGACCATCCACTGAGCCTTAACACAACTGTTGTTGGGTGTGATGTCAGATGTGACAGTGCTATCAAGAGGCACATGAGATGGTGGGGATGAATAATGTAGCACCTAAAGTGACACAGTACAGTCCTTCCATTCACTGGCCAGTTCTAAAGCCAGTGGATGGTTGTGAAAGACTGCAGATTAATGTCTTGAGATATTTTGAGATGCCTGTGCGGGAGAAAGGGCAGCTCAGGCCCTGACCTGTTGAGGCAGCGACCTGTTCCACACCTCCCACCCCTAGAGTCTGTTTATCTACAAAAATCTCATCTTGCAAATCAAATTTGGCTCTCTGGGGATCTAATTAAGTCATGGCTCAGCCTTGCTGTACAGGTGAAACAAAACGATGTTTAGATTTCACTAACCGTCACACCTTTTGATGGTAAGACACTTCTTCCCCACGTGTTCAGTCTCATTCTAGGCCCCGGGTGTGTCACTTGTGGTTTTGGGGCTGCTCTCAACAGACGTGGCAGTGCTTTTCAGCTGCCTGACAGCGCAAAGGCTCTACAGGCACAGACAAACGCACCCACTGTTGGAAACTCAAACGATAACCAGAAACCATTCCCAGCCTCCTGAATGTCTTTGGACTCTTCCCTACATGTATTATGGCATGGGCAGAGTACTGCAAAGTATCTTCAAGAACAATATTGTTTCACATGCATGTATTCTCTGTGAGGATGGCCTTTCCCTCTTTCCTGCAAGGCCTGTACCCAGGTCATGAGAAGCCATCAGAGAAAGTTCATGCTTTTTGTTCAACTGCATTTAGGCTCTTCATTAAATCACTGTTCTTGTTGGTCAGTTTATGATGTGCAATCTGGACCAGAGAAACAAAGTGAAGTGAAAAGAAAGAAAAAAAATATAATGCAGTGAAATGAAGGAAAATTAAGTGGAACACAATGAAATTAAATGAAGTGCTGTGAAATGAACTGAAACTTAATGAAATTATATTAATTGAAAATGAGAGATTTAATTTCCTTTCATGAATTAAGTTACAAATGAAAGGAAATGAAATGAATAATCAAGGAATTAAATAAAATTAAAAGAAAGAAAAGGAAATATAATTGTTTTATAATGCCATATTGACTAATTCTGTGTCTGTTGTGGTGCTCTTATATGTTATAAACAGCACTTGGATATCTATAAGCAAGTAGAACTGTTGCATGCAAATAATAAATAATGCTTAGTCCTCAGATATATATTTCTCATTTTCATGATTTAAAAACTATTCTTTTCACAAAGAAATATTAGCTCAATTCTATAGATACAGAAATGAAAGCAAAGAGAGGCTGTTGAGCATTTCTGAGATTATAGTGCAGCCTCAGGGGGAAGGGGGATGCACCACCACAGAGCCTGAACTGTTTACTTCACTTTCTATAACAAGTAGTGCTGTGATTGGAAATCCATTTTCCTATTTCTCAGAGAAATTGCCAAGCCTACACTTGGGTTTGCTGGGTTGAATTCTAAATTTTAGCAACTTACTCGTCTTACTGTGCTCTGGTAAGATTAGTGACCTGAGTAGTGGCAGAAACTGAATTTTATTAAGAGACTTGTATAAATATTTATACAAGATGTATTATACAGAACTAGCACTGAAGTAGAAATCTTGTACTTCAGCTTTCAGACAACCATTAAAACTTCCAGTCTGTAATTTCTCCTCTCTGTAGCTATGCTGTGTTTAAATGCTCTGAATCAGTGGTGCTCCTTTTGATGTAGTTATCAGGCACTTTTACAGGTCCAAGGCACAATTAGAAAGCTTGTTTCTGTCAGAAGGAAATAGTGTCCTTCTCAACAGAATGGTGAAGCAAGGGTCTTTCCTGTGCTGGGTGATGGGCTCGGGTCACCACAACCCCGGGCAGAGCTCCAGGCTGGGGCAGAGTGGCTGGAGAGCTGCCAGTCAGGAATGGTCAAGAGGAGCTGCACATGAGCCAAGTGTGTCCAGGTAAGCAAGAAGGTCAAAGGCACCTGGCCTGTATCAGCAATGGTGTGTCCAGCAAGACCAGCACAGCAACTGTCCCTCTGTGCTGGGCACTGCTAAAGCACCTCCAGTCCTGGGGTCAGTTTTGGGCCTCTCACTATAAGGACATTGAAGTGCTGGAGCACATCCAGAGAAGGGAACAGAGCTGGGGAAGGGTCTGGAACACCAGGAGCAGCTGAGGGAGGTGGGGGAACAGCCTGGAGAAAAGGAGGCTCAGGGGGAACTTTCTCACTCCCCGCAACTCCTTGACAGGAGAGTGGAGCCAGGTGGGGATCAGGCTCTGCTCACAGGGAACAAGGGACCGGACAAAATAAAAAAGTTTTCAATGGCACGGGGGGGGCGGTTTCGATTAGATACTAGGAAAAAAGGGTTGTCAAGCATTGGAACAGGCTTCTCAGGGAAGTGGCCGAGTCACTATAACTGGAAGTGTTCAAAACCCATGTGGATACAGCACCTGTTTAATAGTGAACATGGAGGTGATGCTAGGTTTATGGTTTGAGGATCTTAAGGACTTGAGGATCTTAAACATCTTTTCCAACCTTAACAATTCCATGATTCAAGGCATGCTATTACTGCCCTGAAATCTCTGGCCAGTAGTGTGGTTATGATTGTACTCCCTTTTATTGCACTTTACAAGGAGGATACTACTGTGGAGTAATCTAGATAAAGAGTACTCATCCATGAAAAGGTATTAAGGTATCTGCCATCTGATACATCTGGATGTTCACTTAAGATCAGTCACTGACCTTGCAAGGAAGTAATTTAGAATAACCAAGTGATGAAGCAGAGGCAATGATGGAGTTTTAGCATCAGTAACTAAGAAACAATACAGCTTGTTCCCTCCTCTGTCTTTTCAGTTAGACTTTCTCAATACCAGCTTTAAATCCTTTCCATTCTCACCTACTCAAAACAAAAGGTCAAGGAATTTCTCCTCTGGCAGCCCAGCATTACCTGTTAAAAATACAGACTCCATTTATCAACAGCTAAAAATCTAAAATAATAGCTGTTGTGGTACAGCCAACTGACCATGCTACAAACTCAGCATCTGAAAATCTATACAATTCATTTCTAAAATAGTTTATCACACACAGGAAGAGATAGCAAACCAGAGACTACAAGACAGACAAAATTTATTTATTATTTATTCCCCACTTTTATTGACTTTTCAAAGAAACCCACCATAAATACCATCCAAGTTGGAATATACTAGTATGCTACCACTATTAAAAAAAACGGCATGAAAAAAATGTATAGTTGAAGGCTATTAAATTCTGATACATCTGGATGTTCACTTAAGAGT
Source organism: Pyrgilauda ruficollis (assembly GCF_017590135.1). NCBI lineage: Eukaryota > Metazoa > Chordata > Aves > Passeriformes > Passeridae > Pyrgilauda > Pyrgilauda ruficollis. The sequence goes on from NW_024515875.1 coordinate 4,263,803, forward strand.
CCTTATTATTCTAGGACAGTGGAAGTACAGTAGACATTCAGTGATAGCTAATTTGCCAGCCCATGAAGACAAACAAGAACTGATCGGTGCATCTGCCTTCTCTTTAAAAGCCAATCAGCAATAAATAGATGGTGTCATTGTCATGCAGGAATGATTGTGCTCTCTCTACTTAGTTGGGCTTCTGGGTTTTCATGATTTTAGGCTACTGGATGGTTGGGGAGTTTTGGCAGACAGAAACTTTGAAAGGTGAAAGTTCACTTTATTAGAAGAGGCTATGTTTAAATTTTACACTTTAACAGATTATCGCCATAGTTTCATGCCTTAATGTCAGCAACAACATTCTTTCTTCCCCCCCAAAAAGGGACTATTATGAATGCATTATAATCAAAAATCAAATCTTTATACTACCTATGTTATATTCAGCTATTATATTAAGAGGTATCACTTGGGTTAATTACATAACACCATGTTAGAATATGCCTAAAATAAGAGGTTTTAATTAAATATGCTGTGGCTTAAACACCACTTTTCAGACATAACTCCACATTATTTCTGAAATTTTTAATATATCTTAAAAATATACCAATTAAAATAAATTATTGTTATATACTTCTTTATATCAAAGAAGAATCTTCAAGTTTACAAAAAGCTAGTCCAGAGTTAAGTGTGTCGTATTCCTCTAGTGAAGAATTTAAAGTAACTGACATTATTTCCAAATAGTTAACTTCTTTCAACATACAGTTTATTGCCTGCTCTTTATTTCTTATTTAGCTCACAGAAAGAAGAACAAACATTTTTTTTCACAAGAATGTCTCTCGACAGAGTGGACATGTGGATTTGTTGCTGGATGAGAACCATTTGTACTGGAAAAGATAAATACATCTGTTTAATATCCAAAGGCAAGCTGAGTAAAGAAACACTAGTACATCATAAACAACAACCATTATTGCCAGGGATCTGTGTTAAGCTGCACCAGGGCAGATTTAGACTGGACAATAGGAAGTTCTTCACAGAAATAGTGATTGGGCATGGGATTGGGCTGCCCAGGGAGGTGATGGAGTCACTGTCCCTGAAGATGTTTAAGAAAAGACTGGATGTGGCACTTAGTGTCACAGTCCAACTGACAAGGTGGTGTTAGGTCATAGGTTGGACTCAATCTCAAATGTCTTTTCTAACCTAGTTAATTTTGTGATTCTGTGAATGTAACTATCAAAACATTACCTATACTTAAAAAAAAAACAAACAATAAGAAACAGTAAAAAAACCCTTTTCACTTGCACATGTATGCATGTATATATGTACATATGTATTTGTATATATACCTATTAGACATACACTGTGTAGCAGCTCTTCTTTCATTACCTGCCCTTACATCTTAGTACAAAATCCACAGAAATAATTTATGAGTGCAGGTAATCCCAGATACTCCAATGACAAAGTGGAAAATTGTTGGTAATACAGTAGAAATTTGTGGTTTAAACTATATGGATAGCCAGGCTGGATGGGGCTTGGACAACCTGGTCTAGCAGAAGAGGGATGGAACAGATAAGCTTTAAGGTCCCTTCCGACCCAAACTGCTCTATGATTCTAAGGTATTTTGCCTATTAAAAAAGAATTACTCCAGGTACTTACCAAGCAAGCTGAATGAAACTTCTTCTTGCATGTTCTGCAAGCTTTTTTGGGAAGAGAATAGTTTGAACCGTGAATGACTGAAAAACAGATCATGCAATCTTCAACGCCTTCAAAACGTTTATCCACATTATTTTTCCACAAAGACAAGCCTTCCATAATACTTCCATTCTAACAGAGGGAAAAGAGCTGTTAATACTGTAGAACTCCTTTGAACTATTCCTTTGTAATCATAAAAGCATGAAGGAAACAAAGCCTGAAGGATTTATAATCTGAAATGACATGCAATACATGCAGTGCATCATTTATAATACTCTGATCTATAGAAAAGTGAGTATTCAACAATGCAGGAAGAGCATATTCAGGAGCACTTAAAAACAGATTTTGAAATTTTCAGTCACTGCTTTGTTTTGGTCTAACCACAGATGATGCAATTTCAGCAACCATCAGTCTTTTAGAGAATTCCACAGATGGGGTTTTTTGTTTTGATTTTTGTTGTTGTCATTTGTTTGTTTGTATTTTTTTCAAATTTTAGTTGAGATGGTACTGTCACGCAGGACAAACACTGGGCCACATCTTTAAGAGATCCAAATTTTCAACTTGGGCTCTAGATTTAACAGGACCTTGTAGGCTGGTCATTTTACTTCTGTTTATGTATCTGGAGGAAAGCAGATGGTAAGAGTGACCCAATTCTACGAAGATCTTTGCAATCTAATGAGACCTATTACACAGATCTATACAATACTGCATTACTAGGAATGTTTTTCTTATTAAGTTTTCAAAACTAAGAACTTTATTGAAATTTACCTGATGCGTAAGATATGTGCTTAACTGTAGCATCCAATTGCGCCACTGCTGTACAGCTACACCAACCCTCTTTCCACTCTCAACTGTTATGGATCCCAGTGGATAATTTGATGGAAGCTGTATTATTAGTTCAATAAAGATATCATCAACGGAATAGGTTGCAATGACTTCTCGTGCTGCAGACCGAGCTTTTACCTTTGAAAAAAATACACGTATTAAAAAATGCCACTCAGCATCTCTAGTCTTTGTGTATATATATATATATATATTATAAACACATTACTATACATATTAAATTATTTTCTTAGGTATGGTAAACACTTTTTTTAAAGAAAACAAAAATCTACTCATATCTCAGTAAACTAAAAAGGAATTACCACCCAGTTTCCAATCTACTGATTGATTACATCTTTTAATAAACAAAAAGTAGTATCTTGATAGCAGTACTTTCCAATTACTTCCTCAAATTCTTCAACATCCTGAAATCCATTCTTTCATATTATTTCCAAGCAGAATATTAATAAACATCAATTTATTGATACCAAGCACAATTATGTTTAATCAGTCATTTAGAACAACAAAATTGCAATCATATAAAACAGAACCACAGTCCGGTTCTGAGAAGTAAAATTTCCTGAAATGTTTGCAAAAAACTCAAGTAAATAAAAAGAAAGGACAAAAAGTCTTACTGTCATGCCATTAAATAACTGTGTGCTAGTCTGAACAGAAGATATTTCCTGGGAAGAGAGCACACTGCTGACGTATTTGCTTGTGAATTTATCCACAACATTGAAGACACGCTTCTCACAGCTATTCCACCACAGCCTCACCATGGCTGGCAGATCTTTCAGTGTTATATGGTACACAGAGCAGGCCAAGTGTGGGATCTGGGATGACAGCACCCCTGTCCCTGGGAGGGAAAGAAAAGGTGTTGAAATGCTCTTAATACATTAGTCACGGATGTTGGTGCCTCCATACCACTTACAAAATTCTGATTCCAATATAACTGTGGTACTTAGAATTTCATGTACATGTTCCCATTATTGCTATTCTAAGGGCTTGTTTGACTCAGCCCTTCTTCAGCCAGCTGGTTTTTTTGTTCCTCAGCCTGATACTCTACACCTCAGAATTCACCTTCTAATTTAGAGACTGAACTGTTCCAAGTGGACCCCAGGAATCAACAATAATTTTATATTGTAGAAATCACAGAACACTCACTTTGGAGTGAACAAACAGTAAGGTGTTTGGAGGACAGCTGAGCTTTGCAGGCATGTCAAGTTTCACAAACAGAAGTTCAGGTTGGATATTAGCAAATCATTCTTTGCTGGAGGAGTGGATAAGCATTGGAACAGGCTACCCAGGGAAGTGGTGGAGTCACCATCCCTGGCAGTGCTCAAAAAACATGCAGACAGGGCACTTTGTGATATGGTTTAGGGGACATGGTGGTGTTCAAAGGGTGAACTTGGATGATCCCAGAGGTCTTAATGATTCTATGATGAGTAAAGGGAAGACTTTCCCTTGGGATGTCATGTTAGTAATTCTTTCTTATTGTCATCCAGATAAATTGTTCTGCAACATACAGTGATGTTAAAGAGAAAAATTAAGAAATGGAAACTCCATTTCCTTGCTTATATCTACATAGGTACATTAAAAAAATTAAGTGAAGGGACTTAAAAATCTAATTCCCTTTTTCATGTTTCTCAGCTAAAAAAAGCAGCATATCTTCTCTCATCATCACTGATTAACTGGGTCTTTTGAACAGCATGACAAAAACAATACACAATTTAACATCTCAAACATTTACTATATATATATTAAAATGGTTTTTAATATTTTGAGTTTATATATTAAAATACAAGAAAATATTAAAAATTTCTTTAATATTAAAAAAACATTTCTAGAAGCAATGGTTCCAGAATAGATCACACATTTCTAGTGTTTTGGAATTGTTCATGATTCAATAGTAGCAATGTATTATTGCTGAGTTTTGTTTTTCTTGGTTTCTCTGATAAACATGTCAACTTTGGTTAAGTTTCAAACGGGGAGTGTTAGCCAAAGATTATTAAACATATGTATGTATTTGTCTCTCTGTGTATTTGTTTTATTGGTAAGATTTTCTAAATAAGTATTTTTAAGAAGAAAACCTTATTCAAATATTACAACTCTCTCAAATGCACAGTTTTTACTAACCTTTGACGTCTAAATGAAGCTCTTCAGTAAAAAAGGTTTTTGTGTCCTTATTTGGAACTTCTGAAGTTGGCCCAGAAAAGACAGGGTTTTCAGGCATAAGCCTGAACAAGTGATAAAGCAGTTTATTCAAGCTTTTAGTTCTTCTAAGGTATTGTGAGTAGAGAACTCGTAGCTGGTAGCATTAAAAAAAAAATCACAAAAAAACCGAAACATGGTAAATACAGCTTACTCTGTAAATAATACAAATATGTCCTTGCAGAGAGGAAGAGCAACACTGTGATTCAGAAGTAGTGTTTAGAAAACAAGTTTAGTTCTCTGCACCATTTTGAATGATTAGAAGATTATAACATGTACCAAGTTTGTTTGAAAATGCAAGAAAGAGTAATCTTTTCATGAGTCTTAGTTATTCATTGCTCTAATTTTACCATCCTCAAATACAGCGGTGCAGAAATCTAAGTCTATTGGTGCTTTCAGAATTTTCACTAATTTCACAGAAACAAGGAATAAGAAGTTACATAATTAAAAGGCTGGATGAAACTTTGAGACTGAAACTAAATAAGTAGGTTAAGAAATGCAGTTGAAAAGAAAATACTCTGAAAATATACCTGAGAAGAAGCTGCTTTAAAGAAAGCTAATATTAGCTTCCAAGTGAGAAGATATCCTAGAACAAGGCAGAACTCATCACTCAGGGGTTGAATAACTGCAAATTCTCCAACTGGAATGCATTCCAGGATGTTTTCTAGCAGGAGTTCTTGAGTGGCCAGGATAGACATAAGAGCTGCTGGAGGTGATCTGTGGAAAAATATTATCTGGAATAGTAAAATCAAATCTTGAGCACAGCATGAACTGAAATTAAGGTCATACCCTTCCTAGAAAGTCATGAAAGTAAAGCCATGCACACAGAACATAAAATAAGCCTTTTATTATAGGAAATTTACTCTTTTAAAATTTTCTTCTTTTTCCCTGAATAGGATAGTTGGTGTTTTTACCTTCTTAGAAGACAAATTTAAACTGAATGCTGATCACTTCATCTGGGAGTGGTCTATGGCTGATCTGATTTAAGCTACATCATGGATAGCTGCTTTGCTTGCTTTCTCTGGAGTCACACCAACAAAGGAGCAACTGAACAATGATCTCCTAATCACTGCTGGCTCTGGATTGAAAAGCCTTTTGCATCTCTGCAGTTAGGAAAGGTTTTAATCATTGGGCTGAGGTTAAAAAGGAGTTTTAACCAGTTACTGTATTCCCTCTTCAAACCAGAGAATTCACTGGATTCAAGCTGGCTGACACTGGATTCACTGGATCTCCTGGCTGACAGCCATTCAGCTGCAAATTTCAATCTTTTAACACATTTTAAAAATATGGAAGACAGTCTTATAAAGTGAGGGAAAAAATACACACAATGCCAATTCCTCCTCTTCATCACCATAGGACTTGAGATCTTCATCATCAAATTTAGGCAATTCAGGCATTAATCTACAGAAATATGAAAAGGAAATCAGATTTAATTTGAAAATAATTTTAATAAACTATTTTAACATATGTGATGCACAGTTCTTTGCTTATCAACATCAACATTCTGACAGGCAATAAAATAATGGCAATTATTCCTTAACAACAACACAAAATCTTTCAGAGACATGTCACCATTGCAAAGATGGCTCAACAAGCATGTATCCTTGCTCACTTCTCTTTCCAGACCCCTTTTCCTGAGCCATGCTAAAATAAAATTTTCTATCAGAATAAAGCTACTACAACTTTATGCTTCAGTGTAAGTGAAAGATAATGGTGGCTGGCTTAAGCCATCTGCCTTGCAATCTACATTCTGGGGAGCCAAATGCACATCTTTTACAAATTCTGTATTGTCTTTCTGAGTATTAGAAATATCCAAGAAGTTCACAGCAACACTACCTATCTATATTCACTTTCTTACCTAAATTAATGAAAATAAAAAACGTCATACTATTTAATGGTAGTGTCAGGCCCAAATAAAACCCAGAATATTTCAGTTTACATTTTAGGATTCTATGAGTGCTAAAATAAGGGCTAAAGATAAATACCTTTCTTAAGTCTGTTAATAGAATTAACTTTAGCATTCAAAGTCTTATATAGTGTCCTCCAAAAAAGAACATAAATTGCCCAGTTAAGGATTTTTTCCCATAGTGGAACATGATTTTGCTACAAGTGCATATTCTATAGCAGATTTTTTTTAAAAAAAGGGGCAGGAGTGTTGAGAGGCAATGAGAGTGAAAAATTTGGTGCTTCTTACTTATGCAGCATATGGTAGACAGAAACCTGTACAGGTCGAGCCCGGAAAAGCAACAATGGAGAGAGTGTGTTCAGTAGAGTCTGGAGTTTATCTGGAAGATTTGTCTTCTGGCCTGCAACAAACTTCGGTGGCAGCTTATGGTTTAAGAACTGTTCCTTTGAGATGTAAGTTAGAGCTTCACCCAAAGATGATAACACAGAGTTCTGAAAAGAGCCTTCTGATGCATCTTTGGTTTCTCCTATTTAAAAGAAGACAAGCTGTGATGCAGAACGTATAGAAGATACCATAAACAAGTTCTGCTGGAAACAACTCAAGATTGCACTTGGCAGGTTTCATCTAATCTTAACAATCTCTATGTTATATGCAATCACTTTACTAATTAACGTGTGAATGTTAAAAAAACTGAGTTGTTATAAACTCTATTTACATTATATTTCTGTAAATTCAAAATGCAGCCTGTTCAGTTCTATTTCAGAACAGCCTGGCTGTTATCCCCTTGTCATATACTTGCCTGTGATTTTCACCAACAAGGGTAACAGCAAATTGTGAATTCCTTCAGAAAAGAATTCTTTCCATTCACTGACCAAGTTCTTAGGAAGATTTGCAGTGTTGTTAGGAGCTGCAGCCTCAAAGTAAGCGCTAAGGGCAGATGCCAAGTCACAACTGACACAAGCAAAAATCTGCACAAGCGGAATATGGTAAAGCAAATGGCTTTCACTTGTTGTCTAGAAGGAAATAAACACAGAGGAAGATTCCTTAACCATAAGTTTGCTTTGAAATATGTTTGACATTTCCTGTCTACACCAGAAAGTGTAATTTCAAAGACAATTCAATTGCAAGAACCATTCAAAAATTCTGTGGGTCAGGGAGGTGCATTTACAAAAAGAATTTGTACTTCAATAGGACTTCCTGAAACGAATTTCCAAGTCTCACCAACATTTAGAACCGTGGATTGTTTCCATTATATAACCTTCCTTATAATGACAAAAAGAAAATTCAATGGACAACATACTACTAAAAACTGGAAATTATCTAAGTGGCTATCAGGCGAATATTTCCTCTCCCCCAACGCAGCTGCTTTCTTTCTATCTTTGTTCTTACTAGTTCTGTCAGAAAGGAGTATCATTATCAATTAAAAATATTCCCTACTTAGTCTACACAACAAGTTTTTCTTATAAGTTTGTTGTTTGTTTTTAAACAAAATACGTAGTTTTGAGGCATGTACCATTAGGTAAGATTAATCCTGAGACCAAGAAAGGTCACATGAAGTTTCCAGCCTGCCCTTCTAAATGCATAGGTGACAGAGAGTGACACATTCTGGATATTTATTTGATTAATCAGGAAGTAGTCATCTGACTACTGACACTACTGTCCTCCTTCCTAACAGCATTAGAATATACCTTTGATATTTCATGTGATCACTTAGATATTGAAATGCAGACACTGCTTTTCATTCCACTAATTTTGATGTATCATGTTAAACTGTGTTTTAAAGAAATATTATTTTTCAAGATAGAGACCTACAGCAGATATATTTCAAAATTATTCTCCAACTACCAATGCCATTATTAAATATCATATTACTTGAAGAGTGAGCTGATTTTATCTCCATACACAAAAAGAAACAGAACAGTATAACTGCTTGTGCTTTAAAATCTTTGTCCAAAGTCCAACATAAACAGGATTTTGTGCAATTATTCTTACCATTGTGTCACGTATTTGGCTGAGATTACAGTGTCATTGCCATATTCAGGGAATAATCAAAAAGGTAAGAACATTAAAAGTGAAGATGCTTCCAATTACCTCTAACCAAGCCAGCATGGAGCACATCAAAAAGTCCCACTCATCATCAGCCAAAGGAGCTGCAGAATATTTCAGCAACAAGGGAAGGTAACGCATCATCTCAATGTTGAAACCCAGCAATTGAGCACTTGTTTCTTTCAGACTGCTGTAATAAAAATACAACCAAAGCTTATATAGATTCATGTTGTAGACCTGAGTATTTATATTCTTGCTTTCACTCCTCCTCACAAGACAAATTTGTCTGGCACCACCATGCTGTGTCCTATGTGCTTTTGATATTCTGTCTTTCAAAGGTAGAGTTAGCTGCCAAGTCTAAAGAAGAGTCCTAAATTACAGATTCATGCATTTCTACAATTTAAACATTTGCTCAATCGATATACTGACATAAACTATGAATTTCAGCAATTTTAATTAAATAAGTGCAAGAAAAACAATCATTTTAAGTTACTGATTTAGGAAAAATTATTAGCTCTCAAGTGTGCAAATATTATATATCATATGATATGACATGATATGATATGATGTTATGTTATAGGTTTAGATTAGTAGGAAGAAATTCTTCCCTGTGAGGGAGAGCCTGGCACAGGTTGCCAGAGGAGCTGTGGCTGCCCCATTCCTGGAAGTGTTCAAGCCCAGGCTGGATGGATCTTGGAGCAACTTGGTCTTATGGAAGGTGTCCCTGCCCATGGCAGGGGTGGAACTGCATGAGCTTTAAGGTCCCTTCCAACCCAGAACACTCAATGGTTTTATGATTATTTTGAAACTTTGTTGCCTGGATTTTTCTCACTATAGTAAAAAAAAATTAATCTAACTATATTTTCACTCCTTGCTGGAAGCATTTCAAGTTACATTTTTGGGTCCAGAATTTTAAAAGACAGCTAAGTCTGGCATGCAAGTTTTTTTCCCACTACCAAAATAAACAATCAGAACTTGGAACTGAACATCCAGCAACACCTACAAAAGTTGGTCAGTTCTGAATGCATTTGACAACAGTTGACATCTTTCAAAAGCATTTACAGTGCTCCTCAGTTTCCCAGCCTTCCCGGTACTTTTCTGCAGTATGAGTTAGTGATTACCTAAAGACAGATATACTAAGCCAAAGTTTCTACAAAAGTTTAAGTATGTAATATTAGAGCAGTAGATGGCAGTTGTACAGATTGATTTTATTTTAATTAATAACTAATCTGTATTTTTAAACTCTTGTCTTAGAAATAAGAAAAAAAGTCAAATTATCTCAAAGTTGCACCTACCAGCTAAAGAGAAAGCTGTCCTCATTATCATTTTTCCAAGACATTATGATTTTCAGTACTGCAGGTAGTAGATGATCACAATCAATACTTCTATCCTTCAAGCAGGAGTTCAAAATGGAAAGACACCCAAATGCTCCTATGACATAATAAAAATGTAAACTCAATAGTCTTAATTATCAAGACAAAACAAACATTAGAATGTTTGTCAACAGAACTTAAGTTTAATATTGTAAGACAGTTTGGATAATACCTAAGCTTTCTTCTTTGAACAGTTAATCCACTAATGTCATTGTTAAATCAAAATACAATATCTAATCCAAACTTTTTAAAATAAACAGCTCCTATAAGATTAAGTGATAGTTTATAAAATCTAAAAAAAGGAAAGATACCTGCAAACAATGAAATTTCTTTGCGCTACTAAAAATACAGTAAGCTAAGCAATAATTTGGGCAGATAATTAAGACAATGCAACTGAAAGTTTGAATTCTAATATTATTGGAATGTTAATTGCAGTTCTAGTCAGAATGTTAATTTTTACTTTTAGAGTGAAGTACAACTGTTGCATTAGTACTCTTTTCCATTTTTAAGAAGAACTGTATTTATCTAGGTTTCTTGGAGAAAACGAACATTTCCAACAAGCACAATGACAAAAAAATAAGGTAAAGTATCACATATGCATAGCAAAACCAACCAAACATACCCCTGCTTCACTTAAACAAGTTCAGCAGCATTTTTTTTCAGCTGCTGAAATGAAAAGACAACATTGGAATGGTAAGCCTACAACCTACATCCCACTTAATGTGAATTTGGACATATATGTTCTGCTCAGGATTGCCTAGGAAATTGAGAAGTAATAGAAGGGAAGCACCAATTACAAATAAAAGGCCTCCATAACAGAGGTGGAGTGAGGATTCTTCCATTTTCTTCTGTTCAAAGTTTCACAGACACATTTGTTTGCCTCACTGGTTCACTTAGAAAGCCAGAAAGCCTCAACTAAGTTGAAAGAGTAGAAAACTACCACAGTAGAGATCTTTAAGATTCCTCTCAATTTCTGTATGGCACTAACACTGATCATTTTCACACCTGAAGAACATCCATTTGAAGAACTCATCTGAAATCCTGAAAACACTGCCAAGGGACAGATGTCCACAGTTTAAAGAAATCAAAGATAGGTTTTTTCAATTTAGTTAAGCACAGTTCTGTTACAAAATAAAAACCATACATTTCAGTTTCCATATAGACTGATCAGTAAGAGTATGCACAAGTACACACAAAAGCAGTAAGGGACAAAACCAGAAAGGACTTTCCTCTTAAATGACATCTAATTCATACAGATAGAAGGACTGTATGTGAGCATTTCCAAATAATTTTCTTGAAAAGCAGCAAGTTTGTGAAAACTTAGATCCAAATAGGGTGGCTATAGACCCAAATTAAGTGGCTGTATTCAAAGCAGTATCATAATGCATCTCAACCACCTCTTAGGTAATTTTTCACAGCTGCAGACATTTAATGTAGTACAGTTTTCAGCTGGAGGAGCTACTCAAAAATTATATGTGTGTAAACTGTGAAAGAGTTCTTGACAAACTATCTGAAGACAATCATGACCAGTTGGCAACAGTAGTATTTTTGCATGCTGTGTAAAGCCTAAATGGTTCACTGAAAACTTTGATGTTTACAGACATGCTTATATAAGATAGATCAAATTAGAAGTACAGCAACATCATGATGCTTTTAATAATAACAGCCTGAATATTTTCATTCTAATTTTGTATCTGGCAGTCAGGCTTTTACTTTCTGAATGAGGCAGAAAATTACAATGCCAAACAGTCTAGAAGAAAAAGGCAAATTGAGAAAGCATTTCTTTATAGGAAAAACTATATTATAGTAAATATGTTTTATCTAAAAGCAAACTTTATTACAAAATAATGTTCTTGAATTCTAATGAACTAGACTGAGGTAAGAACATACTCACCATCAGTGCTGGAAAGCTCTGCCTGTGTACATGTCATAAGTTTGGCCACACAATGGAAGACAAGTTCCTTCTTTTCTTCCTCAATTAAGAAAGATGATAAACACTGAAGTGTATGCAATCTGCCCTCTGTTAATGGAAGGAACCTATTCATACAAGCAAAACACCAAGAATGAAAGGAACACAAAAAATGAACTAGGAAGCAAAGTATCAGTTCATAATGAGGCAATATCCTCTGACATAACCAATCCCATGTGCTAAACCAAGTCTGACTTTCACATGCCATACACAAGTATCTTAATTTTCAGCTTTCAGCTGCAATGGTCAGAATCAGGATCATTTCACACTATCAACATTCACAACAAACTGCAAGTTTATAGGCAGCAGTATTAAGATACCCTTCTGTTGTCTTGAAAAGTTCTTTCCTCTCCCAGGATACAGCATTCTCAGCACGGATCACTTTGGCCATGGTTAAGGACCAGAGTCTTCCATGTTCCTCTGATCTTCAAAGAAGAAGAAATACCCTGGTTAATATATACAGATGCTCAGGGCTCACCACAAAAGCATTTGTGGTGAATCAACACACATATGGATATATAGTGGCACTCTATAAAATACAAACTGTGCCAACAGAGCTAAGAGTTGTTTCACTTGTTCTCACATACCTGTCAAATATAGTTTGCTGCAGGCTAGCTGTACTACTCAGAGTACTGAACTCCTCATATGTGATGTGCATCTCTTCTAACATATGAAGATATTCCAGAAGCAGATAAGGAGGATTCTCCAATTCTTCAATCCATTGTAGGGAATATAACAGTTCTGCAACTAATTAAATAACATCTGTTGTTTATAAATGACTACTGACTTGCATAAGCAAGAAGTTTCAGGCCAAGTTTTTGTTGTTCTTTTAAAATATGCTTTTAATGCATTAAAGATATTATTTTTACATGCAATCTCAGGTGCTTCAGAGCACAAACTGAATATTTGCCATTGTATCATAACATACCAGAGAAAAAAAAGCTACAGTAATCTGTTATAGATAGTCAAGAAATTTTAAAGCAAATTAAGCATGACATGACTCCTCTCTGTTCTCCCCCTTTAACATATATTTCGTGCAGACAAGACAGTCAATACCTAAGTCCAGAAGAAAACCAAGTAAATTTCCTAAGTGCTAGCATGTGGTTCCTTCATCAGCTTACAAAGACCCACACAATACAATTACACTTCCCATCATGGTTAGAATGCTGGAGATAGAATTGTTAATTTGATAATGCTGCATTTAATTTGAGCATTCTTGAAAATAAAAGGAAACTAGATTCCACCTCATGGAATTAAGAAAAGTTGTTGTCTCAAACTATCTTTACATTCTGGTTAAACCCTCAATGGAGGGATGCAGTTCTTGTTGCCTACTCATGCCAATGCACGGTGTGTTTTGGCAATGAACACATCTGAAGTTTTGAAAATTCATACTTCTCCCAGTTCAAAGTTCTATTGAGACAGGATGTATATAACCAAAAGAGGTCCCAGGAATATAAAATCTACTTTTAAAGGAGACCTGAACATTAAAAAAAAAAAATAAAAGAAAAAAAGGCAACAAAAAATGAGTTAATTTCTCATACCTGTATGCCAAACTTTAACTATACATTTCTAATTTTCAATTCAGGTTACAACTACTACAAAATAAAATTCCTTTAAGTTTTACCATTGTAACTTACTTATATTAGCAATTTTCTTTCTTTCAGCATCATGATTTCCATGGACTACACTATTTTTCAGTTGAAGAAGTACAATTTTACTTAATAAGGCTGAAGTACACAGATGGCCTGGAAGTTTAGTTGTGCCACACAGCTTGACAATTGATCCCAGAGGTTCGGAATTTATACTAAGCCTTCCTTCCAAAAGAGGCTTGTGCATCCACTGTAATACGTGCATAAAAAGAGTATGAAAAAATACTTTGATCTGTTTAACCTTGAAAATTCAGAATTATTAAGAAACTACCATGAAACATACACATTTGTATCAAAAGCACAATGGTGAGGATGACCCACTCCAGTGTATTAAAAACCTAACTGCACAGCAGTAATTTGGAACTGTACTGCTGCTCAGCAACAAATACATTTCTTTAGAACTCTATGTATTTTACAAGAAACTGTAGGGTTACTGGTGGCTGCATGGCAAATTTATGTCCTTCCCCACTCTCTACTCTATGTATGTCAGCATTTTGTTGATAGATAGCAAACCATATTCTTCTGCAGATATTGGTGTCTTTCACAAAATTAATCTTTATGAAGAATTAACTTCAGATAAAAACATCTTCACAATGTATACTTTGTCAGATAAAATTCCTGAACTGTAAAGCACGTGGCTGGTGTTCTGCACAGAAAAGGGTAATTTCATGGATTTGATTTTTCTCCAGTAGTACTGGATGGGTCCATAAACAGAGATTTTATCCTCCTTATAGACAAAGGCTGACAGGAACCTCTGCACAAACATATGGTACTCATAAGTGCAGTGCCATATAAGAAAGAAAGCTTACCACCCTAGGAGACAGAGGCTTGAGGAAAGATTGACCACACTGTGCAATCCATTATCATTTCCATACCTCAGAGCACAGAGACTCGTGCAATTTCCCCCACTCAATTTTGTTCGGTGTCACATGCTCAACAAAAGCTCTCACAAGATATCCAGACTGTCCATCAGCTTCCATGAGCTTCAGGAACAAATCACTGACTGCAGAGATCAAAACCTGAAGACTGAGAAAAGGAGAAAACGCTGCAAACAAGTTTGGCACTACTCATTAAGAGCCACCTGCCTATTTTCCATTGATACAATGCTCCATACATGCTGTACCAGGGGTAGTGTAAGTTCTGCTCTACCCACTGCCTCCAATAGGCTGAAAAGTTTCTCAGTAATACAAATGTCAATTAAATAAAGGCTGTTATAGCACTGATCCTGGTTTGTTTTGGAGAACGACACATTATGGAAGAGATGTGAATCCCAATTACCTTTGAACATCCAAAGAGGAACATTGAACTTGGTTCTTGACCCACAGTGCAGCTTTAAGCAAAAAGGTGCTCTGTTTCTGAGTGCCCTGAAGCTGATGCACAAGTGAATTTACACCAGACATCCAAGTGTGTTTCAACTTGCATACAAGTACATCTATTGTAGGGAAAAGAAAAAAGAAAACAAAACAATAAGTGGACAAGCAAAACTATCACAAACAGATAAACTCTAATTACAACCTACAGCATATAGCAACAATCACATGTCTAAAGGTCCTACAGTAGGAAAACAATTCTCTTTTCTGTGGTTACATGCAAAAACTATCAAAGGCACATACATAGCTTTCTTGTTGAAGAGCAATTTTAAATTAACTATGACTCACAGGTTTAATTTAATTAAGATTTAATTTAATTGAGATTTAATTTAATTGAGAATTAGAGTGATGTTCTTGTTGTCTGCTACCCTATGTCCATACAGTCTTCAAAACCACAGATCTTTCTACCAAGATGTTGAACATTCACAACATCAACATCATTTATAAAGCAGCAGTGTCTTCCAAGCTAGTACTGCCCTACTTCACTTCTATGACAACACTGAAACATTGTATTTACTTGTATTAATTTCAGTAAATGCATGTATCAATTAAACACTCTCAAATTCTGCATTCAAAGAATATAAATCAGCATCTCAGTCTGAACATGAGACATGGATAGAGAGAGGCATGGATCACAATTTGTCTGGGCAACTTGGCCAATATAAATGGTTTCAGAATAAATACATTTTATCTGTAAAGAAGCGACTGTACACATTTTTTCATAGACTCCCCAGATTGCAAAATGAACAAAAAAAAAGTTCATTTGTTGTATTTCATAGACTTTAAACAACTTCTGTAACAGTCCAAAAACTTGATATCAGGACTTGATACTATGGGCACTGTAAATTAAAGCACAGATTTTCTTATCAGTTACAGCCGCAAATGCTGAATGTATGTGAACCCAGTATTCTATCACATACTTGATTCTGTTTCATGAAAAGGAAGAATTTAGATGTAATCACCACCTATGAAAAAGCTCAGCTGAAGTATTTTTTCCAGATTACCTGTTAAGTGTGTTGCATCCTGCCTCTGAGCACACAGCTGGAAGATGGTAAGGAGCAAGTCTTCTGCGGCTGACATCAGCAAACAGCCTTTCACTGAGCTGAAAAAGCTGGAGGCCACGTCGCAGATGAAAGATACTGATGGTTCAGTATCTCCAGCTTCAGAAAGATCCTTCGCTTTAGACAGAGCTGCTTGAAGTTTATCAATAATCCTTTCAACAAAGGTTTCACCAATCAATGATTCTATTGGGCAGAGGAAAAAGACAATATGCTTTGATTGCTCGATAAACACGACCATTCAAAAATGTCATATTAATATAGACCAATTTGATTTTTATTTACTAATTTTGAATGCAAAATAAAGTGTTTCAGTCTAATGGATACCTAAACTCTTCTATTTCACAGACACCAGCCAACATTTCACACTGCTAAGTATCTTTCCTCTAAACCAGCTGAAGCAGCTTTGAAAAAGGTATTTAAGACAGAGCAAGTGCAAAGTGATCCTTCCCCCTTTTATGCCCTCCTAGCTTTTGGCAACCAACTGTGAGCCCAAGATTTCACTGTACTATTGCATATAGCCACAAACATGCTTAGATCCTTTTTCATGGGATACAAGCAAGCCAATTCCATTTTTCCTCAAACTCCACAGTATCCTGTAGCAATGAGTTCCATTATTTAATTATAAACTGTATGTAGAAGTATACTTTTCTCGGCCCTCAAGAGTGCTGCCTAAGCACGTGTTAGAAATTAATGTTCTTCCACTGAAAGAAACGATGATACATTTCTCACTATTTGCATTTTCTATACAAATTGAGATTTTATGGCTTTTAAGCACAACCCCATCCCTAATCACTTCCACTAGAAGCTGACAAATTCTAGTATGTTTTCTTGCTTCTACAAGCAGAAGCCACTTCTTGTCTAACCATCCCTGCTAGATTTCTTTGGGCATATTCTATTACATGCTTTTCAAAAGCATATAGAATATTGCAAGTGACCAAACATGAACAAGAATATTGCAGTGACCAAAACTACATGCAGTATTCCAGATATTAACTACATATTCAGTATATTGACTACATGCTGTAATAATTTTCATTTGTCCTCTGTTCTTTTCACAGCAGCTCCTAATAAACTGTATTCCTCTTTTACCGCTTTCTTACAACCTGTGGCTTACAGGGAAACACCACAATGACTGAAGATCTCTTTTTGAGTTTTAACAGGTCAGAGTCTATCATTGAATTGATACAGTTACAATTGTGTTCTTCCCATGTATACACGTAGTATTTATTGGCTTTGGATTTCTTTTGTAATCTTTTGTATCAGTTAAGCATTCAGTATCACAACACACTGCTATGGGTCTGTGAAGTTTCAGCAACAATTATCTTCCTTTCACTATTTATCCTTTTTCCCCTTTAATTCCTTTCATCATAGGCTACTGATGCATGAAAGGCTCTCCTATTCTCTCTAAGACAATCTGCTTAAGAAACTTAGATAAGAGATCTCATTTAAAAATTCTTTTGAAAGTCCACATACTTTGGTTTTAATGACTAAGTCAAGAACCACCAAAGCTCCTCAAAATCTCTTAGGCTTCAGTCAATATGATTTAAAAACAGGTCACCCACCACCCAGCAGAAAATGAACTCAGGAGTGCCTCTGGCACTAGAGTCAAAAAGCAAAGTCACTGGACAATCAGGCCTAGAACATCACACACTCACAAGCACATTTGTTGAACTCTCTTTGGAGAGAGGAAACAGGTTTTCCTGATAGTCCTTTACATCAGAAGTTCCAGTAACAGAAAAAACAATCTTAGGACACCTTTAGGATGCCTTGTCTAAGAACATGCACTACAGTGAGCTGCCTGCGTGTATTTTTGAAACTTGGAAGCACCATGAATGTGCACAGCATCCACTGACACTGAAATATGCCACCACAGGGATCAAAGCAAATGCTGAGTTTACATGGAAAACATGAAGAAAAATGAACTCCCCTGGAAGTCTATATATTAAAATTGCAAACAAATTAAACAGGATGCTATTAGCAAATTAATAGGATGCTATTAATAATAGCTATTAATTAAAAAAATCAGAATACATATACAGCATAAGAGCATACACAGAGTTTTTAAAATACATAAAAATAAATGGAAATGGCTAAAACAATTCAAAGGTCCTGTAATAAAGCATTACTAAAACACACATAGGTCCATAACAATTGACTTAGTATTCCAGTTTTGAAGGTAAATTTTACATGGTATGGTTTAAAAATTCATATTATTTTACAGCACATCAGCTGACAGATCAAGCTTACTTACATTTTCCTCAAGTTTTCAAAACTTGCAAATCCGAATCTTCTCTTTAAACATTGCCCTTGTTTAGCAATGTGGACTAAAAAAATGGCAGCTACTGCTGCAAGTTAGTGTTTACAAAATTAAATTGGATGTAGTAAACTGGCTTAAGTATAAAAAAGCCCAAAACTAAGAAACAAAAAGTCCAACAAAAAAACACCAGGAGAAAGCCTAAATGTTCTACATGAAGTATTCTGGAAGATCCCAAATTCTTTCTACCTTATGCAAAGCATAAGTGCAGCATTTACACTTCATGAACTCCAAGGATTATATATGCTCACCACTTTTAACGTGCTGCGACAACACCAGGCTCAGGAGGGTCCACATTTCTGGAGAGGCTGATCCTGATGAGGCTGCTCTAGGTTTTAAGCTCAGATGACACAGATCATCTGCCAGCATTACCAGTCTTTCTCCAAGCGTGTCTCCTTTCAGCCAGTCAGAGACTAAGGAAAGTTTCGTTGTGCCTGAGCATGCCTGGATCACAAGAAAAACATTCCCGGAATCTTTTGAGGGTATAGAATAATAGAATGATTTGGGCTGGAAGGGACCGTAAAGATCATCTTCCAAGTTCCAATTTAAGTACCAAGCCCCTGCCATGGGCAGTAAACCAGGCTGCTTCAAACCCCATCCAATCTGGCCTTGAATACTTCCAGGGATGAGGCAGCCACAGCTGCTCTGCATAACCTGTTATTAACTATTAACTTTTATTACTAAGCATAAG
Organism: Pyrgilauda ruficollis; assembly: GCF_017590135.1. NCBI lineage: Eukaryota > Metazoa > Chordata > Aves > Passeriformes > Passeridae > Pyrgilauda > Pyrgilauda ruficollis. Next base: position 4,282,883 of record NW_024515875.1, read on the forward strand.
ATTAGTATGTCAAACTTGCACACACAGAGTGAGAATTATATAATCTGCCACAAACAGCCTTCGGATTTTACAACTGAAACAACATCCCCCAACTTTCTTTTTGTCAGAGACAGCAACTTATGGCTGGGTCAGATCTCTACTGCAGAGTGAAAAAGTCACCTTCTGAAAAAGCTTCCTTTAAGTTTCTCCTCCAGCTATAGAGCCCAGGAAATTCCTACACCGGAATTAGAAAAATAACTTCTGGATGACCAAGTTGGCTGAAATAAAATCTATTTAAAACACAAAAACTGTTTGCAGCACCTGAATTTCTCTAAGAATAAATAGAAGGTCACAAAAACTTTATTTTGCTGATGAGCCACTGTAAGTTACAAAATCACAAAAACTCAGTATTCCTAAAATACACAACATATGTGAGGGAAGATCCTGTGGTCTATGTACTGGACTGTAAGTCAAGGGCTATGACTTCTTGTCCAAAAATTCATCATACACTTCCTATTTCATCCCATGGAATTACTTAAGTGTCAGTTTGTCAATATTCAGTGGGAAAAAATGGAATACTACCGTTTCCTTATAAGCACTTTGTAGGGATGATGATATAAATAATAATTTAAATTATTGGTCTAATCCCCAGCTCCATTCTCTCTAGCTTAGAATAGATGATCCACAAATCAGGAATCCCTCTGGATCAAAAAGCAAACTGACCCAAAACAGACAGGACAAAGATTCTTTTGTTTTGGCATCATCATTTAATTTTTAAGACTGTCCCCAGTCTTAAATGCATAAAATGCATTTAAATCAAACACTACTCTGAAAGAGTAAGATTTTCAAACTATGGAAATTACCACTACAAACACATGTGAGTCTCAAAGCTGACATCAGAGAATTATTAAAAATTACACATAACAAGAACAAAAAAAGATCTTAGTATTTACCTTTTGAATTATCTGGAGAAAAATAACCCACTTCAGATCCATCTGAAAAGAAAAACAAAATTCCCTAAGTTTTAATAAAAATCTTTGCTGAACAGGAAGCAATAAAGCCATTTTATCTGTTCTGTAGGCATAAGTAGAAGCTGATAAAATTCAGTAACAAAGTTATTGATTGTATCATTTTTGTCTTGCAAATCTTTCTCTCCCACAAAATTCAGTAAGGGACTGTATTTATATGAAAGGCTACCAATGACTACTATTAAAGTACTCTGTATAAAGAAGCAAGAGCACAGAAATTATGATGATACTTTTAAAAAATTATTTAGACCATATAGAAAGGGACAGAACCTTTCACCACAACCCTATCATGTCCAAATTTCCAAAAACTACCTTCCTTACCTGCAGAACTTAACCCAAATTCATGTACAATTATCATCCATGCAACAGTGCCAAAATAAGATTATTAGTGAACCATAGCCCACAATAACAGTAATGACTCTGATAAAAATTAACAACATCATGTACAAGTCATACCTTTGTTAAATCATCAAGAATGACTTTCCTTTCATCATTATTGTTGCAACAATGAAGTACACTGTATAAAATATCAACCAGGAAATGGGTGTCTTTTCTCCAGTCTTCTTTCAGCCAGGTTATTAAAGTCAGATACAGAAATTGTACACATGGACTTCGGTTATGAGCTTTCACTTCATTTTGTGATTCAGCCTGAGCAGGTCTTACATCTTTTCCCTGCTCTAGAAGTACTTGGAAAACTCTGTTTGAGGAAAAAGTGTTGAGCAGGGCAGAGAGAAATTTCAAATGCTCTTCTGACTTCTGTTCATTGACATACACAATGCTCAGCTCAGCCAGGTTGCAGACTAAGTTCTCCAGAGGTTCTTTCCTTAGACGTGACGTTCGCTGCAAGTCAGCCTGAATTTCAGAGTCACCATTTCTCACTTCCATCAGCATTCGACTCTCAGTGCTCCTTTCAGATTCAACCTCATCTGTAAATCTGATTTTTAGAGATTTTCTATTGTTTGGTTTCATAGCACTCTTCGGATTCTGAAGAATTTCTAGCATACCAGATATGGCAAACAGTAATTTCTTGTCAGCATCCAACCTATCAACATGAAGTATACACATTTTTAAAAGATGGCCCCAAAAATCTGACAACAGTTTCTGGAAAACTTTATCTGTGCCATCATCATTGGAGAGTTCTGCTTTAGCTTCCCAGGAACTCAGCATTTCTGCTATTTGATAAAATAATGGTCCACTTTGTAACTTGGGCTCCTTAAGTACAGTATTGACAAAAGGCATTAGCTATAAAGACAAAAAACATGTATTAAAGAACAGTGATCCAATTTATAAAATCATTTTACTCTTTATAATGCCAAGATATTATATAATTCTGAAAAACATTCTGGAAGCAACTCTGCAAATATCAGAATTATTTATGTTTGAACATTTTATAAAAACATACAGGATGGGAGACACTTTTTCCCCCTTAAATATAACTGTAATTGCACAGTAAAAAGGATGATTTCATAGGAAGAAAAAACCCCTAAATTCAGTAACCTTACTTTTATTACACATTGCTATCTACAACTCCCTGAAAGGAGGTGGGGGTGGGTCTCTTCTGCTGGGTCTCAAGTGAAAGGATGAGAAAGAATGGCCTTAAATTACAGCAGGGGAAATTCAGACCAGGTATTGAAAAACAAAAAAATCACTGGAAATGTGGTCAGGCATTGGAATAAGTTGCCCAGGGAGGCGGTGCTTAAGAGACACCTGGATGAGGCTCTTGAGGACATGGTCTGGGGGTGATTTTGCTGGTACTGGGCTGACAGTGGGACTGGATGACCTCAAAGGTCTTTTCCAGCCTTGACAATTCTGTATGGTTTTTTTCCATAAAATCTAGGGAAACTCTCAACAGAGAAGTAAATCCTCACCTAAAATTCACATTTCTCTTTAATATTGACTTATTAAATGTACACACAACATGTATTTCTGATTAATACCTGGTCACATATAAGCATTTGATGAATTTGGCTTTGGTCTTCTTCTCCTTTCTGTAGTACAGCAAAACACAGACACTCCGTAAATGCAGTTATAATTGCTGAACTTTCTGAAGGACTAGCTATTGTCCTCTCACTTGACAACCTGTGAGAGGACACAGAAGAAACCAAGTAACCCAGCTTCCAAGAAACCCAGTATGAATGTTATCAATGTACCCTCAGTTATCCTGATCCAGACACTACTATGAGAATACAGGATCATAGAGTCATTTACAGGAGTCAGATCAAAATAAAGTCACTTTAGAAAGTTGATAAACCCAAGCATTTAACAGAACCTATATCAAAATAAATTCTTCATTCGGTCTTAGCATTCAGAAAAAAAAAAGATCTATGTAAACAGAGAAACCATATACAGCCTAGCACCCTGTCTCCTGTTTCAGACGGCTGTCAAAACTCTTCTGCAACTTTCCACACACACCACAGAAGTTCAGAGAGTGTCACTTTTTGTCATTGCAGGAAAAAAAATAAGAGGAAGAAAATAAAAAAGAGGAAAAAAAAGAAAACCACCTAAAGACAGTCTCCCCAGTTTTGAGTCAGAAAACCTGCAATTTCTTTGCTTTTTAATGAATATTAGATCACAAATGATCACAGAAATAATTACAATCATTGTACTACCTGTAATAAAATTCTATACACGTTTCAAACAAACCCCTACATAACTCTCTTCTCCAAGAGCTCCGCTAATTTCCACACCAACATCAGCAATGATTTTTTTTTCATTTTTTTAAAATAAATTAAATTTCAGCATTTCATTAAATAATTTCTATATGCTTTTGAGTATGCAATGCACAGGTGCACATTTAAATTACATTTGATAGAAAGGTGGTTTTGAGGTATTTTAAAGGCACAAAGCACAAGCAGTTCCATCCTTTAAAAACAAGTATCATGAGAATTACAGTACATGCATAAGGAAATGTCACTATCACAAGGCTAATCCCCTGATTCTTAATTATAATAATGTTCCATATTCAAATTTGTCATGGAATAAACACAAAGCTTTGACAAGGAAAGATAAGAAAGCTTCATGTAAGGAAGATGTAGTAAAATCAAAAGGAAAGCTGAAGGTTTAAGATGACAGGAACAGCCACAAAGGACTGACTCCAGTTTTGGATTTTGAAAATAATTTAAAAAATACCATCTCATTTATCTTCAAATGCTTAAAGATTAGTTTCTTTATTTCCAAATGTAAAAGAGACTGATTCCAAATAAATAAATTTGTGGTCCGTACCCTTGAATTATAGAGCTGAAAAAAACTCTGAAGTATTCCAGCTTCGGTTCCACAACGTCAGGAGGCACCTTGCTAATGAAGGGCAAGAGGTTTGGGTAGATCACAGTAGCTAATCCTCGCCCACCTCCTTGAAGCACTGTCCAGAGCTTTGGCAGAACTCCTTTTCTGGCATTTACATGACTCCAACAGTCCTACAGAAAGAAATTCACTTACTATAAATTAATCAACAATATGTTGCCTCAGAAGAACCCCCAAGGTAGCCATTTAACCTACATCCCCATATTATAGCTGAAACAAGTAATTGTGAAATTTAAATTCTGTTAAGTTACTCACCTGCCAGTATCTTTAAAATCACTTTCTCCCTATTTTGGCTTGTGAAGTTAACATGATAAAACTATTTCTGCACTGTTTAAAATCAATTGACCTTTCTTATTAGCCAACTGCAATTAAAGGTTTCTCTTTAATCATGCTTTCATGATGCTCCATAGGAATCACTATGGTAATTAATACTGTATTTAATTTTGAGTTCTCATTACCAAGGCAAACCAATGACTGAGTTCGGAAGTATCACTAACTGCAAAACTCTCTTCAAAAATTTTCTGATGGTTAGAAATTGCTTTGGCACTTCCCCCTCCCTAATTTTTTTTTTGTCATCTATTTTATTTATTATCATATCTATTATAGTTCAAGGTACCTATATTTATAACAAGCTGAACAAAGACTATTTAGGGGTTTTTCTTCAAGAATACTTCTTCCAGTTCATTCCAGCAGTTGCAAAAGGGAGCTGCAGCATTAAACCCTCAAAGCACCCCAGTCTATGGTAACAACTCATCCTGCTAATAAATTCAAAGCCAGTGTTTCACTTAAGGAACACAAAAAAAGCCCAAAAATCTATAGAACCCTTACGTTTGAAGGGGAAACAAACTAACCAAAAATGCACTGGAGGTCTTTTTCGTAACTGTCTTTAACAAAGAAAAAGGTTTTAAGCATTATTTGACTTACTAGTAACTACATTTAATGAAAAGGTTTCAGGTTAATCAACTTAAATTCATGAAACAACTCTAATTTTCAGATATGCTGGACATGATATATTTGGAAGTTACACTGAAAGAAGGAGGATGTACCCTTATGGAGTTCCTTTTATTAATCATAAAGAAAACCCAGTCAAGACTGTCTTCCTAATTCTACACAGAGAACAACACTTGGTGAAAAGTTAAATTTGGTGAAAATATCTGCCCCTTACCCGTCCCACATTACCTCAATAGTGGTGATAGTATAAAGCACTGCTTCCCAAAGAGCAGGACACACCACTGCATCACTGTCATCAATGCTGAGAAGAACAGCAGGACAAACTCTTGGTGCTTCAGCTTTCACCACCTCAGGCAAGTGCTGGCAAAAAGCAGAAATCAGCTCAAAGAAAGCTGAGCGAACCTGGCAGAGGCCACAGAAGGAAAAACAGAATTTGTCACTACATGTAGTTAGTAAGATTACAACACACCACGCCCGTATTTTATCACATTAACAAAGGTTAAAATATTACTAAAAACCAAGAAAAACAAAGCAGTTGTTAAACAGTCTTACCAAATATTTTAATGCAATTTGTTTAGTAATGAAATGCCAGTCAAAAGTTGTATTTTTATATACTTCTCAAAAGCCATTTTTTCCAAAAAGCAACTTAAAAGCTTTTAAACAAAATACTATTGCATTAATTCATCATTCTATCTAGAGACTAAAGACCAGTAAAATTGTTTAAAAAATGAAAACCCCAAAGCACTAAGAACATATGCTGTAAGCTGACAGAGTTTGTATCTTTCACATGAATTTTAATGACGGCAGATTGCAAAAAAGTAGATCATGATGATATGAAAATAAAAATTTAGCCCACTAGATAAATTTTCAAGCAATATTGTCTATATTGAGTTTGGCGGATTTTTTTAACATTTAACATTAAGTCTGGTCAGATATTAGTCCCAGATCAAGAAGATTTATAATTATTTTAACTGTACAGTTTCTTTAGCCTTTCTGGAATCTACCTAGAAACCTGAAGGCTGTTTCAAACCTAAGCAAAGTACCAAGTTCATCCTTGTAGAACACAAGTAATTAATACTTCCTTAGGTTAAGGGCATTACCTTTAATAAAAACCAAGTAAAATAAAGAAGAAATTAAAAAGTCACCTGTGATACACTGTTTTTGCTATATTTCCAAAATTTATTTTGGGACAGAAGTGACATTAACTTTTCCTCCAATGAATGCATCTCTTTCTTTGGCAACATGCTGAGCAACTTTTTTAAAGCTAACAAGGAAGAGGTCAGAATCCGGAAAAATTTGGCTTCCCTTTCTTCTTCTGGTACAGTTCTCAGAAAGCAAAACAAACAAAAAAGTTAAAAGTAGACCGCAAATAAACCAGCAGGCATGCCAAGTTTGTCTAAACTAAACTGCCTTCATTTTTTTTGTGTTTGTTTTTTGAACGAACATTGCCAGCAATGTCAATACATAAACTTTCCATAGGTTCTACATTACACTATAAAGTGTTAGCAAAAAAGATCTCATCTTCCAGCTACTCACAAATGATATTCTTAAAAGAGCTAAAACAAAATTAGGTAACTGATAACACTTTCAAAACCATTTATACTTAATTGTTGTAGTAATAAGCAGCTGGGACTCAGTTTTTTCATGCAGAAAAAGCTGACTGTTTATTCACAAAGCTCATATTGATAGGAAATATCAGAAAGTACTGTGTTAGACATAACTGGCTAACAACACACTGCCACTCAGTTTATTGGTCAGTAAATGGCTAGGGTGTCCATCTGTCAAATCTCTCCATTTTTGGTTAGTTTACATATTTTGTTCACTGTTTCCTATGAGACAGATTTTTTTGTTTATTGTAGGTGCAAACAGCTCTCTTACCAGAATAGTCTGTTGTGTTAACTGCCTATATTTTTTATGATTTTTCACATGGGAAGTTAGCTAGCTGCACTTAGAAGAAGTAACAGGCTAGCTGGTAATTCAGCAGAGCAAGGCCTGATTTTATAGAATAAATATACATTATATAATAAATAATATCATATTAATATTTCACATAATAAATTATATCTATGTATCTATATAAAAAGCCTTTGTTTTATAATAGCTCTACTTGTATGCAACACTTAAGTCCCAAACAAAGTTGCTGAGATCTGGATTCAAATTATTCTGTCTCCTGAAATAAAAATAAATTCACTACTTCCAGGGACAGAGAACCCAATAAAGACCAAGATTTAAAGAATTAAATATACATTTAAGCAGGCAAACATACTGAGGGTCACTGAGTGTATCAGCTGTTTCCTTCAGAAGGTGATCTTGAAGTACCTATGGGGGAAAAAATCATGCATATAAACACAAAGAAATCTAATACTTATATGTGAACAATATAGTTCCACACATTATTCAGACAGCCCCACAATAAAATTTCACAACCTCTGAGTTGTATTTCTAATATTTTTAGACATGCTAGTAAACATGCTAGAAGAGAATCTGACTCATGGTGAACATAGTAGCTGTGGTACTGTCTGCATTGAGTCCTCCTAACACTTAGTAAATTGCAGCCCTATGCCAAGGTGCTCCTGCTAAAAAGAACCCAAACTGAAGCAAATCAAATCAGTTAGGTTTGCACACGATGGGCCGCAATGCAATCTTTGAACTTTTTTTAATTCAGTCCATTGAGTTTCATATCTGACTGGCAGAAGAGCATAAAGGCCAGAATTAAACTTGCAGATGCTGAAACACTGCTCAGCATTCTGTATTCTTTTTCACTATAGCTAAACTACTCCAGCATCATTATTCCAGCTGTCAGCAACATTATGTGTTGACTGAACATCATTACATAGGAATGCACACAAGGAAATTCACTATTCATTCCTTTGGTTCCAGTCATTCTCATCTCAAGTCCAAAAAAAAAAAATATGTATTTTTTTCTCTGCACTCATTATTTTTCTTTTTCATATTTCCTTATGAAAGAAATTCTTCCCTGTGAGGGTGGTGAGGCACTGGCACAAGTTGCCCACAGAAGCTGGGGCTGTCCCATCCCTGGAAGTGCTCAAGGCCAGGTAGGACAGGGCTTGGAGAAACTGGCTCTAGTGGAAGGTGTCCCAGCCCATGGCAGGGGGTGGAACATGAAGACCTTTTAAAAGTCCCTTCCAACCCAAACCATTCTCTTCACAGGGGCAAAGTTTCAGGCAAGAAAGAAATTTAACTGTGAAGAACAGATGGGGGAAGGATGACTTTTAAACTCATAACAGAAGTTGACATATACAAAGCATTAAAGAAATACAAAAGTAAACTCACATTAAGAATTTCATCCTTACAGAACACTAAGGCTTCAGGTTGTTTGCTCGAAGGAAAAGCTTTTTCAAAAGCTACTTTTGCAGCAGAAGCAGCAGGGGAGTAAGTGTCACACTGAGCAATCAGCCAGTAACCCATTATACTTTTTAAGTAAGGAGCTAAGTGTTTTTTTACTTTAAGAATCAGTTGCTCAAAAGATTGCTGAGTTGCTTCTCGAACACGGCGATCATGATCCTGTTAAACAAAGAAAAGAAGGAAAAAAAGAGAAAGGTTTGTTGGATTAAGAAATCTACCTTTGATTTCAGGTACTTCAAAGCAAAAGTGGTGATTAAAAAGCCATGTTTGCAATTAATTGGATTTGAAACACAGATTTGAAAATACACACCAATGACAAAAAAGTTGTGGTATCCCACGGAATGGGGAGAGTCCTAATTTAGTAGCATCATATTACCAAACTGTTGGACATTCAGATTGTAACCTTTCCCTGACATCCCTAACAACAGTTTTTGTTTCCAATTTATACAAACATTTTACAGACAGACAAGAGGCAGGAGAAACAGGAAGCCTTGAAGACATCTTCTGAGTTAGAACTATCATAAGCTATCCTTTATTTGAATATGAATTTACAACATCATGATTTTCCATACTTTTGACTCCAGAAAGAAACAGCAGGAATTACTCCAATGGGTAAGAACAGTAATTCATTTTGTTCCATACCAACAACAGTAGGCATTCTAGACAGCTTAGAAATAGAATAAATAGATAAGAAACTTGTTGCTAATCTGGCTGCACATGGTCTTTTCATATTTGGGTTAGGGTTTTTTTTTTTAATGTTAAGTCAGGTCAGATATTAGCCCTAGATCAAGAAAGTTTATAACTATGTTAACTCTCTAGCCTTTTTGGAATCCACATAAAAAAACTTCTCCTAAGAAATATCGTACCATCTTTTAAACATAAAGGTCTAACTGACCTATCAAGGAAGAACAGCCCACAATCAACAGTTCAAGATTCCACCCACTACCAATAATGAAATATGTCCACAAAAAGAGCAGTATTTTCCTTCAACGTGATGTTTCTCCTAGAACAAGTCAGTAATTCCAACAAAGGTAGATACGTCAACAAAGACCACCTCAGAGGTAGTCACAGGAAGTAGACAGATAAGTTTCTAATTTAAATACTTCAGTACTTACCAGTGAAATTTTACAATAAATTCTTGGCCAGTAAGGAAGAACACCTTTAACAACTTCTGCTTCTCTTTCCTTGCACATCATCCCAAACTCTTGCATAGCCTAAAATCAAAACATCAAGAGCATGACTTAAGAAGTCAGGTAGATATGTTCTGTAATTTACCAGTTTGTATCCGAAACTGCAACTCCCTTTTCCAAAAATCAAATAATTTCTTGCAAATGAGCACCTACAGATTGCATGACAGCCTATCCAGGATATCCATCTGTATTGCAGTTCTAGCAAATCCACCAAAGTGAAATTAGTTACTTCCTCTCCTCCCTTAAGAAAACTGTATTATTCTCCGATTAAAAAAAATAAATTATGGGGGGCAAAGGATACACTTACTTTTAACTTGGTTGTGACATCCCTTTTAGAAAGTTTTCGCAACACCATTCGGAAATCAGCATCCACAAGGCTGTTTACTTCCTCTGCTCCTTGAATTGCAGGAACATATCCTAGATCGCTCTGAGATGTTCCGAAGCCGATAAACCCAGGCACTGTTCCACGTTCTTTGGCAAGGAGCTCTGCAGCTCGGCCGCTGCTAGAAGGCTGACAAAAGAAAAGGGACAGGAGTCAATTATCGATTTAATTTTATTTTGCACAAATTATGCATTTGAAAATATGATCCTATTTTTATTTTATAATTAACCTTCCAATTAACATAAAGCCTCTCAATGAAGAGTCCACCTGTGCTTTAAACACAGAAACCTAGAAAATTATTCTTCTCTTTAGGATCAGGCTGAGAAATTTGGGGCTGTTCAGCCTAGAAAAGGCTCCAGGGAGCCCTCATAACATCCTTCCAGGATCAGCAGGGAGCCTACAAGGAAGCTGGAGAGAACTCTTCATCAGGAACCGTAGTGATACGACAAAGAGGAATGTCTTCAAACTGAAACAAAATAGGTTTAGACTACATATGAAATTCTTGCCTGTAAGGGTGGTGAAGCCTTGGCACAGGTTGCCCAGAAAAGCAGGGGCTGCCCCATCCCTGGAAGTGATCAAGACCAGGTTGGACAGGGCTTGGAATAAGCTGGTCTAGTGGAAGGTGTCCCTTCCCATATCAGGAGGTGGGACTGGATGAGCTTTAGTCCCCTCCAACCCAAACCACTCTGTGAGTCTATATGATGATTCTATGAATCAGAATTCTCTTTTCTCATAATGCATGAATATTTATGGAAAATTTTCTCGCTTTTATTGCTTTACATTGCTTTTTCGCTATACAAAAAAAGCCTAACAGAAAATTCCTTCTGCAAGCAAACAATTTATTAAGAATCTAGAAACAATTTATTAAGAAACTGTTTATCCTCCTTCACTGTTTCTGGCTTTCTAGTTTTTATCATGGGCCAATACAGCTCCCAGGGAATGCTCCTTTATTCTCTGAACAAATAAAAACACACAGACATAAAGGATTCTCCCAGCAACCAAGCGGCCAAAAATTATTTAGACAAATGGAGCAAAAGCATACACATGTAACAAATATAATAAACACCATCATACAGTGTGTGTTTTGGAGCTCAGCACCACTTCTAATTTACCCCATTTGCCCATTGTATTATTGGCTGAGGTTTGTTTCAACCACGCTCTTTTAGAAAACTACCCCAAAACTGACTGATGCTTAAATGTCTTCTGGGACACCTCACAACGCAAATACCTTTTATTTCCTAATGGCAGCAGCAGTTTTGTGAGCTTGTGGGGTTTAATCAATCTTTTCTGCATGTGAGCTGTTAAGGATATGCTGCTTTGCGTTCTCTAGTCTTCCCTAAATCCAGGGAGGAATTAGGGAACCTTAACACCAGACTTCTCCCACAATCCTGAGTGACAGGGCAGATATCACGTCATCTCTGGCCTTTTGGCAAGAGTGTATTCTAAAACTCTGCACAGGAAACCACACCGAATGTACCTCCGGCACCTTGCTGAACCTACACCCGCGGTGATTTTTCTCTCCCTCTCCGTACAAATACCACAGCAGCAGCAGTCACATTCCCCTAAAGCACGACCCAGGCCCAGAGGCGGCCCCGGGCCCGGCCCCAGCGACCACAACCGGCCCCAAAGACCGCGCTGGCCCGCCGAGGGAGCCGCGCTCCGGCAGCTCGCGGCCCGCCACCCAGGGCAGCCGGAGTGCCAGAACCGCGAGCCCCCGAGCCCTGGGCCCGGCCCTGCCAGCCCGCCCGGCCCCGCTCACCCGCAGGTTGCCCTTGGTTCGCTGCTTGTTCTTGCCCCCCATGGCGGCGGCGGCGGCGCCGGGAGCAGGGCCCGGCCGCAGCCACCGCGGGCACCCCGACACTTCCGGGGCGGGGCCGCGCGGCGCGGGAGGGAACCTGCCTCGGAGGGCCTCAAACTCAACAGTATCCTTTAAAGAAATAAACCTAAATCCATCGATCTTAAACTTCCAGCGTCCCGGGGGGCCTTTACGGAGCCGCAGCGTTCTTGTACAAAGACTTGGATTTGGGAAAGTTTCACCCACGCTTGTCGAATGGTGTCGCTGTGAAGTATCCCTACAAGAGGTGTGCAAGTCCGTGCCAGAGTTAGCGATGAATGTCAGCGATTTTACAGGATGTGTACAGAAACATTTAATCAATATTTAATAAAAATATTTAATCAAAAGAAACCAATGTCTGTTTTTTCTACCACGGGATTTATATACAGTATCTGCAAAATTAGCATTCATTGATACAACTTTGTTGAAATCCCACTCAAAAACACACGCAACATAATGCACTTCATACTACAGGACTGAAAACTTGGGAACTCAGAAGGCTGAGGATCGTTTCAGAGTTTTTGAGCATGCTGTAAGGGAACCCGATCCTTGGTACACTGCTGCTTTTACACAAACCAAAATAACAGATGGAGTGGAGGCACCATGGTATCTGTCTTACCTGCACACACACTTTTACCTACAGAAAATTCTTATGCCTTAGAGTAGGCATCCTAATTCATCTTGGTAGCATGAGTAAGACTCTTGTAAACTTGCTCCCTCCCTTTGTTCTTTTTTTTTTTTTTAAATAAAATAATGATCTCATGGCTTACTAAACTTTCAAGTTGAAAGTAGAAGACTGTTTAGAAAAGAAGTTTTCATGAAGCGTCTGTAAACAGTAACAATTAATGTAAACATTGTGTTCTCACTCCTGAGAGACCCACACTGCAATTTTGTCTTTTCTTATTTGTATATTCATTCACCATATTCCATCTGTTCATCCATCTACAATTCTGTAACTGTCCAGTAGGTTACCAAACACATTTTCTTTCATTTTGTGTAGGTATGTATCCTAAATCTTCTTAACACCAGAAAGTGCATAAAGGATTCATATAGTCATTTTCATTATTTAGGATTTCGCTGGATATTTGTTTATATTGAAAACTGGCTTCATCACATGAATCATGAATTATTAATTCCCGCTCTGATCAACTGTTGCAGAAAAGCTAAGGAATCTGTTAAGATTACATTAGAAATGTAGCTGCTGGTGTCTCTGCTGTTCTTCAACTCCTTGAATGCCCTTCAACCCCAAAGTACATTTGAAATATGTCAGCACATCCTTTTTCTTCTAAAAAATTATATAGTTGCCCTAAGTCCATATGATTTCCCCGAGCACCATGTGCATCAAAACATTTTTCTTCCAAAGTGGGGAACTTCCGTTGCTTCTGGATCTCAGCATGTCCTCCACCTTCCAAAGAAACATCTTCTCTGTGCCGAATAAGGATTCTTTTCCATGTTAATCTTCTTATCCTGAAAGCAATTGAGGAAATATTAATCCACCTATAAAATAAAGACTGTTTTGGGAAATACTATGGAATAAATACCATCACAAAAGTCAGTAAATTCTATTTGTGTATATATATCTTGACAGAGATAATGGTTCATGAGCTGGTCACAGAAATACTACTCACATGCAAACACTCTCATAAGCAGAAGCTTGGGGGTTTTTTATCTCCTCAGGACTGGAAAACTTTAATGCTATTCCTCACAAAATAATTAATGAGGATGTGGTTTCTATTTCAGGGCTCACTTCTGCCTTTCCTGTGCTAAGAATTCTCATACACTCCTAGCTGATACAATCAAATTACAATGCTTATTTAGTCTGCACCACCCGGAAGTATAAGAGATGTAAGCAGAATTAAACACAAATGGAAAATGATATAACAGCACACATATCTAACACAACTGGGGTACTGCAGTCCATCTCTATAAAAGTGAAACACAGAGGAAAATAAAACAGAAATAAATGTGCATCCTGCAGTACCAGTTTCTTTAACTATTGCAACCGACAGTGCAGTGGATATTCAGAGTTGTACATGCATTATTATAAACACAAATACTTTACAGATCTTCACAGCTTGGCAGGTGGTTGAATTTCCCACCTTCTGGCCACATGTACAACATGACAAAATGCAATATTCTAACTACTAATGGCATTTCAGTATAAAGAAGAACTAACCTTGACCAGAACTCTTCACAACTACTTTGTAAACCTTCTACACAAACAACACCTGGTTTCCCTGGCATGCAAAACCCTGACAGAGAGAGCTCCTTGGCCCAGTCAACAATATTTTTTCTTTTTTGCTTGTTGTAAATGTGATGACTGTAGATCCACAATCGAGTGAACATGGTGACTTCTGGCTTTGTGGCATCTGAGGCTGTCATTGGGAAGGATGAAAGATCTTTGTCAATGTAACCAGCTGCATGGTCTTTCACCCATTCCCTCGCACTCAGCATGCAGGGCTCGCCACTGAAGTTTTGCATCAAGTACTTTTTTAGATCAGAGTTTAGGAGAATCTGCTGAGAGCGGCTCAATAATGATGACCTAAAGAAAAATATAAATGCATATAAATATAGATGTGTTTACAATTTACCATGTTTTTAAAAACACAGAATAACAGAATCCTTAGGTTTAGAAAAGACATCCAAGATCAAGTCCAACCTTTGACCAATGATCACCTTGTCAACCAAACCAGTGCACTGAGTGCCATATCCAGTCATGCACTGACCACCTCCAGGGAAGCAACTCTAGCACCTCCCTGGACAGCTCCTTCCAATGACTGACCAACCTCTCCATAAAGAAATTCTTCCTTATGTCCAACCTGAACCTCCCCTGGCACAGCTTGAGGCCATTTCCTCTTGACCTGTCACTGGTTCCCTGGGAGAAGAGGCAATCTCCACCTGCCCACAGTCTCCTTTCAGGTAGATCAGGTAGAGAGTGATAAGGTCCCCCCAGTCTCTTTTCCCCCAGGCTAAACCACCCCAGCTCCCTCAGCTGCCTCTCATTAGGACTTGTGTTCCAGACACTTCCCCAGCTTCATAACTTTTGAAAAGTTTTGCTTCAAGTTGCCAAGAAAATCAGACATAGCTAGGCAATACACACTTGCTATTGATATTTAACTCATATTAGCTATGAAAACATCTTAATAATTATTTTATTGGTGTGCTAGCTCTTGAATTCACAAACAGCACTACCAATCTGTAAAATAAAATCAAGAAAAAGGTACTTGAAAAGTAAGTATGGTGGCTGAACTAATTTCCTGTAATACACAAGTCTACTTCTCTAAACAGAAATAAAAAGAACAGAAGGCTGGAAAAAACAGCATTGTGACAAGGGAAGAGTAAGACCTTTGATTATCTTTTCTTCCCTTTAATTAGTCTTAAGCTTTATTAAAATAGACAAGTCTTTTTTCTTGAGCATCAGACCTATGAACAGTATCTACATGTAACCCTTCTGTACAGGTGATGGCTCCTTCACCCTTTTTCCCTTTCCCTCACTTATTTGCTGAGCACAACAGAGAAATCATAAGCTTGTATATTTGTTTTGTCTTCAGCACTGTTGTCAACCTGTCTCAATTCGGCAGTAATCCATCAAAAAAAAGGACTGCTTTCTCTGATCATAACCGTGTTTGTGCAATACACTTTAACTTATAAATGTTTTTATTTGCAGTTGTACCTCACAGTAATTTCTGGGAGAACAGCTGGATATTTAAATGGTAAAGCACAGGCCATAGAGAATTCCACCTAAAAACAAATGAGGAAATGTTTACTTCATGTAAGCCATAAAATCCCACAAAGTAGTATTAAAAAAAAAAAAAAAAAAGTTGTTTACAATACCGTAGAGGCATTAGGCACCTCTTTCTTTACATTCAGTATAAACTGAACTTTTGAAGATGGCACCTCTGCAGACTCATTTTCAACATAGTGTTTCAGTTCAGCTAGAGCCAGTTGGTCTGTGACAGCAAACTCTTCCTCATAAGGAAACATGCTAGACAGTAAATCTAACTCTGAAATTTGTATCTCTGCTTCTTCTTGGTTGGCCATTTTTGTTGTTCCCTGAGCAAAGAAAAATATAGGGAAGAAAGACATGGCTTGAATATGGGACAAAGTTCATTAACTACTCCTATGCAAATCATGTTACAGAATCACAGAATACACTGAATTACAAGGAACTCACAAGGATCCTCGAGTCTGACTTCTGGCCCTGTACAGGACAATCCTAAGAGTCACCCTGTGCCTGAAAAGCATTGTCCAAATGCTTCTTGAGCTCTGTCAGGCCGGTGCAGTGACCACTTTCCCGGGGAGGCTGTTCCAGTTCCCAACCACCCTCTGGGGGAAAGAACCTTTTTTTTAAACATCCAACCCTAAACCTCTCCTGACTTCATGTCCTGCCCTCGGGTCCCGTCACTGGTCGCCAGAGAGTGCCTGCCCCTCCACTTTCCCTCCCGAGGACGCTGTACACTTAACGCACATTAATAGCTATGAACAAGCCCATCGTGTCTGCCACGCAGTCTGGCTCACACACACTGACAGCCCACGCAATTTCCACTGCCCTGAGGTGGGACAGGACGCGATGGCGTCTTCCCACAGGGCTGCTACTCGGGTGTCCTGAGCGCTGGGGAGCCTCCCCTGCCCCTCAACCGCTCCGCCACCACACCGCTCCGCTCCCCCGCGGACAACACAGGAGAGGAAAGCGAGCAAGTGTGGCGCCCGCGCATGCGCGTACACATCCCTCGCCCCACCCCCGGTCACGGCCCCACAATGCAGCGCGCCAGAAGCACGCATGGCAGCCGATGACCGCCGCCTCTCCACCGGCTATTGAGGTAAGAGGTTGTCGTCTGCCCTGTCTGGTGGAGTCATGCGCCACCAAGTTGTTCGCCCCGTCGCACCGACAGGTGAGGGACGGGAACCCCCCAGGGCTGCCGCCGCGCTCCTACCGCCGCCGCCACTCTCCTCCCAGTCCGGGACCCGCTCCGCCGGCGCACTGCAGCTGTCCTTTCGACCGGGACGTGTGGGGCTCCTGATTGGCTGCGGCAGTTGTCGGTCATGGCGTGGGCCAATGGGAAGCAGGCAGGGCCGGGTCATGGGGCCGGGCCGGGGCCGCAGGCTCGGGGCTCTCGGCTCGCCTGCGGCCGGCACGGGAAGTGCCGGCTGGCGACGGCGTCCTGCCTGCTGCCCGCCGCAAGCCGGGGCTGCCCCCAGCGAGCCTCCCAGGGCTTTTTTCCAGAGTGTCAAATGCAGGTGCGCGTTTGGTCGTTTACAGACCGCTCTGTCTTATTTAAAAAAATATATATAAAACGCTTCAGTCGTTTAGGCTGTGCATTCCTCGTGAGGGCTTTGCCGTGGTGCAGAGCCAGTCGGACAGGTCTGCCCAGGCATAGCTTGGGTTAAATTAACAGCCCCACGTGGTGATGCTATCCTGCATTCCCGGCAGGAGCAAGGACAGTTTGGAAAGGATTTTATTAATTAAAATTGTTTATACAAGATCAAGTGTTGTAGCTTTTTGCAGAAAAATGTGTTGGGTGAACAGTTGCTCCTTTTTTTTAACAAGTTGAATGCTAAGTTGCAAAAGTTGGTAATTCTGCTCTCGGTGACGTGGCTGTCAAGCCACCATCAACAATTGGGTCATCTGCCCTGAGAGTATGGTCATGCAAACATGCTCGTGTTTGTAAATGGCTTTTCATACAAAACGTCCTCTGCGAGTATCAAGCCTAAGCTCTCCCCAGCTTAATTTTTGTCTTTGATTTTTTTGGTATGACTTAATTATTTTGGCTTTGACAGCTCTAAGCAGACAGTTTTGCCCTGGGGCTTGTGTGCTGCCACGTGCAAGCAAAGAAATTAATTTGGAAGGGTGGACTGATGCAGATTTAGTGCTGGTTGTGTTTACGTGAAGGGTGGACAGCAGGGTTAACCTAGCCTGCAAATTCCCATGGTCTATGTATTTTCAAATACGTCAAGAGTATTTTACTTGTGTCAGATTTCATCAAAGACACAGGAAATTTGCAGTCAACAAAATAAAAAGGTTGCAAATTCTTCAAGATTGAATTGGGACAAAACCAATTCTTTTCCATTAAATTCCTGTGGTGTTACTTTAAGTCCTTAAGGTTTATAGGATTTTTGATAATGAAGTTTCCAGCCTTGTTATTTTGTGCAATGCTTTTGATTTAACATTTTAAATCATTTGGGTTTTGTAATTCACACTGTGATCTTTTCTATGCAACAGTTATAATTGTTTCATGTTAAACTATAATTAATATTTTTTTGTTTTGAAAATGTCAAAACAAGTTAATTCACCTCAAGGGACAGCTTTGCCGTAGAAATAACTTGTGTAGCAATGAAGAAGGACAACTAAAACTACTTTCTAATCTTACTCTTTTTCTTTGTTAGGTCACTCTTCCTTTTAGGGACGATTACAGACAACAAATATGGGCAAGAAACGCATCAAAGGCAAAACTGCACAGTCTGATGAGTCTTCGGATATACTGAGTATGTTTCCTTGAAGAAGTTTGTGGACCTAATGTTTTTTTTAACCTCAAAGAAGGCTTGAAAGCTGATTAATATTAGAAGGCTTTTGCATTACTCACTGACTTTGAAGTTTTGGATTTTTAATTGAAACCCAAGTCTAGCAAGAAATATTGTTGTCATGACTTTTCTAAGTATGCTAGAAAATAATAATCCTGTCTTAAAAACTGAGATTAGTTTCTGGTTTTTTAGGAAACTCAAACACAGTTCTTTACTGATACAGATTGTGTAAAATTACTCCGAATATAAAGGGTTTGTAGAGTCAGCTGCCAAGCTTAAGTTGCATTTTCCTAGTGAAAAGTTTGTTGCAGAAGATTCTTGCTTTAGCAGTAAAAGCTGTGACTAAAATATTTTCATGAAGCAGTTTGCCTTTTTCCTAACAGCTGATTTGGTACTGACTCTGGACACTTCAGCTCTCATAGTGTATTTTGGTTAAAATCTCTTCTTTCTGTTCCAAATAGTTGCTAATCCCAGATACTAAATTTTATTCTCCTAGCTCCATTGGATCTCACCTGTGAAATTTTTTTTGTCTTGTTTACCTTGGTTATTGTAGCTTTTTTTTACTTACGTTGTGTAGCATTCCCTTCTACCACCTTATCTGCCAGGTCACAGATTGTGTCTTTCTCATCTTTTTTGGGGAAGTGATTTGAACCAGATTAATTTAGTTGGGGGAGAGAGGACTTACAGTTTGAGGAGGCTTGGTGGGATGGCCTGTTCAAGTACACTGTGCTTTGTTTTCCTGATTGTCCTGATCTTCTTGTGTTAGCCTCTGTCTCTAATGGATGCCTTTTTTTACCTGCTTTTGTCTGGTTTGGTTCTTCGGGATGTTGGGGGCTTGTTTCCTGGAGTCAGGGTCAATGTCTACTGTAACTGTTCCTCTTTTTCTCCTGCAAAGAGACCGGTTATGTTCTAGTTGTGCTGGCATCTCAGTTTTTTGCCTGTGAATAGGTTATCTTACGACAACAAAGACCTGTAAAGCTACAAATGAAACTAAGACTAATCATGGTGAATAATTCCACTGTAACTGTAGTTGCCAATATACAAAATTTTTTGGTTTGTTTTTTAAAGGACAATTTTGTAGATGAAGCTTATGTTTTTCAGAAAGGCTAAAAGAATGCTGAATATCTGTGTTTGTCTCTTGTTGGCTAGCATTTGCACTTTGATGAAATCCTGTAATCTTGGACAGAAACAGAACTGGAAGTACAAAATTTTGCACCAATTCCAGCTTATGCCAATAGAAGTTTGCAATCTTGAGGCTGTAATCTTGCCTCAACAAAGATAGTTTCAGAGCTGTCACTCTATCTGAGCAATAAAAACAGCTCAAAGTTTAGAATGCAGCAACAGTATACCCATATTGTCAGTGGTGGTAACAAAAGGTTTCTTTCTGATACTCTGATAAATTGTCTGTGTTTCATTGGCTCTAGAAAGACTATCCTAGCTTCTGGATTACTGCCAGTCTCTTCAAGCTTGCATTTGTTATGCTACCTACATCCTTCTTGTGCTTTTTACTTTGTAGAACCTGTGTGCAAGCATATTCGTAAAGGAGTGGACCAAGGGCATGTGAGAAAGTCGCTGCAGAATGTGGAATGGCATGTTTGTCAGGACTGCAAGGCAGACAGTAAGACACAAGAGAAGGCTGAGGAGAAGGAGACTGATGAAGGCACTTCAATATGGTTATGCCTAAAATGTGGCCATAGGGTATCTCTTTTGTTGTTAATTTGTCTTAATACCTTTCAGTGTCTCATAATGCAATGGAACAAGAGAGTTTCTAATTAAACTCTTATATTCTCTTTTTTTGTTGTAAAGATGGTGCTACCTAGATGACTTTATATACTGTTGAGTTTGATTTAAAAATGTCTGCTCTGAATGTCAAATGAAGTACTTGGAAGATGGCTTAAAGACATTTAGCAAGCTTAAGGCTAAAACAGCCTTGAGGACTGGTTTTCCTAGAAAGTTTGAATTATTTTGCAGAGAAAATAAAAATACTCCTAATCTGTATTAGGGGTATTTTTACAAGATCTTAATGCTCATGTTAGTTCATGAAACTTAGAACTCTGCATGCTGAAGATGTTTTGGGTCTGTTTCGTTCTTTTAGGTGTTTAGACTGGAATTCATTCATTAAATGTTCAGTCCCATAGCAGCTTTATTCTGCACCCAGTAATTTATCCATCTGCAGAAATAAATATTTTGAAATAGATATCCATCTGTTGATCCCAATTAATTTAACATAATTGAACAGTTTTGATTGTAATACTTTGTTTTTACTCTGACTTTATGTATGTTTCATTGGCAGTCAAATGGATTTTGTGACACTTGTGGTTATCAATATTGTAGGGCTGTGGCAGAAATTCTCCAGACCAGCATGCTTTAAAGCATTATGAAACACCAAGATCAGATCCCCACTGTTTGGTTCTCAATTTGGACAACTGGAGTGTGTGGTGAGTTGTCAGGCAGCACAGGACAGAGCTGGAGGGCAACAGAGGCTGGAATATAATTTGTCCTTTCTTTGGGAATTCTGAGATTTCTCTCTAGGCACATATTGAAGTGTTTCCAAACATGTAATTTCCAGCAGTCTTTGCTGAGATTTGCAAAATAAGTGTTATTTTCTTGTAAAATTTATGATGAGAAAATTTTCATAATTGAGGTTAAACTTGACCAGCTAGTAAATGTTGTTGACTTAATATTTTACTGTTTTTTACTTGGTCAGAATACTGACACATGGACACAAATGTTGGTCAGTAGCTCCAAATCTTAAGTTTTGACTTGGGAGAAGGTTTTTTCTGATGTGCTCTTAGCGACAACCTTACTTTTATCTCCTGTGTAAATACGGTTTTTTAATACTACATATAGACAGGAAGCATAGCTACAATTACGAGATGCTTCTGGATCAAGCGATACAAAATCCACATCCCTGGTAGTTTTTGCTTCTCTCAAAAGTAATGTTACACTTTTATATATGAGGGGGAACCCTAATTTTCTAAACTGTGCTATATAGAAATACTGTACTTGACATAAAGAGTTTTTGTTTTGCTTAGCAATGTGGTTTTGCAACTTAGTATCTGTCATTGTGTTCATTTTATATAACATTATCTATTTACTTGATCATACTTAGCACTTACTTATAATGATCACTACTTTTAATGAACTCTAGAATGGAAATGGACATTGTCAGTAACATTATAACTAATGAACTAGTGAGCTTGTCTTTGTAAATTTAAATTAATGTTAAAATTGTGGGTTTGAAGTGCTCTATTTTCCCTGGTTTTTAATCAAAATATTTGCAAATAAGAGGAAGTTGTGGAAGTAAGATGTTTTGACTTCCTTCTAGAATTTCTTGGTTGTACAAACTTGCCCAAGAAATGATTCAAAGATTGATATATTGGCTATAAATTAGTTATAGATCAAACCCACTGTAAAGAACTGTATTTCACAATGGGCCTAGTGCAGACATTTGGATCAAAATTTTAATCAAAATTCTAATTCTAATAAAAATTCTTTTATTAATGATATGAATGTGTGACCAAATCTCTCTGTGGTGTGCATGCACATGTGGTTCAAATTGGATATAAACAAGAACTGTAAAGAGTTTAAAGGCATGTGGAGAGGAAAGGAAGAGTTCTAGGTATTCACTAAGTTCTGCTCTTTTGGGTTTACAGCTACTGTTGTACTTATTTTCAGTGCTGGTCAAACAGCCATCACGAACAAAACCTTTTCCAATACCTTGATTCTTTCAAGATTGTCTACAATTTTTTTGACAGGTAGATGGTTATGGTGTTGAAACACACAATGGGAGTAACTATCCTTTGTTATTGCAGGAGTGAGAATGTCTATTTTTATTATTAACCGGACAATAGACAAGCAATCAGGGATCCAAAAGCTGAGTCAATTTTTTTAATGAAATATGAGAAAATGTGATGACTATAGCTAATGCCAAGGAGGCTGGAGATCTGGAGAAACACTTTGCTGCAGACTTCTTCTGCTTTTAATATCAGAAAATTAAGGCTGACTCATGGTAATCCTGAAGTCTGCCTAAGAACTGTAATTGGTGTTTTCCAAAATGCAGAAGTATTAGTACTTCAAAGAGTTGATTGGGTGGAACTACAAAATTGGTATGTGTAAAACTCCTTCCGATGTTTGTGTTCTGTCATGGTTTTACCCTTCTTGAGCCTTTATGACTGCAGCTTCTCCTACAATTTTCTCTAAATCACATTAGTGGCACAACCAATGCTTCTTTCCTCATAAAGAGACAAATGGTGTTTATATCAGCAGTAGAAGAACAAGTACAAGTCTGCAGGTTTAAGGGTGGACGCTTGAATTATTTCTTATCTGACTTAGATACAATTAAATATTTGCTTGGCTAGAATATTCAAAATATTTTTCCATGCCATAATAGTCAAAAGTAATTTCCTTTAAGGCTTGATATCTTAGTTTCTTGATTTTGGCAAAGTTTTCCAAGCTTTTCTTTTTCTTGCTGCAGGGCTTCTAAGCACATCTTTTAAAAGTCTAATTTGTACTGGTAAATTGCAAGCACCAGTCACCAAAATAATTTACTAAAGATAATTTTAAAGTGTTTTATTTTTGTGACAAGTAGATTGAATTCTTCTCTAAGACTTACAAATCTTACACTAAAACCTTGCAATTTTATAACTTTGTGTAATGAATTGCATCAAAAAAGTAAATATCTTAGGATTTTTAAATAATAGGAAAAAAAATAGGATTAATTGTTTTCTTTTGGGGGCGGCGGAGACAGGTGCTACCTATGTGATAATGAAGTTCCATATAAAACTTCAACCCTTTTCGGCCAGACTGTGGATCTTGTTAGAAAACAAGTTGGTATTGACTCATCACATGCAGGTAAGTAATTGTAGTATAGATTCAGTAAATCAGAAGGTATCCTAAGTGTTGGAGACAGTACTATAAATCCAGAATTTACACTAAATTAGATTTCGCTCCCTATGGTAAAGGGAAAAACTAATTTCTCCCCTTTTTTGATATTCTTTGTCACAATTCTGATAGCATAAGTAACGTCCTAGCCCACAGATCTAATTAGATCAGGATTTTGCTCATCATCCCCTAAACATTTACAGACAAAACATACAAGAATAGGCAGAAAAAAAGACAGTTTTACTGTGACTTTTTAAAATACGACATTCAGTTTTTCTCCAAAAAGGCATTTGACTTTCAGTACTTAGGGTGCCGTGTTTATTCATTGGTGTTGCTCAGTCTGTCTTGAGACTAAAGAAAAATTGTCCTTGCTTAAGGATAATTTTATTTGATTTTTCTGAAGTCTTTTTGTCATTATTTTTTAGTGTATTAGGAATGACTAAGTCTCCAGCTATTGCAGCACATATCCTAATGGAAGGAGTAGTATACAGAGGTTTTGTCACTGGATCTGTACATTTAGTTTAGGCAGCTGCAGTGATTTTAGAACTCTAAAATACTGTGTTCAGCCTGCAGTCTATCTGTAAAATATGATTGTTTAAAAGAAAACAAACCCAGGCCTTGTACAAAACTAGTTTCCATAATGGCAAAACTAGTTTTGTACAAGGCATTTCCACTAGAAAAATTGGATGAATTTGCATATGAAAATAAATGCTATAACAAATGACTGTAAGAAATTCCAACACTTGGGTGAAATCATAGGCCTTGTGGGAAATGGAACACAAACATCCAGCAATGCCACGTGGTTGTCTCTGAATTCAATTTTTTCAGAAAGCAGCTGAGGTTTTCCCATAGGGAGCAGAGTTTTTTGAGTAGTCAGTTTTTCCCAGACACACAGTTGAACTTCATATCAGTTGCCAAAATTTTCTTCTTGGGTTTGAACTGGAAAACCAGTGAATACTTGAGTGCAGTTGTTGCCTGTGTTCTGTGTGTTGTTGTACATCCATCTGTTTCTTGTCCTAAGGTTGTATTGTCGGTTTTCCTTGCTTTTTCTGGACTTGTATTACTTGATTTTACAGATAGTATTAGCTCTCAGCCCTATTTACCAGAAACCTAATCAATAGCTGACTGCCAAACTGGCAGAACCAGTGTGGATGTTATTTTGAAAATTGCCTGGACCTCCCTTACAGCTTTATTAAACAGGCCATTGAAATTTTCAGCAATACACCAAAATAATTTGGGGGCAAATATTTTTAACTCATCTTGAAGACTATAAACCTTTCAGTATCATCTGTTTAGGTACATGAAATGAATATGAGAATGCTTTAAGAGTGGGAACCAGTTGGATGTTGTAGAAAGTCCTCACATAGGTGATTTTGACAGGAACATTCTGAATTCTGAAGAATTTCAGAGTATGTTGGCATAAATGGCTTGTGTGCCAAGAGATGTTTAATTTGCTTGCTGATTTGAAATGGCATTTCAGGGGGTTCACTATTTGTTGTTTTGGTTGTTTTTTAACTTCTATTACCTAGACAATTTGAGAGCCTAAACCAGTAGTTTTGTGTTTAAAAATTAAAGAATTAATTATTGTTTGTATATGCTCTAAACATCATAGATTGCTGCCTGCTGTAATAATCTTTCCTAGCCTATACCCTATAAACTGTGTTAAGATGTGATATGCTTTTATTATTTCAGAAGAAAAACAAGAGAACAAGGAAGTTGAAAATAAAAAAGTAGAAAAAGACAGCAAAAATGAGCAAGAAAAAGAAGTTTCACTTAAAGAAGAAAATTCTCATTCAACTACTAATGGAGAAGTCACTGTGAAAGGACTTAGTAACTTGGGGAATACATGTTTCTTTAATGCAGTGATGCAGGTACAGGACTTGCTGTTGTTTTTAGAAGAACTTGGAATAGGAAAAAAAAGCCACAAATAAAATGAAAAACAGCCCACAACAGCTCTGCCTCCAGCATTTTACAGTGACACAATTAGAATATGGTTTTTTTATCTGCCAGGAATGATGGCTTCTTTCTAAAAATAGTGTGTTGGCCCAGAGAAATACGAAGAAATGGAGCTGCAGGTTCAGACTTGCTCTAAGGGGAAATACAATAAACTGCCTTGTCCTTGAGGGACAGCATTTTTCACTGACATAAATAAGCTTGCCAACTTCTAGTTATTTTTTAAAAATATGAAATAGTCAGACACATCACCCTTGTGACGTTGCAGATTATAAGAAATTAGTACTCAAAAACCATGGGTGTTAATTGTAATAAAAATGTCTCTCTCAGCAAAAGGAAATCAAAATGAAATATTGGGTGAAAAAAACAGGATAAGCAAGTTGCAGGCATTGCCATCTTGTGTGACTTGTTCAGTTCAGAAATGTATAATAAACTCGTTCTTTCATGTGTATTGAAACCGACATTATGTTGTGCTCTTTGTTTTTTGATACTGAAGCTTTACTCAAACAAAATTCCCACTGTACTTGCAGATTTTAGTATACTGCTTTTGATTTACTTTTAAACACTTTTTAAACCTAGCAAATACATACACTGCATTTTATCCTTTGAATTTTTAGAAACAGACACTAGTAAATACACTTGTCAAAAGATCAGTCTATATAAAAAAAATAAATTTAAGGGTCTCTGCAATATGAGGTAATGCTTATAGAGGGCATTGGAGGTCCTATTAGCTATATGGAATGTACCTTTTAATCTTAAACACAGATGGGGATTCTAGAGTGGTAATTAACCACTTCAGTTCTGTGTTTGGGAAAATAAATTGCTGCTAAATTGATAGCTACAAATTCCATGACTAGCAGAGTTCAACTGCCCTTCCTGTTGTCCCCATTTTTCAATCTCTTTCTGTCTTTTGTGTTCTACAGAATTTATCACAAACTCCAGTCCTGAGAGAGCTGCTTAAAGAAGCTAAAATACCTGGCACAACAATTAAAATTGAGTCACCTGAGCTATGCATGGTAATATGCTTTGATCTCTGTAGTGTGTGTCCTCACCTTCCAGTCTGTTAAGGAAACCAGCCGTACTTACATCAATTTTAAAGCTGTTCCTATTGCCAGCTTCCTACACACAGCCAGCCAGCAGACTCCAACTCCAGCCCCAGCAGACTGGCCTTGGCTAGCTAACCCACTCTTTTATAACACCCATCCTCATTGGACAGGCAAAGCTGTTTCCACTCTTTGATAATTAGCACAGCTGTGATTCATCAGGGGCAGGGTTGCTTACAGTTCCTTCTCCTACATGTCCCAGCCAAATACTAACAAGATTAGTGTAAAATCAGCAGAGTTTCACCACTGCTTTCTATAAAGCTGCTTCTGAAGTCAGTGGAGGTATTTTGTTCAGAGTGTAAGAGCAGTGATTCAATACTCTGTCATAGAGGGAGTGCTTGCATTATGATGATGTTATTTAAAGGATGAAAACATGTAACCCTTGCTATAGTGCAACTTGTCTAAATGCAAAATAGGAAATTAGAGGATGTCTGTAGCACTAACTTAAATAGCATACCTGTCATTACAGTTAGAGATTTGGATGACAGAAAATGCACAACCTTTTTTAAGAAATTGGGTTTTTTTCCTAGTAAAGGTAAGAAATCCAGACTTTGAACTAAGCAATAAATAAGAGAGTTGCGCTATCATTTCATGATAAACCACACATCCTTTTTGTCAGGTTAACTTATTGCCATTTTGGAATTTTGGGTATTCTATTTGACAATAACGTTTTCAGGAACTGAAAAGGAAAAACGTACTGCAAAAGAATCTGCCACCGAATTAAGGCAAAAGAGCTCTGTTGCTTTTCTTTCAAACAGGAACCTCAGCTAATAAAACTAGATCATCCGGGTCCTTTAACACTAGCCATGCATCATTTTGTGACAGAAATGCAAGAGACAAAAAAAGGGGTAGTGACTCCTAAGGAACTTTTTGCTCAGGTTTGTAAAAAGTAAGTATCTGTACAATAGTAGGTATGAAAAAGTTTGTTGTTTAAGACTGTCAGTTTTTCCTCTTTTTTATCTCTAGCTCAGAACACAGCATATAAAATTTGTAGAATACTTAGTTTTTGAAAGATGGGCAAAATTAAAATAAATAGCAGTAAAATGAAAGCTACTCAGTGACATACTGAGTAGCTGGCATCATATTTTTAGAAAATACGATATGTAGACACTTGTTGCTTTTATATACTTACATTCTGGAGACTTTGTCCACGTGTGTTTGCCATGAATCATTTTTGCTTTATCTCTGAGTTCAGTTATACTTTACAATTTCATTTAACAGAGCAATACGATTCAAAGGTTATCAGCAGCAAGACAGTCATGAACTGCTTCGTTACTTACTTGATGGAATGAGAGCAGAAGAAATCCAGGTGGGTGCTAAAGTCATAGTTATGCATACCTTTCTCTTCGTAACCTGGACCCAGACTCTTTCTTCTGCTGAGGGGAGAAAGGACATACTTCCTGAGATATGTCAGCTTCTGTAATGTGGTTGTGCTGTCCACAGCACTCACTTGAAGCATAGTAGCAAAGAGAACCCACAGAAAAAGTGGGTTTGGAGTATGTGTAGGCACCCTAAAGAATATCCTTATGTTTTACTTTCTGAAACACACTTGTAGAAGTTCCTGGGTTTTTTGCCAGTTTTAATTTGGGCAAGTATTTAATCCTTAGACTGATTTTCTTACATACTAATTAGAACATTATGGTTGCAACTTCTCTGTTGATTCTTTTTTTTTGATATCTGCAGGAACTATTGTGTGGTTCTGCAGGTATTTGTGTTGTTTGTATTGATTCTCTTAATTGGTGAAGATTATACTTTTTCCTCCATCTGAAACACATCATAAAATGAAGTAGCTAACTGAATTATTTTAGGAAATTTTACAGAGTATATTTGTTTTGAAAATTTCAGCAAATAAGTGTTGGAATGCTAAAGGCGCTGAGTGACTCTAACAAACAAAATGAAGAAGAACTTAAAAAGAAAATTAAAGGTAAATTATCACAGCATCAGTAATTTGTAAAATCTCCTTTGTTGAAGTATATAAAGTAATATTAATAGTATCAACTAAAAGATACATGTTTATTTGTACAACTTTATGACCTCTTGAGTATGCGTATATCTAGAATAAAATTTAGTCTATATTTAAAATATTTTAAATTTTAGTCTATATTTAAATGTCTTGCTGAACTTTGTTGGCATTTCCTTCTTAACAGGATAAGAGAGTTGATTCTGTAGACATCATACATTAAAATATGTTTGGGCAATTATTAATAATTCAAACATGTAAGAAATTAAAATATTAGTATGTGAATATAATTTATGCAGCTGCTCATAGTTCATTGTTACCTAACAGTAGTATAGAAAAACTCCAAACAATGAACAGAAGCATTTTAAAACGTTTCAACATGACTTAGGAGATGATCTGACAATTTAAATTAAGACTGTATTACTCTGAAATTACAACTTCAGGAAAATGGTTTTGTTTGTCTGACAAAAGTTGGTGCTCATTTTTTAAGTTCAGATAATTTTTCAGTCTTGAGAGAAAACAGGAATTCTTACTACCATGCAGTACTTCTGAGAAAATGCATTTGAGCAGAGAAAGTGGTAGAGGTATGGTTTAACCAAGCTGTGTTCTGAGAATGTGTTTTCACCCCCATTCTTTTGATACACAAAATATTCTTAATTTAAGAATCTTGCTGTACTTGTTATCCTGAGGAAACCAGAACAGGCCAACATGTCCCATCATACATCTTGCATGTTATATTCTCCTTTTTTATTCGGTATGCCGTAATGAGATTGGTTGCCACTATATTGTGTGTAATAATTTTAACTTTACTATATACTTTTTGAATTCTCAGAATATGAAAAGAAAAAGGGAATACAAAGTTTTGTAGATCGAATATTTGGTGGAGAATTAACCAGCACAATTATGTGTGAGGAATGCAGAACTGTAAGTAAACTGCTTGCTTTGAATAACCTGGAGTGTTATGTCCTGTAATCTGCAGGAGAACCCCAAAGTGACTGTCTGTAGAAATAAGACTTGACTAGCTGCATGCTTTCAAAAAGGAGAATGATTTGGCTGGAATATTTCTTTCATTGTGTTTTAAAGTTAACCCTTCAGTGCCTTTCAAAAGCCTTCCAGAAAAAGAGGTCAGCAAGAGCAAGCTGCCTCTGCCAGAATTCTCTCTGAAATTCCCAGTGAACACCTTCTAGTGGTACAGGTCATAGAGCAAATTAATTGTTATGGGGCCCTTTCCTTTTTCATTCAGGGGGTTATGTTTTCCCCTTTACCACAATGAAAAGTCTGTGAGAGTGCCAGGAGAACAGTTAAGAAGATGCTACTGGGATAATAAATCCTGAGAATTAAGTAATTGAGTGTATTAGCAAATATTAGTTGAATGTCATGATGGATTACAGCTATGAGTCTCTTAGGCCCTAAGGTGCAGTCTCACTAGATAACTGAAATTCATGAAAGTATTTCCTGCTCATTTCTGTGGTAATGTGACTGCTGGATTTTTGGTCATTGGAAGCTATTTGTGGAGGTAAATGAGCCGTGTTTTACAGTTGAGTGCACAAGTAAAAGCGGGCCTTGAACGCAAACGTGCAGATACACCTGTTGACAGCAAGCAGCTGTTTCCAAACAAAATTAAATTGGACTCTTGATTATTCATTTAAAGGTATCCTTGGTCCATGAGTCTTTCCTTGATTTGTCACTTCCCATACTAGATGTTCAGGTAAGAAACTGTACATAGGTACTTTTTAGCTTTTATTTTTTTTATTCATATGAAAACACTTATTATGCAGTCATTAGGAAGAGTATTTAAGCTTCTTTCTAAAAGTCTCTTTTGCAAGTCAAAATGGCACAGAAAGATAGAGAATAAGATTTTTAATGAGAGTCATTCCTGTACGTTGTGGCTCATAAATTGTCTTTTGAAAATCACAGATTGTTTGAGTTATTTGGGGGTTTGTTTTCATGTTTTTCATCCGTTTCCCTGCACCAAGTCCAAGAACACCTCTCCTAATACTCAGGTTATGGAATAAAGTTAAGAAATGTTAATAGGATAGTATGTGAATACTTATTTGATCAATCTCCTGATACAAAAAGTACTTGATTTGCTTTATGTTTTGTATTGATAACCTGTATATGTAATATTTCAGATTTTTTGTATAGCACTGTTTACTCATAAACACTGGAATGGAACCCCCAGAGCCAAATGGCTCATGACTTCTGCCAAAAATGAGTTTCCTTTTAGCAGAAGCAAACAAATTCTGTGGCAGGCAGTTCAACAGAAAATGTCTCTGCATGTGTAAAACATTACTCTTCAGTGCATTTAATGAGATCTATTAGAGGCAAAGGTGATGTTGTCCCTTTACAGGTTTAGATTTTGGCGTTTGATAGCCTTACTTTTCATACTGTTTCCCTCTGTTTCATATGGACTCTCTGAAGTGAGACACTCCTTCCATTAACATCAGGGTGTGAGTTAGTTGTACGTTACATCATTAAAACGTTACCTTAAGCTGAAAACTCAGATAACATCTCTATTTCTGTGGTTGTTCTGTGGCTTTTTGGTTTTTTTAGAAAGGGAAAATTGCAAAGAGAGAAAACATTAAAAAAAACAAAGAAAAGGAATCTGAAGATGAAGAAGATAAAATCAATGACCATTACCTTAAGCAGAAATATGAACCCCGTGGTACAAGTAAGCACCTTCAGAAGAAAACGAAGAAACAGGCCAAAAAAAAAGCAAAGGTTGGTTTGGATAGGTATTTCACTTTGTGCTTGCTGTTTCTGTTCAAGAAATTCTTTTTTGTTTCCTTAGTTTACATGAAGGAAGAGATAGCTTAGAACTTCTCCTGTTTTCAAAATACACAACTGAAAAGACCAATTATACCCATGTCTTTGCTGTTAAGATGTTCTGTTGAGTGTTGCTGGGTAGGAATAATACCGTAATATCCAGTAGAATTTGTTGCCTGTCTGAAAAGCCTCAATTTGTATCAGACTGTTTTCCAGTCATTGACTGCAAGAATATTCACAAAACTTTAGAATACAGACACAGGAAAGATCAGGAAGATAGCAAGAGCATAATTAGCTGTCTTTTGATGATTCTATGTAACAGGGAGCAGTGGGAACTGTGTCTGAGTGAGGATAAATTCAGTACTAGTGGAACTGATTACCTCTGATCATTTAATCATGGATTATTCTTCCTCCCCCCTGTCTTGTGCATCTATGGCATGCAACAAAGATTATAAAGAAGTGGTAAGAAATGATAAATATAATTTATACTTACTTTTCTTTTTTTTTTTTGTACTCTTGTTTATTATGTATTCAAATGAGCAGATCCAACGCCGTCAGGAAAAACTTCAAGGAAAGGTGCTTCACTTGACAGATCTCTGCACAACTGAACAGCCAGAGATAGATGCCAAGTACAACCAAGAATCAGAGACTGAAATGAGCTGTGAAACTCTTGATAAGAAGCAAGAAGAGGAATCCTCAAATGATTGCAAAGATCACTGCCTAACTCAGAAAGACTTGAGTATACAGGGAAATAGTACAGAAATTCAGAGCAGGCATGAAAATGGAGGAAAGCCAGAACAAGAGTGGGAAGAAAACGAGTCTCTCGTGGATCTCTCTACGGAAGGCTTAGATTCTCCTATGAAGTTTGTCAATGGCCTTGACAATCTGTCTTTGAAAGAGGAGGATGAGGACAATGAAGATGAGGAAGACCTTGCTACAGACTTTTCAAAACTCTACGTGGGTGCCAGTGACACAAGTATCTTGGAGAGTCTTCAGCCTGTTCTTAAGACATGTGAAGTATCTACAGATGACCCCGAAATGGCATTTTGTACTCTGGCAAATAGGGAAGAGCTGAACCCTGAGGAAGATTCAATCCATCATTGTTTGTATCAATTTACCCGTAACGAAACACTTAACGAGACCAATAAACTACTGTGTGATGTGTGTACACAAAGGCGTTGTGGACCAAAGAACAACATAAGTATGACAGACTTTTTTAAAAGGCAACTTTAAACATATCCCTGTCTGCTTCTTGAGTGGATAAAGGGTGGGGGATTATCCCTTCTATAACTCTGTCTACTTTCATTCATTGTATTAAAGGAGAATGCTCAGCTTCTCAGGTCTTGTAGTAGATGACATTGTAACAGTTTAAATAGTGAAAATAAATTCCTGCTGTAACATTTGTTTTGATATAAAACACTTGTTTTAATCTTTGGTAATTTTTCTTTTCTGCAGGTGAAAAAAAGAATGTTTATACGAATGCCAAAAAGCAGATGCTCATCTCTCTAGCTCCTCCAATTTTAACTCTTCACTTAAAGAGGTTTCAGCAGGTAAGTAGCAGGCTGATACATGTATATTGCCTCAAGTTAATATGTATATATGTGTACATATGATGTAGTATTAGCTTAACTTGAAAACATTACTTTTATTTTCTATAAAACTAGTTTGTTTTTTTTCCCAAAGTTCGGAAGGCATTAGTGTGCAGCATTGCGTTTTGTGGTCTTTGAGGCACTAAGGGGCGTTTCCCTGAAAGAATATTCCCTTAATTAAATGGAAAATACTGTTTTGTGAGTGCATTCACAACATATTCCCTCATTATTTTTACTGCTTACTGTATTAAGCAGAATCTTAGCATTAATGGTTTCCTACTACTACAGCTGCTCATGGGCTCCTATATTTCAGTAGGTATAGGTAAATAGGATCCCTTACTAATAACAAATAAGTAAAAAGTTAGCAGAAGTGGAAAAGAGGATTCTGAGCCTTGTGGGGCAGAAGGAAGGATAAAAGGAAAGCAAAGTAACTTAAGTTTTATTTACAGACACTGAAGTCACTTACCTGTTTATTATTCCCAAGTTGTAGAAAAATTTTTGACTCGGGGCTTTAGCTTTCCAAGAGCGAAGGAGGAAAGGAAAGCGAGACTTCTAAATTTAAACCTGTTTGGTGTTTTTGGTCAATATACTTGAAAAATAAGGGAGGCAACTTTAATTAGATGAAAACCAATATCATATAGAAATTGGAAATATGTAGCCTCATCCAAGAGACTGTAATATGAAGAAAATAACATTTATCATCATCTCCTTTTGTTTTTCCAGTTTGATACTGGACGATTGTTTGATTAAGGTGGGAGCAATTTGCGTCAGTTCGGATGTTCTAAGATCAGATCCTCAGGCATGTTACAGTCTGAGGCAAGAGTTGTCCTCATAGTTACTGAAGTGCATTAGAACTGATTCTTTTTCCACTTCTGCTGCCATTACATTAATGTATGAGTGAGCCGAAGAGCCATCTTGACTTGTACTCCAGTGCAGCATGTGGGGGCAAGGAAATAATGCTGAAATACTGGACATCAGAGAAAAAAAACCTTGCTTTTTCCCAGTTTTGTGTAATGTAAAACTAATTTGTACTGTTGAAACTTTAACCTGAAACATTTAGTGACTAAGCATGGTTTTAATATGCTCCATTTTAACATTATGGGGTTTTCCCTCTACTTTGGTTGTTTAAGGCTGGATTTAATCTGCAGAAGGTTAACAGGCATATCAAGTTCCCCGAAGTGATAGACTTGGCTCCTTTCTGTACAGCTAAATGTAAAGTAAGTGGGAAAACAATCAGATTCTCCTTTCCCTTGTTCTAATGTGCTTTCACAACAAAGCTGCATAGCAAAATCTTTGTACGATGCTTGTCAAGCCTGTTACTTTGTGTGATAACTTGTACTTCCCTGCTCATAACTGTAGTGCTTGCATGAATCTCTAATGATCAATTTCCATTTCATCAGCAAAAAAAATCAAAGAGTTTACATTCTTTAAAACCCAGCACTTGGCTGACATAGCTAAACTTGTGGTTTTCTAGAATGTGGCTGAAGGGAATACAAAGGTCTTGTACTCTCTCTATGGAGTTGTTGAACACAGCGGGACAATGAGGTCTGGGCACTACACTGCCTATGTTAAAATGAGAGCTATGAACAACCACCTCTCTGATCTTGTCCTTCGAGGAAAATCTCAAGGTAAATAATTAGAAATATTTTACAAATTATTTCTTACAGAATCACAAAATGGTTTGGGTTGGAAGGGGCCTTAAAGATCATGTAGTTCCAACCTCCTGCCATGGCTCTTAAGTTCTCTGAGAAGGAGTGAAGCTAGTGAAATGATACAAGGAGTGAAATGATACAGCTGAGGGAGCTGGGAGGGCTCAGGCTGGAGAAAAGGAGGCTCAGGGGAGATCTTACCACTCTCCAGAACTGCCTGAAAGGAGGGTGTAGCGAGGAGGATGTCCAGTTCTGCTCCCAGGCAACCAGTGATGGGATGAGATGAAATGGCCTCATGCTGTGCCAAGGGATATTGAGGTTGGATATTAGGAAGAAAAGAAGACAAAATGGTGATTAAGCATTGGAAGGGGCTGCCCAAGGATGCGGCAACATTCTCAACCCTGGAGGTGTTCAGGGAACAACTGGATGTAGCACTCAGTGCTCTGGTCTGGTTGACAAGGCAGTGATCAGTCACAGGTTGGATTCCATCTTGGAGGTCTTTTTCAACTCAATGATTCTATGATTGTACTCTATGATTCTTACTGAAGAACAGTAACAGAACTCATTGCTTCAATTCTTTATAATAACTTTTGCTCCTGAATTTTTCCTTTCACAGCTTCGGAAACTGAGCCAGTCAAAGGTCAATGGTTCCACATCAGTGATACCCACGTACAACCTGTCTCTGTGTCCAAAGTGCTGGGCTCCCAAGCCTATCTTCTGTTCTATGAGAGGCTGGTGTAACTCATCAGAAGAGCCTTCTTGTGTGTGCAGCGACCTCTTTTGGAGGTCTGAGAAGGCAGACCTGCAAATCATGTTGTTAACATGTTGGAGCTACTGTATAGGAGGAAGTCATTTTATGCATTTTAGGCACACTGACAAGCAGTTAACTTATGCTTTTTCCAGTGTTTCCACAACTTTTCAATAGAAGTTTTTTTTTTCAAAATTACAGCTTTGTGTTTTTGTTGAGTAATTTGGTTTTGTTTAGTTGACAGACTGCAAAGGGACTATTATGGCCTGCACTGCCTTTTCGTTGTAGGACTTCTTCTTTGAGAGCAGCTGCTGGACATTTTGGAGTGGTTTGGGATCTTCAAGGGTTAGAGTGCAAGATGGTACATAGACCGTGAGGGAAAGTGCATATCTCCAGGGAGCTGGATGCAGTTCAAAGGGTGCGAATTACATGTTGAGCAGCTGATGGCACAGAAAATCTTCTAAAAGGAAGAGGCCATGCTGCAATTGCTTTTTATTTTGAAGCTTATAAACTGTACAGCCAACAATGAAATGATTCCTCTTCCTTCCCTGCTACATGCAGGATCACGTTCTGTCAGTGCCCAAGAGCCAGGATCCACAGTGGAGCTCTTGTCCCCACACTGCTCCCACATAAATGGGGCTGGGCTAGAAAAGTGCTTGTCTTTTTCCTGGGCACTGTCAGCACTCATGAAAATAACCACACGATGGCAATGTCTACTCACAAAACAAGGACACTCACTGAGCCCAGCTTGAAACCACCCTCAGGACATAGCCAAGTCAGAAATGTCCCTGCTCTCAAATCAACTGTTTCAGGACAAAAAGATTTTGCCAATCCTCCCCTTCCAAGTGGATACTCTTCTTTGCACCACACTCAAAGGCCAACACCAACTCCTCTGCCCTAACAAATTTTTTCACTCTCATAGAGTCTGGTACCTAACTTGAAAACATCTGCCAAAAGCAGAGCCCACAAAACTATTGGCGGAGAAAGCTCTTTGCTGCTTACAATTTCAATTGCACCCCTCAAACTACAAACACACACCCTGCTATTGTCACTTTCCTTCTCAGCTCTAGGTACCATCGTAAGCCTTCAGTCTCACAGAGTCAGGATCCAAATGGACTGGCACCAGGGACTGCTCACACACTAAAGCTACAAAAGGGAGAAAAATTTGTCCTGCAGAGGCTTGGCCTCTGCATTCCCACTGACAGTTCAACAACTCTAACCCAGAGAACTACGTATTGGGAAAAGCCTTTAAATTCACAGAGACCACCAAAGTGCCCATCCAAACTTGCTTTCTTTGCCAAAGAGAGGAACTAGACACCCGTCTCAAAATAAATAGCATCCCTTCCTCCAAAATCCAAAACATCCAGGGAGTGGTCCTATACAAGGGTGTCAGAACACTGGTATTGGGCATTATCTGTGTGGGGCTCTAGATCCGCTGCAAACCAAGAGCCAAGCTTTTACCTTGTCCAAAAGAAGTGTGCTGGCAGAATTTCAAGAAGGCTGCCTTGAGGAAGTGGAAAACACATGCCAAATGGATTCTTTCAGGCGGGAGGCTGTCTTCCAAAGATGGATACCGACTCCATGATTGTACAAATTGAGTCAGTGCTTCCAAACCAAATATGCCAGGATAGAAAGTTGCTGCTGCCCTGAAGCTGCACGATACAGCTTCTTACCTGCACCTCTGCCGCTGGGGCTAAGTTCTTTCCTTCCCATGAGACAGCATTGCTGTTCTCGTTCAGGAACTTACCAAGCGAAAGTTGCATAGCATGTCCAGTACTAACTATGTCCAATGGCTCCGACACAGAAGGGGCAAGGATGGAAATGTCTTGCTGGACTATGCCTCCCCATCATACCTTATCAGCTACCCTACCAACATTGCCACCATATCTTTTACTTCCCAAGGAAAGGCACTCTAAGTCACTTGGCTTTGACATGCCTCCAGTACCGTGCCTAGTTTTCCTAGCCTACACTTGCTTTGTTTGCTTGCCTATGTCTGCCTTGCCTGGCCCTACAAATAACTTGCTGGCTTTGCTTTGCCTTGCCTACCACTCTCTGCCTTGCCTTCCATGCAGGTAAGGCAATGCAAAGCAAGTGTAAGCAATTGTAGGCAAGTCAAGGGAGAGGTTGGCAAGGCTGGAGCCATGAGGGGAAAGCAAAAGGAGTGGTAGGTGAGAGAAGGCCCAGAAGTTAGAGGCAAGGCTGGGCATAGGAAGTAATGGTAACAGGAAGGGCTAGGCAAGGCAAAGCCCTGGAGGAAAACGGTAGGCAGGTCAAATGTGGGGCATGCGCGTGCAAGGGAATGCAAAGCAATGGAGGATCAGCAGGGCAAGGCAGGGAAACTGTTGGGTTGCCAAAGCAAGGCAAGCGGCAGGTACATTCAAAGATTGCTGGTACACAAAAGCGGCCAGGGCAGACCACTCTGTCCAGCCTTGATCTTGCATGGGCCATCTCTAATCTGCACCTAAGACACTTATGTTGCCTGCTTGCTTTTGTATGCAAAAGAACTGTCATTCTGATCCTGAAGTCCAAGGGTGAAACATGAATTTTGTGTCCAAAATTCAAGCCATGTAAGGATTGATGTCAGAACAAAGCTGTCAGAACAGATAGGTGTGCTTGTACATGATCTCCTCCAGGCTTCCTTTCACATGCTCCTGAGACACTGGGGCCTTGAGAAAAAAAAAAAGCTAGTGAAAGCCTAGAGAGTCCGAGGAGAAGCAGGCAGGGCAATGCAAGTTGAAGAAATTCCACAAAAAGAGAGGTGTTGAATTCCAGGTGGGGGACGGGTGAGCAAGGTAATGCAAGGCAAGGAAAGGGTTCAAGGACAAGGCAAGACAAGTGGTGGCTTTGCAAGGCAACACAAAGGAGAGGGAGGCAAGGCAATAAGAGTCCCAGAAGGAGAAGGAAATGAAAGATTGGAGCTGGACAAGTGGGAAGGAAAAGAAGGATAGGTGAGCAAGTCAATGCAAGGCACTGGATTGGTATGAAGGGCAAGGGAAGGACATGCATGGGTCAGGAAGGGAAAGGAAAGGAATGCTCAGGAATGACAAGGAAATACAAGGTTGGGTAGAAAAGGTAAGGCAGTGTTGGGGAGGGGTAGGCAACACGATGAGTATCTTAAGAGGCAATGCCCATGCACAGAAAGGCTAAGAGAAAAGTGGTAGAGAGGTCAAGGTGGGGGATAGGTGAGTGCAGCTGAGGAAGAAAGAAAGAAAGGGCATAGCTCTCTTGTGTGTGTGTTTGTGTGTGTTTGTGTGTATGTGTGTGTGTTTGTGTGTGTTTGTGTGTGTGTGTGTGAAGTTTGCAGGATGGAAAGCAAAAAAGCTGTCTCTTGATTGTGGAGTGAACGGATGTTTTCGAACGTAAGTGGCAAGGTCCAAGCAACCTTTCCATTCTGACACATCTGTGTGTGTGAGACATAGCCAGAAACTTCTCCGTTTAGGTTCAGACTGCAAGCAGGACACAGAATGTGACAGCGTGAATAGATGAGCAGTAAAGCACATAACATCAGCATGTTTCAACAGAAGCAGTTTATGAGAGAAGAGGATGGATGAGTGGGACTCCAGCAATATGACAATACACTCAGCTGAGAAGCAAAGTGCAATGCCCAGTACGTGCTCTGAAAATAAAAGGCTGCAAGGAAGGCAAGGGGACAGGTCAGTGAAAGTTTTCTGTCCTGGCACACTGAGCTGTTTGAAGGTGAACCACTGTTCGGTTTCACTAAGGACTCTGTGACACAGAAAGGATGTGCTTTTCCATGTAGCTGAGAAGGAAAGTGAGAATCACTGGTACATCTGGCAGAGTTTGTAGGCTGTGAGCAGAAGGTGACAGACAGGCCTGGCTTTGGGCTGTAGCACTTGTTGCAAGGAAAAAGCTGCTGGATGTTTTAGGCTTTTGGGGATCTGTGAGAGTGAAAGACTACGCTGGTACCTCATTAAACTAATGATTGTTGATCATCTGGCTGAATCTATTACATAAACCAGAAGTGAGATTTTCCCCCATTCACCCCATTTTTTTCATCTTTTCATCAAGCAGCCTGCGCCTTTTTGAGGATGCTGCCAAATACCTTGCCTTGAAAGCTAGAAGTGTCTCAGTTCACCTGCTAAGAAACAGTGAAAACAGCTAAAGTCAATTTCAGAATTGCCCTGAGCAAAGCTGGTGTTTCAGTACCTGAAATTATCATTGCAAATATTTGCAAGAATCACCAAGTTATTATGCAAACATTTGAAATACAGTAGCAGCTTCATCTTCTTGTTGTTGCAGTCCTTGGAAGTTTTGCTATTTACTAAAATAGGAAACAGATCAAACACAAGAAGCTTAATAATCCAAGCTCACTGGCCATTGTGCAAATAGCACTTAATTAATTTAAGGTACCATTGTAACATACAGAATGGTTCTGTGGAGGAAAATGGAAGTGTCCTTCTTCAGGGAAGCAGAAAACCTTTCTACCACATGAACTCCTGGAGTAATCCAGCATGCCTCAGTGGGCTGCGGCTGGTCAGAGAGCTACAAAATGGGTCTCTGTGCCCATGGCACTCTCAGGACTCAAGGCCTGAGATATAAACTCCCCACCTTCAGACACGCAAGTAAAGCCCATCCAAAATGCAGTTCTCCAGACAGCTCACTGAAACCAGCTAGGAGTTCCCAGTGTCACGCTGGGCAATTCTGTCCACAGATAGCTTTGGTTTTAATGAATCCAGAACAAAGTTGCATTTTTCTAGTCTTTAGCTCTACTAAGGTATTTTATGCAACATGGCAAGAAAAAATTGTTTAGACAATGACAAATAACAGAGGGGATAATGTACATTTTGCTGCTGTCTTCTTTTGCTGCTACATTTTGTTTTGCTATCACTTTCTGTCAAATAAATACTAGTGAAATATCTCATCAAGTCTTGCTGTGAAGACAGACTGCCAGAAAGGTAGAGAAACTTCCAACATTTACAAGACCCTTGTACTATGTGTCTTGGTCAATTTGTATGCACATCCTTTCTTCCAGCAGGACTTTTTTGCACATTGAACTTAATCCAGTACAAAACCAGTGAATATAGGAGCTGTTCTCTTTTAATTTGAATGGTGATAAAAATGCATATCAAATAAAATAATTTTATAGCAGCAGGAAGATTTTATATGTAGCTAGCAAATCACAAAAAGATGCATATTTACGGGTTGGCTTCCTTTCAAAATTTACAAGAATTCCAGACAAAAAACATAGCTTAGTAAAGTGCAAATCTAAATCACTTAGATTTCTAGTGATTTAGAAATCACTAAATAGATAGATTAGGTATCTAGAAAGGTGACATGAAAAAGAGCAAGAGGAAGAAAACCAAAATGAAAACCAAAGGAAGCCAGAGAATTCTGAATGACAGTAAAATTTACTCAATCATGAGTAAAATTCTTAGTGTGTGCTAAGTACCTTAAGCAAAGAGTAGCTCAAGCATGACTTGTATTTGATGTAAAAAAAGGCAGCATGGCCTGTGTTTGTCACATCTACTCCACTAAAAAGCTTACTCTGTCTCAGATTCCTTTTAGGAATACCAACTCAAGCTGTGAAACTGCATGAAAATGATGATTTAAAGAAGGATCTATTAGAAGAATGGAATAATGGTTAATGTTCTTTTCCTTCCAACTGCTTTGTTTGCCCTTTTTAATGTTTTAAGTCCTTTTTGTTATCACCATGGTAGCACTGCAGCAAGCGTTCCATTCTAAGCTGTCCATATTGCCACCTTCTGGACTACCTTCTGAAAACCAATGTCGCCGTGATATTTTATGAAAAATCCTTTTGCCAGGATTTTCTCCTGAGGAGCTGAGGAACCTCAGGAAAGAAATGTAAACAATAACTATCTGCTGCTGTGGAATGCAACAGGTGCATCTGTGATTGGTTCATGTTGGTTGTTTCTAATTAATGGCCAATCTCTCTGAGAGTCACGAGCTTTTGTTATCATTCCTCTCCTGTTCTTTCTAGCCTTCTGATGAATCTTTTCTTTCTATTTTTTTAGTATAGTTTTAGTATAGCATTTTAACATAATATATATCATAATATAATAAACCAGCCTTCTGAAACATGGAGCCAAGATTCTCCTCTCTTCCCAGGTCCTGGCACCCTCGAACACCACCATAAACTTCCCACCGGTTTCATATAGAAATCACAAGCAGTAGAGATGACTAAGACTGCAAAAATCTTCTCATCTAAAATATTTGTGCTGTGAATGTCAGCTTGCACAGGAAAGAGGGTACATTGGCAAATGCCTTCTGTCCTGGCACATCTGTCAGTCAGAACTGCAGATGAAAACACTTTGCTGTAACGATAGTCTCTGCCACTTTGAGAGAATGTGCTGATGCTATATATATATGTATCGTTGAGAAGGAACATGTGAATCACTAGCATGTTTCATTTAGTTTACGGACTGCAAAGGGACTATTATGGCCAGCACTAGTTTTTTGTTGTAGGACTTTTTCTTTGAGAGCAGCTGCTGGACATTTTGGAGTGGTTTGGGATCTTCAAGGGTTAGAGTGCAAGAACAACTTTTCAATAGAAGTTTTTTTTTTCAAAATTACAGCTTTGTGTTTTTGTTGAGTAATTTGGTTTTGTTTAGTTGACAGACTGCAAAGGGACTATTATGGCCTGCACTGCCTTTTCGTTGTAGGACTTCTTCTTTGAGAGCAGCTGCTGGACATTTTGAAGCGGTTTGGGATCTTCAAGAGTTAGAGTGCAAGATGGTACACAGATCCTGAGGGAAAGTGCATATCTCCAGGGAGCTGGATGCAGTTCAGTGGGTGCAAGTTACATGTTGAGCAGCTGATGGCACAGAAAATGTTCTGAAAGGAAGAGGCCGTGTTGCAATTGCCTTTTATTTTGAAGCTTATAAACTGTACAGCCAACAATGAAATGATTCCTCTTCCTTCCCTGCTACATGCAGGATCACGTTCTGTCAGTGCCCAAGAGCCAGGATCCACAGTGGAGCTCTTGTCCCCACACTGCTCCCACATAAATGGGGCTGGGCTAGAAAAGTGCTTGTCTTTTTCCTGGGCACTGTCAGCACTCATGAAAATAACCACACGATGGCAATGTCTACTCACAAAACAAGGACACTCACTGAGCCCAGCTTGAAACCACCCTCAGGACATAGCCAAGTCAGAAATGTCCCTGCTCTCAAATCAACTGTTTCAGGACAAAAAGATTTTGCCAATCCTCCCCTTCCAAGTGGATACTCTTCTTTGCACCACACTCAAAGGCCAACACCAACTCCTCTGCCCTAACAAATTTTTTCACTCTCATAGAGTCTGGTACCTAACTTGAAAACATCTGCCAAAAGCAGAGCCCACAAAACTATTGGCGGAGAAAGCTCTTTGCTGCTTACAATTTCAATTGCACCCCTCAAACTACAAACACACACCCTGCTATTGTCACTTTCCTTCTCAGCTCTAGGTACCATCGTAAGCCTTCAGTCTCACAGAGTCAGGATCCAAATGGACTGGCACCAGGGACTGCTCACACACTAAAGCTACAAAAGGGAGAAAAATTTGTCCTGCAGAGGCTTGGCCTCTGCATTCCCACTGACAGTTCAACAACTCTAACCCAGAGAACTACGTATTGGGAAAAGCCTTTAAATTCACAGAGACCACCAAAGTGCCCATCCAAACTTGCTTTCTTTGCCAAAGAGAGGAACTAGACACCCGTCTCAAAATAAATAGCATCCCTTCCTCCAAAATCCAAAACATCCAGGGAGTGGTCCTATACAAGGGTGTCAGAACACTGGTATTGGGCATTATCTGTGTGGGGCTCTAGATCTGCTGCAAACCAAGAGCCAAGCTTTTACCTTGTCCAAAAGAAGTGTGCTGGCAGAATTTCAAGAAGGCTGCCTTGAGGAAGTGGAAAACACATGCCAAATGGATTCTTTCAGGCGGGAGGCTGTCTTCCAAAGATGGATACCGACTCCATGATTGTACAAATTGAGTCAGTGCTTCCAAACCAAATATGCCAGGATAGAAAGTTGCTGCTGCCCTGAAGCTGCACGATACAGCTTCTTACCTGCACCTCTGCCGCTGGGGCTAAGTTCTTTCCTTCCCATGAGACAGCATTGCTGTTCTCGTTCAGGAACTTACCAAGCGAAAGTTGCATAGCATGTCCAGTACTAACTATGTCCAATGGCTCCGACACAGAAGGGGCAAGGATGGAAATGTCTTGCTGGACTATGCCTCCCCATCATACCTTATCAGCTACCCTACCAACATTGCCACCATATCTTTTACTTCCCAAGGAAAGGCACTCTAAGTCACTTGGCTTTGACATGCCTCCAGTACCGTGCCTAGTTTTCCTAGCCTACACTTGCTTTGTTTGCTTGCCTATGTCTGCCTTGCCTGGCCCTACAAATAACTTGCTGGCTTTGCTTTGCCTTGCCTACCACTCTCTGCCTTGCCTTCCATGCAGGTAAGGCAATGCAAAGCAAGTGTAAGCAATTGTAGGCAAGTCAAGGGAGAGGTTGGCAAGGCTGGAGCCATGAGGGGAAAGCAAAAGGAGTGGTAGGTGAGAGAAGGCCCAGGAGTTAGAGGTAAGGCTGGGCATGGGAAGGTAATGGCAACAGGAAGGGCTAGGCAAGACAAAAGCCTGGAGGAAAACTGTAGGCAGGTCAAATGTGGGGCATGGGCATGCAAGGGAGTGCAAAGCAATGGAGAATCAGTCCAGCAGGACTTTTTTGCACCGTTAGCGCACATTGAACTGAATCCAGTACAAAAGCAGCAAATACAGGAGGAACCTTTCTCTTTTAATTTGATGGGTGATAAAAATGCATATCAAATAAAAGATTTTATATGTAGCTAGCAAATAATAAAAAGATGCATATTTACAGGTTGGGTTCCTGTCAAAATTTACAAGAATTCCAGGCAAAAACATAGCTTAGTAAATGGCAAATCTAAATCACGGTAAGGAAAGTGACATGAAAAAGAGCAAGAGGAAGAAAACCAAAAAGAAAACCGAAGGAAGCCAGAAATAAGGCACAACCTCTCCTCCTTTTCTGCTTACTACAGTACCTTAGAAGTACCTTCGAGTACCTACAATCATGTAAGTAGAAAACTGTGCCAAGAACAATTGTGGAAAACTCTGCTATCCGAACGGAAACATTTGGTTTGCTTTCATGACGATTGAATCTGCATGCAATGCATAAGGTAGGGGTGTGTTTTGTATATTCAGAAACAATTTAAAAATATTTCCAAATTGAAGGGACTACTTTTTGTTTGTTTTTAATTACTTGGCTAAATATGGCACACATTAAAATACTGCAGACATGTCATTCATTTCAGAGTTGGCAACTGCAAGGGAGGGAAGCATTTTGTGTGCTTAAAAAAGTAAAGTATTGGA
Organism: Pyrgilauda ruficollis; assembly: GCF_017590135.1. Classification (NCBI taxonomy): domain Eukaryota; kingdom Metazoa; phylum Chordata; class Aves; order Passeriformes; family Passeridae; genus Pyrgilauda; species Pyrgilauda ruficollis. The sequence goes on from NW_024515875.1 coordinate 4,327,436, forward strand.
GGGTGCTTTTGTTACTTGCTTAGAAGTTAGAATATGCTAAAAGATGCTGGCTGGGGACTTAAAATGAATGAATGATTTGCTGTAAGTAGGTCAAATGACATTAGCTTTCAAAAAGAAAAAGTAGTCTTATTCCATGTGCCAATTCTAAAGTAGATTAATAACCCATTCATATGGATATGAGGAGGGATATGACATAAAAGGTTAAGTAACACTGTTGATGGCAAAAGGCTTACCTGCTTCATACAAATACAGGAGATAAAATACTATTTTTACACAAACATTGCTAATCAGAGCTTTCCTTGAAAAGTTTCAATTCTGAGTTTCAGAAAGTGACTCAATCATGACAGTAAAATTTATTCAATCATGAGTAAAATCCTTAGTGTGAGCTAAGTACCTTAAGCAAAGGGTAGCTCAAGCATGACTTGTATTTGATGCATAAAAAGGCAACTTGGCCTGCGTTTCTCACATCTACTCCATTAAAAAGCTTACTCTGTCTCAGATTCTTTTTCAGGATACCAACACAAGCCGTGAAACTGCATGAGAAGTATGATTTGAAGAAGGATATATTAGAAGAACGGAATAATGGTTAATGTTCTTTTCCCTCCAACTTCTTTGTTTGCCCTTTTTAATTTTTTAAATCCTTTCTGTTATCACCATGGTAGCACTGCAGCAAGTGTGCAGTTCTAAGCTGTCCATATTGCCAGCTTCTGGACTACCTTCAGAAAACTTCCAACTGATTTCATATAGAAATCACAAGCAGTAGAGATGACTAAGACTGCAAAAATCTTCTCATCCCTTCTAGAGCAGGACCATGTCTTTGAGCCACTCTTAGCTAGATAACTGTCATCAGTCATGAGAGAGTCTCATGTTCAAAAGCTAAGCAATGACAGCTGTAAATGACAAAAAGCACACTGAAATTCTCTTTGGACTCCAACACAGAGCAATGAAGGAGCTTGAATTCACCTTCTTGGGAAGTTTTAAAATGCACATTAACTTTAGAACAGGAGCTGAGCCATTGTAACCTTTGTTGAGTATGTCTGCGTAGACAGTCCCAGAGTTTCCATAACTACAGAAGGAATGTCATTTAACCCATGTTATCATCACTGGCTGCTAAGCTGCAGTTACTGCAGAGTATCTGCCACGTATTTTACTGGGTGGGATTTTATGTGTAATCCCTGAGTAACATTGCAGAAAGTAGTATTTTGTATGGAGAGGGGGAAACCCCCAACTCAGAAATATTTCAAATAATGGTTACATTTGAAAGTAAAAAAAATATCTAAAACCTTTCATTTCCAGACATATTACCAGCAAAAACTGTACCAGAATTCATGACGCTTTTGATTATGACAGCAGAAGTCTACCATGGGTGCTCTTGCTCTGGAATATTCCTTAAGAAACAAAGTCCTTGATAGAAATAAAACAAAATTAGACAAAATATTGGGCTGGATGACTTCAAAGTCAGCTAAAGGCCAAACACTTGTAATAATAGTAATGATTGGACTAAAAGTTACATCAGTACAGCATAACACAGTTCAAAGATATCTTGTGTCCTAATGTTCTCACAGAAGACTGTAAAAAAATCTCTATTTTTGTGTGTTTGTTTTATCCCTTTAGATGTACCTTCTGCTTATTTCCACAGTATGAGAATGCTTATGACAAGACTGGATGACCTCATGCAACCTTCTATAAGTAAAGGAAGAGAAGCCAGAAAAGAAAGGCAAAATTGTTAATTGCAGGTGGAAAGAAGGAGGCCAACAAAACAAAAAAAGAAAAATACTAATTAAAAACCCCACTGTTTTCTGTGAAAAGTAAAGGCACAGACAAGAAAGAACAACTGCAAAATTCTCAGTAGAAAAACGTAGTTTGTCTGGCTCTAGTATTTTGTGGTACATTTCTTGCTGTTTTCTCATGCCAAGCATCTTAACCATTGAAGGTGTCCCTTTTCTCTTTCTGGAATACAGCTAGAAAGATTGCTGTGTCACTGCTGACAAGCTGCTATTGTCAGAGGTGTCCAGCTGAAAGTCCTATATCAACTGATTTGCTCTGTCACTTTAATATGGCATGACTTCAACCACTTACCTGAAGTTTCAGCACCTGAAGTTGCCCAGCCCTACGATTCTTTGCCCTTTGAATGGTTATGCTCCTTGGCAACTGGCATTTGTAAGTACATGAAACTATACAGAATTTGCACTATGAGATGATACCAAATGAGTCACACCAGTAGATTAACTAGGGCATGCAAAGCAGAGAGGGGGGAACACAAGAAGAGAGTACAATCTACTTGTTTTCTACACTGAGGTAACACCATAGAAATCAAAATTAACACAAATCCTCCTAGGGGTAATTTTTACAAAAGACAAAGACTTCCTTTTGTGTTCACAGACCTGGAATATTTAGCTTTGGAATATCAACCCAGTTACAAATGGAACTGCAGGAGGGAGCCACCATTCTCACGATTAACCTTGATATGTGTATAACCTTTCATGGGGATCCATCTTTGTCACACACATCACATTTTATAAGAGAAGAGGCGTTGTTGAATGGCTTCAGTGAAAAAAGCCTTAAATGTACTCTGAAAGGAATTAGCATCCAAAGGAGAGAGTCTTTCAAGAAAGCTTGAGATATTGCCTGTGATGAAATCCCTTCTAAGAGGTTCACTTCAGGTACCAAATTCTCCATCCAAATACTGGCAGATTAGTCAGAGGAGAAAAGCAATGTTTTTAAATGGTCCTTTGGGAAGACAAGGCTTGCAGGGAATTTAGTACTTGCTGGTATAGCCTACATTCCAGGAAGAGTTTATATACTGAAATACAACCTATGGAAGATCAGGTCTTTGTGAATGTGAAAGTCCAGTGCATGGCAGTCTCAGAAAGGAACCCATCAAAGCCTTTGAAATGCCAACACACAAGGTGTGAATTGGCAGTGTTTTTAGTGTGAATTGGCAGTGTTTTTAGCAAACCACAGCAAAATGCAGGTGACAAAATGAGGCCATTTGGTCACATGCAGTATGAAGCAGTATGAAAGGGGAAAGCAGCTGAGAGCATCAACCCTGTTAAGTAGTCTCAGTATTCTTATTGACAATTAGCAGAAATTTTAAATAAGTCTATGAAAATTACAAATGAGGCAAAAGAAAAGGGAGCAATGACTACTCTGGCATAGTGTTTCCTAACAGGGATCTTCAAAATGTAAAGATTGTATCATCCTTTAAACTGAAGGAAGATACTAAAATGACAGTAGGGAAATGGCATCAGATGCTAGAAAGACTCTGGGCAGTGTACTTATAGACAGAAATGCCACTGATGGAAAACCAACTAAACTGGCACCAATGCAGCAGCATTGTACTAAAGCCCAGAAATGTCCACCGCTTCACTGTCTGCCATTCCATTAATATGCACATAGCAGTTCTGCAACATTCCTACTGATCATCTCCTTGGAAGACTGGGAGTGAGGATCCGTAGTGATGCAGAGTCCCCAGGCAGGTGCAAAGGAGAGCTGCTTTATTGCAAAAACCAGGCTTTTGAAGGAGTCAGGCCTTTATCAGTTACATAGCTTTAACCCATAATAAACATAATTCAACCAACCACCATACATCACGACGTGAACACACAATGGTTATAGAACTTGTTTATCTACCTCTAATTCAGCTGCGTCACTTTCCCATAGTCCTTTTCTACTTAGCCAAAGTAACAGGCCTCAGCCGTGTTTTTACAAGTCCTTCCTTTTGTAATATTATACCTATATGCAACAGCAAACCACTAGTTTCTTCAGTGCCAAAAGTTTAGGTAGATGATTTGCATCTGCCCTTCAAGTGAAACACACTGTGGAGAGGAAATCCTGTCGGAGAAGTTCAGTCATTCCATTTTCTAGACAGGCCAAATAAAAAGAAAAACAAGCTATAGGATTGTGTACCTGCTATTACAAAACACCTGCTGCCGTCTGACAATGAACTAGCAGAAAATCAGCAAAAATGAGACGAGGCAAACAACCCTTTGAAGGGAATAATGATGTGATAAATAAAAACAACACATTTCCAGGCTATTGAGATGCTTTAAATGTCAGCAAAGGATTGAGAGCAGAGGCTGAACTAATGAGGAAAGATAGAGATTAAAAGAATCCCAAGAAAAACAACCAAGAATTCTGAAAGATATGGGCAACTGACCTGTTTAAGCCTTCAAGAACTCAGTGACCACTGATTTAGATAGGCTATTCCAGTTAATTTACAGGTGCACCTTCCATTCCTTTTTCACCTGTAGCAAACAACCCTTTGAAGGGAATAATGATGTGATAAATAAAAACAACACATTTCCAGGCTATTGAGATGCTTTAAATGTCAGCAAAGGATTGAGAGCAGAGGCTGAACTAATGAGGAAAGATAGAGATTAAAAGAATCCCAAGAAAAACAACCAAGAATTCTGAAAGATATGGGCAACTGACCTGTTTAAGCCTTCAAGAACTCAGTGACCACTGATTTAGATAGGCTATTCCAGTTAATTTACAGGTGCACCTTCCATTCCTTTTTCACCTGTAAGCATCACAGGGTGAATTGTGACCATGGAGTTACAATTATTTGGATTCTATTCTTAGCTTTAGGAAAGAAGTACAGCAGCTGAAGTACCTATTACTGATGTGATACTCAGGAACGCAGATTTGACACATTTCATTCAAGTCCAATCACAAATAGCAATACTAGGGAGGCTAGGATTAGCCTCTTCTCATGACGCTCTTGTTTTACAGCCTGCTCTGATTCTGGTGAAACTTTTTAATTAGCTTCTCTCTAAAAAGGAGAAAGTCCAATTAAATTTCCCTCCCTACTGGTGGAGGTTTAGCATTCAGTAAAAATGGAATTGGAGCTAGCAGGAATTACTGTCTTTTAAGCATCCGGTCCATGAAGACAATCTCAGTTTGATAAAAGCCTACATGCTATTGGCTAAAGAATACTCTGTTTCCCCCAAGACAGGATGCATGCAATTTAATCCAACTTTCTGTAACAAACTCCAGTAATACAAAATCCCGTAATAGAAAGCCACAAATATCAGGAAGAATTGTTTCACCATTTAGGGAAGCAACCTTCTCACCTTCTTCTGGAATGAGCATAATCTGATAGCTGAAGTAACAAACTTGAGGACAGAAATCTCCCTAGTACTGAGAAGTTGCTGACAGGGGAACCACCTAAATTCTGTGACTTTCCCCTTTGCATTCATTGGTCAAGCCTAAAATTCACGGGGTCAATCAAAGACAAATGCTAATCTAGTCAGAGGTCTATGAAAGGTCCAAAAATAATCGGAGTTCTGCTTAGACAATGGCAATGGAACAAGAGCTACCAATCTGGTTACTTGCAACATATCCCTAAAACTCATTCCCTTATATTCATAACTAATGTATAGCCACCAGTACAATCAGGAAAAGATGAAACTTACTGATGTCAGCAAGGGAAGGATTTTAAAGAACTATTCTCATTAATCATCATACAGACAGTAACTCTGCCATTAAAATCAAAGCCCTTTTAGTAAGTATCACTTGTGGGAAATGCAGGACTCCTGGACAATAGACCAATATGATTAAGCAGAAGCTGTTTATTGTTTACATTATGCATTTATACATTCTAACTCTCTGCACATGCTAGTCACGCATTTCTTATTGGTGCCTTTGCCTTGTCCACATGTTCTGCATGCACCTCTCAGAAGATGTGTTTGGTTACAGCCCAGGTGCTTTGCCGCCCCCCATTATCAAGTTATTGTGGTCTGGAATTTGGTTTCTCAGCTTCTTTCTTATTTTAGCACAGCTTATGTCTCAGCAACCTTGATGAATTCTAGAGGGCCCTGAGAATATTCTGATAAGAACCGTTGCGAGCTGGATGGCTGGTGCACACTGTAGTCTAAGTGGTTCAGACACATTGATACAATTCCCCCTTCTTCTTCTTCTTGCACCAGCCAGACCCTTTCCACTGTATTTTCTACCAAGCGGCTCACCAATTTCATGATGCATGGAATAACACAAAGTAATATAATAATGACTACTAGTAATAACAAAGCTCCCTTTACGATATCTTTCAAATATCCAGTTCTTCCCCATCCCTCAAACCATTCACCCAAACCCCAGTCTTTCGCAGTCAACTTCTTCATGTTATCTTGTAGTTGTTTGAGTTTCCTGTGAATAGATGCAGAATGGTCAGAGGGGTTCATACAACACATTCCTTCAAACTCCTCACACTCATGCTCATGTGCTAACAACAACAAATCTACAGCAGCTCTATTTTGCAGTGTGCCATGTCTAGTACTATTTCTGTCAGTGAGCATCTGATTTAAAATAGCTGAAGTTACCTTTAGTTGTTTGACCATCCAGCATCTCAATTTATTAAGCATAGCCAAAGCTTGAGCAGCAGCAACACCTGGAGTAAGGAATGATGCTATACAAAGCTCCCTTTACGATATCTTTCAAATATCCAGTTCTTCCCCATCCCTCAAACCATTCACCCAAACCCCAGTCTTTCGCAGTCAACTTCTTCATGTTATCTTGTAGTTGTTTGAGTTTCCTGTGAATAGATGCAGAATGGTCAGAGAGGTTCATACAACACATTCCTTCAAACTCCTCACACTCATGCTCATGTGCTAACAACAACAAATCTACAGCAGCTCTATTTTGCAGTGTGCCATGTCTAGTACTATTTCTGTCAGTGAGCATCTGATTTAAAATAGCTGAAGTTACCTTTAGTTGTTTGACCATCCAGCATCTCAATTTATTAAGCATAGCCAAAGCTTGAGCAGCAGCAACACCTGGAGTAAGGAATGATGCTATTATTTGTGCTAGAGTGCCCCAAAACTCTCCACAATTGTCACAATCAGGTCTTAAGCTTGTGATTGCTCTTTCAGTTCTCTTGCTATGCCCTGCCCTCCAAACAGTCTGATTCTGCATTTTGCGCATGATAGCAGCAAACATGGTTAGTTTTCCTAAGTAACAAGGACTAAATGAATTACTTGGAATTGTGGGCCATGCCCTATCCCCACAGATTAAAAAGACACCTGGTGGAAACTATCTTACAGTCACATTTGTACCAGCACTTCCAGGATAAGTCCAATTGTGGCAATATTTGGTCACGTTCTGATACCATGGAGAATTGGGATTAAGGATGACACAATTATTTTTGTGTCATGGGACTAGGGCGTTGCTCACAGAAGGTGACTGTAGGTTTAAAAAATGGTTAAAAAACAGGCAATAATTTCCAGGTACTGATCCTAAAAAATCTAATTCTTGGGGCTCTAGACTGCTTTCATTCTGTGATTGTGTTATTGTACCTGTTTGGAAGCCCTCGCCGTTTGCCTTAGTCCCCAGCCTTTAGCATAAATCCAATTTTGTACCACCGCTGGCTATGTTACACCAGTGATCCTTTGCACTTGGTTTATTTGCTTCCACCTGTGGTTTTCCTCCAACTCCTACCCATGTTGCAAAACCAGTAAAGTTACTTATTGGGATACCAATTAAACATGTGCAGAAAGGATCTCCTGGCATGGTTAAGGACAAACGAAATAAATCCACCCCAGTAGTATTGGCCCAAGTAAGCCACATATTCTGTCGATGCCACCACAGCGGGTTAGTGTCTTCTGCACTACAGATGTTGCCACATATCACAAGTAACACAGAGAAACCTCCAAAAACCTGCACATCTAATTTAAGACTATTCTTCATCCTTAGCACTGGCAAAGAACCCTTCCCCTATGAGATTAGGGATAAAATCCAGATTGACTGTGACTCTTGCTCTTTGTGCTCTTCTCCTATTCCGTCTTCTTTGGTCCTCGTCCTCCCACCCTTGCTTTGTTTGTTCCCACTGCTCAGGTCTAACTTCCCACATCCCAGGAATAAATATTCCTTTTCCTCATTCAATGGCCTTGATCTTCTCTCCTTGATTCTCTCTCTCCTTTGTCCCGAGCTTCCAAAGTTCGCTATGATACCACTGAATAGCCTGTCCCAATTGCTCCCAAGACTCAAACTAACTCAGCATTTCTTGACAGGTTTCAGGGGAATTAACCATTATTCCTGTCATTTGGGATAACACCACCCAGGTTATTAAATTTTGGGGAGTGAAGATGTCTGCACTCTATACACCTGTGGAAGTTCCTCCTTTTAAACTCATTCCACCTATCTGATCCACACTCCATATGTTCTAATCTCACCCGAGGATAACAAAAGCGTTCACAATTCTGACGGCAACTGATGTTTTCAGGAAGCGCTGGTTGTTGGTTCATTGTTGATATTAGGGATCAGTGTGTCCCTCTGAAGCCAGGGATGAACCCATTTCGCTGGTATCCATCAGGGTTCTTTGTCTGTAATGATACAAACATAACCTCTTCCCCACATCAGTAAATCTGCAGGTCCTTCTCATAACCCTGTCATAGGATTTTTATAATAAACTTTTGGTCGCTGCTGTACCAATTCATAATCTTGCTGCAAACCTGAGTAATGTGTTATTGCTAGTGGCTCACTACGATTACCTACTAATCATAGAAGATTCATAACACAGGCTGCTTTCAGCACTCTGTCCTGTGGGGTCAGCCCAGAATAGCCTGTCCCAATTGCTCCCAAGACTCAAACTAACTCAGCATTTCTTGACAGGTTTCAGGGGAATTAACCATTATTCCTGTCATTTGGGATAACACCACCCAGGTTATTAAATTTTGGGGAGTGAAGATGTCTGCACTCTATACACCTGTGGAAGTTCCTCCTTTTAAACTCATTCCACCTATCTGATCCACACTCCATATGTTCTAATCTCACCCGAGGATAACAAAAGCGTTCACAATTCTGACGGCAACTGATGTTTTCAGGAAGCGCTGGTTGTTGGTTCATTGTTGATATTAGGGATCAGTGTGTCCCTCTGAAGCCAGGGATGAACCCATTTCGCTGGTATCCATCAGGGTTCTTTGTCTGTAATGATACAAACATAACCTCTTCCCCACATCAGTAAATCTGCAGGTCCTTCTCATAACCCTGTCATAGGATTTTTATAATAAACTTTTGGTCGCTGCTGTACCAATTCATAATCTTGCTGCAAACCTGAGTAATGTGTTATTGCTAGTGGCTCACTACGATTACCTACTAATCATAGAAGATTCATAACACAGGCTGCTTTCAGCACTCTGTCCTGTGGGGTCAGCCCACCCTCCCCTGTTTTTTATCAAACAGTCCTTTCAGTATCTGATGTGTGTGGCAGGGGGGGTTTGAAGATGTTTAGTCTCTCTCAGACTGTGGCAGTGGAGGTTTGAAGATTATATGTTTAGTCTCTGTCTAAATTTGTTTACCACCTGTCTTCCTGCCTTTTTTCCGTGACAAGTTATGATAATTCTAGATTCTTCCCTATCCACCAAAATCCTGCCCCTGCAGCCTGTCATAATTTGCTATACCCATTTATCCAGAAGATTCACTGTCATTTATGATATTTTCCTTCTCTCATTGGTACATACCTTTCCTGCTCCATTTTGTGTTTACATTTGTCCCGCGGACCCCTCCTATCTAGCCCTTGATTCATGAGACAATCTCCTCCTGGGAATCCACCCCCCCTCCATAAAAACTGATGTTTTTCTCTGTTTCCTGCTCTTTGCCACTGCTCCCTCTTCAAGCCGCGTGGCTTCCACACCCCACCCGCACCTGAGTGGCCCTGCAGTTTGCAGCCTCAGTGCTGCTCTCCACCACAAGAAAGAAGAACATCCGCACATCATCGTGTCACCTGCCCCGCTTCAGTGCCACTCCTGCCATGGGAAAGAACACCTGTGTGGTGCTGCGACACCTGTGCTGCTTCTGTGCGGCATTGAAGCTTCGGCGCTGCTCCCGCCATGGGAAAGAATAACACCACCACAGTGCTGCCGATCCCACGCGGCGCTGTCCCGGCACTGCTCCTGTGCAGGAAAGAATAAAAGCAGCTTGGAGAAGCAAGCAAAGAGTCCTTCCTTTTTCCTTTACTCCGGTCCTTAGATGTGGGTCCACGTTTACTGGCCGATCCCTGGTGGTCCGGGACCCCAGCCAGGGGCTGAACCGTGATCCTGCCTGCCAGCAGGTAAGGCAGGGCATGGCTACTCCTGGTGTGTGTGCCGATCGTCCCTCCCACGACTGGGACTCAACATCAGATGTGTCCTTTCAATGATAGCTTGTCCTGTGGAGTTCCCTGGAATACCTGTGCTATGCTCCACCCTGCAACCAGCTAAGAAATCCTGGGTCTGTCAGGCTATATATCCTGACCCATTGTCTGTTTTAATTTTCTGAGGCAAACCCATGATGGCAAAGCAGCCTTGCAAGTGTCGAATGACAAACTGAGACCCTTCGCTTGTCATAGAAATGGCCCAAACCATGGCAGGAAAGTTGTCTATGGTAACACAAATGCATTTAAAATGACCAAAAGAGGCGTAGATTGTTACATCCATTTGCAAGGCCATGAGGGTTGATTCCAGGACCCAATCTGGCAATCATACCCTGGCAGTGTGGACAGGTTGTGACAATTCCTTGAGCATCCTGCAGTGATATTCCCAATTGTTTGGGCAAAACTTTTGCACTTTGGTGAAAAAACTCGCGAGCCCTTCTGGCTTGGCCGAACTTACCGATATTAGGAGAAGCAGAGGAGCGAAGTGGTGCCACTAACTGGTCAGCCTTCTCATTTCCTAAGTCCAGGCCTTCCATCAATGCAGAGTGACTCCATATATGGGAAATAAAATAATCCTGTTTGCAAGAATTAAGTAACTGCTGTAGCTGAAAAAAAGATTTGTTACAACTGCCAGTTTTGAATTTCCTTGAGCAATGCTTGCTCCATGTGCTCAACAACACCTACTACGTAGAGAGAATCAGAAACAATGGTAACGGGACCATTGGGCCACTCTAATAACAGCATGTAACTCAAGATGCTGTAAAGAATCTCCTGGTCCCTCAAGGATTTCACTGAGCCATTTGCCTCTGTCCTGCCAAGTAAGGCCTGCTTTAGAAATTTTTCAACTGGCATCAGCAAAAACTGTGAGGCCTTCTACAGGTTGTTTTGATAGCCAAGGAAGCTCTTCCCACCTGTTGATGCAAAGAAAAAAGCTTATGAGGGGCAAAAAGAGTGCTAATAATACCTGGAAAGTTTAACAATGCCCATTGTAAGGTGTCTGAATTCTGCAACGACCATTGTAAAAAGTCTTTTGTTAGTGGGAGAAGAATATTTTGGGGTTCCAGTGTCCGCTTTCATTCCTTGATCATGATTTTTGCTATAACTTCCATTTGTGTGGTCAACAATTCATTCAAATTACATGGTAAAAACACCCATTCCAGGACTTTTAGTGACTGATTAGCCTGGCTACCCCACTGCATTAGGATAGCCATTGAGTGCTTTTCCCTATTCAGCACGGCCATGGACAATGGTAAACCAGGGACCAACAATCTGCAAAGGAATTACCCAATTTAGTGGCAATTTGAGTCAAAGCCTTCTGTTGTTTTTCAGTTAGTTCATGCAGCAAATTGATCTGCTTTCCCCCTTTCAATAATTGCATTGGGCGCTCACGGTCTTCATTAGTAATGCTACAGGTGCTACCAAACCCACTGTATGTCCCCAATTAACTTTTTGGGGTTCATCCATCAAGGTCCAAATTTCCGTAAAAATAGTTAATTTTTGAGGCCAAATTTGGGCTTCAGTGATAAGCATACCCAAGTATTTCCATAGGGCTCGTGGTTGGACTTTTTCCAGGGCAATCTGAAGGTCTGCCTTCTGCAATTGTTGTAAGACAGGGAGCAGGGCTGCTGTATCCAGGATGTATGCTGTATCTTGCTATAATAATATTATCCATGTCATGATAGGTAAGATACTGTGAGTGCTGTTTTCTCAGCAGGGATAGTGCCCAGGCAACAAACATATAGTTGGCACATCATGGGAGAATTTCGCATCACTTGTGCAATACAACCCACTGATACCTTTTTGCTGCCTCTGCTTTTTTAATGGATGACACTGACAAGGCAAACTTCTCATTGTCATCCTCATGCAGGGGGATTGTGAAAAAGCAATCTTTTAAATCAATAATTAACAGTTGCAAATTGACAGGTAACATTGATGGTGAGGGTAGACCAGGCTGCAGGGGCCCCATATCCTGCATTACAGCATTAATTGCTCAGAGGTCATGTAATAACCTCCATTTTTCTGATTTTTTTAGGAATTGTAAAAATGGGTGTGTTCCAGGGGCTCAGAGAAGGTACAATATGCTCCCTTTGCAATTGCTCATCAACCAGTTCATTAACATGGGCAAGCTTTTCTTTAGACAGTGGCCATTGATCAACCCAGATTGCCATTTCTGTTAACCATTTTCATTGTAGGGTTGGCAGCCCCTCAATGACCACTGCTAAAAATGCTCATTGGTGAGAGAGAAATCCATCTGGCTCAGTGAGTCTCGTCCCAGCAACCAAATTGTTGTAGTCATCACATAAGATCTCATCTGAGCCCAAACATGTGCATCCTCATCAACTGTTAAGGCACTGTTAAGAGCGTTTTACTGATTTGAGTCATTTGCACACCTCCCACCCCCATAACAGGTGTTCCCAAGGTGTTCAGAGACCATTTTGCAGGCCACGCAAACAAGAGAACAATGGTAACATCTGAACCTGTGTCCAGTAATGCAGCTGTTGTTGTGAGAGCTCCTCCATCAGGGTGCTGAAAAGTAATGGGTTTAGATGGTTTTCCTCCTGATAATGGTAATGTAAACATTACCTGAGGGGTTCCTGTTGACCCAAAACCTCCATCCCCTCTATGCATGACCCCCTGTTTCAGGACCTTGGCCTCAAAGGGAATTAACTGCACCACTCTAGGAATATGGATAGGTGGCCTCCAAGTCTGCACCATTATCCCAATATTGCCTAAATAATCTGCATCGATCAGTCTAGGTAAAAAAAAGCCTTGTTTTTATATGGATGATCTTCCTATCGGTAGAACACAAGGTCCGTAGCCCAACAGTCCATTTGCTGTTGATGGTATGACGTCTACATAGGCGTTTGTCAAAGTGATGTCTACTGCTGTCTCCACATCCTCTTCTGCAGATCCAGGTGTTGCTGAGTGGAGGACATCCAGGCAGCCGCCTAGTTGTGGGGGAGCATTTGTGCCATTGCGCATTCCCCCTTGGCGCTTGGTTTCGCATTTCCCAAGGTGGGTCCATCTCTCTTGTATTTTGATTTAAATTTGCTGCTCCAATGTCTGAACTTGTCACATCTGTTGCGGTTTTTTTTTCACTTATGGCTAGTGATGTAATAGAAGAAATTCTTAGTTCTAGAAACTGTTACTAATCAACACAGACTGTTGCTCAGCCAAAACTGTATTGAATTCCTGAAGCCAGAGCAAGAGAACAGAGACTTCACAGAATTAGGAATCCTGAGTTTCTTTTTCTTTCTTTTATATAGCAAAAGGGAGAGTGCATATTAGAGTGTGGGATAGAGTAAGTGATTCAGGAAGTCTGTACTGTCTGATTACCTCAGTCAATGGAGCAAAGAAGAGGGTGATGGAGGGGGAAACTTAAAATAAAAAGGGGGCTGCATCCCCCAGGCACTTGAAAGACCCCATGGGAAGTGGCCCATGGCCTCTCCCTTTATTCCAATAAAGTTACGGGACTCCCCTGTCTCTTTCTGGGACAAAACCCTCTGGCATCAGGGATTAATTTTCCTAAGAAATTGAGCACTCATCCGGGGTCCTTCTACCATCCCATGGCAGTGAGTGGGAGCTCAAGGCGCCCCTCAGCCAGCTTTGGTGATCTGTTCCCTTTGGTGGCAGCCGGCACTGGGTAATTGGTTGAGTACCCAACAGTGTCCACTCGAGACAGATGAGTAGTGGACTAGAGGGTCCATGAAGAGTCCACAGGGAAGGACCACTGAAAATGTCACCAATCAATGGAATTTTTAGGGAGTAAACCTCAGAGGGCACCCATAGAGGGTTGCATAGGTAAAGCCAGCAACGGGTCCTCGCAAAAGGGATGGCGATCCAGAAAGATCTCCAAAGAATCCCTTGGGAGAATGGTGAGGTAGTTTGCACCTTCTCCCAGAGGTAATTAAGGACAATCCATGCCGAGGAGCAATAAGGGGAGTTGGGAAGGGGTCTCAGCAACAGGGGACAGATGGTGTTGGTATGTTGGGAAAGAATGGGTTAAAGTGGAATGTGGAGGAATATGGTTAAGGCAAGTAGCAGCAGAAGACATTTATCATCAAAATTTGCCAGCTGATTCAGATGCAGCTTCCAGGACAAGGAAAACAAGGAAGTCAGGATGAAGAGGTGTTTCTTTATGGTGGGAAGTGGCAGGACCAGGCACGGAAGTGTGGGACTGTGAGCAGGTGCTTGGGGCTCGTGCGGAGGTGCAGGCCTGGGCTGGGGCCATGGGGCAGCCAGGGCTCAGCACCAGGCAGTACCTGACCCCACTGCCTCATCCCAGGCAGGGATGGCAGTGGCCCCCAAGCGCCATGAGGCTGCTGGACACTCCAGCTGCCTGTGGTGCTGCCAGCTGTGCCCACTGGGTGTGCCAGCAGGGGCTGTATTTGGACACTGTGGCAGAATGGGGACTGGCTCTAGTATATGGTGCATGGCAAAGAGGGTGAGTACAAAGAGAAGGAGCAAAGAATATCTGGGAAATGCAAATTGTACGTGGTAGGATTAGGATTTTCTTTTAAGGATTTGATTTGGGTCACTGAAGAAACAAATGATTTTGAGCTGTGCGAGAATGAGCACCCAGAGGCAGTAGCGGGGCTGGGGGCTAAAGAAAGGGCAGAATAAAGCTCCTGGATGAACTGGTTAGAAAGATGCAGCAAGTGTTTGTAAGAAGAGATGAGGAAAAGGTGAAGGCAAAGGTGATCTTACTGCTGCAGAGGGATAAACTGCAGGGCCCAAGGGGACCCCCGGGACAGAAAGGATCAGTTTGGCCACAAGGACGGGGCAGAGGCCTTCCCTCCTCAGCGGGGGAGAGCCCACCTAAAGAGCGTCTTGGAAGGAATCAGTGTACTGTCTGCAAAGACACTGAGAGCAAGATTGCCCGCAGAAATAACTGGATCCTCAGGAGGATCAAGTCCAGCGATGAATGGAGATGGATTGTTAGGGGTGTCGGGGTTCCTGTTACACCAGGGACCCACCACACTGGAGCCATTGATAACATTTAGGGCAGGTCTGGAACAGGAGGAGGGGTTTTCCTGGTAGACACAGCAGCCTCTCAATCCACTTTGAATTTTATCCTTTCAAGTGAAAAATTGTCAAGAAGTTCTTTAATTCTTCAGGGGGTAAGTGGAAAAGAGGTGGGGATGTGTTTCCTTCAACCACGATTAGTACATGTGGGGGGTAAGGTTTGAAATGCATGAATTTCTGTTTGCTCCTACTTGTAATTCTAAGTTACCTGGAAGGGATTTGCAAGCTACACTGGGAATGCAAAATAACATTGTAAAAAGTGATACAGAAACTAACCCTATTGTAAGTTTGTGTCAAATGTCTGAGAGAGCCTATGCTGTAGTAAACCCCCAAGTGTGGACAGTCCCAGGGAAATTGGAAAATTAGCTATGGGGTCTCTCCAAACTACTTTGAAGCAACCAGGATAAGTGGGGTCTGAAAAGTAATACCCCCTTTCCAAGGCAGGGAAAGAAGGGGCTGCAGCCTATTACTGAATCCCTGTTAAAGGCAGGTATTTTGGAGCCATGCATGTCTCCCTAGAATACACCTGTCCTGCCAGTTAAGAAACTGCATGAATGGACACCAGAAGGAATGCAGAATTTTAAACTGTTAGTGAAAAAAAAAAAAAAGCAGATTAACTGAAGCTCATGCTCTAGCCCTTCTGGACAGGGAAAAAGAATTTGAATTCTCTGTGGATGTTAAACAGGACCATACTAAAATAATTTTACTGTGGGAACACTGGATTACAGCAGCCTGTTGCCTACTTTTCTAAGGTTTTCAACCCAGAGGCCCAGGAGGCTGGCCTCATTGTCTGCAGAATTGTGCAGCTATGGCTTTATTAGGGGGGAGGGGGCGGGAACAAACCCATGACTGCATTCAAATGACAGATCTCCAGACAGATCTCCAGACCTGGGTTAGGGAAAATTTACGAGACACCCCCTGGCTTAAGGGAAGAAATGTGTTCATCAATGAGCCTTCACGGGTAGTAGAAGGGAAGCGAGTTACAGGAGATGATATTATTAAGGGAAGGGAATTAGAAGAAGGGAGGATGTTGCTGCCCACATGGTCAGCTCAGACTGTGGAGCTGTATGTGCTTGTAAGAGCCTGTGAATTAACATTCGTACTAATCCTAAGCATGCATGAGGAGTGGTACACACGTTTAGAAATCTGTGGGAGGAAAGAGGTTTATTAACCTGCAGGGGAAAAACCATTAGCGCATGAGAGCTTAACTACTTCTCTCTTGCAGGTGGTGAATTTACGAAAAAGGGGGGCAATGATGTACATTAGGGGACATCAGGCAAGGTACTTGGAGGAGGCAATAGGCAATTGACTGGCAGATGAAGAAACTCAAAAAGGAATACTTTTGCCAGAACTCTCCAAGGCTCTCCTTTTGCACCCAGTGACTCAATCACTGCCAGAGAAACTGTTTTTTCCACCAGAGGAGCTGGAGCTTTCCACCAAAAGAGTGGGGCAGATAGAAAAAGGGAATAATTGGTTTACAAGGGATGGCAAACAATGGAGACCAGAAGCTTTGGCCATACAAGTATTAGAACAACTCCATGAAGGGAGTCATTGGAATTCTGGAGGATTGGCAGAAGCCTTCCTCAAGATGTATTTTGCTGTGGGTCTTTTTAGTCTGGCAAAAGCAGCTGTTGAAGTTTGCTTGATTTGTGCTGAAGCCAATAACAGGGTAACAAAGAAAGCTGCCAGGGGAGGGAGGCCTTGGGCTGTAAGGCTCTTCTAAAAATGCCAAGAGGATTTTACTGAGGTGTCCCAAGTGGGAAGGCTTAAATATCTTCTGGTAATAGCATATCAGCTAATAAGGTGGCCAGAAGCATTCCCAACTGCTTCAGCAGCTGCAGCATCACCTATTAAGGTATTTTTGGAACAAATTATTCCAAGATACAGGATTCTAGAAGCAACAGACTCAGGGGAACTCATTTTACAGGAAAGATCCTTCAAGGGGTTATGGCTACTTTAGGAAAACAATGGATCCTCCATACCCCCTGGCACCACCAGAGCTTGTGTCAGGTAGAAAAAAAATGGAGAGAAATAAAGAAACAACTTTTTGAAGCTGGTAATAGCCACCAAGATGCCATAGGTAGGGCTTTTGCCATTGGCTTTGGCAACAGACGCAGAAGAGAGAATCAGTTCTCTTCCTTTGAATTACTGTTTGGAATTCCTCACCCAGGTAATTCTCAGCCTAGTGGGGTGTAGAGGTAAGTGATGTATATTCAAAAGAATACGTAGCCATGATAGTGTCTCTTTTGAAATCCATTCAACAGGAAGCTCAGCTGGCACAGTCCCTGCCTTTGACTTTGGCAGTTCATAACATCCATCCAGGGGATTTAGTCCTGCTTAAGGAGTGGAAAGACGCACCACTGGTGGCAAGTGGTGTGGAACTTTCCAAGTGTTACTGACCACAGAAACATCCATCAAGACAGCTGAACCCACCACACTCTGGTCAAGGTCTCTAAGACCCAAGAGATTTGGACATCTCAGCTGGAAAAGAAGGACAGCAGGCTCTAACTGACACTCCGCAGGAGTGATCTGGAGCAGCAGCAGTGTTGACATTGGGGCAAGCTGCATGTACCTAGCCACAGACTGTCTGCTGAAATAATCTGTATGGGCATCCTTCCTGTAGAATCTCCACTCACTGGGAGGCTACTACTTGCTGTCATTGTTTTCTTAGATGGTTTCTGTGCATTCACTGGCCACAGGTGGTGTGGAAGATAAAATGAGACAGCTTGAACTCACACTACATTTACTCATCAAAGAGTAATTATGACTGAGTTCTTTGTATGAAGCAGTGCAGTGCTGGAATTCATATGAAGAAGAGAAAAAAGCACAAGCAGCATCAGCTTTACTCAGTGACTGGCAATAGCCATGGTCTGGTTGAAGACTGAACCAGCAGCCTCTCCAGCAGTGCAGAGGGGTTGGGCTAACTGGGGACAGGGACCAGCCCACCTGCTGCCAGGAAACTGTTGGAGACTGGGCATGACCCTGTGTAACTCACAAATAACCCTGGCATTTCCACACTGCAGAAGAATTAGATACAAGGTAGGTGTTAACTGCAAACACACTGAGTAAGACGTATGTACAATTTATTTAAAATACTTTTTAACATATAAACCCCCCTCACTATTTATAGAGTCTAAGTCCTAGCAACATATACAAATACTGAGCAACTACAATACATGCTGAGGTAAGAACATACATTCTGGGAGAATACACAAGCCAAACAAGATTGAAATACATTCTATATACATGTCTTCACATGTAAGAGAGACCCATGAAATGTACCTTTCCTTTATTGTACACAGGGAAATTCTAGTCTTAGTGTGCCATGTAATTTAAACCCAACTGTTACATGTTCAAATGTATCTTAGCCCTAGCAGATAATATGTCCAAAGTCTGAAGCAGGAGCAAAGCCTGGGACCAAGTTCCTTCCAAAAAGGGGCTTAAATTTTAAAAACATCAATTTCTTTAACAGCTTATGCTCCTCAGATAATGAAGTTGCATTATGTTTTCTTAAAAAATAACCCACTGTAGAGAAACTGCATAATTCTTACACCACCTCAGCCTTCAGCTATCCACAGTTCTACCATTCCTGGTCTGCAGTAAAAATCAAATCTAGATGCGTTATTTATGGACACATCCATTTATTTTTATGATAGATTTTTAGATAGGCATTTTTCTATGCCTAAACTGGTACAGGTTCAGAATGGAAAGGATTGTTAACTTGCCTGTAGCTGTACTGTCACATCTTAGTGGAAACTAAGAACTTCCCACCCCTTGAAAGAAAATCAGCTCAGATAATTTCAGTCATAGTTGCTGCTGATAGCTAGGAACAGTACTTACCTGTTTAAGCAAAACTTAAAGACTGCAGACTAGTTTTGTCAGTCCGAAAAAGTTGCAGTAACAAAAAAGTACAATCACAGTCAGCAATTCGCTGTTCACAAATGGGTCTTATTTACCATCCTTACATTTACATTTAAGCTTAAGATACCGAGCTCTAAAACAAATAATTAAAAAATGTCATTCTCAATTAATGAGAATGAATGATCAGAAATTGTACAACTGGGCTTTAAGGTAGCACCGAGAATGTTCAGCATCTTTGTTGGTGACAGGGACATTTGGAATGAGCACATCCTCAGTGAGTTTGCCCACAGCACCAAGCTGTGAGGTGCCGTCAACATGCTGGAGGGAAGGGATACCATCCAGAAGGACCGGACAGCCCTGAGAGGTGACAGCTCCTGGAGTTGAAGAAGGTATTGTTCTACACCTGGGTCAGGGCAATCCCAGGCTCACAGATAGGTTGGGCAGAGAAATGACTGAGAGGAGCCCTGCAGAGAAGGACGGGGGGTGATGGTTGATGAAAAACTCAACATGAGCCAGCAATGTGCTCTCACTGCCCAGAAAGCCAATGGGATCTTGGGCTGCATCAAAAGCAGCATGGCCAGAAGAGTGAGGGATTCTCCTCTGCTCAGGTGAGACCCTACCTGGAGTGCTGCATCCAGCTCTGGTGCCCCCAATATAAGAAGGAAGTGGAACTGCTGGAGCAAGTCCAGAGGAGGCCACGAGGTTGGTAAGAGGACAGGAGCACCTTCCCTGTGGAGACAGGCTGGGAAGGTTGGGGCTGTTCAGCCTGGAGAAGAGGAGATTGTGTGGAAACCTCATTACAACCTTCCAGTACCTGAAGGGACCCACAGGGAAGCTGGAGAGGGTCTCCTTGTCAGGAACTGCAGTGGCAGGACAAGGGGAAATGAGTGGAGACTTGAAAGAGGGGAAGTTTAGGTTAGATAAAAGAAATTCTCTACTGTGAGATGGTGAGACACTGGAACAGGTTGCTCAAAGAAATTATGCATACCCCCATCCCTGGAAGTGCTCAACGCCAGGTTCAATGGAGCTCTGATCTAGTGGAAGGTGTTCCTGCCCATGGCAGGGGATTGGAAGCAGATGATTTTTAAGGTCCCTTCCAACCCCAACCATTCCATGATTCTACATAATATCATATTTTAGATGTTGAACAGGCCACAAGTGATTTTTGACCCCGGAGTTTATATACAGCCCCTCTGCAAACAGATTTTCAGGGGTGAGGATACTGTACTGGTGTTAAGGCATGGTGGCAGCCCTTTGAACAGCACTGCAGCTTCCATTCAGACATTGTCCACAGCACTTAAGGACCTGGGCAGTAAACACAGCTTTGAATTGCACCACAAACAGTAACCCCTGAAGTCCATAAAACTGGGCTACTGTGTAGGGAGGGGGTCCACATGTTTGAGTTGATTCAGCATCCTTCCAATAGTGCTGTTAGAATAAACATACAGCATTTTTATGGTGGGGTTTTCTCCTACTTAGGCAAGAAAGCTGTTTTTTTTCTAACAAGATAAAAAATGGCAAATATACCATTCAGACTGTTTTCATTTTGTGATTACCTAGCTAAAATGAGTCTACATTACCCCAGTAAATGACTGACTGCAATGTTTTCATAGTACAGAACACTGGAACATTCAAAGGATACAAATTCCAATAAATAAGTTTGAAATGGACACTCTTTGGAATAGTACTCGTTCATTTGCAAAGGTTTTGGAATCTTTCATGCTTCTAATAAGAACAATCATAAAAAAAGCCCTAAGGCTAAATTTGGCAGTTGTGCTAAAACGTACCATATGTGCTAAATGCATGTCTAACACAAACTGTGCACCATTAGAATATTTGTGTGCTTCCTTAAGCACTCAAAAAAGTATGTACAGATCTTTTTGTGTATAAGCTCACACCTGAACACAGAATAATGGACACTCTGGGGAGGGTAGGGCAGGGCCCTTCTCAATTCAAGTCACCTCCAAGACCTGAATGCTTCTTGCACTGAGCATCAGGGAAGTCTGACTTGGAGACAGATGATTTTCAAGTGGCCCTCATAAGCACAGGGAATAATGTAAAAGCAGTTCCCAGGTAGTTTGCTTTATCAGTCTTTGCCTCCTGGATTCCTAGGAAGAAATACGACTGAGTAGCTTAAGGTGAAGAGGCAGAAAAGAGGTTATACAAGACAGCAGCTTCTAGTTTTGCAAGGCTAACCTAACCAAGAATGCAGGAACCTTCTGAGGAACACACAGCTAGCTGAAAATTGCCAATTCTGTTAACAAAAGCTGAAATGACGTAATTCAGAATAAAAACTATTTTATGGCATGAAGCTAAAGGGATTTTTGTCATCAGTCCTGATAGCAGCTTGTTAAGACCAAAGTTGCACAGACATTTTACAATGAAAAGAGGAATTTCAGAAGCTGTAGTGCCTGCACAGCAATTAAGAGCTTTGGGTATTGAGGTGGGGCTTTTTCCCCCAAAAAACAGTACCATTAGGAAGAAATAACTGGCTTTTGTACTTAAACTGTTTCTCCTAATTTATCACCCACATCTATGAAGTACTGGAGCTAATCATGAAGAGTTCTTCTCTCATGTCTGACAGACAATTGTACAGTAGTAATAAAAAAGTCCATGGTTTTGCAGGAGACAAGCTGTTAATTGTACATGCAGCTTAAGGAAAAGCAGAATTAGTGTTTTCCCAGACCTCCCATACCACGCCTTTTGGTTCAACGTTGTATTACTTAAGACTAACAATACCAAAACAATTGAATTTAAAAAGTGAAACTGTGAGCTTTATGGAACTGGCTTTTAGAAACAAGCCATCATCCTACCTTACTCATGAGCTAACTTTGTTCATCCTTACTCACAGTGGGATGGGCCATGCTCTGTGGCACCTGGTACATGAGTTGGTCTGCACTGCCCGGCCCCAGCTGCCCCTTTGGTATATCGTACAGTGCCTGTGCTGAGGATGCACTGTCTGTCCTGGATAACAGTTTATTGCACGTTCCAATCAATGGAGGAGCTTGATTCCCTGCAGCTTTGAAGGTGGAAATGGAAGGAGCGCCAAGAGGTGTGCTGGGATGGCTGGACATGTCCATGATTATTGGAGTCGCATACTCGGGTCCGGTTACGGGCAGTGGCTCGGCATAGGTGTGGTAAACTTCTTGGACGGGGGAATTGTAAGGGTCCAAGTCAGCGTAACTGGTTTGTTTTCCTTCCTCTGGTTTGAAGGTTGATCTCTGGTGAAGCGTGCCCACAATTCCCCCTACCAGAGGCTGAGCATATTCTGTGTTGCAAGCCCCAACAAAACAAAACATAAATACACTTACTGGGTTGTTTTACAGTGGCATCACATTAAATACAGCCTGTCAATAGTCTGCCAAAGATCACTATCCTACATCAAACCAGTGGTCCATCTCTGTCCACCAGTGCCAATCGCTTTGGAAAAGGATTCCTTTCCACTCAATAGGTAAAGCCATTGAGACAGCCAAAACCAAAACATCCCCACTTCTCAGGTTTATACTTCTTCCCAAGTGAGCTGCAACTTCCCATCCTGCAAATCTGCCTGAAAATGAAGCTGATTGAAATGTTCTTCTATTTACATTAGATTTAAATAAAATTATTCTGCCTGGATCTGGATAAAAAGTGGTCCTTGGGGTGGAGTGTTTGTCCTCTGAGGGGGGAAGCTTGCAAGTAGTCTGAGATATTTTAGCTGAACAGATGATCTGAGTTACAAAAGCTGGAGGTGAAAAGCCTGACTAGCTGGGTAAAAACAGACAAGCAGCCAAACAAGAAAACTGATTCTGCCTGCAGTGAAGCTGTAATTCCTGCACATCTGCCCAATTCTGCCATCAGCAGGTAAGCGCAGAACCAAAGGCATAGTCAGTCATCCTCCTCCCATGCTTGGCTCACCAGGGAAAGGGCATGCAGCACTATCCATAAACCCTCCTTTTCCAGATCCCAAGTTTGATATAACCCATACAGTGAAGGTAGATAATCAAGTGCCATATTTCCAATTAGTGCATAAAATTATTGTGATTAAATTATTTCCAGGGTATGAAAACATAACCAAAATAATTCTTCCACACTTTATGAAGTTTAAAAACAAATAAGGAACCCTTCAGTTACTGCATTAACTTGGGGAAGTGTCTACCTATAGCACATGAAATGAGAGAGCAGACACAAAAAAGCCTGCATTTTAAGAGATATGCTTACCCACAGAACAACTCACTTCTCCTCTGTTCCCCTCCAAAACCAGGAAATAACTAAATGTAGCCAGATTTCTGACATATTTGGCACATCATTCATATACATACATACATATATATATAAAAAACATAGCCCACAAATTACCTGCAGACTCGGTTTGCAACATTGTTGGGACTTCTCTTGGTCTTAGGTGACTGATTTCACTGCTGCTGTAGCATACGGGAGTTTCTTCACGTTCTGCTGATTTATTCGGGAAAAACTGCTTCATCCCTTTCCACCATCCTTCACATGGATTAAAAAAAAGCAAAAAAAACCACCCAAGATTGCATATATACTGTGTTTTAAGCTACTAAAATACTTTTCAGCACAGCTTGTATTTTGTTGAAACAGGTAAATAACTCAATTATCACTATTTTGAGTAATACCCTAAGACATCAGAGCTGTGAGCTATCAGAAACAGATATGTAGCAAATTAAAGTGATTAAAAGGTTCCTTGTCTAAAGAACAAGACATACTTAAGACTGCCACTGAGCAGACACACAGGTGTGCAAGTTTTCAACAGAGGCCAGAGAAGCAAAGCACAGTCACCCAGCCGTACCAACCCAACTGCTGCACTGCCCTTTGCACCTGGGGCACAGGGGGTTTCAGGACCATTGCAAAGAGCTGCCTGGTGCAATTGTCTGATCTTAAGTTTATGAGACACAAGATGTTTGGATGGAAGATATACCTAAATCCCACATGCTTACTAGGGCAATGAAAACAAAATTTTTGACCCAACTTATACACTATGATGGAAGATTTTTTGCCAGGACAAAAAAAGTACTAAATAAATGATTATCAAATATACAGAGACATTCGTTATAAATTAATTTTTCCCCTCATGTTGTATAATTAAAAGGTTTTCTACTTCATTCACAAAAAAGCCTGAAGTGGTCAGATCTAACAGGAGACACAACATTTACTATTTCTGAAAAAAAGAAATCAGAGAAAGAAGCAAAGAAGCAGTACAATTAAGCTGGTCCACAAAAGAAATTCAGTTTGCTATGCCTCCCTCAGTTAGCATTAGAGAAGCTTCGCTAGTGGAAACTAACTGCAATCTGAAATAAACATTGAACAAAAAAACACTGAGCAAATTGTTTCATAAAACTATTTTGTTACCTGCACGATCCCAGTAAGGTACATCATATGTGTCCTCAGTTTTTTTCTTGCTGTGAAAAAAAAAAAAAAAAAAAAAGGAAAAAAGGGTTACTTTAACTAGTTTGCTTACCAAAAGATACATTAATTAATGCTCAGCAACTATCACCTTGGCTGTAACTGGTCCTCAAATTTAATGTATTAGCACCAGTAACCTGGCTTCCCATCACCAGTCTGCTGCTACCAGAGAAACCATTTTTCAGTCGAAGCACTTGCAATGAAAACAGTTAAAAAGCTGTTTTGTCCTCGCTAGTCAAGTGATTATTTTCTCAGAAAGAATGCAATTCTTTCCACAAGTGCAGACCAGAGTTCCCACAGCAATACATGCAGCATTTCATTCCCACACACCAGGCTAACATTGATTTAAAGCACTTTCATCCATCTATTTATTTACCGGTTTCTCCAATGCCACGCACAAACTAAGATAAGAATCAGAGTAGTGAAGACCATCACCAGCACTGGAACCAGAACTGCTGCCAATGCCACATCTGAAAGCCATTAAATTAAGTGGTGTCAGACAGAAAGAGCTTCTCATAAATCAATTTTTTATTTGAAAATTACTTGAGTACAGCACAGTTTTCATGTTTAGTGTCTATCACACCAGATCCCCCAGCTAAGCTACTCTGCTGGATGCTCCCACAGTGCAAACTTCATTTAACATCTGGCTCTTCTACATGCATGCACAGCTGGTGGTTTTGCAGGGTTTTTCATCGAAATCAATCAGTTTGTTTTAATATATGGTTTTTCTGTTACAATAATGTATTCTATTTTTTATGCAGAAAATCCCTTAGTATCACCATATAAGTTCAAACCTCCTTTAAGAAGTAAATTCCACAGCACCTTAACAGTTAATCCCAATCAGTCAGTGCTGGGTCTGTGTGTGACCCTATTCCTTGGCATCCAAAGGACACTTCAGCAGTGCCCACATCTGCAGTGACTTTGCTCCCTTTTCTGACCATTTTCTTTGATAAACAAAACGATTAGGCGACATTTTTCAAATTTCATGTCAAAAAAAACTGCTGCAGAAAAGATCTGCTATATCAAAGGTGTTTTGTTCTAAGAAATTATTAAATAAAGCAGCTACACCTGATTAATTCAGAAGGGAAGTCCAAGTTACAACTTCTCCTTCTGACAAAGTTTGTTCAGTGATTAAAAGCTGAACGTTGTTTGAACAAGCTCTGGAAGATGGAACTATTATATATCTATAAAATATATATTTTATATACATGTACATTATATATATTACTCGGCAGATCTTCATCATGCACATCTTTTATCATTTGTGTATTTAATAACTGGTAAATATTAGAAATAAAATATTGATAATCTGCTGTAATTTGTTACGTTTTGAGAAAATTTCAATGCAGCAAGCACATTTAATATATGCCAAAGCACTATAAGGAGTTACAAACATTTCTATTGTCTAACGATGGATACCTTTGGTTACACTTGGAGTCACTGTAGTGTTTTTTATTTCAGGTGTGAAAGTTGTTTTATCTGTCTGCAGTGAAGTCTTCACTGAATGAATGAAGTCATCCACAAAGTCAGCATTCTTCTCATCATTCTTGTTCTGAGGCGGTGCTGGCAAGGTGATTTTAGGAGCACGACCTTCAGAAGAACAGAATTTATAAGGTAAGTAGTTTGAAGTGCTAGTTTTCCATATCTCCTTTTCAGGAGAAGACAGCCGGAACAGTTTGCTATAAAGCTTTTGTTCATGTTACATAATGAGGAAACCCCCCACCAGGAATCAATGACATGGAAAGCAAGTGATTGGATCTTTTGACACACTTATTTTGCAAATTACCTTGTGTACACCTAAATTCAGTATTTTCCTCGTTAAGCGCAGTAACTTTTGGATAAACTCAGATATACTAGTTAAAGAAGGATTATACAGCCAAGAAGTACTTCAGATTCACTGAAAATATACCCATGATATAACTTTTAATCTTAGTAATTTCACTTACAACTTTAATAGTTTCACTTCTTGTCTTGCACAGTTGAAAGTTTTCAGTTGTCTTACCTATACTAAACTGACATCCTAGCAATTCTACTTTCATTGCAATTTTCTGGTGCCATTTTAAGGGGTTAATCCTAAAAAAACGTGCAATAATAGGTGGAATGAAATTATTGCGAACTTCCTGGTACAATTCAGTATTCCCTTGAAATATCTAGAAAAGAAGGGGGAAAAAAGAGAGAAACATTATGTTCTACAAATACAATAGCAATTGAGTAAGTACTACCTATTTTGATGTTTTATTTAAGAAGAATAAACAGTGAAGGATTCAATTCATCCCAGAACAATGCTGCTGCCTGCACTTGTCCACTCCCTTGGCCCCATTACATTTACAACTAAACAAAACAAAGAAAGGTGTGTGCACATGTATGCACACAGCTACACAGTTCAGAGTAAAGGTACCATGGAATATCCTACTGATGCTCCCCAAGCACAGCCTGCTGTTACACACATGTTTATGGCACTGAATCATTGTAACTCCTTCTTGGTATTTTACACTTACTCTTCACATATACACAGATAGCAAGGAGTTGTGACACTGTGCAAGCTGGAATTAAGTGGTGCCTTCACACAACCCAGCAGTTCAGCACAGCCTGTCTGAGGATGGTATTCATTAGAAAGCACTAGGAGCACCCTCCAGTGTGTAATCACACTGTCCTCTCGTGGCTGTTGCCTGCAAGTGCTGAGCCACAACAAAATTTTGGTTCAGAATGTGAAAGCTCTCCTCAGTCTCACACTGAGCCATGAAGTTCTGCAAGAGAAGGGCGCAGACTTTGCATGAAGGATGTGCTCAAGCTGGTCCTTCACTGCCATCCTTGCACACAAAGAACTCATCAAAATGTGACAACACATAAAGAGTCTGGCTGAAGTTTAAAAGCAATGGGCAGAGTGCCTGTGAGACGCAATGCAAGCACACTGACAGATTTACAGCCAACCACGGGTTTGTCACTCTCGAGCTGCTTAAAACAATACAGCAGCTTGGCCCAGTACTCCAACCCTCCCCCTCCTTCAGGAAGACTTTGGCACCATGTCTTTTGGTAGGAAGTGAGCTGCCTCTCCATGTTTGTGCACAGCAGTAGGGCTTTGGCCCTGCACATGCAACTCTGTGGTGCTACTGCAACACAGGTCACCACTGGGATGACAGTAAATAAGTTCTTTCTTTTGAAGCACGGATACAGACATTGGAAATCATGGTGGACACAATGCAAAACACAATTATGGCACTTGCTTGAAAAAACTCAGCATTACAAGGAGTTTTCGTCTCACTTACACCACTTGGTAAGCAATAAAGCTCCCTGCCATTCTTAAAGACAAGCACTGCACTGTGCAACAGCTGATGTGTCTGCATAACAAGGAGCAGTCAAGAGCTTTTAGCACATCTCTCATCAAAACAAATCACTGCTGTTTCCATCTTGATACACAAGAGAAGAGACTTCTGTATTGCACTGCTGAGTTTTTGAAAAAAAGTCTAGAATATCCCTAGAGGCCTGAAATAATTATTCTAGGAAACTATCCATTCAAAACAAGTCCCTGCTCTGAATTTAAGCTTCTTGTTCTTAAATATATTCAGTAGCAAGAAATGAAGACACAGTAAATGCAGGGGCAAGCCTATGTTATTTTGGATATAACTTAATAGCACCAAGTAGTTGAAGTTCATGTGCCCACAGCAGACTGGGCCCCAATTTACAGCCACTTTTCCCTTACTAGTTTGTTTTGGTTTTTGATGCTCTGTTTAGTTTTTTTTTTAATGACAGCCGTGTAGCTACAGATCTCACTAGCAATTTTTTTTTTGTTTTGGTAAGGATGCAAGTGAGAAGCAAAATAAGAGAGGTGACTTCCTGAGGGGATGCACCCATTCCTAATTGCTGTACTGTATCCTTGCTTGTGCTGTGCCTGCCAGAGCTCAGCAACAAAAGAAGGCACATCTGGCTACCCAAGCAACATATGCAGATGTTACAGAGCAAGGACACAGATGCCCAACTCTTAAAGTTGGATCTCGTGTCAGGTTTCTGAGGCTGAGCATCTAACAGCAAGGGCAAAAATAAGCAACACCAACTCTTACCTTCAAGAAGGATTACCAGTGAAGGTCTTTACTCCAGGCTTATCTCAGTCAAGCTTTTGACATCCAGTGTTACAGAAGTAACTTAACTTTACCTGCAGCTCTGTGGTTTCTGTTACCCTAAATTTTGCATTAAAAAATAATTTGCTTCTGAGCTAAATACAGCACTAACTTTTTAATGAGAAATCACTTTCATAGTCTTTTTATTATCAAACTCTTTCCATTTCCCTCTGTGCTGTTAAACAAAGCTTTTCCAACTCTCATTTGTCCTTTTCCCCCAACTCTCATTTGTCTTTTTTCCCCAATTCAAGCATTTACTCTTTTTTTAATCCATGAAAAATTAAGAAAAGTGTTTCTTGAGTACTGTCAAATCTCTAAAAGGTATTTGCAAAAAAGACTACAGGAAAAGCTTGGAAAAGCTTCTAGTCTCCTGAAAAACATTAGGAATTCCAAACATATTTCAAAAAACAGGGACTAGCACCTCCCAGCTGGTCTGGCATGCTAAAAGGAAGAAGCCTGTAAGCAGATGCATCCAAAAGCAAATCGGTATCAAGTGAGCTGATAGCAGACAGAGAGAAAATCTGATACTTTAGAAAAATAGAAAAACGGAACCATTTTTTTCTGTCATTTAACTACAGCTGCCAGTTCCTGGGTACACATGATTCTTCATGCTCTGTCCCTTAATGACACACAAAACACAAAGAAAGATTTGTTGCCTGTAATTTCAGGCTCCACAATTTTTTTTTCATTTCATGAGCATGCAAAAGGAACAATATGCTCAAATTCTAGGCAATAACTGCAACGTTTTTTAAAGAAAATTGTCTAACACTGAAGGCAATCAAGGCAGCTTGCTAACTGAGATCTTATTTTATGGCCAGAAGAGGGCGCTCAAAACTGGCAAAATATGCTGTTTTTTTCCTTTTTTTCTTGAATACTTCACACCAACAGTGACTTTAGTTCACATGTAGGCTCAGACCCGACAGTAAATTCTCCCCCTCTCTTCCAAGAGTTTTCTACTGCAGTTATATTCAGTGCTCAAATATCTCTTAATTTAACAAACTTCAGCCTATTACTTCCACAGGATGATACATCCTACCTTGAAACATTCTTAACCCAGAGTAAAGAGAAGACCAAAGACGAAGTGACCATCCTTAAAACCTGTTTCTAAAAAAACTACCAGACTAGTAGTTACAGTTACATGTACTTAATACCACCGGCCTATAGAACTCCGATAAACTACATCCAAGGAGTTTATGAAAAAGAAAATCTAGTTCCAGTCACATTACTAAGAATCTTGTAATTTCGTTAAGAAAATCTGATCTGAACCACTGGGAAGACAAGAATTTTCTCATTTTTGCTGTCTATTAAATACTGCAGAGCTGTAAACATGGGGAAAATAAGATTATCTTGCTGCTAATATTAGGGACATTTTCTGTGTAACAAAACATTTGCAATCTGAACATATCCCTCCCTCTGCAAGGGCTGTTCTCTTATATAAGAAACTTAACAGTATTTGCTTAAAAATTAAAATTGACAGAAACATTAGAAAACATGAAAAAATATACAACCCATTACATTTATTCTGTAACCATAAGAGGATAAGAAAGTAAAGCTTAATTTTAAAATATATAACCTATTTTAAAAGAAACAGAATTATTATTGAAGAGATGCAGTACCAGAAAACCTACCAGTGGCAACAGAAGTTTCTTGTATAGAATATTCCCATCCCAAATAGTAATGAAAATAACATCTGAATTTTGGAACTGTTCAAATCTTTACATATTTGCATATTGTCATATTTTCTTCTGCTTATCTGTTGTTTATGATTCA
Organism: Pyrgilauda ruficollis; assembly: GCF_017590135.1. Classification (NCBI taxonomy): domain Eukaryota; kingdom Metazoa; phylum Chordata; class Aves; order Passeriformes; family Passeridae; genus Pyrgilauda; species Pyrgilauda ruficollis. Next base: position 4,357,736 of record NW_024515875.1, read on the forward strand.
AAATAACACTGAAAATGAAAGTTATTTAATGATTCCTCACCATACCAAAATGACTTATATTTACAATTGTGAAATCTCCTTACAACATACCTAGAAACTATGTGGTATTTTTACCTTATCTTTACCCATGCCAGGTTCTCTGTACACTGTCCACTTCTGTGCATCATCACTGTATAAAATTCTGTAGGCTGAGACATAATAGTAGTGCTCTGCTAAAGTTGATCCAGTAGTTATAATACCTGTGAAAATTGAGGCACCCAGTTAGGATAAAAAATTGGTATCACTTTGTAAAAATTAACAGATCAGTTTTTGAATCTAGAGCTGTATAGTGGACAGTCTTAACTGGTCCAGTTAACTTCAAGAAGATTATCCAAAGGGCCAGGGTGTGAAGTTTCCACAGTGACCGAACTTTGTAAACTCATTTTACTTACTTTGTATTTTAGTTTCATGATATAACCTTGCTAAGTCCTTCCCCCCATGCCCCATTTCTTGATGGAAACAGCCCCTTCATTTGACCACAGCTCACTCCTGTCTCCAGCTGCTGACACAGCTTCTCCCTGCGCTTGTACTGCCAACCTAAAGGCACCACTGAAAGAACTGCAGCTTCCTACAGCTGACACTGCAGCGCTGCAGCACAACTCACACAAAGCTGTTTTGGAAAGGCTTGTTAGCAGAAGAATTAGTGGAGTAATGCAAAATACAAAGAGTCTCCAGGGAGGTAGCAACAAAGACCACTGGTAAATCCAAGTTGCTTAATGACAGCAAGCCACGCTGCTCATGGCAGAGTGTGCAGCTGAGGTTACAGAGACCAACTCAGGCATTTTGGAAAGAGACAAACACAAACTGATCAGTGGAACATGTTTCACAATAGCCTTAAAGCCCTGGACTCTATGAAGCACTCAACCTAAATCCAATTTAATTTTGATTTACATCAGATGACAAACATGCCTATTAGCAACAGAAATTCATCTCTGAAGGATTAAACCAGAAAACACTAACACTGGCACTGAAGGTACAACTGCTGCACAGCTATCCTGGAGATTAAACCCAAAATGCCAACACCTCAGTGCTGATGCTGGATTCACTGTGGCCGTGACAGGCACTAAGGAAAACCTAGGAACAGAAGTCACTACACCTGCACCAGAAGTACCAGCTGACTGGATTTTGATCTGCATCTCCAAGGAGACAATGAGCAGGAAAAGGGAAGAATCAAGGATCCAATAAAACCACAGGAAACACTTCAACAAATTCTGATGGAAGAGATGTCTTCTACTATGAAACTACACCTCTTCAGCTCCAGGCTCCTCAGTGTATTAGCCAGTGTATTCCAGGACACGGAAACAAATTAAGTATAATGGTAATTAAGTGCCACCTGAGCTTTATCTAAGGCCCAGCACTTGAAAAAAGGATATCAGTAAGCAAAAATTTTGAATGCTGCTGAGAAGTCACATCAGATTCACTTACCTGTTATTTTCTTTTCTTTATTCAAGTCAATCTGCAACCACTGATGTTCATCACTGATAAAAGCAGCCCAAGGAGGTCCAACCCTTTTTAGTCTGGCATTTTCAGGTTTCCAGATGTTTACTTGTCCCGTTTGGTTAGGCCACTCAAGAATCGATGATGATGTGATGTGGGAATCAGGAATCACCCCAGACTCCATCCCCAGTGTCCCATAGCAACCTGAACAACAGAAAAGGTGAGGACTGCAAATGAGAACTGAAGTTATGCTGCTTGGATTTTAAGACTTTACATGCAAATATTAAATTGCCATCTAAATTTATTCCATAACAACAATACCAACAAAACACACTGTCTTTTGCTTTCTAACAGGGATGTTCAAACTAGTCACGAGAATGCCATGATTTGTGCCTGTTCCAAGAGTAATGTGGATATTCTCTCAGTCACTACACAGAGCACTCAACGAGAAGCACTGGGGAACCTTCATGGTCTAAGAGTATCTGTGGTTGCTGCAAGAAAGGGAAACAGGCTACTGGTTCATTAGCTCCTTTCTTGTGTCTGTATAACTTCTTGGGTTTTTAAACCAACCCCAGCATCACAGTGTTAATTTGAATAAAACCAAAGCATGTAGGAAGTCATGTCATAATCCGGGCCTTGAGCTCAAACACATCCTTGAAATTAGTTACATTTTTCTGGTTACCATTCTTATTAAATGTTTCTTTCCATATTGCCTTCTGCTGGTGGCTGAAAAACATCTCCTAAATTCAGGGCTGAATTTTCTCGTTCTGTAATACCAATGGTTTTCCCCTCTCACAAGCACAGTCCTCAGAAGTATCAGCAGAGAGCAATCTTTGCCTTCCGTCAGGCAGGCGGAACAACCCAGCCTAGTTCCCCTTCTCCTGTGAACTCCCCCTCTCCACCAAGGGGGGCACTCATCCCTCAAGGAAGGCACAGGTGGCATAGCCCAGTGTGACTGGATCCCAGAGAAAGTCTTGCCCATGTCCTGTGAGACGCCATTAGTAGTTTACTGTTTCTGCTGAATGTATGCCACCTGCCACAGCACAGGTTCATTTCACTAAGGGAATTCTTCCCCTCATCTGTCATTTTCCATCTAATATGCTGCCACTTGGCAGCACAAATGCCTCAGTCTTTAAATACCTGCTACATTCCACTCTTTGCTCTGTGATGCTTCAGTTAATTTCTATTGAGTCTCAAAGTCAGGCAGTTCTTCCTGCATAACTAGTCTCATCTTCCTCTGCAGTGACCACGCCTCCAGCACTAGTAACACACTCCTATACTTCATACCAAGTCATGAAACCAACTGCAACAGCAGGAACACACTAGGACCTTCACCACAGTCTGATGAATCTCACTTGAGCATACTACAGGGTTTTTTTCCCCTCACCTAAGTCCTAGGTAACCCAACTACAGACATTTTATTCTAGAGCTACATCTTGTCTCTAGTTAATTCAATTTCTCATGTGTCACTGAAGTTCACAGTCTAGACCAGCATTTTTTTCTATCTCTTCCAATTTCCAAGGCCATTTAATTACTTTCATACACACTATCAGATCACACTGTGAAAGACAAAAAAACCCAGCAAACCCTGCCTGGATCACTGTGTTTAATATTCTTTATGCATAAGGACACTAGACCTGTAATTCCTTCTCTCAGCTCTTGCAGATGCTGAGAGAGAAATAATTTTAATACTAAATGCACTGTATTTTCTAATTTTTCCTTATTTATACATTTCCATTGCCAAACACCCCTGCCCATCAGATTCCTGTCTTTATATCCCCATCATGGTGCCTTGATTTATGTATTAGGAAAAGCATTTATTTATTTTGAGAAGTATGTGCATGATTCCCCCTCCCTTCTTTTTTTAACTTTATCATTATGAAAGACAGATGTGATGGCTTTATGGTCTTTACACTGTTATTAGAATAGTTAAAGAGACTAAGGAAAGGCCACTGTCTTCACATTATTTCCAACATCCACTCAAAGACGGCATTTAAAGTGACTTAGAGAAAAACTAGCTTCCACTTAGAAAACTACAGCTAATTTATTTAATTACCCTGAAAGAATCTCTTTCTGCAGATAAGCAAGGCTTACTCGAAACACTTCTGTACCTATAAATTAGTGATGATTAATCATCAAGTTGAGATAGTAAAACAATTCAAAAATATACATTATTGAAGAATGCAGTAAAAAAAGGTCTCACAAGTGAGAAAAAAATTAAGAAATCAAATACCTGCACACCCACCTCTATTCACAAAGTTTGTATGAAAGTAGTAACAGGTAACACATGTGACACTTACCACTCGTCTTAAAGGTGAAGAGACTCGTAGACAAGGGTCCCCTGCAGAGAACAAAAGGTGATGTTTTGCAGTACGCAGTGAGAAAAATTGAAACAAACTGTCTTCAATTTATGTTTCTTGTCCTACTGCTTGCCGCTGAATCCTATGCACATGTGCCTGAACAAGCACTTAATGATTAACACATCCTGCCAGCAAGCTGCAGCGCTTTCAGGACAAGGACAAACACCTTCTCAAATGAAATCAAGCCCAGAGATACTGGGTTAAATACTTTCAAAGCAACATCCACCCAGCAAAATGCAAGACTTCATTAAAATGCTTTATTTTCAAATTAAGCTAATCATAGTAACACAAATCAGTCTCCTGTGATTGCTTTCATTTGTGGGACTTGAAATACAACCGAAAGCTACACACTTTTCCTGAAACTGAAAAGCTGCAATTAAATAACTGTTTTTACACAGACCAGTAGGAATTTATAGCCAAAAAGGTAAAAACTTGCAGAATTCGGAAAATGAAAATTTACGGACTAGAGATTAAAATTATTTGGTAAAACAATTTAGTAAAACAATTACACTACAGCAAAAGCGTGAGAAATTTAGAGAAGAGAACCTGTCCAGGGAACACATAGGTCCACGAGCTGAAATTAATCCCGCAATAAGACCACACCAAGACCTAAGGTGCTAAAGATAAGGAAATTATACTTACACTTTTGAGGTGACATTGTTAGCCAGGGAGCCTTCATAGTACGGAATGCCTTTGCTGATTACAACATTAATTTGACCACCCAGAGTATTTGACATGACACCTGCATGAACACCGGCCATACAAAGTGATGATGACTTGAAGAAGGAAGGGAAAGAAAAATTTCATACTACTAAGTGAATAAATTAAACACCACACCATATATTGTAAATGCTACACTGTCCAGTTACAGTCTTTGTTATTATTACATTAAAATACTATTCTTAGTTAACTGTTATCTTGGTTATTTAGAAACCATTCATCTTTATTTATTATTGAATTCATAAAAACACAAGAAGAAGGCCCTACATTTCACCGTGTCTTCACCCAGCTGCATTTAGAATGTAACTGTTGTAATTAAATGACCTCAAACCAACACCAACACAAGGTGAATCAGTCTGAAAAAGCCAGACAGCCAGGCTCAGCCTATAATAAATTAGACAATAAAACACGTGAATACATAGAAAACTTTTTAACAGAAATCACATTAAAAGTATGTTTGCTTATTTTCTCACAATTAAGGGGTGAGGCACTGCACATTTTGTAGCTTTCAGCTAAGGGGTTTTTTATCATAACTTGCGGTTAAACATGGTTTAACCATCCAGCACTGATCCACGTAAATCCACAGTATACATGCATACAACTCATCCTAAACAAGTCAATTACCTATGTTGTACAAGTCAGTGGAGACCAGTAATAAAAATGTTCTTGCAAGTATCATGTTTTTGCCTATTCTCCTTGGATGACAGAATCTACTAACAAATGTCACAGTGACACTTCACTGGCTTGCAGGCTACAGGTGCCACAGTGAGCAGCACTCATCATACCACGTCTGTCAGGCTTGCCCAGAGCAAGCTCACATCCAACGTTAGTCTGGGATCAACACAGCTCTCCTCTCCATCAAAATAAGAGCATGAGATTCAGGAGGAGATGCAGCTCTCTCCTCCCTGCTCACCAGATGTCAGCACTGAGAGCTCCAAGCCCGCAAGAACTTTGAACATTAGGGTCACACAGAAAAGAATCAAGACTTTGGCTATTTTTTTAAAGCACCAAACAGTCCCCATACATTTGAAAGAGATGCATAAGAAATCTCAACCTGAAACTTGGTCTAAAGTGCTGGACAATTTCATTTTTTTCCACACAGCCTGACTTCTGGGAAATTCCTAGCCTTTTTTGGTTGATAAAGTATACAAAAAGAAAGTCACAGAGAATTTATTTCCTTAAGTTTCCTTAGGAAAAGGTTTTGTTTTTCTCCATAGAAAACAATTATTCCAGATTTTGGCAAAAAACTCGCAACAAGCAGAACTCCTACAGATGCTGTAAATTTGTGAAGCAGAGAATCAATTTAATATTATTACTAGCTACAAAAATTACCTTGCAGCGACTTAGTGAGGACTCACTGGGGACCAGAGCATGTAATACAGTTACACTGTGGTGACATTTTTACATGGGGGTGATTGTTTAATCAAGTAGCCTGGGATTTACAAATATTTGGGGAAAAAATAAACAGTCACATTTTAAGTTTGTATTTAATACTAAAATCTTTGGTTACTAACATTTTTACATTGTGTTATCTCTGTGCTACATCTAAGGGCTTATTAAAAGAGTATTTTAAAATAAAAAGCAAGGATTTAATGTAATTTTTAGTAGACTGCTAGCAAAATTATAATAACTTAAAAATAAACAAAGCAAACATCTGCCCATCCTATGGCAAGTTCATTAATTGACCTGTAAAGGCTTACATTAGAAAAATACTGTATAGGGTTTTGCAGTGTTTTAAGTAAACAATACATTATTAAAGATGCTCATTACCAATTTACAGAACTACTCTTACAGTATTAAATTTGTTTTGCAAATTATTTTATAGCTGCTGAGCACAAACAATATTTCATCTCTAAAGTGTAACAAAAATCACCACTAGGACACTGCTGAAAGAGGTATTACTTTGTCAAAAACAAGAGGACATCATTAAAATAACTGGTTCTTTCTTTAGAAATCCAAATTTCCCAGCCTGAGAAAACCAAGTAAAAGAAAACGGGAAGTAGAAAAAACCCACTCTTTTGATTGATCCACCCTTCTCTGCAGGACTTATGAAAGTATTTGAGACTCCACTACAGTACTCCACTTCTTGGAGATAGCAACACCTAAAGCACCTGTCATTTAGCACCAGTGCTAAAAAATGCCACCAGTGCCGTGTTATTCACTTTTAGGAGGTACAAATCCCAGCATACAGGAAGCACAACTAATGCAAACAAGTACAACTGACTTGCATTATCCACCATGTGTTTTACAAAAATTCACCTGAGCCCATGGTATTTTCACTTACATCTCTGTATCCATGAGGAATAGTGCCTGAAATATCAGCAAAAGGAATCACACATCCAGCTGGACAATACTTACTGAAAGAGAACAAAATATCAAGTCAGGATATGCATGCACCTACAACTCTCTTACTGTTATAAAAAAGTTACGGTTTTGATTTACAAGACTCTGCTATTCATGGATCACTATGTAATGATATCACCTAATTGAAGACCGATCAAATCAGATCAAAAATACTCACAAGTATCCAACAGGAGGGCACACATTTGAAAATGTTTTAAAATAAGTCCCAGCTGAAAGTACAGTTCCAGTATCAATATGATGAATTAATAAAGCATTTTATATTATGAATAATATGTGGCTCCTGTAAATTCAAAGTCATATAACTAAAAATATTAATGAATTGCATTTTATGAACTAGAGACCTTCATATCTATTTGTTTTGCACCCTTAAATAAAGCATCTGAAACGTAATGCTATTTCATAACAGCTTTTGGCAATGCTTAGATCATAAAAACTGGCCAAATTACCACTAGCTCATAAAAAGCAAGAGGCAAGACACCAGCACCACTGGAGCAAGGCTGTGTTCATGTTCTAGGACCATTTCATACTGCACACATGAAAATTATTACATTTTCAAGAGCTAAAAGTAAAGTGGAGTAAAAGCATCAACATTTTCACCACAGCTCAGCAACAGCTGAAGCAATGCTGTAGGTTCCAAGAAAACAGGGGGATTCAGAGACTTTGTCGCACATTGACTAAGGCCAGAACCTACAATTAGAGCCCTATTTAGGAACCTGGGAAGATGAAGGAGAAACGCAAAGGTAGCACTTTGAAGTATTTCAGGTTGCCACGGCTTAAGTTCTCCAAAAAATAAGCTTAGACACTTCACAGTAGTCTGTAGCTTTAAACACTGGCCTTGCTTTAGATGGAAATGGGGAAGGAGACAGCAGGGAAATGACACATTTTCCCCTCCAGAATGTACAGCATTCTGTGTCTCCACAGAACCTCATTAATGAGCACCAAACTGTGAAATGGGTCTGCAGTTTCTAATACATGTCATCATTTAGTGCTCCTTTGGTGACTGCAGTACAAATTTCAGTAATTAAGTTGTGTACCTGCTAAAATATATTTATAAAAGCAATATTCTTCTATGAAAATGAGATATGAGCTCCTATGTGTTAGTACAAATTAACGAGGTTCTACTGTATACTGCAAGTAAATAACACAAATGGGAGAGACAGGAGGAGGAAGGAGGAGTGCAAATGTCAAAATTCTTCAGCTCTAACTCTAATTAGTTTGTGCCTCAAGTTCTCTGGATGGCCAATTTTCAAGCTGCATCAGAATATGTAACAAAGCAAAACAGAAAAACTAAAATTACTTCATTAAAGAGACTGGGAGGAAAACAGGTAAAAATCAGTCTTACTTGAATTCTGGTTCGGAAAAGTGACTTGCATTGTCTAAACAGGTAATTAAGTCTGGAAAGAAAAAATGTAAGTCAAAAGGATGAAAAAGACAAAAGGTTGAATATGCTTTTTAAAGTGCACGAATACATACATTTGAGCCTCTGAGGCTTAACAAAAAGTCTCAGAATGAAAAAAACATATTCCTACTAAATTTTCTTGCAACAGATTTTATATCACAGTAGAACCTTGCTAATTTGTCTGAGTAACTGGGAAATCTACTGAGAATATGACACTAGATAATACAAAAATTCATTTTCTGGGCAGCTTAATTTTAATTTATAGCTATATTTCAGAGACCAATCAGAAACAAACATATGCTCCTTCTACAAAATTAAATTAAGAAGATAAAGAGGCATGTGGTTTCACCATTTAATGGTTCTGCAGTGCTGAACACAAGCACCACAGAGAACAAATGTTAGAATGCCACATTATTGGCATCCATGACTGATACCACAAATTTTGTGTTTGTGTCTGCTGTGTATCAACACATACAGTCCAAAATATAGAGAGGAAAGAATCAAAAACCCTACAAAATTAAAAACTGAGACTCTTCATCTGTTCTTTTTATAATAACATCCAGATAGGGTTTTTCATCTTCTGAGGCAGTTGCTGCTGCTCCTTCTTTTCCTTGCAGACCACATGTATCACTCACCTTTACAATGAGTGGGAGGAGATGCACAACAAATACAGCAACCTCTTTCAGAGGCTTAAAAGAACTAAAACCGGGGAAAAAAAAAACAAGAAAAAGACAAAAAATAGTCTGCAGATTATGTCATTAAAGAGTTAAGGGAGTACAGGAAATAAAAATTTCCTACTGAAATAAAAATTTCCACGAGGTTAGTCTGTGTAAAATATATATAGTTCGATTAGAGAACTTTTTAGCTATCTGCCAGCTTTACTACTACCTGAAAAAATGCATTTTGTCCTGAATCTGAAGCAGTCCTTTCATTTATAAATGACAATGACATTTTTACTCTGCTATTCAATGTAAGCTTTGATACCATTTCTTTAGAACTACAGCAACTTTTAGGTAAGCAGTCAAATTTCCTACAGAGAAGTATCATGAAAGTGTACTAAATTTTTAGAATTTAATTTGTAAGAATGTGGGAATAAATGAACTGGTTCTGTGTTTTTACTAGACAGCCCTAATTCTGCCAGCAGAGAAAAATCACCAAATAATTATAAATACCTGATTTGTCAGTGGTTGAATAAACTGCAAGAAATCCACGTCCAGAACTGTGAATTCCACTCATGAACTGTACTGTGACTTCATTACTTTTTGAAGTAATTAAACCATCCATTTGAAAGCCAAACCCACAGTATTTTCCTGTGGAGAGAAGGAGAACAAATACTGACCCAAAACAACACATGTAATAGGCATCTTAATTCAATTTCCAGCCTCTTATTTCATCTGCATGTAGGCACACATTAGTTCTAGCGTATACTCAAAAGCAAATACATGAGAATGACACTAAATAATGCTTAGTGACCATTTAAAGCAAATGGTAGACTGTGAGTTCCACATTTGTTTTGTCACTGTCAAAGGTCTTGCATACCCCAATACCTGCAGATAAATGTGACCTTATCCCATTCACCTCTAGCCATGCATAACCTCCATACTCAGAGCTTCAAAGAACATGAGGAATCTCGCAAGGAAAAATATCAAGTTAGGACAATGAGAAGCATCTACAGAAGCAAATGAGAAAAAAGCCCTCCTTTTCCCAAAGCTGCTGGAGCACTTCCTCCTCATAGACTCTTCCATGTGACTCTGTCACGTACTTTCCCTAATTCTGGAAAGCAGCACACACAGCTCACTGCATTTCAGCAGTACCATACATATATCATATCACAGGTAAGCACCATTAAGATAAATTACCAGTTAGCTTACTTTCTATTTTATCACACCTAAAAAACGTAACTGTGGTATTCACATATTCTTTGAACAGAGAGAGACATAATTCTCTCTCTCAGGATGTTCCTGGGAAGCTGAAAGTCTGTGAGAAAGCTGAGAAAAAGAAGAAAAACAATTCTTATCTTCACTTGCTGCATCTGTTGTATGGCATATGTGGAACGTGTTATGGAGATTGCTTACCAAAAGGGATTTGTTAACTGGACACTGATGGTGGTGTTTTGGATTGATTGACCAGTTAGGTCAAAGCTGTGTCGTGACTGTCTGTAAGGGTCATGGCTTTTTCTTTAGCATAGTATAGTATAGTGTAGTATGTAGTATTATATAGTATAGCTTAATAAAGCATTTGTTCAGCCCTCTGCAATCATGGAGTCAATGCTTGTTATTCTGCCAGCGACAATACATAACAAAGGTTCTGTACCTGGGTGCTTCTCTTGCCATAGAAAATAAACAAAAATAACACCATTTCAACTGCTGGAGTCCACAGATATTGACAGTATTTGTCCTATGAAGTTCTAGAATTGATACCACATTCATGGATGAATGACTGTTAAATAGGCCACAGGCAATATGGAGTTCTCCAGTCCTACTAACTAGAAGCTTTAGTAAAGATACTGACCAGTTAATTAACTTGTTTAGAAAAAATAATCTTCTGTTCTACAGGCTACTATGATAATTCGATATTGTAGAAACCATCTATAACCCTATTCAAGATTCTGCAGTGGATAAGCAAAGTGGATAATCACCGGCAGTAAATGACACTGCCTCTGTTTCAGCTCATCATTCCACTTGCTTTCCTCATAATGAGTATGTTATCATATAGGAGAAAGGAGTCTTGCCTCTTTTTCTGCTCTTTCTCAAATAAAGGCAAATTACCATACTAATGTAGAGGAAGTGGAGTAACACAGTCCTGCAGGAATAGCTCTTAACAAATATAATACAAAATAAATATAATATGTATGTCAATTTCCTTTAAAAAGTGAACTGCACTCCCAAACGCTATCAAAACAATTTAAAAAAATTTAAAAGTTAAAATACAAATTCCTGTCATTATTCAGAGCTTTCTAGATGATGCTTATTCAGATTTTTTTAACAAAGCAAGGGTATCTTCTAATAAAAAAACATAAAAGTTTTTTTTAAAGTTTGTTTTCAGCCACTGGATCTTGTTACATGAGTGACCGTCATGAGACTCCTCTTAAAACACCATTTATCCCCTTCTTCAGGCAAATACACAGTGCAAGCCATTTAAATCCAGCTTGGATAAACTCTCCAGTGCTGCTTGCCCCCTGGACATATAGCCTTTGACAAACTGTAGAGTGATGCACTTCATGATTCATAGCAAGGCATACTTTTGAGACTATAAATAATTTTTCTAACCCTTCCCTGGTCTCTTGCCTGATTTTTGACAATCTTTTAAAAAGCAAGCACTAGGAATGGACAAAGCATGACTGCAGCAACACCTCTGTCAACTGTGTGTGCAGAAGATGCAATATTGCTATTTTGTCTGTACTTATACATTGAAGGATCCTGAGTGCTTTTGTACAGCTACAATACAGCAGGAGAGGGAACTCTCATGTCTTAAATAAGTACATCTGACTGCAGATGCACAGTGATTTGACTGTACTGAAATCTTATAAACGCCTCTAGATCTCATTTACACTAGAGACAAACCTAACAATGAGCATTTGAATCTTCTTTTGATTTCTTCACAAATACTCAAAAGGCTTGGAATAAGCACTAGCCCTTAAAAGCTTCATTAGAAACACTCTGCTTATCAATGAACCCTCTAACAATTTATTTTTTTATCTAACCAGCCAACTTCTAAGTAATTTTGGGTTAAAGAAGGTAAAAGGTATGACTGAATTTCAGATTTTATGTAAAACAAGTATTGTAATGTTAGACCATGTCAGCAGTCTTGAATGGAAAAACTTAGGATAAGTCCAGATTTTTCCCAAGAAAATTCAAGTCACTGTTTAAACTCTCCAGTGTCTGTTGCTTCAAACATGAAAAAACCCCCGAACCTCACCTCATCTGTATTTGCCACTGTTTGTCCTGTGATTTAATTTATTAAGAGCAGAACAACACACACATTTCCGCAACATACTGTGCTGCTACACCAGCAGACCACAGCTGAAAAGCAAGGGAAACAAATGAAGCAGGAATTTACTCGAACCCATTAAGTCCCTTGTAAAAGTGAGTAATAGACTTATCAGAACTGGACGTTCCTTGCCATTTAAGGTATTCAGTGTTTCCTATTTTAGACCAAGTCTGGCTCAACAGCTCCAAGCACATATTTTCACACACACTTACCTAGGTAACAGTTGGAAAAGAGGTTTAATAAACCTAACACTCCACTAGCCTCTTTAGAAAAAGACTCAATTTAGTGGGATCAGCCTTTGAATTGCACAAAAACAGTGAAGTAAATCTTTTTCTCTGTCTCCAAATTAAAACTTTAGGAAAGAAAATGAAGTTCATCTGCATAATAGCTAATTTTAGAAAAAGAAGAATGACAATTCATTTTGAGTTTTATGCAAAGTAACCGTTAGGAGTCTAAACACCCTACACACACCTTGATGTAGATGAGAACATCACACTGCTATTCAAAAAAAAACCACTGACTACTAGTCATGAAATTATCCTGAAGAGAACGAAAACTAAGAACATTATCAGAGGATGGAGGATATTTGGACTATAAGTATTTTGAAGCCTGTCATCCTTTAACACCAGCCAGCTAGATAGATAGATATAGATATTTACACCTTTTTTTTTTTAATGAAGATGCTTCTAGTTTTACAGTTCCCTCTTCACTGCTTACAAGAACTTTGCAAGCTACTAGGAAATGTCAGAGAAAAAAAAACACCACATTGCAGTGGAGCTTCCTTTGAGAATCTTAAGAATCTAAGATTATTACAGGACCCGTGTTGCATTTATGATGCAGCTGCTGTTAAAAAGTAACAGAAGTACCAACAGTACACCTGAATTCTACACAAGACAACAGTTCTCAAATAGTGACAATTAAAGTTCCTACCTATTTCTGTCCTGTTGGGGCCAATGCCATTATGAACTCTCAGGTAACTGGAATGACAGGAATCAGCGTCATCAATATCAAAATCACCAAACTTGAGCTGAATTCGCTGCCCAGGCTTCACACGGATTTCCCACTCACACACAGTGCTATTGGGAGAGGTCTGGGGGTAGTTTATGGAGGCCAGGGTCCCGCTCTCAGGGCCCAGCACAGTGTGTCCACACCCGTCACCTAGGAAAGAACAGACAGAAATCAGCTCCCACGTTCACCTTCAAAGCCCCATATTATCACACCATACAAACCCCATCGTGAGAAAACTACAAGGTAACTCACATGCAAATGACACAGCAGTGGTGATAAATGTCACTCAACTACCACTGCCTTTTGCTTAGCTTATCATCACAGGCAACCAGAGAGCTGCTACAACTTCCTCAGTGAGATGGAAAGTGATCCATAATGACTTACAAAACAGCATGGACAGTGCAAGAAGTGTCCCTGCTATTTCATATTTCCTCAACACCTCAGTACAGAAGGAAACAGGTGCTGAAAAGGACACAGAAACCTGACAATAGAACAAGAGCACATTGGTTTTCCTGATTTACTGTACTTACAACACAATGAAAAAGAAGTAGAAAGCCATTGGACAGCAAATAAAATACGGAATATTAAAAAAAGCTCTGACCACTACCAAACCGCAAATACGTTGTTTTCTACTGTACCACTCTTTTAATCCTGCAATTCACTCCCATTTGGAGAACATATTAAATTTTTCGGAATTTTCCTGTGACTCCAACCTGGAGCCTTCTACCTAATATTTGAGTATTAATTTTAAACAGCAATAACAGCACTAAAACGAATTTGTTTAGCAAACGGAAAACAGTATCACAAATTGTGTACTGTCAATACTAAATTATAAAGAGCAAACTGATAAATTTGATTACTCAACAGCTAGACATACATTTCACCCAGTATGTAGCACAAAAATGCAAGAATTTCTGTGCTGGTTTAGAAATATGAATGCTCTCAGAGTAACATTCACAATGATCACCATGATTCCTACTGACAGAAATTTGTTTTGACAGTAAACAGTGTTTCATATTACACAATAATATGTGTAGTTCCTCTACAAAATACGAAAAGGTAAGCTGAGCTTTAGGTACAAAAACTGTACACATACTTAAAATTCAACTAAATTTCAAAATTCTTAAATGTATTATATGTAAGACTGAGTGGAAAAGTAAGTCCAATGCACTGAAGCAATGTGAAAAAAACAAACCCCTGTGATTAAGTTAACTAGGTCTGATTAATCTGTTTGTAAATACAACTAATTTTTTGCTAACAAAAACTTTTCTCCTTATAATCTGAGCACTCTGTAAGATAGCTGCGTGTTATAAAAGATAAAGTGCTGCTAGTAAACACAGAATCATAAATGGATGCAGATGCAAACTGCAGCTGTTTATCTTGCTAGCAGTCGGGAATGAAAACGATACATCCTTGGAAAAGTTAACTGGAATATCTGCTTAGTAAAATCAAAACTTGTATCTGTGAAGCTGTTCTTCAGCCATGTTTTCATGAATTCAATTTTCTTTAAAACACTTTGTTTTATCCCATGGCAAATATTATTTCTGTTTGATGACAGCTGATCAATTACCCTTCTAAGTTAGAGTTTTTCTAACACAAGACACCATTGTTCAACATTACAAAGAGATAACCTAAGCTGCATGTTTTATATCTCAATATAATCCTGGTTTCTTTCAAAAGGCATGTTATAAACCAAAGAAAAGTGAAAGCTTTATTATGCAGAGTCTGTATGGCCTTGGTTTATTAGCGACTAAGCACTCAAATGTCAGATTTCTGATTAGTCTTAATATGCTAACACTTAACAATAAAAGATTCCTTTTCTAGTAAAATTTTCACAAGCAAATACTCACACACACTACAAGATGCATGAAATTCATTACATTAACAACAAAAAACAACAAATATATTCATGGTGATACATGGAGTTAGCATTTCAAAACTCTTTACATTGCAGATATAAAAATAATTATCAACACAAGCAGCAGTTTTAGGCTATGTCCTAAAAATGAGCCATTAACCAGTTCTGTGCTTTTCCTGTCCTGTGATGGGGTAAGCAATTGCTTATTCATTCACAGATTGAAAATACTCTGCAAATACACTGACACAGTGGCCTTTTGAATATGAAATCATAGTAGCATTCACCTGTATGGAAAGATACACTGTTCTGAATGCATTTTAAGGAAAATAAAAATCCTTGCATGAACTATAATGCTCAGAAGTTTATTATGTCTCATTTCAATATGCCTGTTATTGCAATGCAGTCACCACAAAAATACTATTTCTTAAAACCAGGAATACCAATAATGCACATGATTCTGTATCTTTGATTCTTCCCCACCTTCTTGCATCTTAAGCCTATGCTGCTGGAAATCAAAGACAAAGGAAAGCCTGTGTCTCCTCTTTGACCCAAAATGTATTTAAGCTGTAAATTTCTCCAGATAAAACTAGAAAAAAACCTTCCATAACATTCATTTAAACACTTCTCTCTGCTAGCTTGCTGTTCAGCTGTCTCAAGCATGAAACAATACCTGCAATGTGCATGATTTCTGCACAGCTTTCTGATAAGAAATGCAAAAGAGCTCCAAAACAACTAAACACAGTTAGGTGAGAAAATGCAAATAAAATATTTTAAGTTTTAAGAACTGGGACTTTTCTTTTAAAGACACATCACTAAAAAATTACAACATTACCTCTTGCAGTTTGGAACAATGTCTTGTTTCCCATGGCTAGAAAGAAAAACTAATTTCCTTCACACAATTTAATGGAAACGTCAATCTGAAACCTCCCTTGTGTTGCAGGCTTTCTTAAAAACATGAGAGGAAAAATACTCCTCTATGCATATTAAAAACCTGCTGTCAAATCATACTAGAAAGGCAGGGGAAGGAAAAACCATTGTGCTGAACTGCAGCATCTTGCTATGAAGTCAATTTTTAAAAGTAGCTTATTCTGAATGGACACTTTAGATCTTTTTATTCTATTTCACTTAGGTTAGTGATAACAGAAACGCCAGATACTTCATGCCTGAAGAATCTGAAGATTACCATGGCATACACAGTCTGCCAAGGGCAGTAGCATCACTCATGAGCTATTTGGAAAATTTTAAAAATCACAATTCCAGTGAAACTTGCAGATCCATGAACCCACATCTTGCTTAAGATGTATATGCCTATAAAAGGGCAGTTCTTTAGCCTCTCCATATAATGTGGTGCTTCATCATTTCTACCACACTTCTTTAAACACCACTGATAAACTCCAGAGACACATACACACATCCAGCATCAAGGGATAATCTGCAATACTCAGCAATTTCTCCAAGAAAAAGTACAATTCTTTTCACTAGAGCAGCATATATAGGACATTAGTCACTTGGTTAATTTGCAAGTCATTAAGTGCCACAGAATCTTTTGCTTCTGTTAACCAGTGAGAATAGAATAAGAACACACAGAAGACAGACATAAATCCCCTAATCAATTATTCCTTGATGGGTTACATAAATGCCCTAATCAATTATTTCTGGATGGGTTAACATCCTCTGTTGTCAGTACACAGCTGAACAAGTCTCCTGCTTTCTTTCAGACTTCTCTGTCAGACCACAGGCCTCCCACACTTGATAGACAGATAGATAGATAGACAGATAGATAGATAAGACAGATTAGATAGATAGAGCCCTTTGTAGAAGCACCAGGTCACTGGTGTGCACACATCACACCTGACACGTGGAGGGGCTGCAGATGTGCATCCATTCTCACATGTCCTGGGGACCAAGTTCACAGCAAAGAGGAAAAATTCAACTTGTCACCAAAACCTGTGTTAGAAACAAGGGCAACTCTTAAGCAGCTGACAGAGGAAGGCAGACTGCTGCCATCAGAAGGATCCATCTCCTCTGCAGGCACCTCTGAATGCAGCCTGGATGAATGCTCCTGAAGGAGTTCATATGATTCCTGGGCTATGGCACACTGACGTCTGATGCAATCATGCAGATGGTTGAAAACAATTTCTTAAAGCTAAGTTCTTTACATCAACAAAATACAGGACTCAGACCAACACACAGATACCAAATCCACAGGATTTTGATACTTGAAGAAAATGTGGAATTTAATAAAATGAAAGAATACTGAACATGCAGGAATGGGTGCTAAGTTATTAATTCCCACCAAAAAAAAACAAACCAAAAAAAAAAAAAAAAAAACCAAAAAAAAAGGCAAAGTTTTTAATCCCCACAAAAAAAAAAAAAAAAAAAAAAAAAAAAAAACCAAAACAAAAACAAAAACAAAAAAAAAAAAACAAAACAACAAAAACAAAACAAAAAAAACAATTAACTATACTTTGTAGTTGTTGAAGTCAGAGCTTTTCCCCCTGGAGAACAGTTGCTGTTAGTGACTGATAAACTTGTTAAAACATGTTTAAAATAATTTTTTAGATTAGTGAATGTTTTCCCATTCCTGACTTGGAGAAGAGTGAATGATAAAGACATTAGACAGTTCAGTATTATTACCTATAAAGCACAGCTGATGCATATCAAAACACGAATCTCAATTTTAACACATGCCTTTTGAACAGACTCAATTTAACCAGTGGGTTTCCTGAGAAGAGTTTACAAATATGAGCTATTATTTTCTGTATGTTTGTGACTAAATATTGGATGTAATTGAAACTTTTTAAACTAAACAAACCTGTAAGAGTTATGTAGGCAAAAAAGGTTATTTTAAAACATTCATTTTAACTTCAAATATACAACTCTTTCTGATTCAATGGATTACTATAATTTCTCCTCTTCTGTTCAGCTCCTGTTCTCTGCATTTCCTTACTTTTTCTCAGCATACCACTAAAAGACACTGCATCTGCTTTTTGCTTTTCTCAGTGGACAAGAAAGTTTACACAAAGAACAAAAGAGTTCCATGAATAAGAAACACTGAGGAATTAAATCACAGAGACATCAAATTCCAAATAGCTTTTCCAAGTATTTTCAAATGCCCTTATTTGTGTCCTCTAAACCCACTGCTGTTTCCACCAAATTCCACAGAGTGATGCTCTTCAGGAAGGAATCTGTTCCACTGTCAGGATTAATTTTCTTAACAAGCCAGCAAGCACACAGTCCACTTTGATCTTAACGCCGTTTACTTGCCTCAGTAACAGTAACTGGTTTGGGCACTTCATCCCACTACAGGTGTTTCACAACATAAAATACCCCACACTGCCATAAGCAAGGCCACAGCTCAATAAACACTTGAAGGCAGTTTAAATCAGCACAGCCACAGACAAAAGCAAGCCTTGTCTGTCTCTCACTTTTGGCCACATGCTCTCACACCCTTTCTGGTACTGGAGGCAAATATTTATGCAACCACATGGCCAACCAGAGCAGGGACTTGGCACAAAAATAGCTGTTGGTTTTAACCTAGACGAATCCCCAAATTTATATGAGTATGCACATGCAGCAGTGCCTTCCTTGACAGAGGGTTAAGACAGCAGGGGAACACCAGCAACTGCTTTTTTCATCAGCACTGCCAACCCATGTTTGCATTTTAAACTATGTTGAATGCCAGCCAGAGAGGCAGAAACCATCCCAACCCTGAGAAGAGCAGTCACACAAGAGTGGTGCACTGGTCTGAGGAACAAGCTGGCTGCAGAGCGTGCCCCAACCCTGAGAAGAGCAGTCACACAAGAGTGGTGCACTGGCTTGAGGAACAAGCTGGCTGCAGAGTGTGCCCCAACCCACTGCCACCACACAGTGCTGGGTTTCGTCAACCCAGCTCTCTGAGGCAGCTCTTGGTGCCACTGCCAATGGCAGGGCAAGGAGTAGAGGGCAGGTGGGATTATGACTCACTCAGCTTGGATTGATTTACCTACTGTGGGGCACCCTTAGACAGTTAATGAAATTATGGGATGATGTTAAACAAAGACAGGAACAGGACAAAAGCACAGTAAGCATTTTGCTTTTTAAAATGTAGGCAGCTCAGTGGGGTGACAGAAGAGGGTGGGAGGAGATAGAGGCTAATTCTTGTTCTTACAGCAAAAGTACAAAATTTAATATGCCATTACAACAAAATTTTACTGTTTTCATTTAAAATATGGGCCACGTGCTGGGCTAGTGATAATTAGCACTTTATTATTTTAATCTGTACATGCAGCTTTACAATCATTCTCTCTGGAACTCCAGTCTTAGCTACCAGCCACTAAATTTTACACAAAAGAGTAACACTTAGGAATCCTAAATTTAGCATCCAAAATATGATACCATTTTAAAATAATGATCTAAAATTATTAAGTTCTCAGAGCAGGTAAGACATGTGCTTCCTGTGCTGTGATGTACTAACTGAACTGACTACTACTAAAAGAACAGAAGAGACATCAGCTGTGCAAGACTGTGCTGCAATGCTTTCACTTACTGATGCCAGGGAAACTATGTAAGTCCCCAGGGACAACTAAGACTTGCTTAAATAGTATGCTGGCAAAAGGAGCCTACAAGGACAGCATGCAGCTTGCCCACTTCCCAAGACACAGCATTTACTTTGCAAGCTGCACCAACATGTTCCTAAAAAGAAACACTGTTGTGCTTCAGTGCTTTAAGTGCTGATGAATAAATGAAAAATAACACACAGACGGTCAGGCAAAACACTATGACAATAAGCAATGGTCATGGTCAGAATGAGCTTCAAAATTCTTGGAAGTTCTCCAAACTCCTCCCCACACTAGGACCACATGAAATTTCAGAAGCCTCATACATGTCAACTAAGAGGCAAAAAAGTTGTCCAATCATACCAATAATTCACATGCTAAATTAACACTACACTCAATACTTCCCCCTTCCTTTTCCAGTTAATAAATGAGACTGTACAGCCTAACCTGGAGATCCATGGTGGCAGCACCATCTGGGCTCTCAGGAGCTGCTGCCCCTTCCCTGCCCCAACCCACTGCCAGTGCTCAGTGTACCCTGTTGGGCTGCAGCCCAGTTCTCAGCCCAGCCTCCCATGCCAGCTGCCCTTTGCTAGGTGAAGGATGGGCATGGCCCACCAGCCAGTGAGCCTGAGCATTGCAGAGGATACAAGGTAGGGACAGGGGGAGACAGCAGCAGGCACAGTAAGAATAGTTTTTGGTACCATGGAATCAACAGAAGCTGGCAGGGAGGAAACTCCTGGTTTGGGTACCTGTGGAGACAGATGGGCATGCCAGCCCTCTCCCTTGGAAAGGTATCCCTTGAATGGGCTACAATAAGATCTTCTCAAACTCTCCTGGATTGATAAATCCTCCTGGTCATGGTGAGTTCCCAGCAGGCCTTGGAACCCCATGTAGATTTGTTGGGACCGACTGGTTTTTCCCCCTTAGTACCACCCCCGCTCTTCCCCATAAAACCCCCAGTTTCTGCCCTGTTCAGGAGGGAGCTGCCATCACTGGCATCCTTCACAAGGATATCTCTGCAGAATAACCACACGGTGCTCCTGTCTCTTTGTCCCTGTGCTGGCCTGGGTACCCCTCACAAGGCAGAGCTGAAATCACTAAGAGCTGAAATTACTGCTAAGAGCTGAACTGCTTGCCCCTTGCTGAGGTTACCCTGCAGCTGAAGGACTGCAAACTCCTAGAAAGTTGTCTCTTGCGGGACCTCTCTCTGGGAAGGTTGCAGTGTCCAGGTTGAGCCATCAGACCCCTGACCGGCTGCCTCTACATGTACCTGAACAAAACAAAAAAACCCAACAAAAACAACAACAATAGAAAAAAAGATGTGTGGATGCTTTAAAAAAAATCTGAAAACACAGTTGTCATTGAAAACCTCAGAACACAGTTGTCATCATTTGCACCCCACAGCTGCAACAAGAAGAGAGACTTTACACGTATTTGTAACCCTCTTTAAAGGTTATCATCCAGTTGATGAAACAGTCCCACTCCACATCTGTGCACCAGCAGTTCCTTCTCCCAGTGCAGGTGGCATACAGTATCATCTTGATTTCTAACATTCATTTTCTAATCTAATTTCGAAATTACAATGGGGACTATTTGGAGTTTCCCCATTTTGAATGACTTGGCTTCATTCTAGCATCATAAAATTTAATACACAATCTGTTCTAAAAGGCACTTCATTCCTAATTTTGCCCTGTAGATATTTCCTTAAAACAAAGATGTTGTCACACTTTTGACCCTGTATGAATACAACCAATAAAATAAGCATTGTGAATTACTGAATAACAAGATGATAAACTAGGAAGGTGACAGTAAATTTAAATGTTTAAGTCACCATTTTTAAGTGCCAAATTTATCATAAAAAGTATAGCGAGAGCATGTAGGAAGTCAGTGTGTGAAGCTTCAGTAAAAACTGTGAACTTTAAGCTTGTCCATCAAATTTGCTGCATCTTCTTCGTAGCAAGAAGGAAATGATGCCTTGTGTAGCAGGACTGGAGAACTTGAAAACATCTCTTCAAAAATGAAGACATAAAGTAACAGAAATGCTTTATATGAAATTTTCAAATATACTTAGGAAAAAGACAAAAACTGATCATCACTAGACTTAGTACACAAGTGTTCAAAAGCATTCAATTTAACACATTCCTCTTTCTACCCTTGAGATGATGAGATGTACTTTGACACCCATACACAATTGCATAAAACCAGAATTTAACAGATAGTGTGGTTTAGGGTTTCTTGGTTTATCACAAAACTCACAGATTTGCAAAATTAAAATTAAGCACCAATGGACTTCTTCCCACCACAATGAACAAGGCAAGATGTTTTTCTTCATATCTTAACCTTTCTGGAGCCAAGTTAAAATAACTTTAACTGGCTACAGTCTTGCTGAAGATACAGCAGCTGCCAGCTGTGAAACCCTGTGTGGTCCCGAAGGCAATCATACATGCACAACATACTCAGCACATATGCTAGAGCTCTGTGGTGCACTATCAGAGGCTAAAACTCTGAACTCTGAGGAGTAACCACGCAAAATTGCACCACTGTAATTCATCTTTCCACTCAAGATACTGAGGATCTTCCACTTGCCTCATTCCTGTGAGGTTTCTCTCCAGAAAAACCTCCATGTTTACATGCAAGTAGCTATACAAGTGGCTTGTCTTGCCAAGTCTAATTAAAACACTTTACACATCTTATTTTTGCATTTTTAATTTTATATTGGGGTGAAACTAAAGACAGCTGTGGCACAACTGCTAAAACAGTTCAGTGTTATCCTTCAACATCGAAAGCAGCAACTGGGCACTGAAACAAGTACTCCTACTCCAAATTGCAAGAATTTGCAATTGAGAGACCTGAAAAGATTCCCTCCTCACAGTTAAGCAACATCTGAGGTCTTATGATGGCCCGATCTAAGTTTAGGAAAATCACAAATGGATCACTGAATAGGAGGAGAGAAGGGTACTTAGGAATGAAAAATAATTATCCTTTTGCAAATCTGGAATAATTTTATAGAACATTTATACACAAATCTTGATTAAATGTCAGGTCAAAATAAACAGTATTAGTTTGATGACTGACAGCATCACTCTGGAAAGCGTTTACACCATTCTCCTGTTTAGAAACCACGACTGAAGAATTATCTGCTCACAACCATTCTCAGAAGCATGTCAAACTTTAAAGTTCCCTTTTCCACCATTAGTAGTATTCACAAGGATGCATCAAATTATTACCTCTGACAGCAGTTAAAGTAAAAACAAGAAAATCAGAGGGGTTGCTTTTAAGAAGTGGTTCTATCAGCAAAACCATTTTGGGGAAAAAATTTTAAAAGAGAATCCGTGTGACCTCATGCACAATCCATTAAATTCCAGCAAGACTGACAATCCAAAGATGAGTAGCTGGCAAGAATTGTCATTCTGATAGATAATATTCCAAGCCTAGATAACAAAACCTCTTCCTTGAGCTAAAAGCGTATTTAGAAAACTTGAACATCTGGGAGGAAGATTTAGAGGGGGGATTAACTAGTGAAGATGTGAAGTGGGAAGGGTTAAATGCTTTTTACCAATTCAAGGGCTGGTGTTCAGGTTTCTGTGGGTTTTTTGGGTTTTTTTTTTTTTTTTTTTGGTTTTTTTTTTTTGCATTCAAGGACTGGTGTTCAGGTTTCTGTTTTTGTGGGGGTTTTTTGTTGGTTGTTTTGTTTTGTTTTGTTTTTGTTTTTAGGTTTTTGGTGGTTTTTTTTGTTTTTTTCCACGCACTAGACAAAAAATGCATCAACCAGAAGCCATTTTCAAAATCTGTGAAAAAAAAAAATAGTGACATCAAGTCACTACCAAATTTTCAAGTATAATTTTTGTTTCAAATAACAAAGTGTTCAGTTATAAAGCAACAAGCTCAAACAGACTATAAATAGCACAACTCAAACCGTTTGCCTCCAGTAATGGATGGCAAAGGATGCAGTTTAGCAAAATTTGATATTTCATTACTGCATTAATGAACAAGCTTCACAGATAACAACCCACCATTCTGTGTATAAAAAAACCCCAGGACTGAAAATTCTATCTTAATACAAGTTACCACATGGCCTTCTACCTCAGTATTACTCCTGCTCTCCATCTCCCCAAACTTCAGTTTAGTAACAAATTCACACTCTATGCTTGGACAATGGTTTCAACTACACTGTCTTAAATAAAAGGATGCTGAATGTTCCATAATATTTGATTTAGAGAAATTAATCTGAATGTTCCATAATATTTGATTTAGAGAAATTAATCTAACAGCAACTCAGTCAAAAAATGCAGAAGGGAAGGAAATACTTTTGACTACAAAACAAATTCCAGGTTTTCTCAAAGCGCAGGGTGCAGTTATAAAAGTGGGGGTGACAATCAACCGCTTGTTTAAAAGCCTTTCAAAATATGAATAAAATAACCAATATAGAAACATTTCACAATACACAGAGCAACATTTCCAACAAGGGTTGTGTTGCAGTGTGATGTCATGATTTGCCTCAGTTTCCCCTGGGTTCTCCCTGAAATCTCCTTCCCCAGGTGGGTTGTCAATCACCTCTCCTTTCCCCACCCTTGACCCCTGCTGGGCACTGTCTGTCAACCCAGAAATTCCAAGGAGCGCTTCGAGCAATTGGCAGGTTCAAAGGATGCTCTCCACCCCCTGGGGGGCCATTGGCCCACCCAGGTGTCCCTCTCACCTGAGACCCCCTCCGCCTGTACCTGGCTGGTGCTCCCTGGGTCCCCTCCCCTGCCCCTCTCCCCACGTAAAAGGGCGAGCAGACCACGCGGTGGCGGTTCTGGTGGAAGAGTTCTGGTAGAGAGTTCAGGGGAGTTATTGCAAGATTCAGAGGCTGTGCCATCGAAATAAAACTCTGGATTAAGAACTCCCCATCGGGACCCACTCCTTCCTTCACCTCGCCTTGAAGGAACCTCCAGTTCAGGAAGGCCTGAGGAGTGACCCCCTCAAAACAAGCTCCAGCCCACAGGCACTGGAGCTCGGGGCATGCCCGGACTTGTCTCCACGTGCCCAGCTGCAAGCACAGGTACTGGATAGCGTCTCTGGGGAGAAAACTCCACAGGTGTCTCTGTTTGGTCAGCAGCCGAGACCAGACAGACCAAGGCAGTCCCATCAGTAATATTGGTACACTCCAATATTGTTGCATTTGAACTGCTGACTATCTGACCTATGAAAGCTGATGCATTCAAGGCAGCCCTTAACCAGCTGATGACTTAAACCACACAGAGCAGCAGTGATCACATTAAAAACCTAACATATCATTTCCCACAGCATAAAGCAGGCTGGCAGAATTGCAGAGAAATGAGACATTTCTTTTTCTCTTATAATAATAATGTAAGAAAACACTTCTGAAAACCTTGAAAGCTGAACATCTCCATACAGCAGCAGGAAAATAATTTTCATAAAGATTGCACTAACGTTCTAGGTCACTGGCACACAGATGCACACAGTAACAGCATACAAGCTTCTGAAAGAACACTTACATTGCTTTTTTAACACCAGCTCAGATGCTTGATTTGTATAGCCACAGACATATAGTTATATATATAAAACCAACATGCACTGTACTGCTTATATCCAAACTGCAGAACATTCTCATGAGCATGAGAGCTACAAAGGGTATTTACACAAAAGGGTGATTCCTTCATTCTTTACAGGAATGCACGAGGCTAGCACAAACTCACAACAGGCTCCCAGCTGAGCTGGTCTGAACCAAGCCAGTACTGGGAGGCACCCTCCCAGAAAGGATGCTCTGCAGAACACATAGGTGTACGTTTTGCCCAACAGATTCACACACCCACTTCAAATAAGGCTCATTAACTGGAGGGGGAAAAATAATGTTGCTGAGATTCTTGTTTTGAAAAGCAAAGAATATCCATCCACTCTTGTTAGGTCTATACTTCCAGTACCAGCTCACTTCCCTTCAGGAACAGCATTCCTCCATAAAATTCTTTACAGCACTGTTCCTCCTCTCTAAATATATCTTCAAGGTACAATGCTGGGACATTAAAAAGAGCACCAGAAAACCTGAAAAAGCCTTCTGTAACTTTGAGCCCTGGTCTTGAAAAATTCTTCCATACGTCTCAACCCAGGGATGAAAAGGATTTGGCTCAGCAGTCCTGCCTAAATCGTACCAATCCCTGAATCCTCAAGCTGTACAACTGCACCTTCAAAACATTTTGCACTCTTATGTAAAACTGTGCCATTAAAAAAGCGAAACAGTTAATTAGAGCACTGCCCTCCTCCTCACAAAACACTTAATCTGATGTTAATTTGAAGGACAATAAATCTCCCATGCAAAGATCTGAGGGTCTTTTTAATCAAAATAATTCCTTTTGGGTTTGGCTGTGAATCCTTTCTTCCAGATGAGCCCAGCCAAGGACAACAGATACAAAGAGCAGTGAGACACCACCCAATCTAATTTAGCAAGAATAGAAACTGGCACTTGTGTGCAAGGCAGCACATGGCAATCGCTCATGTGACAGACATGAGCGATTTGTGGCAGTGCTCTGTATTCACGTGCCCAGAGCTCTCTGCAGCAGAAAAAGACACACCTGCAATGGGCTACCCCAGCAGCTGGAACCCTTGTCAGCCCCTGGCATAGCCGGAGATCATCTCTTCCAGGACTCTGAAGGAGAAGCTGCAGTCTCCCTCCATCTTGCTCAGCCGCTGGATATGTAGCTAGAGCCATCTTCTCTTTGCCTGATTCCTTCTCCCCAAACTACAGCTGACGGATCAGCACCTGCCCAGTTCTGGACTGGCCACAGCCAGAGCCACCACTGCCTACTCCCTGCGGGAGGGACAAGCAGAGGTGAGACCAGGAACACTCTGGAGAGGAGAGCACACTGAGGAACTGATGAGAAACAAGGAAAACACAAATGATCCACGAATACTGTGGCTGAGACCCTGAATACAAGGCCATGAAAAACCATTTCATGAGGCTCAATGTGCACAGGGACATTAGTTCTTTCACTTAATTTTTCAGATGATGTTAACTCAGCACCAGACATTCAGAAATTATTTTTCTCAGCTACACTGCAGCAAACATTTTTAAGCTACAGTGGTGAATCAGGCTTGAGCATACAACAACATCCTGATGGGCTGCTATTTGTTTAGAACAAAATGTGGGAGTCTCATTCAAAAACAAGCAACCAATGCTATTTTTTTTTTTTTTTTAACCTGCAAATAAATCTGCTTCAAGTCACTGGGGAATCAGCTTCAGAATAAAAGGTTCCTTTTAACTTTAGGCACTTTTTCCCAGTTTCCCAGGTACATTGGTATCCACTAGAAATCCCAACAGATGGCTACCAAATTAGTTTATGTGGTAACAACATTCTTACTCTACAGACCCTACAAGCTTCATACCTTCAGAATTACTGACACATTATTCAACTTCTACTTTGATGAAAGCTAAGCAATCATTCCTCCTCTAGCTGTGTTTTTCTAAATTTATTTAAAAAAAGGTTAATGAACAGACCATACCAAATTTATGTCAGTACCTAATAAGCCGCTAAGAACGCTGTATCTCAAAATTCAATCCACTAAGAGCAGCAAGCTTAGCTGCTGGTTTGCTTTCATTCACACCTGCTTAATTACAAGAAAAACAAAAAAATACTCTAAGTATTTTTCAAATATCAATTTCCTTGCAATCAGGATCTAGAATCACTACACAACTGTTTCAAAAATCACAAGAGCTGACTTGCACAGCCATCAGCTAGACAGTCCCCAAGGCACAAGATTATGAAATGCAGCACAAGGCGCTTCTGAAGGTGTCAGAGCTAATACAAAATGCTCAATTTTTGAAGACAACAACACATTCAAGTTCAAGTCCTTGACCAAGGAATTCTGAATTACATACACTGAATGATTTTAAATATGATAGACTGAAAAAAATTTCACTTGAATCCTACAAGATAATACAGTGGACTACTGTAAAAAACATATTCACCACAGCAATACCTGCACTTTTTCATTTCTCAGTTTTCTGCTGTCTGGAAGGAGAGGAGCACCATTTGACCAAATACTAAAACCAAGCTTCATGTTGACCAAAATAATGCTATTTTAAAATCAGTTCATACCAGTAAGGTGCTCTACAGAAAAGCATGTGAGAAATGAAAACTTTATCTTCAGAAAAAGATCTAAATACCATGTTTAATGTGAGGTTTAGAGCTGCTGAACAATAGAAAAAAAAATTTAACAATTACTTAGTAACAGAGGATCAGCCTCTCTAAGGTAATGAATGAGGCTAGGTTCCTACATAGTATCACTAGCTGTACTTTTATAAAAGAGCTTAAAAGCAACTTTAATTGTAAAATTTCCCAAGTCTTGGTTACTTTCATTGTCAATCAAGATATTCTCTTAGAATTCTGATCACATATTTAATGCCCTAATTGAGTAGTAACTTTGTACAGACTTTCAAGACCTAGACAGCAGCTTCATTTCTATATGGGATTCCTTAGCCAAATTAGAATTATGCCAGCATTTAGAGATACAGGACACAGGCTCCCCAACTTTCTCTAGAATAAGATAAATTAAAATATTTTGGCAAGGGAACAGTCCCTCACAAGCAGAACTCTTCTTAGAAGCTCTAGCAGTTTCTCATATTAAAGCATTGTATTCGACAATAGCAGAGTCCCTCACCTTACAACAAGCTCTGCTTTGTTAGCAAATAAAATGGTGCTTGTCAATAGAAAGGTTCCTCCTGCTCAAAAGTGAAACTTCTGAGCTAACTTTAAGCATTAACTAGAGAAACATTGCTAATTGAAATGCTGGGTAGAAGGTCTTCAGCAGTTACCCAAAGTACAGAAAGATGAAGTTTGACATATACCTAAAAGCCTGCTGTCCTCACAAGCTCCTCTTCTTGCTGCATGGTCCCACTCCCTCTAACACACCTCCAACTACTCAGTGAGCCAGTTTGACTCAATCATATGCAGGTAAATTATGACTCTTCCCTACCCCCCCAGTTATTTCAGTCTTCTCCTAGAATAACAAACTCTGTCTGCTCACCAAAAGGTCACACAAGTGTCAGGTCACCACAAGCACGATGCTCCTACAGCATGAACTAACACCTTGCTGCTGCCTGTCTCATCCAGCAACTACCTTCAAAAGACAGGCGGTTAAAACAGCCCAATTTCCTCTCAAAAACAAATGGGTTCTTGTAGCAGGCCCAGGGCCTGCAAGGCCTCCTTGGCGGTCAGAAGCCTGAGCTAGGAAATGCCAAGTCACGATGACTGGGCCTTAGAAGCCCCTCTTGTCTG
Organism: Pyrgilauda ruficollis; assembly: GCF_017590135.1. Classification (NCBI taxonomy): domain Eukaryota; kingdom Metazoa; phylum Chordata; class Aves; order Passeriformes; family Passeridae; genus Pyrgilauda; species Pyrgilauda ruficollis. Next base: position 4,386,721 of record NW_024515875.1, read on the forward strand.
CCTTTGGACCCTGCTTATCTCTCTGTAAGCCTATAGGTCACTTTCCCCTGACCCTTGCTATTGGACAGTTTCCAAAACCCCTGTAGGGTATAAAAACCCCTAATTCTGACTGGTTCGGCAGAAGAGCTGTCACTGAGAACCTTCGTGGAGATCCCCAATAAAGAATTCTTCGGAACCTCACACGGCCTTCTCCTCTCTCTCCCAGCGTCTGCTGTGGCACCAGCAAGCTAAAGAGCTGAAATCACAAAGAGCTGGTATCACTTGAGCTTGCTTAAGGTTGCCTGCGGCTGGGACCTGCTTGGGAGCTCGGACGCTGTGCTGAGCACCGCTGAGCTATCCCCGCCAAGGCAGCCCACCGGGCATAGCCCGGCTGGAAGCCGCCTCAATAGGTTCTTCTCCAGCTCCATTATAAATTACAAGAAAACAAACCTAACTGTGTTAAATGCTTATAAGCATTTGTTTTGTAGGTGTATAGGAACATAAATGCAATTAGCTGGAAAAAAGAGGAAAAGGTCCACACAACTACCTTGCTCTACGGATGCAACACTGAGCTTCTCCCATTCAATTAATTAATTTTAATTAATTGTTTAATTTAGATGCATAAACAGTAAAGTGCATATACTTCCTATTTCCTTTGTGCATTTAAATGCAGCATTTCTGAAATTCAACCATATTTCCATCTGTGAGATAGAAAAAGTTACGTGACAAAATAGTTTCTGAGGAGATCAGTTTCTGAAACGACGCAGACCAATGCAAGGAGCAAGTGGAATTGAAAACCACAAAATTAATCTTCCCAAACCCAGAAGTGAGTTTCAAGATGCTGTCAAAACACTCACTCCCACCACTTTGTCCCAAGCACATGATCAAAGTGACAGTCACAGTGGCATCCTCTGATCTTCTGCCATGAAGTGACCAAACTGTGCCTTGTAATTTTCACAGTGCTAAAGCCTGCTCATTAATTCCACCCGAGGAGGAGACATCTCGTCAATTTCTCTTAAAAAAAAAAAACCCAAATCAAACCAAAAATCAAAACCAAACAAACAAAAAACAAAACCCGCAAACAAACAAAACAAAAATCCCAAAACCCAACAACGCCAACTACTCTGTCTGTCACACGTTCCGGACTCTCACCCCTATACACACTTTGCATACTCTCGGGCGAGTGTAAGTTTATTTTCACAGCAAGCAGAATCTCCCCTTTATCCGCCTCTTGGCTCACACCGAACACTTCACAGCCTGCAGGAGGGGGTCACCCGCGGGCCGAGCATGCCAAACCCCACTCAGCCCCTGCCCTGCCCCTGTGCCCCGGGTTGCCTCCACAGCCACGGCTCCCCGCCGAGCCGCGGTCGAGCCCCGCCCGAGTGAAGCCCTCCGACCGCCAGCTCCCCGTGGGAGTGCGGGAGCGGGCAGGAAAAAAATGTTCCTTGTTTAGTTTTTTGTTTTGGTTTGGTTTTTTGGGGTTTTTTGGTTTTTTTGTTTTTTTTTTTTTTTTTTTTCAAAACAGGGCTCTTCTCTCGCCCTTTGTGGGTCAGGCAGGGGACAGGTTCGGCGTGAAGGGCCACATGCCGAGGGGCGCCCCCTCCCAGCAGCAGAGCCCCGGAGGGTTGGTTTCCCTCCCCCGGCCGCTTGGGGCTACGGGGCTCGCCCACCGCCGCTCTCGCACCCACCTTTCTGCGCCTCGGTGCCCCGCAGCAGCAGCAGCAGAAGGAGGAGGCTGAGGCAGAGCAGCGAGGCCGCCCGCCGGGTCCCCGGGGGGAGCGACCGCCCCGGGCTCACCATGCCCCGCGGCGTGGCCGGCGCGCCCGGCGGTCCCAAGGCATCGCGGGCTGCCGGGCGGCCGCGCCGGGCCGCGTCTGAGC